>NW_026262581.1:102062770-102687770 GCF_021869535.1 Mytilus californianus
TTGAATATGTTTTTATGTGCCCATTACCTCTCATCGCAGTAAAAACAACTGAATTGGTCCTTCGCGCAGTGGACTCGAAAAAAAACCCAAATATTTGAAGAAAAAAAAAATGAATAAACTTGAAATGTGCAATGATTGCTATAAGTCATAAAATACAAATTCTTCGTAAAACTAGTAAAAGTCAAATGAAAGCAACTCAATATAATATATCAAAGGCCTAAGACTGCTAACAATGGAACAATTTTAAGGGACTTAAATTACAGATCATATGTTGAACATGAAGTCACAGTACATTCACAATCGCTTTGTACAAGAAGTCACCGTACACTGGACTGAAATGGACGCGAAGTCACAGCACACTTGCAAACTAAACCGACAATGTATATTCATTTCATGCAATATTTACAGCTTTATTAGGGACCATGCTTGTTTTGTATCAAAGATAAATGATTTTGAAGAGCGATTTAATTCATGTTTTTGGCATTTGTAATAATAATTTTCGAACTGAATTGTAAAAATCTTAGAACGCCATCGTACGTTAAGACAATACGCCCAAACACTTTTAAATTGTATTATTATTTTTATGTAAATATGCAATTAATGTATGCAAAATTCATTCTGTAATACATTATGTTAATAAAAAGTTAAGAATAAATATAGAAAACAAAATAAACATATCAAACTGAATGCATTGCTGTTACTTGGTGTTGCAAAATGGAAGTCACAGTTCACCGAGAACGTGAAGGCACATTTCAAAGAGGACACTGTTTATATAGTGTGGTCATGATATGTAGGAAACGTGTGTAACATTTGTTAATGAGTAGAAATGCTTACCATGATTATCAGACATTAACATATAAAACGATTTTTTATATTCAAAATAGTTTTACACATGTAAATGAAAATACATTTGCTTTGCATGCAAATTTATCCTCAAATGCAGTGCTCAAATGCTATTCAAACTAAATTAAAGAAATTTGATTTTTCAGTATATTTTCCATTTCATGAGAGACTTTAACGTAGAAATTTCAAACGAATGAATAAATATTTGATATGTCATATCAATACTAATGTGACATATGATTGAAGGAAATGTTGAAATTAATTTTAGTCTCATCTTGTATTTAACATACACTTTAATAATTTAATAGCTTGCATTGTAAACTGTGTTGATGAGAAAAATGGCTTATTCTGTGATGGAAAGGTGTTAACTGTTACTGGTCTTCTTATGAAATTGATTCTTTATTCCAAATTGAATGACCATTCTCACTTTTCTTTTACCATACACACTGCAAACGAACTTTAGTTTTGGGGAAGGGCGATTCTAAGGTGATCGGAATCACACTGTCCGTCCGTCCGTCCGACCTTGAGCCTGTCTGTCTGTCTAACTACCTTGTAAGCACAACTCCTTTTAATGAGCTACATGGATATTGGTAAAACTTTACACATTTGTAGGAGACCACCTGAGGGAGTGTAAGATGACAAATTAGCTATTTGAATTACAAGTTCAATGTCCACGCTACATAATTCGTGGTTAGGAGATCAATATTGCAACTAATGTTTCGGGTTTTAGCAATTATCATTATCAAATGTATAGACGGGCTGATATACAGTAGATATTGGAAAAATTGGTATCTTAGAAATCAATACAACAAGAAAGGTGATCGGCAATACCGCTCCCTATAGATATTATCATTGTAATTATCTTTCATTTTCTAAATTGGAACAATTAAGTGAAATATGACATAAAGTTCGATGTGTATACAGTTAGAAATAGTTGTTCCGTCATGGTATTTAATGCAATTTAATAGAAATTTGGTTCGATTCTCAGATCCTTTCCGCATTGTACATTGTATGCAACCATTTAGAAGCAATTAATGACATTATTGAATTTCATGTCTTTATATGATTAATGTAAAATGAAAAGAATACTAAAGAGGAAGTAGAAGAATACAAAACCAATTGATATCATGATCTGTAATTCTACGTCGTTTGGTATACAATTAATGTCTAGTGGAGGAAACGACAATTTAACCTGATGATAATGCTTTACTACAAAACATGTGCCTTTAATATCGATCTAGTGTATTAAATCAAAATCATTATCTTGTAATTTGTATTACTAAGCATTCGTCCACTGCAGACTATATTTAATTTTCCGGCTTTTTATAAACTATTTATAGACAAGTTACAGGGATTCCAGTGGTTTCCTATTGTGCTCCTCGTATACAGCTTCAGAAGGATCCATCTAAAATATCTTTTAAAAACGTAGTTTCATTCGATTTCGTTTTCATCAAATATGACAACATGTTGTAGGTAATCCTATGGGCACTAATTGCGCCCCTTTAATATAAGTTTTTGTACTGTTATGAATCACAGTTTATGACCAAACTCAGTAAAGACCTGTCTAAATTGCATTTAATTGATTTATTCAACAACACTTACCGTTATCTTAATGATATTTTTTTGTTAAATAATCAAGAATTTTCTCAATATACTGCCGAAATTTACCCAAAGGAATTTACTTAAATAAATCAAATTTAAACGGTAACAACTGTCCTTTCCTAGATTTAGATATTTCGGTTTTACACGGGAAACTCCACACTAAAATTTCCGACAAAAGGGACAATTTTTCGTTCCCTTTTGTTAATTTTCCCTTTTTGGATGGCGATGTTCCTTTGGCACCATCTTACGGTATTTATATTTCACAACTCGTTCGCTATGCCCGTGTCTGTTGTGACGTTTTTGATTTTAACGAACGTAATCTATGTATTACTGGTAAATTATTAAGCCAGGGATTTCGTTACCACAAATTACTTAAAACCTCTACTAAATTCTTCCATAGATATAAAGATTTGGTTTTGAAGTTTGGTTGTACCTGTAGAAAGCTTATTTCAAACGGGATTGCACATCCTCATTTTTACGGCAATATTGTTTACCGTGACCGGAAATTTAGAAACGATCCTGGTAAACTTATCGATCCTTTAAATAAACTTATTCTAAAAGGTTACCAATTCAACACTGTAATTAGATCATTAAATATTGTTTTTATTGGTACTGATATTGATTTTGTTGTCAGTAAATTAAAAGCAAACTAAATATTATTATTATATACATGTACACATTCATGGATCTACAATCTGTTGATACCTGTATCTTGGCATTGCATAAGGTCATGTTTTTCTCTGACTGTTTATGACGTCTTTACACTAAATCCATTGGATGTTGGATGTGTACGGATTGATAATTTAGTCTTAGATGCATGATTTTTTTTTATTAGTTGTTAGTGGCTTTGAACTAGCTGTCAGTAACTGCGAGTACTCTCAGATCTGTACTTAGTGTCTTTTTGTTGTTTGAATGTACAAGTACCCGGCCACGTCCACTTGTAATTGCAGTATTTGTATTTTTATCCATCTGATGAGTTAAGCCTCTTTCAGCTGATTTTTATAGTTCGGTCTTATGTTGTACTGTTACACCACTGTCCCAGGTTAGGGGGAGGGTTGGGATCCCGCTAACATGTTTAACCCCGCCACATTATGTATGTATGTGCCTGTCCCAAGTCAGGAGCCTGTAATTCAGTGGTTGCCGTTTGTTTATGTGTTACATATTTGTTTTTCGTTTATTTTTTGTACATAAATTAGGTCGTTAGTTTTCTCGTTTGAATTGTTTTACATTGTCATTTCGTGGCCTTTTATAGCTGACTGTGCGGTATGGGCTTTGCTCATTGTTGAAGGCCGTACGGTGACCTATAGTTGTTAATTTCTGTGTCATTTGGTCTTTTGTGGAGAGTTGTCTCGTTACCACATCTTCTTTTTTATATTTGCTACATGTAGTTGAGATTTTCGTAATAATTTATGCAACCAATAATGTTCATTACATAGTGTACATACAGTTTACCATTTGTATATCCATACATTCTAGTCATGCACAAAGACCTGCACTATCTAGACATAAAAGATATGGTGTCAAATCAAAAGAACTATCAATCTTGATGTGTATTCGATGATATTTAGGGAACGACCATTACCGACAAAAAACCATACCCCTCTGAAGTTAAATGGTTGCTTCCTTATATGCACTTTTATTCACAAAATTGTTTTTTGTTCTTTCACAAAACTTAAGTCTGCATTCGATATGAAACTTTTAAATCTAATGATTTTAAAGTCTATTTGTTTTAAGGAACTTAACTAATGGATGAATTTAATTTCAAGAAAGTAACTTATTAAGTAATCTGAAAATGTTCTCTACGCGAAGCAATCGTTATCTTTGTGATCTGTGCAACAGAGTTATCTACATTGATAAATATGCAAATCAATTAGAAACTACGAGAAGAGGCGAATATCAAACAAACAGGGGACAAAAGAAATGCAATGTGTTTTAGTACCATTAAATAACATAAAGGTCCAAAAGCATCCCCTCCTTTTCAGAGAAAATATAGTACACGCAAAGACAAACGAAGGGGACAGTAACAGAACTTGTAAAGAATAGGAAAACAATGCTTTGGTGTACAAGGATAAAACAAAAATATGTTGTATAGCGCAGCATCTTTATTCTTAAAATCCTAAGCGCCAAGAAAATTACAGTTGGTTTTTTTCGAGTCTTATCTATCTTCCTTATACATGTAGGAAGGAAAAGGGATTTGAAAAAAATGTTCCTTAAATTTCACTAAGACTGAAAGTAAATAAGACCATCAATTGGTAAGGAGGACATTTGCATTTGGATCTTAAATTAAATCATATCGCCTTAAATTAGAATGTAGAAAGAATGACCCAAATTGACATAGCTTTGAATGATGAAATCCTCACCACTATCATTCACGAAATGTCTTTCATCAGGGAGTAATTCTTATCAAAAGAGTAAAATTCTAAACATTTTACTATATAAAAAAAAAAACTCATCAAAACACACGACTGAAATCGATCTCACTGAAATATATATTAAGGATGTCTACATAAACATAATTGTTATGTTTGCCTCTTTTTGAGATACAAGTATTTAATCATTATAATGGTGGTTTCTCTGTTTCAAAATCAATGTATGGACAGAAACGAATGTTAGGCGGTATGCAAAGTGTATTTGAAATAACAAGGAACAAGAATTTAACAATATTTTGACAGAAGTGTGATATGCCTTTCAAAATAATGTAAAACATACGGATTGCTAGACAAAGGGAAAGTTAATATGCATAGGCATACGAAAAAGTAAAAGGAGTAAAAAAATATTGAAACGTTAAATACAAACATTAATTTTAAAGAGCTTATTCATTCAGTACTCAACGCTCCCTTTTAATATCTTAAACCATTTAAAAAAACAACAACAGAGAAATGTTTGAAATAATAGAATCACTTCGGGAAAAACCCCCACTTTACTCATTAAGACAATTCCGATAATACAGATTACAGCATACATACCACAATAAGTACTACAAACCGATATATTACTGCATCAAAAGATGCTCAAGGTTATTAAAAGCTTGTTCGAAGCACTAGGATGTTTATTCTATGCTTTTAAAGAGATAAAAACACAGAATTCAAATGAAGATTACATTTTTAACATTAACAATACTACGAAACAAAGTTGTAAACAAGTGTCTTATACATTCTCACAAAATGAATAATGAAATATTCATAATTGCTTATTTTTACTCATAGCATTCATGCTAAACAAATCCTACATTTGATTCATGCAAGATAAATACCATATTTGCTTCATTCTAGATAAACACCACATTTGTATGAAATTCATGAGGTTAATGTTAATTTGACATTGCTGTGCGATAAAACTGAGAAGTCTACTCAGGACTTCCTTGATGTTTTTGGTGATACCTTCGGAGACGTTTTTAAATGAGAGTGCGCAGCAGACTCATTTTTAAATCGTCGCAGGGGTGAAAGACCATTTTGCTGCTTTGAATCGGTCTTTTTAGAATCAGAAGTTCTATGGTCGGCTTTAAGTAGACCATTTAAATCTATTTTTCTTGCGTCTGGGGATTTTCGTAATAATTTTTCAACAGCGGATTCGTTATCATTGTCATTTTCATCGCACAGTGGAGATTTCACACTTACAGCTTTACGTGGTCTTTGTAGTGTTCCGTCGTACGTATTACTTCTCTCCCTTGAATGGCGTAAAATTCCTTCCGGATGTTTATGCGAATGTAGATCATCTCTTGACCTAGTCTTTTTACCACCAGGGGTCACTAAATTTGAAGCAAAATGAACGCTCGGGTGTGGTTTCTTGTACGTTGTATCGATAGTATTGCTTCTTTCCCTTGGCGGTAAAATTGCATCGTCGTCATTTTGACATTCAAATAAAGCTTCCCGAAATTCCTGTGAACCTCTTGGCACAAACTTGTCTAGCACATGCAAAGTTTTGCTAGTGTCCAAATCATTTAAAGCTTTTTCAATTTCATTGACCGCATCCGTGCTCATTGTGTACTTTGTCCATATAACAAATCAACCGCACATATTATTTTCTCCGATATTTCAAATTATAGTTCATCAATCAATAGTGGATCTGTAAAAAAAAAATAAAACATACAAATAAATACAATCTGAATGCAAGTTATCCAACTAAAGCCCCAAAACTAAAACTTTATTAACTTCTTAAAATGATTAAGGCCGTTGACTTTCATTCGTTTAAATAACGCTTGACAGTCTCTTGGAAGTGGTTGTTGTGATCACATTTTACAACAAAAAATGCAATATACTAATGGTTATGTTAGGTCATTAAAACTTCATTTAAAACTGAATAAAATACCCAATAAAAAGTTAATGAGGCCATATAAATTAACTTTTAGATTCTGAGCGTCAAATATGTAATGTTACGAAAGATTAGATACCTATGAATAATAGATGAAGGCATTGTAAAAGAAGACTTTTTATCGATATTTACAGTTAATCAACATTTTGCACTCCATGTATAGATTAAATGGTTTTTACGAATAATGACTGAAAAAGGCGTTTTTTTTTACAAATTAAATACTTCCTTGAATAATAACAAATCGTTAAATAGAACGAATGGGAATTATTATATTTTGTCTTTCTATATCATGGTGTATTTTGTAAAGTGACAGATGTAATAAATATGTAGAAAACGATTGAAATAAATTAATCTAATACCAAATAAAACATTGTTACGAAATTTCATTTAGATACTCTACTTAAGTATAGCAAATAGGTATGATGACTATTTTATGATTTTTAATACAATACTTTGGAACAAATATTTTGGATCACGTTGGAGATTTGACACTTGAAAATTTTAATTTAAAATACTGTGCATTGATACTTACGATTTGAATCCATTGTTCCTTGGTATTCCGACTGGTTGAGATTGAGAACAATTCCAAAATATTATATCACTTGCAATATAATGTTTTGACAAAAAGAAAATAAATAAATCTCCGAATTGAAATATTAACATAGTTAAAGGTATAACTAACAAGTATAAATGACCCACATTTCTTTATTTAGTTATGAGTGTAATATACCTTGGAATTATTTAAAACGTAAATCAATTTTTCCTACCGTACATCCTGATATCAATGAAATATTATTAATTATTAGTATGTATCCTCGTAAATTCACATAGATGAAATTTTCCCACAAATCAGTCAAGTATATTTAAATCCTTCGGTAAATACACCCGTAGCCCTTATCTTCACCCGTACAGTGTCTTTCCACTATTTAGATGTAAGACGTTCAAATCCATACAGTGTACGTTTTATAAAACATCAGCGAACACTCACTGCAAACCTGTGTTTGAAAACGATCTTCAATACTTTCTCTTCTAGTCAATTAAACTTTCATTTAAACCAACTAACCGAAAAGTAAACACTACTCTCACAAGTCATTAAAATAGTACATGCAGGTAAAATGTAATTCTTCATACAAACATCTCGTAATTACTGTATTATTTTATTTAAATTTCCGTTTGTCGTAATACAAATATTGGTAAATGTTCAAACTTTGATACTAATCAGTTCGTCGTGTCTTATTTCAACGAGTTCGTCGCCTATTATCAATATGTCAACTAAGTTAAATAATAGTCATACATTAGCAATGGCTATATTTCGTATGGTATATCTATTTACGTATGTGAATTGACCTGTTCAGTTAAACAAAAGGACTACCTACGACTACCTTAATTTCTGAAACAAAACATGTCACATGTGCACATTCCAATGTTTGTTCTTACTTTTACAAACTCATCAAGCTTTAAAGTATAATTTTTTAAAATACTAAAAGTGAAAACCATTATATGTCCAATGTTTGTTCCTGACTTTTTTTTAACTCATTAAGCTTCAAATTATTTAAATACCAAAAACCATTAAACCAAGTTAAGTATTGTTCTGTAACTTCACACATGTACTTTATTAATCTCCCTTTGATAGACGGTGTATACCGAATAATTTTTATCATGACTTTTATTTTCATTGATTGTGATAAAATTATTGTAAAAGTTGTAATAATACACGTGTAACATGTAATAAATAAATAACGAATTAGTAAATTATACCACTGAAATATTTAGCTACTATACCCGATGTAGATATTGTGAAAGGCAGTTACAATATTGACCGTTTGACTTCACATACATAAAATAATGTCCCCATGAAATAATGACCGTGTACACTATTTCGTAATGACTAATAACAACAGATTGGTTGACAGAAATAATCGTATCTATTTTCTGTAACTTTGATTAAAAAAAATAATTAAGTCAATAAAAACCTCCGGACAATTTGGTTTACGATCATGCGTCCACTAAAATATGAACTACTGTACTTGAATTAATCTAAACCACTTCCGTACCTCCTTGCTGATAAGGAATAGAAGACATACATATTCATGAAAAGGGTTGAAAAGGAACATTTTCAAAATATTTTAGAATATAATACATTGAGAGAATCCTGTCTTGGTAGATGATGATGTATGGCCGTTTAATGTCCAGTGGCAAATTAAATACATATTCAGGACGAGAACATGTTAATGGGATATGAATATGAACCCTGCTTTGTACTACTGAGACTAACGCGCTGAGCAGGAGTTATATCGTGCTAGTTTAACTAGGTAACATCCCATAGGAACCGACACATTTATTAAGCTTCCGAGCCGACTTTTTTTATGTTCGTAATCCTAAATTTTACCTTACTTGGTAAAATAAACAAAACTACGTATGGCAATATTTATTTGAGCTTGGTACCCCCAAGTAAATACACACCCCCCCCCCTTCCCCCCAATAACATACATATCCTCGATCATTATATAACAAGCAAGTACATGTAACAAAAAAGTCCAAATGCTAGTAATATATGTGTAACAAAAGTCTATAATATGGCTAAAAATAGCAGCAGTTATCACGCAAACACAACACCCTTAATAATACTACTGGGAGGTGGGTGGGAAAGCTAGCATAAATTTTAGCGTGCAGCCATGAGCAAAGTACTGTTTGAAAGCATGGTCCACTCAAACGAAGCTTGAAAAAATGGGGTTTGCAAAATGCGTGAGAGAAAGCGCGGTAAATTCGAACGTACGTGCTAAAAAACTATTTACGGGTAAATACAATGTCGCAAATGCCCATTTTCAAATATTTATTTTTTTAGTTTATCACAAATTTCTCCATTGCAGTGCAAGTTGTTCTTATGTAAGTCAATTTTACAAATTAGCTAGTTGTAATCAAGCTAGGGTTACAAATATCAGAGTCAAATTTAACCCGAGACGGATTTGGTTATTCTGTTAAGGTTTTTTGGTTTTGTGCTTTAAAACGTTGTATCATGAATCATTGAATCGGTGTAACTGATGGAGTCTGACTCCACAAGGTAATAAACTATTCAGTTCCTAACGCTTTTGTACTGACATGAAATAAACGACATATTATCGATAAACGAAAATCCCCTTTAGTATAAAATATGTTATGTACTGAAGCCCAGGATGTAACTTTCTCAAACAATGATACAACTTAAACAGTTTTGGATGTTCTGTTTATGTCCTTCATTTCCGTTTCGATGCTTCCTAACAACCCCCGATACTTTTAACTTGTGACGAAGGTTATCTATACAGTTTGTTAAATCTTTATTTAATTTTATAGCAATTTTCGTTTTACATCATTCAATTTAAAAAAAAAGAAGTCGTTCGCCAGCAGCTTTATGTTTCCGTTTCGACGTTTTACACGCTGTTCTTATTATATCTCCACCACTGATTCTAAATCTTTGGTAACATTTTTTATACTAGTACAATGCAAAATGCTGTAATCTTTTAGAAGTCCTGCGGACTATACAACTTTATCGATTTCGTTAACAATCACCGATTTTTTTTCAAAGATGTTGCTGAATAATTATCTTGTCATTTGGCAAATATTTTGTTTATATTAAAGTTAAAAGTTGAAATAAAAAACAACAACGGGTATTTACAAAATAAACCACAATGAAACTTAACCACACTCTCTTCTATATGTAGCACCTGTACAAATGCTGTTTTTTTCTATTTACATATAAGTTATTCTGATACATTTGCATGTCTTGCTATACTTGAAATTTCTGGAGGGTGCATGACTTCAATGAATAATGATAACACATACCAAATTTTCTACGTGTAATGTGCATTCCTGGGTTAATCTTCAGTAGGAAAGAACAGATATGATGGTTGGAAATCAAAGATGTAATAATACGTCATATTATACCGCGTGCAATATAATGAAAACAACCAAAAACTAGCCAGTACTTCATGAAAATCATTTGCGTTAGGAAGTTCAATCTTACGGTTTGCAATTGTCACACATTTTTAAAATGTATCTATTGTCGCACATTTTTAGAATGTATCATGCTGAATGCCGAAACAATGTCAAGTTTATTGAGATTCAATCCCTACTTCGTTATTTTATATAGTTTTTTTTATAAGTTTTAGGTTATGGCCGGGGGAATTTTGTTTCCTGTCATATTCTTGTCTATCAAATTCGATTTTTGTTAAAGATAATCTTACATTGTTTACTGTTTGTATCTGACTTCTCTTTAACAGTCAATGACCTAAAGATTAGCCAAATTTCACAGTGGTAGCTTAACAGCGATCATGTGTTTGAATGTTTAAGACTATTGTACACATATAGAACAGTTTAAAAAATGTACTGATTATTACACTTCAATCATGTCAATCAGTCAGTTTAATTTTTACCAAGATTACCAAGCGACTTGACTATGCTAATATTTGCTTACTTTTTATTAGGGTATTGGACAACTTTTTTATTTGTTCAAACATAGAAAAGGATCAAAGATTATCTAGTATTGTGGTGACATATGAGGATTATTTGTCAGTTTGAAACAGAGAAATTTACTAGCTTACCTAGCTAATCAGAAACAGATGACAGAAAGTTGTTATATAGCTATAGCACGGTTACGCGTACTCCTTCAAACATTGTATTCTCACGTAGAACTGTCCAATTGTAAATAAAAGTTTGTCTTTACTGATGCCTATAATGGAGATTTATTCATTTTGCTGTCATTTGATCCAGTCCTTAGGAAATATGAAATGAGACACACTTTAAACCTTTTTGTGTTGTCAGCTACACTGGCGATCAAATACAAGAAACATTAATAAAAGCGTTGAAACACAAAAATGTATGTTTTCAAAGTATAGTCAAAGTAGTCACAGTAATACATGTAACTAATTAAAAATTAGCCTGGGTACTAGCTGACTGCGTTCTTACACTGTCACTATCGACGAAGTATAAGATTGGGTCAGGATGCCAGGCTAATAAAAAAGTCAATTAAACCGATAATTTAAATCTGAGTCATGCACGAATAAGACAGATTTCGAAAAACTTCAACACAAAACTTGTTATCATAATTTTACATTTGGGTAGCCATTAAAAGCAGGTTCAACCCATCATTTTTTCTTAAAATGTCCTGTACCAAGTCAGGAATATGGCAGTTGTTATCAAATAGTTCGTTTCTATGTATGTTGGCGTTTGTTTTTGTTACACTTCAGTGTTTCTGTTGTTCCGTTGTTTTCCTCTTATTGTAATAAAATATAAAAATGTGTTTCCCTCGGTGTTAGTTTGTAACCCGGATTTGTATTCTCTCAATCGATTCATGACTTTTGAACAGTGGTATACTACTGTTGCCTTTATTTACAGAGCACCTGGGATCATCTCGGTCTTTGGTATGGTTCGTGTTAGTCAATTTTAATGTTTTTGCGTAGTGTTTTGTGGAATGATGATTGTTTTTCTTTCTAGCCACTGTCTCTTCTATTTTATATCATGTGATTGTTTAATACCCCTTGGTCTCTACTTACTAACCTTAGATAACATAATTAATTAAAAGGTAACAATGGTACAGTGTTACAAGTTCATTACCAAATATGGACACAAATTAAAAAGAGAATGTCACCGAAAGAGTTCACGTTAACCAGGGCCATGTGAAATGTTCACAGCTTAATATGAGCAGACGAACCGAACCATGATTCTTTGACTTGGAAACCAAATTACTCTGCAGAATAATTATGCCTAAAAGGATATCTAAGTGTACAACAAATCGCACTTTCGTAATAACCCTACTTCCCAAACCAGGATTTGTTTTACTACGATTATTGTGGATAAACTCATCATAGATACAATGTACCAGGATTAAAATTTTGTACGCCAGACGCGCATTTCGTTTACAAAAGACTCATCAGTGACGCTCGAGTATAAAAAAGTTAGAAAGGCCAAATAAAGAACAAAACTGAAATGCACTGAAGACTCAAAATTCCGAAAGATTTTGCCAAATACAGCTAAGGTAGTCTATTCCTGGGGGTAGAAAATCCTTAATATTTTTCAAAAAATTCAAAGCTTCGTAAACAGTTTATTTATAATTATGAGCATATCAATGATAATTTATGTCAACACAGAAGTGCTGACTACTGGGCTGGTGATATCCTCGGGGTGGAAACCTCCAACAGCAGTGGCATAGACCCAGTGGCTGTAAATAGACAAATCATAGATATCAGGATTAAATATTGTACGCAGACGCGCATTTCGTCTACAAAAGACGCGAATAGGTCTAAATACTTGAAATGGTAGGTTTTACATTTAGATGTCATTTCAATTTATTTTGGATAATACTATTCTAATGAGAAACATATAAAATGAAATTACGTATACAGTTACAGATAAACACTATAGTGAGTATATCAAAAAATGTTACAAATTTAAAACAACTGAAAATTCGGTTATGAATGAGTCAACACTTATCGATATTTATCTCCAAAACGTTAAAAACTAAAGACATACCAACTTCTCTATATATATGTATTCGTATATACACGTAAATGTACAACACCTACGTACTTTGAATCAAACAATACAACTTCTTTTGTAATTATAGTTAAAATCAACAGTGAAGATTTGCATCAGAATTCAGACTGAGCAGACGGAAATACATGAAGAAGATCTAGAATTTTGATGTTCTAATATATGTCTCTATATATTGAAGTGCGAATTTAAAGAATATTTGAGGTACGGTCCTGACAACTCACTGATAGGTCGTTGTCAGTTTAACAAATCAGATAATTTTTGATTGTATCATAAAATCTTGAAAGAGATACAAAATACGAATAAAAAAAAAAACAAACAAAAAACAATCAAAGAACTAAAACAAAACAAAACAAAACAAAACAAAACAAAAGATTTAAATCGTCAAATTATTTTTGCAACGAGCTATTTCCTAGTTCCTAGTTTTTTTTGTTTTTCAGCATAACATTTATTTTTTAGCGAATTAAATTCCCAATTGCCATTAAAATTTCGATGAACTATTTTAGAGAAAATCATAAAGCATGTATCACTTCTCAATCTCGGCAGGAGGGGAAACGTTATCGCTACCATAGTAATCAATATAGATAAAGCTCAAGTGCTCGTTGAACCTCTCTGGATTGCTATCGCAAGGTTGTAGAATACAATCGACGTTTACGGATTTAAAAGTTAAAAAAGAAAAGTGGATGTATGGTAGATACAGATGGTAAAACACCAAGAGCACCATAAAGTAGAAAGGTTGATTGATTGATTGTTGTTTGCTTTACGCCGCATGAGCACAAAAAGGCTATATCGCGGCGAGAGCTAATTCAAATATTTAACAATTTAAAGTATATTTTTAAAATCAGACAAAAGGTCCTTCAATTACTAAAACTCAAGTCTAAATCAAAATTGTTTATATACAAATAAAATACAAAACGCTAAGATAACGTGATAAAAATTAAAATCATTTTAATTCTATACAACATTTTTATAAAGTAGAAAGGACATAATGGACGATTATTTTGACTGATGATTAAAACAATAATTTTAATCAATAACAGCCAAAATATAAATAAACTTAGCATGATTTGCAATATAATGATGATGATGGATTGGCATTTAACGTCCAGTAACACATATAACATACATAGCAGGACTGTGTTAATGTGACATGAAAATTAAACCATCTTTGTACTTGACCGACATGCTAAGCCGGACTTTTAATTGTCTAGTTAAAAATGTAACAGTCCGAAAGAAGGCATGTCATCGTACCCGTGTACATCATTCTGACTACGAGCCGATCACTCTTAGGTCTTAATCCCAAATACTAGTGCTTAGTAGAGAAGCAGCATATACCACCTGTAATGTCTTTGGTTCGGCCCTGTCTGGGTTTGAACCCAAGACCACCCACACTCGAGTTATTTGGCAATATTATGACATCACAATAGCGTCACAATATACTCTAATTTTATTTTAAAAATAAGACGTACAAAGTTAGTTAGTGACAATTTTTGTATTCCTTATCACACCTTTAAATAATACGTAATACTGTTGATTTGATATGTCTCTTCTAACTCAGTTTCATATATCAAAGGACATTAAGATAAACAATGTTGCCATTATAACAAAATATGCGCTAAAGTTTTTGTTCTGTCTCTTCTGAGCACCATTTAACCTAAATCTTATAAACTAGTAACGAATTTGTGATTTTTTCCAAATAAGGGTCTTTTAAATATCTCTCTTAACACATCGCAAATGTAAAAATAATGACAGTTTGTAGTGGTTGCCGTTTGTTGCTGTATATCATATTTGAATTTCGTTCATTGATTTTTATACATAAATCAGGTCATTAGTTTTCTCGTTTGCATTGATTTACATTTCTCATTTAGGGGCCTTTTATAGCTGACTATGCGGTATGGGTTTTGCTCATTGTTGAAGGCCGTACGGTGACCTATAATTGTTAACTTCTTCGACATTTGATCTCTGGTGGAGAGTTGTCTCATTGTCAATCATATCTCATCTTCTTATCTTTATATTGACAACATCAAAAAGAGAAGTCACTTTTTGTATACAACATGAGTAAATATTGGCCTTGCATTTAATGTAAATTATTTTTAGGAATCGTTATGTACATTATATTAACGGTTACTAATATGTACAAACTTCTAATAAATACAAAAAGAATCGTAAGGTGCATGCAAGCCAAATTAAAATGTGTTACCATATTAAAGGCCAAATATTTAAGTGTTCTTATTTACCTTTTCAATTAAACGAGCAGTACAGACACTGTGTAATTTTACCGATGGTGTCCTATTCCCGAATGTGACATTTGACTGAGTGTGAATTCGCATGGCGGGTGATTTGCTTATAGCAAGAGACACTAATCCTGTCGACGAACCCGGGCCTACAGTCACAAATATTCGATAACGAGTATCGTACTCATGACTAAGAAATCAACCTATCAAAATGCTGGATTATGAGTTTCGAGCACACATTTGGTACTCCGAGTACTGAATATAGTTTTAAGACCATAACCCCCGGTCTTACTCCTTTTGGAGTTCATGCGATTCCCTCAGTTTTTATTTGTTACCTTGATTTGTCCCTTCTAAAACGATTCAAGAGATTTGAAGATCGGCAAACAACTGTCACCTTAATTCAACATCACAAGATGTAAAAATAAAGATCCCCTCCCCCCCCCCCCCCAAAAAAAAAAAAGAAAAAAAGAAACACCCCTATAATTTCAATAGACGAGTTAAAAGATTTAGACACAGATAACACAAACAAATGGCTTTGCTTCCAATCTGAATACAAACACGACCATTACGAACCCGAATTCGTATAACTGTTCATTTTGTTTTTATCAGAAAATATACATAATTTATTTTAAAGAATGTACATGTCAATTACTGAAGTATAGCAGAAACCGCTTATCTTTCAAAAGTACCCGAGTTGAACCCGGATTTTGGTGGGACTCGTTCTGCTCAGTCTGTGGATTTCTGTGTAGTATTTTAATGACTTGTTTGTCATGTTTTTCTTTTAGACGTGTTGTTGTCTCTCTTTTATTTACTGATAGATTTTTATTGGAATATTGGCATTCTCATACATGTTTCATTATAGAAAGACGGCTTTTTTTTCGTCACAACCTTACTTTTGGAACATTCTAAGAGTCCAGGGTCCCAAAATGACCAGGTATTTGACGTTTTTTGAGATGAAAATCGGAAGCAATTTTTTTTTCTTTCAGTTTCTACTTATTTTCCTGAGATAATGTGATCATCTGAATTGTATATGGTTGTTGAAACACTTCTCATAGCCATATACGGTCGACCAAAATGAAAACGATGTAAAACTGGAACTCTACATATGAATGTTTTAAGGTTCTTCTCAGTTTTGCATCAGATCTTACGAGAAACTTTTTTCAAAAAATAAAATATTGCATTATTTCAAATCTTTGAGACGGATATGTGTCGGTTTTGATCGGGCGTACTAAATGACGTTTGAAATGTTAAACTTTAGTTATTGGAAATTAACGTATCCAAAAGATTATGTAATTGTGTGTTCTTTAAATGTGTTTCTTTTCAAATTTTGTGTAAGCAAATAGCTTTTCTTTGTACAATTACTATACTGTTTACATCAAATGCATTATCTTTTTATGTGTTGCTTTTTCGTTTAATTAAAGACGTCTTATTTTAAAGGGTGGTGACTTCATTCAACAACCTATAGACACACATAACAAGTTTTTAAATTATAACAAAGGTTGTTTCAGCGCCATATATTTAATAATGTACTGAAGTTAAATAACTTCTCAAAATTGAATAAAATGCATGTAAACAATTAGTAGAAGTATTGTAAGTGTAGTAATAACCATGCAACATTTTTATGTTTAAATGATTGACAATTTATAAGGAGTGAATGAAACGAATATACAATACACATAATTACGTATCAATAGAAAATTCGAAACATTGCCGCATAAAGTTTATTTTATATTGAATACTTATTTTCAAAATATTCTCTACCAGATATTAAGTTGAGAAGTTTGCATTGATGAAATCCGTACCATGCATATTTTGTTTTTAAACTCACAAGTGGCAAATATATTTAATACTTTATTTTTCACAGATCACACGTAATGGTAATACCATGAGACATATTACATATAAAGTCCACAGTGGGTGCAAATAAAACGAAAATTACAAGTTCATTATATTGATTTAGAGATAAATCTTAAAATCAAATTCCTGGTTACCTCTTAACATCTATAATGATAGGTCCAATAATGTAGTAAGATTTTGACTTCTAAATTAATACAAATATGTCAATTGGGAAGTCAATATTTGTCTCTTTCAACAAATCTTATCAAACTATAATATAATTTTGATATGATTTACAAAACGAATTATAATATTTCAATTTTCATGCAGGTTTTCTTTGATCCGTTTCAAATCATTACTGAATGAATGGCAAATTTGGACATACGTCAATCAAAAAGCAACCTGACAACTTAGTAAATCTAGAAAGAAAGGTCTGTGTATGGTGTTTTACAATTAACACGTGTCTATGCCATATGTTCTTACTCTGTTAAAGTCATGAAAAGCTGCAAAATGCTATTGAATAGCTACATCGAATTCCCGAAATCCCAGACCTAAATCTATGATATAATGAAAAGGTTTTCTGACTTGGGATAGACATATTAATGCAGGTTTTAACTATTATTTATTATTCCTTGTCTATGTCAGTGACCATCACTGTTCTTTGACGTACATTACGTATAGTAACTTCAGGATCTAGATCTTGTGCAATACCCAAAGTAAAGAAATTAAATGAAGATTTTAGTAATGCTTTTAACAGTTCATAAGCAAACCACTAAAATAAAAAAAAATATACTAAAGACCAAAAGAAGCTCATCTGGTATAAAATATAAATTATACATTAAGTTGCACATATCATTCATTTAAAACTTAAGTTTGTTCAGTAGAAACTGATGAAAATGTCATGATGAAATCGCCAATTTGAGGAAGACGGTTATACTTAGATGAGAAATGAAAGTTTTCCAATTTTCAATTCCTTTGTAATAGGGCGTACGTCAAGGTGGTGTACACGAAATCTGGAATAATAACAGGAAATCTCCGTGACAGATCTGACCCTACATATTAATTTGAAAGGGAACCATCTCAAAAATAATGCCGAAAAAATTGCCTCAACTTGTCAATTGGTTCAGTTGTTATACAGAAAAGATGCTCCACATATTTCCTAATAGTCCAAAATGTAAAACTACATGTATGTCAACAACGAAGCATCCCAACTTGGTTTGGAGTTCTTAAATGGTTCTCAAAAATATTTCCCACATGAATCAATCGAAAACTTAGTACCCGTTAACAGACATATTGGTAAGCCGATCCGCAACAAAGTGGAAACCGGAAATCATTTCCTTATAAGAATCTTTCTGCCATTACTGGTTTCAATTGGTTAAGCGGTTCTCAAAAAGAAGATCTTTGAGGATTTGACCAATCAGAAAAAAGTTAGGAATTGCCATTTCAGCAAGATAGGTTGACCGACAAACATCAAATACCAACACTCAGTTAGAACATAACAATGGAAATTTATGTCATATTTTCGTTAACTAGATTTAGTGGTTTCAAAGAAGATTTTTCTACACATTTCAAATAGGCACAGTATAAATATCGTAAAGATAATTAAATCTAGAGGTTTGCGTTTAAATTGCTTTCCTGGTTTAAAAGGAGACGATCTTCGAAATCATTTTTGGAAGACGGACGGACGATTGACGGACGCCAAGCATAAGCAAATTCTCAGAATAGCCCGAATGAGCTAAAACACAACCTTCATACATAAGTCTCATATTAAATCAAACATGAAGATTTTATTATAGTTGTTTGCTTAACTTTCAGTGGCAAATATTGCATGCATGTTCATGAGGGGAACTTATTAACAATTAATAGCAATCAATAGTTAAATATGTTTATAAAGCAGGGAACAATTCTAAAATAAATACTTATAGGCCGATTTCGGTACTTCCTGCTTCTTAACTATTTGAAAAAAAAAAATCATTTACTCGAAAATCTATGAGTATCTGACTACTTTTAATTGAATTCGTGTAAATTAGTAAGGTTTCAAACTGTTTAACTGGTCTTACAAAATCAGAAGATCAACTGTTAAAGGAAATGAATGATGGAAACTATTCTGAATTGTTTTTTTTTTCTTGATTTAGGAAAGGTCTTTTGTATGATAAACCATAAACCATGCAGTAATATAAATATCCAAATTAAGGTGTATAAAGTTGTAATATATAAAGTAGAATCGACTACAAGAGATGTTCATTTTGACGTTCCTCAGGGTACCATACTTGGACCTATGCTCTTTCAGATTTATATGCATAGGACACTACTTTCTAGCATGCATTAACTGTTGTGTCAAATGTAAAATGTGAATTAAATCCAGATATCAGGTTAAATGTTCATTATTGGTAAACAGATAACGACGTGGTATCGATTAAGAAATTATTTGCAATATGAGGGTATCTATCATATTATAATGGTTATATTTTGCCTATTTTTTTATTATTGCAGTACAATATGGAGTGAAACATCTAATTTAAATTTTGAAAAAATATACAAACTGCAAAAAGAGCTGCAATAATTATTATTAAGGCAAAACACGATACTTCAATTCTTCAACTGTTTAAGCAACTTGGTTGGCTTTACTTGGAAGAATAGTATTGAATATCATAGAGGGTGTACATGTATATGAATGTATTAACAATTGTGCTCCATATTATGTATGTGACATTTTTAAATGATATTTCTCTTAGATCTTTGTACCTCGACCAAAATTTAACTTCATGAAGACAACATTGCACTATTCTATATAATTTTATATGATAGTTTAAACACATAATGTGTTTTATACATTCGGATACCATTGTTGTCTTTTGGTTTTTGAATTTATATATTATATTCAGTTTTTATAATATGTCAGATGTGCACAGGGAAGATTATTTTTATGCTAACTGTGTAACCCTTTTAAAATAAAGTCATTACTTACTTTCTTACCTAACAATACAATAGGTAGATTCTGTATAGCAGGGATTAACAGAAATGAAGGGCTAGCAATTTGGACTGCACGGAAAAATGAGGATATATTAGACAGACAGATATTAAGCCTTACAACAATCCACCAACGGAACCCTCGGAGAATTGTTGCAAGGGTTCTTAAGGAGCAGAGAGCTCTCTCTCTACTCAAGGCATCGAACTTAACGTCATCATTCAGACCGGACGTGGCTGTGTATTTATACATCCCGCACAGCCAAATGAACGCCCCACTCAAGCAAGACTTTTACTGCTCAAACAAGAGAATTCAATGCGAAACATTAAAGTAAAGGAACATACAACCCCCTCCCCAGACACACATACACAACAGAAACAATTAAGGCACATTTAGTCCCAAAAGGAATACAAATAATTTGACGGAAAGCAATTCATGCTAGACTTCAGAAGTACTCTTTTTAATTTTATAAGTTGGCCTTGAGCTTCTTATTTAAGTAGTTTTTGAACTCTTTCAATGTTTTCATGAAAATGCTTGTGTTACATGATCACAACATATACTCAGAATAACATTGAACCATAATTATCGTCAAATTAGCTGCTCTTTTTTAAGATATTTGTACTTTAATCATTTCACTCTTATGGGTCTTACATTAAGATCATCATCTATAAAAATCAAAATAATAACATCGATGAGAAAGTTCATTTCATATATAAGGTATATATTAAATCTACAGTAAATACACTTCATTTTATTCAATTTATTCAACTAACAACGTTCAGTCAGTAAAATTAGATCAGATTAAAATATCGTTTTGTTTCAACATACAAAAGGTTTGGACACAAGTTATTGCAACTTATGAGGTCTTCAAATTGTGCTATACTGTGGATTCATTTTTATTTATATATAAAATTGAAAACAACCTTCAAACCTATGAGTGCGTTAGATAAAAACCGCAATTTTTATACGTGTGCATGCAAAACAAATTTCTTCGTAGGGGGTCTAAATACAGCACAAACAAAAGACCAAAAAAGTGAAAAAGTATATTTTAACAAAACGCATTTGACTAGCAGGTCGAACAACGGATGTTCTTAAACCCTGCTGGCTGCCATGGCGATTGCCAAATAAACAGATCACAGATGTAACAAAATGGATCTGAATTATTAATTTAATACCAAACAGAAAACAATAAACTTGCGGAAAAGATGGTATACCGCAATAATGAGGTGCAAAAATTTGTACACCATATCCGGATTTCGACAAATAATGTCTCTTCAGTGATGTTAGGAATCGAAACGGTATTTGGAAGGCCATATAATTTACCTCAATTTGGGATTGACTTTTGAATTTTGAAGAGTCGAAATAGGATGAACGGATCATATAAACCCGAAGGAAAATATAATACAAGCCTAAACAAAAGAATATAAACAAGTCTAAATTGAAAACAACCCTGATGAAACCTGCACAGCCGGTCGATTTTACTTGCTCCCAAAACTTCATAAAGAAGGGAGTCCGGGAAGACCGATAGTATCTGCCAATGGCCACCCAACCGAAAAAAATATCTGAATTCGTTGATTACCATCTTAGACCACATGTTAGAAAAATGCCATCCTACATTCAAGATACAACAGATTATTTGAAGAAAATGGATTCATTAAATCCCTTACCAAACAACACAATTTTGGTATCGATGGATGTGTGTTCTTTATACACCAATATTCCAAAAGAATGAAGGAGTAACCGCTTGTGAAAAAGTATGGAACAATCGTAAGGATAAAAACCCCCCAACTGACTGTCTGATTCAGTTGCTGAAACTAGTGCTCGAAAACAACAATTCTGTATTCAACGACCAGCACTACTTGCAGATTGACGGTACCAGTATGGGAACCATAATGGCACCTTCTTTTGCCAACATTTTCATAGGGAGTCTCGAAGAACGCATCCTTTTGAGTGTATCATACAAAGCCTTGTCTTGGCACCGTTATATTGATGACATCGACATCAGATGGAACGAAACTGCAGAGCGTCTACAAGATTTTCTAGATTTCTGTAATAACTTTCATCAATCTATAAAGTTCACATCTGAAGTTTCAAAAAAGAACATTGCGTTTCTTGACACCACCATAACTTTGTCATGACAACCGACCTTCACACCAAAAAAACTGACAAACACCAATTTCCCTCTCCGAAGAGTTGTTACCCAAAACACTGTCCCCGAAGCATTCCGTACAGCCAAACTATCAGGTTAAAGCGGATTTGCTCATCGGAATCAAAATTAAACTACCGTTTGGGACAACTCAGACAGCAACTTAAATCAAGAGGTTATAAGAACAAAAACATTTCAGAAGCTTTCGGTAAAGCAAAAGAAAAAGACAGAACAAATCTACTTGAATACAAAGAAAAGACGGCCCAGACAAATAAAATTCCGTTGTTGTCAGCTTTCATCCTGACCTGACAAATCTTTTATCTATTGTCCACAAACACTGGCGTCTTATTGAAAATGATCCTTCCTTAAAAGAGATTTTTCTATCGTCTCCCGTTATGGCTTTCCGCAGACCCAAAAACTTCAAAGATATTCTAGTTACATCTAAAGTATCTAAACCAGAGATATAGACAATAGGAGGTTATAAACCATGCGGAAGAGGCAATTGTAAGTGCTGCAAAGTTGCCAACATTGTAACCCAATTCGTCAGCACAGTCACAAAAATAAATACAACATATTTATAACATCCAATTGCAAAACGCAAAATTGTATTTATGTTCTAATGTGTGGAACTTGCAAGTTGCAATATGTTGGTGAAACAGAAACACCATTCAACATCCGACTGAATAACCATCGGTCATTTTATACAAAAGAAAGAAACTGCCCAATCACAAGACATCTTTTAAGAGAAGGGCATGATTTTGATAACGTCACATTTCAAATCATTGAGAAAAACCAAAATTGGGACACACAAGGAAGACAAAAGAGAGAGAGAGAGAGGGAGAGAGAGAGCGATTTTGGATGCACCAGTTACGACCTCTTGAACCTGATGGACTCAATGAGAGAGACGAGAAGGATTTAAAAACAAATCAAAACAATAATCTTGAAATTTGTACAATTTATAGAACATCAATAAATATGTTAAACTTTTACTCCAACTTTGTGTAGTTTAAGCTACAAAAATATTTTTTTATAGAACATCAATAAATATGTTAAACTTTTACTCCAACTTTGTGTAGTTTAAGCTACAAAAATATTTTTTTTTATAGAACATCAATAAATATGTGAAACTTTTACTCCAACTTTGTGTAGTTTAAGCTACAAAAATATTTTTTTTTGTCATGCATCCGATTTCACCTTGATAGATGCACACGCCTGGTGAAGCTAGTTTGTCTAGCAAAATATTGCGTATTTCTATTTAAAATCTAATAGAAGTTTTTGGTGTATCAATTAGCGTGTTTAAGTTATATTCTTAGACATTTATATAATTTTAATTCAGTAACTGTATCAGTTTATTTTCACAAGCTGATCCACGCCTAAATAGATTGGATGTTGATTGTTGCTATTTTTAGACATTATATATATATTTTATATATATATATATAAAAAATGCGGTTTATATCCAACGCAATCATAGGTTTGAACGTTGTTTTCAATTTAGAGATGTATATATATCTACATATGCATGCATCAGTAACTGAATTTATAGAAAACACAAACAATTAAACCTAACTCAAGGAGTGGACAAAGTAATACAATTTCGATGCAAAACTTGGAATCTTTTATTAGAGCGTTCAAGAATGTAACGGACTGACATTTTTTAAACTTGCATAAATGTAGGCCTTCCTGTCCCTACACCAATCTTGGGAAAAGATTTTCCAGGAAGGTATCCGATGAATTGTTAATCAGAGATTTCTCTATTAACGACATCAAACTGTTCATGAATGGACATTGTTTTCTTTGTTTGTACGCTTGGTTGTTTTAGAGAAAATAGAAAACAACAACATTATGGAAAAACAAAGATATCGCCGTCTGCCTAAGTTTGGAACACAACTAGAGGATCCAAAGGACCTGTGTCGCTCACTGCATCTTCAACAATGGCCACTTTTTTTCATAATCATCATTAAACGGAAATGACTCTATTGAGAGTTAATTGACAATTTCAGTCATGTTCGCGTATTTGTCGATCTTATCCTGGTGATCATTTGTCCTTTTTAAAGTTTCCATATATCTATTACAGTCTTTAAGATAATAGGCAAAAACGGTAAAACTATCATTGAAGGGCAATAACTCCAATAACGAGTTGACTGAAGATTCCAACTGTTATGGTTTATTTGTATATCTTGTCTTGCTGCTAATTTTTCTATCTATCTATGATAATTTTCAAGATAATAGGCAAGTATGCAAAAAAAAAATGAAAAAAACTCGTCATTAGAAGGCAATAACTTCAATATGAAGTAGACTAACGGTTTCGGTCGTGTTGCCTTGTTAGCAGATCTTGTTTTGCTGATCAATTTTGCCATTTAATATTTCTATCTATCTATTATAGTTTTCAAGATAATAGGCAAAAAGCAAAAAATTGGGAAACATTGTAATTTAAGGTCAATAACTTCAATAAAGTGTTGACTGACGATTTCGATTATTTGACTTATATGTAGATCTTGTCCTGCTGATCATTTTTGCTTTTAATTTTTCTTGTCTATCTATCAATATTTTCATGACAATAGGAAAAATTGAAAAAATTGGAAAAAATCGTTGTTTAAGGGCATTAACTCATATAAGAAGTCGTCTGACAGTTTTGACCGTCATCAGCCATTAGGTAGTTCTCATCATTCTAAACATTTTTCCAGGTCAGATTTTGTCTATCTAAAGCATTTTTAAAGATTATAGACAAAATTTGCATTTAACCCTTATCGGTCGGCAGGCGGAGTCATCGGACACATTTTACAAATTAAGGATTGTAGCCAAGTAGCTTCAGAGAGGATCTTAGTAAAAGTTAACGGACGACGACAGATGTTGAGTGATGGCAAAAGTTCGAATTGGCACTTCGGGCCAGGTGAGGTAAAATTAAATTGAAAATAGTTTTTTTAGCAAATGAGGGCGAAAATAACACTTCATAGATTTGGTGCATCGGACGTCTCTTGATTTTTCATATGAAATGATTAGTAAACTGTCGTAAATAACAGAAGTTTGAAAATGTATGTTTCTGTAGAAAAAAAGCAACAACAAAATCCTTAATATATTATATTATCAGTGCTTTTTATATCGGATGTGACCTTGAGAGGTCATACCGGTGTTATGTTGCCGCAGAAATTCTGCACATGTCCCTTGCGCTTTTGACTGATAACAAAACGTATTTCGTATAAATCCTCGGATATTATCGAGTGCAAAATAACATTCCTTATCGCTTGTTATATATATTAATTTCATCAATAAATATTCATGAAAATAATTTTTAAGAACATAGATCGGATGTGACCTTGAGAGGTCATACCGGTGTTATGTTGCCGCAGAAATTCTGCACATGTCCCTTGCGCTTTTGACTGACAACCGAACGTTTTTCGTATAAATACTCGGATATTATCGAGTGCAAAATAACATTCCTTATCGCTTGTTATATATATTGATTTCATCAATAAATATTCATGAAAATAATTTTTAAGAACATAGATCGGATGTGACCTTGAGAGGTCATACCGGTGTTATGTTGCCGCAGAAATTCTGCCCACGTCCCTTGCGCTTTTGACTGATAACCGAGCGTATTTCATATAAATACGCGGATATTATCGAGTGCAAAATAACATTCCTTATCGCTTGTTATATATTAATTTCATCAATGAATATTCATGAAAATAATTTTTAAGAGCATAGATAAATGATATGAAAATGTTTTGTCGTGAGAAATATATATATCATGCAGTAACAAATCATGAATACCGAAAATTTGTGTTAACGCATGCGGAAGAATATCTCGAGTGATGATTTGCTATATATATAACTGTTATACAAATATTAATATAATATATAATAACAAACCAGATTATACTGATAACAAATGATTATATCACTACATTATAATAATTATTACGGTGAGGTTGAATTCCCTGTCATTTATTCATCATCCACACAGGAACTTGTCTCAGAAAAAAATATATCTATGTACCTTAACCTAACTTTCAGGTATAGAGATATGATTTTTTTTCTGAGACAAGTGCTTGTGACCATCCACCAGAACTTGCGGTCATCCGATATTCAGTACTTCAGTACTTTGATTTATACTGGGATAACAGTCATTCTTACGCTTTAACAGAACACGTTTGCTGAATATATCTATGCCAATATGCCACATATATATAATGAAGTGTTTGTAACTATAAAACTTAATATATATTGCTTTTATATTTAATGTTAAGTTGTAAAGACGGACTTATGATTAATGAACTCACACGTGTATGTCACTGAGTAAGTTAACCATGTGTATTAGTAGTACCTTCATATTTTAGAATGTTTGCGTTTCCATCGTACCTTCGTATATACATGTGTAATTAACTGGATTAAACTTTAAACCTTCTGTTGAATTTTTTTATATCGTTTTAATACGTAATATATCTGAAAATTAGTACGTGATCTACGCATTAGATTTGCAATTTGTTTTACAAGGACAGGTTCAACGACAAACATTGAATTTTTAAATCATGTTCTGAAATTTCATGTATCTTCTCAACAATGAGTAGACTACACTTAATAGAGTATTTGAAATGGCACTTACATTGTTTGTGTAAAATATAATATTAAAACGTGATAAGATAGACTGCCTCGGAATTTAATTAGTTGATACTGAATTTTGATCATTAGGTTTTTACGGATATGCAAAACTAAAACCAAAAACATAATTACGTATTAATTTTGGAATCATAAACATGGTTTCATTATGATATACTATGTTCATTTATACATCATGAAAGTACTATTCCTCATCACGTTTTAAGTATGAGAGGTACCCTTGCTCCTAGATGACCATACCATTGAAAAATACACGAATCAATAGAAACAAAATATAAATCCATTTCATTTTTAGAATACATAATAGTTGAACTAAGGAAATAAGACCTAATATATACTAGGATCATTTATTTTGTAAATTTTGTGTTTATGGTTTATGTGTTTTGTCACATCATAATAATGCATGTAGTTTATGTGTTTAATATGTATTGTATGCTTATTTTTAAATGGACTTTTGTAATACATAAGAAGGATAAAAAGTAACATTGGAAAATACAATTACAGAAAACCAAAATAAACAACCAACACCCGACCAAGAAAGAACCCGCCATCCCGAACAACAAATGGTTCAGAAAGCCAGACTTGGTACAGACACACGATGGGTCGGAGATTATATGCATGGGTAAATAAAGCCAATCACAGGTTGGAAAGATAATCACACGTTAGGGTTTGTACATAATATAAATGAGTGCCCAAAGTGGGTGAAAATAAAATGAAATTGACTACATGCTTGTAACACCGACTGATAGATTATTTAATATCAAATATTTGGTTTGCGCCGAACATCAAAATGATCACAATATTTTAGGTTGAATTAAACTTCAAAGGTCAAAACTGAGCGAAATGTATTCATTTAAATATCCGTAAGTTATTAGACCAAATATCTCAACGCGAAAAGCTAATATTTATATATATATATCAATAAATCTTGAATGCAAATTGTCTTTAAATTGTAAATTTCAAAAAGAATATCGATTTATTAATATTCAAGTAGCTGTTCGCAAAACATTTCAACGATAACTATATATCTTAACATAAATAATCGTACATTTTACTGCTGAAAGTAATTTTTATAAATGCATTTACTACCATCATATTTGCACTTCATATACACTTTACACACCTAGTTTTTGGACAACCTTTACAATGTTGAGTGTTTTTCCTGTACTGATGGTCATCTTGATGTCTTAAAACAGCTGTTCATATTGTTTGAACACTTAGTCTGAGTTTTGTCAAATACTAAGCATTTCCTTTCCCAGGAAAAGATTACTAAAGCTGTAACTGGAAAAAACTTTTCGGAATTTAAGGTCCTGGAAGCTCCTCGGCTTTGTGCTTTGTTCGGCCTTTTTGGCTTTTTTGGGCCGGGCGTCGCTGGTGGGTCTTTTGTGAACGAGGCGCACGTCGCGCGTGCCAAATTTTAATCCTGTTATCTATGATGAGTGTATATCAAGACCGTATACTGACCTATAGATGACCTTTATTCTTTTTATTGGGTTTGGTTTCTGTCTCATCGAAGTATGTCCTTTGTCTCCTTTCACTCATACCTTAAAACGAAAGTACAACGTTCCTGTTGTGTGCGCAATACACTTATGTTAGAACAGATGCTATACCGTATTACCGCTCTTTTCTGTTTTTCATCGACGTTCATTCAGAAACTTGAATCCTTAATCGACATTACAAATAAAATCAGGGCAAAGAAAACTACTATTTGAATGTAACGATCAAACAAAATTATGATTTAAAATACATATCACTTTCACATTTCGCAATCTTATTACATAAACGGTACCAATTTTTCTGCACCTGCTGCGCATTTCGACAATTAATGTCTCTTCTAATCATTTTCAAATACACTTTTACATAATACCTCTATATAGTATATATCTATACAAAAAGTAAAATGCATGTAATATGAAGTATGAAATAAATAAAATTTTGAAACAAAATAGTATTAGAGTTTACATAACCTAGTGCAAAAGCTTGTTTATTCATCAGCGAATAAAATAAAGTTATGTCATCTTTCAGAATAAGGTTATATTGACAAGAACCTAGGCCTTAAAGACGGAACAATTTTATTGAAAGCATAGCTTTAAAATTTGAAATATACATTATACGACGATTTTACACATTTGTTTTAGTGTATATGATTTAAAAATATGATATAAGTCTATATATCTCATAGATTTATTTTTATGAAACTACAAAATTTTACAATTCTGCAACAAAATTTCGACAACTACAGCTTGCTATTTATGTTTAACTAACAAAAATTATATGCGTTTGAGTTACTTGTCTTTCAGCTTTTTGTATTACGATCTTGATCATGGTGTCACATGTGGATCAGTATCTGCTTACCCTTCCGGAGCACCTGAGATATCCCCCGTTTTTTATGGGGTTCGTGTTGCTCAGTCTTTGGTTTTGTATGTTGTGTTTATTGTGTAATGTTATTTGTTTTTTAATCGCTTTTCGTTTTTTGCCATGGCATTATCAGTTTGTTTTCAACTTATGAGTTTAATTATTATTTTGGTATCTCATTTTTATAGTATTTTTTATATTCCCGAAGTTAACAGCTTATTGCATTTTTACAATCCAAATACAGTTAAATTATGCGAAAGTAAGAATATTTAAGCAAAACAAAAAATATAATTAAAATAATAAGGGTTCGACCTAAAGACTCATAGAATTATATTCATGTAAACATTCAAATGGCAATTTTTGACAGCATGAAAACGATATTACTATGGGTTTTGCAAAGTGGATTGAACATGATAAATGGCCGGAAAATGCTACTGCGGAACGAGGTTATGTTGGATAGGAGCAGAACTATTTCCTTGGAACAGCCAAAAACGTACATATAATACCGTATAGCGGGTTATTTTTGCTTATTTTGGCGGATAAAGGATAATCGCGAAAATAAATTCCGCTAAAATTTATGCATACGTACGATACTTTCTAATAGCTGGAGCATTTTGTAAACGATGTATTTTTTCGTTCGGCGGGTCAACAACGGTTTATGTTAGTTTTTACAACATAAATGCCAAAGGGCATTATACGTAGTATTACATATATTTTATAAAATGGCTAATAGGTGTTAATTAGTTTATTAGTGTCAGATATTTACCCTTATCAATTAGTGTCAAATTATATTTAAGAGTTGCAAGTCACTCTTGGTTATTTTAAAACTAATTAGTACATCAAAGGTCCGATCAATTCAGTAACTAATCAACCGTAATATTTACAAAAAATGTGTACATCTGTATTCTATTGATTAACTGTATCAATATATAATCAATAAATAAGACGTCATTCCGGCAAAACAATCATTTAACGATAACAATAGACACTTGTTTGTCAATTTTTATAACTTTTTAGCTACAACCATTTCAGTATCCGCCAAAATATTTAATTGGTATTTAAGAATCAACCAAAATAAAAACCGCCAAAATTTTTCGTATACTTTGTTGCCCCTAAATCGCGAAATTTTACACCCGCGAATAAAAACCCGCTATACGGTAATAGTGTAATGGAAATTGTTTTCGCTCTTTCCACATACAAGTTTAGTGGCATGTAGTCTTCCTTAAAAACTCATTGAGATTCCCAAATTTTAACTAAATCATATAAACATATAAATTACAAATTTAAAGTCCCTTTTATCATGTGTACTATTTCAACATTGTTTAAATAAACTCATTGTCAGGTAGACTCTAGACCATGATAAGTAGGAATACAATCAACTGCCAATTAAAATGGATGAATAATAAAGTAAGTAACTATAATCAAGGGTCAGTAATAGCATAAAAACCATTGATTGCTACCACAAATGGTGCAAACTATAAAGTGCTTTAGAAATTTGTAATATTTTGTTCTTTAAATAGTCGGTAAGCCTTCAATTTTTTCTATTCTTTAGATAGAAATGAGGGTTAACGTTAAACGTCCGGATCTTGGTTTATGTCATACCTGCATTTATTTCAAAAGTTACAAACTGTTTGTTCAAATATGTAAGTATGTAGAAAACATGAAATAGATAAGTTAAAAAAACAAGTAGCATATAACAATTTAATGAATCATACATTATTACCCATTTTATTTGCCTTGCCATGAGCAACACGACGGGTGCCACTGGAAGAGCATGATATGCTAACCCTTCCACAGCCCACACGATCACCCCTTGGTCTTTGGCGTGATTCTTGTTGCTCAGTCTTTACTTTTCTGTGTATTGTTTTGTAAACTGTTTGTTTGTCTTTTCGACGTTTTTCTTTTTTGGACATGGTACTGCCTTTTTTCTGGTCAAGTGGATACCACGATTTTAACTTTATAAAACGTGTCAAATTATACACGACTCATATGCATAAGGGCAGTGCAGATGTCGATGAGACCTAACCTGCAAAATGAATAAGATGTCCGGAAGAGGAAAGGTATGGAGTAAGCAATTTATTGTAAATTAGCTAATCAAATAACAGTAACAATGACGATGAACACTGCATTGTTATTTAGGTTATTTGGATTATTTGTCTCTGCAGTTATTAGAAAACCATTTTTTACAAAGTTTTCGAGCTTATGTCAAGCATAAGCTACTATTTCGTAGATTGTTTACAGCTTTCATCTTAATATGCATACATGTACGCAAAGTTTCTGATAGACTAACCTTTCGGAGTTTTTGGTCCTCAATGTTTTTCAACTTCGTTCTTTATTTGTCCTTTCTTTTAATCGTGCGTCACTGATGAGTCTTTTGTAGACGAAACCAGCGTGTGGCGTACAAAACTGTAATCCCGGTATTTATTATGAACTTATCGACACAAATCAAGAAGATTAATACATTTATACACATGATGCGAGTTTGGCTGATATTTTGCAAATTACGATTGTGTCCTGACAAAAAAAGATGAAAATTTAATACGAGGTACAAATCAAAACTAAGCTGAAATAATTACATTAAAAATTTATATAATTAACAATTATAAACAATCGAATGATTAATAAACAACTCAGCACTGAAATAACTGACCAACAAATAAAATATTTTCGTATTTTGAGGATTATTTATTTTAAATCCTTTAAACTAAACTAATGAAAAAGATGAAATAAAATATTGAATTCCTTTCAGAGAAAGGGACATAACTTCAAGTTGAATTTCAGTTTCTATCCTTACCTTTACACTGTGCAAGTTTTAACGTCATTTAACCTGAATTGCAGGATCAAAATAAAAGTAAAACAGTAATAGTTTAATTGCATAAAGAATCAGAAATATGCAAAAAGTCAAAGTCAAAGATTTTATTGATATAAAATCCAAAATCTGGATTGTCATCAAAACACAAACAAAGAACAAACATTAATAATTTCTTCATAAAATGGTAGTATATATGTTTAATATATCAATACAAAACATAAGGAAAAAGATATATAGAATTTAGTAATTCCCTCCCCCCCCCCCCCCCCCCACCCTTCTATCTATTTATCTGAGGAGGTACAGTTTATCATAATCGTAATACAATTTATATAATAATAACGTAAAATACCTTAAGTTAGTGAAAGTCTGAACTTGTACATCTCATTAATACCTTTTATGCAACATTTACTAACATCATAATCATTACTTCGAAATGTGAGATGGGAATTTTTCAATGTCTGAAAGATTATTGAAAGATGGTAAAATATCTGAAATATTGTGAAAAAAATCATTCCTCAACTCATTGAGTTTGATACATTTTATGGTAAAGTGTAATTCATCTCAACTTCAAATTTACATTATCTGTTTTCTAAATTAATCTTTCTATGTCTGCCTTTTTCAATCATAAGGATACTATTACTTATCCTGATTCTTACAAAGTTTGAAATATCAGCTCTGTCTATATCTAACTTTAAGAAGTTCTCCATATCAAATTTCTTCTTCAAATCCTTGTAGGTTCTTAACAAAGTCGACATTCTTAAATTTCCAAGAGGGATTTCTCTTTTTATCACAACAAATTTATAATCCATCATTTGATGCATGCCCCAATATACATTATTTTAACTACTTTTAAGAGTACGATGTTTGTCTTCACATACCTGAAAAATAAGTCTTTTATTGTTGTATTTCCTCTTGATTATAGCTAAAAGAACTTCACTGGTGATCCCTTGATCTGTTCAAGTTCAAGCTTTTTTTAACAAAATGAACAGCACAATGCCTCAGTCAATCAAAAATACATAAAAACTGACAAAGTCGTTCGCAAAATCTAGTTTTAGTTGTCCACAACAGATATCGCGATTTCTATTGACTATCAATAGAGAGCCGAAAGATACCAAAGGGAAATTCGAACTCATAAGTCGAAAACAAACTGACAAAGCTATGACATAAAATGAAAAACGACCAAAAGGACGAACAGCAGCATACACAACACACCATAGAAAACTAAAGACTGAGCAACACAAACCCCACCAAAAATCTGGGTGATCTATGGGACACCGAAAGGGTGCAGATCCTGCTCCATCAAAGATCATGCATGATATGTTAGAATATTTTAAAACACTGATTAATGTAAATTAGGGATTCATTCCACAATAGGATAGGCGTAAAAAAGTTTGAATTATACTCGTCCTTATCCTAAGTAATATTATCATTACAAGAATATCTCTCAGGAACAACCTACGTAACTGTTAAATAAAAAAAGTACAATGTATGCATCTACGTGGGTTTGTTGTCTTACTTAAGGTTTATGACGCCTTCTGTAGTATTATGACATTTTCAAAGTGCAACAATATAAAAAACAGCAAAAATACTGAATAAAAGAGACGTGCCATTTTGTACATATACTTATTGGAAACGTGCACAGCAATACTATTAATTGTTTCATTGCATTTAATAGAAAATGGAAATTTTGTGGCAAACAAGCATATATTATTTACAGAAAACCCACAGGATTTATAACATAAAATTTTGTTAAAACATGACTTTTTACAGTGAGTAAATTGAGTTATCTCTCGTTTACCAAACAGTTACAAAAATTGATAGTCAATAAAATATTAAATATGAAAGAATTTAGAACCAAAGGCTGACTTGGATATAGAAATATGATTAACTTGACTTTTCCAAACCGGCACTACATATTCGTCCATGCGGGATGAATTAATACTCAGCCACTTTTGGTAAGACTTGGGACCGGTTTAATCTAATACCCCGTGTTGGGAAGTGCCTACCATTATATGTACGTTAATAACTGTTTGAGAGGTCTGTAGTTAGTCTGTTGCAATGCACAGTGTATGCTCCTATTCAACATTCCCTCTGATTTTCCAGTGACAAAATCGGTCTTGAAGTCTGGAGTGATATAAAGTCAACAATACTATAGGTTTTTCAAGGTTAAAAAAGGTAAATTAAAATGGATAAATAATAAAGTAAGTCACTATTAACAAGGGTCAATACTAACTTAAAAGCTATTGATGACTACCAGAAATGGTAGAAACTATAAAATGCTGTAGGAAATTATAACATTGTGTTCTTCAAATATACTATAAGCATGAAATATTTTGCACAAGACCCCATTCTTTAGATAGAAATGAGGGTTAACGTTAAACGCCTGGAATTTGTTTATGTCAAACCTGATTTTGTTTAAAAAATTACAAACTGTTGGTTTCAACATAAGTAAGGTTTTATAGCTAGCTAAACTAGGTTTACAACCAACAGTAACAATGATGATAAACACTGCATCGTTATTAACGTTATTTAGATTATTTGTCTCTGCAGTTATGCGAAAACCTTTTTTACAAAGTTCTCGAGCTTATGTCAAGCATAAGCTACTATTTCGTAGATTGCTTTCAGCTTTCACTTTTTCATGCATACATGTACGCAAAGTTTGCTTATATTTTGCAAATTACAGTTGTGCCCTGGCGAAAAAGAGGAATAATTCAAGAAAAAGTACAAATCACAGTTAATCTGAAGGAATTTAAAAGCTTTAAACTAAATTGACAATTATAAACAATCGAATGATTAATAAACAACTCAGCACTAAATTAACTGACCAAAAAAACAGTTGTTTTAGATGTATAAGATGTGTGCCAAATTCATTGTGCAAATTGTTTCAAATAAAATATTTTCGTATTTTGAGGATTATTTATTTTAAATACTTTAAACTAAACTAATGAAAAGATGAAATAATATATTGAATTTTCAATTCGTAGAAGGGGACATGATTTCAAGTTGAATACCCTTTACACTGTGCAAGTTTTAACGTCATTCAACCTAAATTGTAGTGACTTTGACAAACCCAGAAGAGCTTGATCAACATAAAGATAAACAGTAATGCTTTAATTGCAAAAATTTTGATGATCTCAGGTGCTCCGGAAGAGTAAGCAGATCCTGCTCCATCAAAGAGCATAATACATTAAAATATTTCAAAACACTGAATAATATTACTTAAGGATTCATTCCGTAATACGAGAGGTGAAAAAAGTTTGAATTATACTTTGCCTTAACCTAAGTTATATTAACATTACAAGATACTATCTCAGGAACAACCTACGTAAATGTTAAATAAAAAAAATACAATGTATGCATCTACGTGGGGTTGTTGTCTTACTTAAGGTTTAGGACTCCTTCTGTAATATTATGACATTTTCAAAGTGCAACAATATCAAAAACAGCAAAAATACTTATTAAAAGAGACGTGCCAGCCATTTTGTACATTTACCAATAATACAAGTGCACAGCAATACTATTAATTATTTCATTGCATTTAATAGAAAATGGACATTTTGTGGCAAACAAGCATAGATTTTTTACAGAAAACCCACAGGATTTATAACATAGAATTTTGTTAAAACATTTTAAACAATTAGACTTTTTACATTGAGTAAACGGAGTTGTCTCTCGTTTACCAAACAGTTACAAAAATTGAAATTCAATGAAATATAAAATATGAAAGAATTTAGAACCAAAGGCTTACTTGGAAAAAGATAAAGACAACAGTAGTATACCGCTGTTCAAAAGGCATAAATCGATTGAGAGAAAACAAATCCGGGTTACAAACTAAAACCGAGGGAAGCACATCAACTATAAGAGGAAAACAACGAAATAACAGAACACAGAAGTGCAACAAAAAACAAACAACAATGCAACATTCATAGAAACGAACTATTAAATAACAACTGCCATATTCCTGATTTGATACAGGACATTTTAAGAAAAAATGGTGGGTTGAACCTGGTTTTGTGGCTAGCCAAACCCCCGCGTTTTATAGCAATGTTAAATATTAATGACATTACATGACGAAAACAGAGTACAAATAAATGCAAAAACACCAAAGACAGAGAAATACATAAATAAATAACATAATAGTACATTTCGACATGTTAACCACAGAATAACAACGAATAACTAAAATAATTTAGGACAGTACACAAAAACAGCTTAATAGAATTACGAAGTGTGCGTCTGTAACACGAATGGATCAACACCACAAAAAGTAACATAGAAATATGGTTAACTTGGCTTTTCCAGACCGGCACTACATATTCGTCCATGCGGGATGTATTAATACTCAGCCACTTTTGGTTAGACGTGGGACCGGTTTAATCTGATACCCCGTGTTGGGAAGTGCCTACCATTAAATGTACGTTACAAATTGTTTGAGAGGTCTGTAGTTGATCTGTTGCAATGCAGAGTGTATGTTCCTATTTAACATTCCCTCTGATTTTCCAGTGACAAAATCGGTCTTGAAGTCTGGAGTGATATAAAATCAACAATACTATAGGTTTTTCAAGGTTAAAAAAAGTAACTTAAAATGGATAAATAATAAAGTAAGTCACTATTAACAAGGGTCAGTACTAACTTAAAAGCTATCGATGACTACCAGAAATGGTAGAAACTATAAAATGCTTTAGGATATTATAACATTGTGTTCTTCAAATATACTGTAAGCATGAAAGATTTGCAAAAGACACCATTCTTTAGATAGAAATGAGGGTTAACGTTAAGCGCCTGGATTTTTGTTTATGTCAAACCAGATTTTGTTTCAAACATTACAAACTGTTGGTTTAAACATAAGTATGTGGCAAACTGGAAACAAGAAAAATTAAAAAAAAACCAAGTAACACATAACAATTTAATAAATCATACATTATTACCCATGTTTTAGTCTTTCCAGGAGCAACATTTTTGGACATGGTACTGTCTATATTTTTTTTCTGGTGAAGTGCATACCAACTTTAAAACGTCTGGAAGTTATACACAAAGTCAAGCACATACCATGATTAACTGTAAAACGCATAAAACACGACTCGTGGTAGTAAAGGAAGTGCAGACGTCAATTAGACACAACCTGCAAAAAAATTTAAGATGTCATGAAGAGAAAAGTTATGGAGAAAGCTGTTTACTACACAAGTTAGCAATTTATTGTTAATCAACTAATAAAAAAAGGGAGAAAAACAACAAAAATACCGAACTCCAAGGAAAATTCAAAATGGAAAGACCTTTATCAAATGGCAATATCAAAATTTCAAACGAATGGAAAACAACTGTCATATTCCTGACTTGGTACAGGCATTTCCTTATGTAGAAAATGGCGGATTAGACCTGGTTTTATAGCTAGCTAAACCAGGTTTACAACCAACAGTAACACTGATGATGAACACTGCATCGTTATTAACGTTATTTAGATTATTTGTCTCTGCAGTTATGCGAAAACCTTTTTTACAAAGTTCTCGAGCTTATGTCAACCATAAGCTACTATTTCGTAGATTGCCTTCAGCTTTCATCTTTTCATGCATACTTGTACGCAATGTTTCTGATAGACTAACCGTTCGGATTCTGTGTCCTCAATGCTCTTCAACTTCGTACTTTATTTATTTGGCCTTTTTTTTTTATTTGAGCGTCACTGATGAGACTTTTGTACACGAAACACGAGTCTGACGTACAACATTTTAATCCTGATGAATCTTTGATGAATTTATCGACAGTTGAAGATCAATACATTTATTCACAGAAAATGAAAGTTTGTCTATATTTTGCAAATTACAGTTGTGCCTTAGTGAAAAAGAGGAACAATTCAAGAAGTACAAATCACAGTTAATCTGAAGGAATTTAAAAACTTTAAACTAAATTGACAATTATAAACAATCGAATGATTAATAAACAACTCAGCATAAAATTAACTGACCAACAAACAGTTGTTTTAGATGTATAAAGTGTGTGCCAAATTCATTGTGCAAATTGTTTCTAATAAAATATTTTCACAATTTGAGGATTGCTTATTTTAAATCCTTTAAACTATTCTAATAAAAAAGATGAAATAATATATTGAATTTTCAATTCAGACAAGGGGACATAATTCCAAGTTGAATTACACTTTACACTGTGCAAGTTTTAACGTCATTCAACCTAAATTGTAGACAAACCCAGAAGAGCTTGATCAACATAACGATAAACAGTAATGCTTTAATTGCAAAAATCTGAATGATCTCAGGTGCTCCGGAAGAGTAAGCAGATCCTGCTCCATCAAAGAGCATAATATATTAAAATATTTCAAAACACTGAATAATATTACTTAAGGATTCATTCCGCAATACGAGAGGTGAAAAAAAGTTTGAATTATACTTTGCCTTAACCTAAGTAATATTAACATTACAAGAAATTATCTCAGGAACAACCTACGTAACTGTTAAATAAAAAAAGTCGATGTATGCATCTACGAGGGTTTGTTGTCTTACTTAAGGTTTAGGACCCCTTCTGTAGTATTATGACATTTTCAAAAAGCAACAATATCAAAAACAGCAAAAATATTTATTAAAAGAGACGTGCCATTTTGTACATATACCAATGATACAAGTGCACAGCAATAATATTAATTATTTCATTGCATTTAATAGAAAATGGAAATTTGGTGGCAAACAAGCCGAGATTTTTACATAAAATCCGCAGGATTTATGACATAGAATTTTGTTATAACATTTTAAACAATTAGACTTTTTACAGTGAGTAAATGGAGTTATCTCTCGTTTACCAAACAGTTACAAACTTTAAAAGTCAATGAAATATAAAAATTGAAAGATTTTGGAACCAAACGCTGATTTGGGTATAGAAATATGGTTAACATTACTTCTCCAGACCGGCACTACACAAATGCCCGATTCTGGAAAAGGGGTATGATCGTCCATGCAGGATGAATAAATATTCAGCTACGTCCGGTTAGACTGGGGGCCTGTTAAATCCGATACCCCGTTTTTGGGAAGTGCCTACCAAAGAGATACATTAAAAACTGTTTGAGAGGTCTGTAGTTGGTCTGTTGCAATGCACAGTGTATGTCCCTCTGATTTTTCAGTGATAAATGCGGTCTTGAAGTCTTGAGTGATAAAAAATCAACACATAGGTCACTTATCTATGACATATTAACATATGGAAAAAATAACAATAGCTATATAACAGGCTATATTGTACAGAACAAGTTTAACACGAGGTATATAACAGGCTATATTGTACAGAACAAGTTTAACACGAGGTATATAACAGGCTATATTGTACAGAACAAGTTTAACACGAGGTATATAACAGGCTATATTGTACAGAACAAGTTTAACAAGAGGTATATAACAGGCTATATTGTACAGAATAAGTATATAACAGGCTATATTGTACAGAACAGGTATATAACAGGCTATATTGTACAGAACAAGTATATAACAGGCTATATTGTATAGAACAAGTATATAACAGGTTATATTGTACAGAACAGGTATATAACAGGTTATATTGTACATAACAAGTATATAACAGGCTATATTGTACAGAACAAGTTTAACACGAGGTATATAACAGGCTATATTGTACAGAACAAGTATATAACAGGTTATATTGTACAGAACAGGTACATAACAGGTTATATTGTACATAACAAGTATATAACAGGCTATATTGTACAGAACAGGTATATAACAGGATATATTGTACAGAACAAGTATAACAAGAGGTATATAACAGGCTATATTGTACAGAACAGGTATATAACAGGTTATATTGTACATAACAGGTATATAACAGGCTATATTGTACAGAACAGGTATATAACAGGATATATTGTACAGAACAAGTATAACAAGAGGTATATAACAGGCTATATTGTACAGAACAGGTATATAACAGGTTATATTGTACATAACAGGTATATAACAGGCTATATTGTACAGAACAGGTATATAACAGGCTATATTGTACAGAACAAGTTTAACAAGAGGTATATAACAGGCTATATTGTACAGAACAAGTATATAACAGGCTATATTGTACAGAACAAGTTTTGTAATTTCACAGTATTGTCATGTCCACTCTTCATTGATAAATCAACAAGACAGGGACATATACTATGAAAATATGGTATTTGACCTTAAGGTCATAGCCTGGTTAAAGTATACAGTACACTGCCTTAGATGCTGTAAAAATGTATCATTATTCAAATATCAAAACCATACAGGCATGTAGTATGAAAGTAAAATGTTTCAAAAAAGAACTTATTTGTCACAAAAGTAATACATTTTACCTGATATTACACTTTAAGGTCACGATAAAGGGACTATCATAACAAAATCCATCATTCACCAGTGTGCTTGTAAACCAAATATCTTAAGCCAAACACACAAAACACCTTAATATTGAGTCATGTTTCAATCAAAAGTTAGAAAAAGTAAGTAAGGGGACGACCATTTGATATTCTGGGGGGGGCCAGGAGGATTTTGAAAATAAATAACTCAGCCTTGATAATCACAAAAATAAATGGTTTGTTCTGTGGTAGTTTGAAAATAAATTACCTGACTTGCAATGTATTGAAAATAAATAACTCAGCAGGTCTAATCGAAAGTATGAGATGGCACCAGATTCTTCATAAATTCATCTTTTTTCCAAAAAAAAAAAATCGGGAAACACTTCCCATATCTTTTAATAATAAAAGTATAAATATTATTTAACTATACTTGAAATGTCAGAAAATTGGTTTCATTTAACTTGAGCTTAATTGTCTCAGGAACACTTACCTCACTTTTATTAAATCAGGGCCGTAACTACATTGAGACAAATGCCTCATGTAGGAAATTTCAAAACCAAACGCTTGTCTCCATATCAAATTGTGTTCACCGTGAGTGCCTTGCAAGAAGCAAGTTCTGTTCTCCCTCAGACGTAGCCCCTGATTTTTCGGGATCAATGTTTCTTATTTATTTGTCTTTTGTCCATTGATTGCCCTTCTGCATGTTCTGTATTCTGTTAGTGTTGCATTCATTTTGTAATTTAGTAATTTTATTATTAACTTGATCATGAGTTTAAAAAAACACATCAGCCACAGACTTAACTATGTGAATTACATTTTTGCTTTATCATGCATATTTGTCTTTTGATGTTGTCCCTAGAAACTTAAGTCTTACACTGAATCTATAACGTGATTTTGCTTTGAGACCAAAATATTGTCATAAAATTATTATCATTTTCAGTTTAAGAAAGGGTCTGGGGAACACCCAGAAGGCATGATTTTGCATCATTTGTTCTATAGCTTCTTGGGCCTTCAGCGGTTCAAAAACCCTTCAAAAAAATTTTGCCTCGCTCCGCTCGGCGAAACATGTTTGCCAATACTTTTAAAAGAGCCTTAGTTACAACCAAACTTTAATACTGTGTATGTATGCAATACATGTATATGCATTGGGGATTATAGAAGATTCATTTCTGCAGAGGATAATAATTAATTCTGATTAAATGGTACATAATGACTTGACTATACATGAATCATTTATAATAAACAAATAATTTAAAAATTGTATGTTTTCGAATAATATAAATATAGTTGTGAAAATAAATAATCAGTCCCTTGCTTTGATGAAAATGAAAAATCTTGCTTCAATAGTGCAGAAAATAGATAATCTGTCCTCTTAGTTTACAAAAATAAATAACCGATCCAAAACAAATCCTCCTGGTCCCCCCCAGAATATCAAATGGTCGTCCCCTAAAAACACCAAAACTACTTTTGACAATTATAGGTTTATCAAGGCTTAAAAAGGTCAACATTGAGCAAGTAATGCACACAATTAGGATTAGGAATTCTTTTTGAAATATGACAAGTTCAAATATGACTTATGATTGGTCTTAATACGATTTTTAAAGCAACCGTTGGCAATAACTGGAATAATGGATCCTGAATTGGGACTGGCAAATAACGAATATGGTAGGGTTAAACATTTGTTTGAATATACCTCAACATTAGATTAAAACAAACTATAAAAATCATGGGGAATGGGTTGGTTCATTCAATTGGTACTAATGACAAAAACACGTATCAAAATGACAAAAGACAAAAAGTACCAATCTAAGAGAATACAAATTTCATAAATGACCTTAATTACCTTGAAAAACCTAAAATTTAGCAACAGTAAAGGCATTATCGCTCAACAAAAACTGACTTACATATGAGCGAAGCACACAGTTTATGAATAAATGAATTTGCTATTAAAACTGTTTATAACTTTCTGAATTGAAATCTTCAGGTTATCTTTAGATTGAATTAAATATTCCTAGAGTTTCATTTGAGTAACAATTTAAACACAATAAATGCAATCACTGAAACTAGCATCGATTCTCATAAAGGTTTAAGTTAACTTCAAAAATTTCTACCCTTGCAGTGAAGGAAGAAAGACAAGCATTATTCGGCGTCTTAAATTAAATTACAAACAATTTTAATGGATTTGAGGCTGTTAAAATTATTTTAATACTGCTAAATGAATAATGTAATAAAACCTAGCAACTACAGTAGATGCGTTAAAACTTTTATGTTATAGTGACAATATACATTTAATTAAAACTTATCATGATTGGCATATCAGACAAGAATGGTACGCATAGTTTTGATGAAATAACCTCACCACTGTAACAGAATGATCGATTCACCCTAGAATAATTGTAAACTCGTCTTATTGCAACTATCCTTACAAATATGTGAGCTATGTATTGTTTATGTAAATGAAACAACAACCCACCATCACAAATTAATAGAAAAAAGACATATATGTTGAGGTCAACATTAAAAAATGGCTATATTATATTAATTTATTAAAAGGTTACGGATTAGTTTATATTGTTTACTGTACAATTTAAAAAAAATTCTACTCGCCAAAGGCAGGCCAGGCAAACAATTGCTATACTTTGACGTCGTCTGCCCGTTATCATCTTGTTTTTTATCTAGAGAACCACACTGAAAGAACAGAATAAAATCAAACGTGGCAGAAATCTTTCTTACAAGGGTAATTAATTTTCAAGTGATGTTACGTTTCGTTGAAAAACATGGCCGCCTTGGCCCGTTCTAGTTTCTGATTGGCTGGACTTTTGACAAACTTCTCAAAGACAGTTGAATCAATTTGAACAAAATTTGACAGATGTGTTACTATTACTACAGTGCCGATTGAAAAGCGGTGGTCAAAGTTCACATTGAAACCGTACGGAAAATTAGACATCGAAATTAATGTTCAAGAACATACGACGTGTTATAAAATAAAAATAGAAGGTGGTCTTAAGAACGTACTTACCAAAACAAAAAATGAAAAAAATGAAAATCACACTTTATAAGTTTGGTGCGTCTAAAGTTGTTTCTTTCGTCCGGATGAGCAGCCCAATGTGGCTCCAAGGTTACAAAAAATGGGATCTGATTTTCTTCGTTAACAAACAGTTCACCAATTTATTTGATAGACAAATCTTTTAACATTTGTGCAGACTGGAATTTAAAAAACGGAAGTCCATCTTCTGTGAGCATTCTTTCTGTATTGCTTATTATTATTGTTTCGTTTCCACTTGTGTTTTCCAAATTTATTATACTGGTATTAAAATAAATGTATTTCTTTAACCTTTTGACGCTCTTCTGATCGAGATTACAGGGAGGAGGATTGACATATATCAAGTAACAATTTAATTCTACAACAAACAAAAAGTAATGTTTAAGGGAATTTGGTATTTATGGCAGATTATTTACAGTGTCTAGGAAATTTATTCCCAACTTTTTTTTTAGACATGAGACGATATAGAATTTTGCTTACTGTATAGATACTGTTTTATTATTGAAGAATCGTGTGTAATTTCGTGTCGTTAGGCAGCTTGTCTCATTGAAGTATACCCCACATCAGGTTCTATTTATATACAAAAATTATATGAAATAGCGATTTCAAAATCCAAATTACAGAAATAATAAGCCATCAGCAAATTTGAAGACAAAGTAACATAAAACTGTATATATAATATAATTAAATAATACGAAATCAAAACCATGTGTGGTGTCGGAAATGCCTAAAACCACAGCAATCTTGCATGTTATTCCATTTTTGAATACAAGTATTAGGATTTAAATAATACTACTTGTATTGTTTATTAAAATTCTGACTGGGATACATCACGAATACTATTGGAATGTATAATTTAATATTATTTGTTTCACATATGTCTAACAAGTTATATTGTTTTGATTCAATGTTTATCAATACAATCATTTCAGTTTTCAATTCTTCTGATTTTGGTAAAATATAGGTTAATTCTATAGGTCAAAATGTTTTAATTTATGTCAGTGGTTTAAGGTCTGAACAATTAAAGTTATTTCTCAAGGTTCTTTCTGAAGTAGCAGTGGAAAATAAATGTCCAATCATTATTCACAAAAAGTGAATTATACGTCATAAGGCAACAAATTGATCCATTTTAACTCAACTGCTAAAATAAAAAAGGGTTAAATTTGTGTGCAAAAAATATCGGTTCAGCTATCTATATGCTCCTCGTTGTACTGAAAGGGTGTTAAAGATGAATACTGTAAATAGTTTCATTTTATTAAGTAGCGGTGATTGATTTCTGTTAGATTTTTTCTTTTAACTGTTGTAACTTTCCTCCTCGCATTTGTTGCACTCATTATTTCTTTTAATAACATTACACAAAATGTGTGAATGAATGCATCTAAATCCAAAAAAGTTTAACAATAAAAAGGGGGGTGTGTAAAAAAAATCCTTAAGTCTAGGTCAGGTCAGACAGACACTACCATAGCCGAAAGAAAAATTAAACACTTCACTGAAAACAAAGAAAAATCACAAATTACAGCAAAACAATTGTATATTTGGAAAACTGCATAAAATTTGAACATCTGTTAAGTTGGATACCAGTCCCATTTCTATTTTTATCAGATTTTATTTTTAATTAGAGGTCCACAATTTCTGGGCTTCTAATAGATAAATAAAATCTGATAGAGGGTAGTCGTAGGGAAGTGCAGAAATAAGAAAGATATTCAAATTAACAACAATTGTGGACAGCATATTATAATTTTGAAGTTTCATTTACGACTTGAAATGAAAGGCAATACGGAATAATATGACCCTTAACGTAGTACTACCTTCTTCGAATTCGCTCGTAGAAAGCGCTATTAAATACTCTACAGGGAAAACTCTCTAGTATCTTATTTTGCAATGTTCTTTTGAAAATGTTATCAAGTTATAAAATCTTATATCAATTTGTTACTTTTTTTTTTGATTTACAGGACAAATGCAACAACGTAATTCATGTTTTTTTTTAAACTTTTTTCATCATATAATGCCTATTTAAATTTCAAAGTATATATACCATTGATTTTCTTTTCCAGCCGATCCGAAAATTACAAAATATTTTGAACTCAGAAAAAAGTCACCATGACTCAGTAAGAATATCCCGAACGACCTCCAGTCTAAATTTCTGATCTATTTTCTGACTATGAGGGTGTTATACTGTAACATATTTTGGCCAAGATCACCTTCGATCAAACTTTCCGACTTTAATCTTACATTGATATATATATAGATATATAGATCATTAAATACAATAAAACACCTTATTTGATAACTATTCCTTAGCTATGGACGTCCTGTTGCGATTTCGTAATCAAACGAATTGAAGTTAATGAAATACGTATACAATACAATAGGAGAATGAGTACTGCCTCACTAACAGGACTTTTTTGCATCTATTACTTACTTTTAATTCATCAGCATGTGAATGGTTTTGGAAGGGGATGTGGCAAAGGTTACAATGAATGTGATTTAGGTAACTGGATGGCATGGGGTCGCTGTGATGCCAGATGTGGAGGGGGCACTCAACAAAGACAAAAGGCTATGTGCTGCGATGTCAACAAGGTCAAAACTCTTGATCAGTGTTTAGTGCGATGCAAAATGACTAAAGATGAATTCACTAATAAAACAAAAGAAACTAGACCATGTGGCCAAATATGTAACAATAATGGCAAATTCAATGTTTCCACTTCAAAATGCGAGTGTGTAAATGGGACATGGGGTCACTGTTGTGAGCAACGTGAGTACATTAATTTCATATATTAAAAAAAAAAACTCCAAGTTCTTAATTTCGTCGCTAAAGCCTTACAGTAAATATCAAGAAGAATGAAGAAATTATAGTGTCTCAGTATTTAACAAACTAAAGAATAACTCATTTCAGTTTTGTGTGTCCGAAGTTCTTTTCTGGATTTACAGTCATCAGGAATGCTCAAACCCCAAAAGATGAGAAAGAGTTCTGAAACAACTCGATAGCGACTGTTATATTATCGACTTTTCTTTGTCGTTTCATATGGAAAATCATGGATGAAACTAATTTACCACTCCTAACCACATATCTATAGAAAATAAATACATTTTTAGTAAGAAGCCTTATGACAACTGAGTATCACCATCAATATTAAAATAACACTAAAAATGAAAGTCGAGAAAATTATCCCGTTTCTAACCAGAGTAAGGTCATTCCTATCGATCAAAACCAAACACAAAATATATAAGAGTGCACAAACTGAACAAGACTGAAATATAGATGACTTTATAACACGACGGGTGCCACTAGCAGGATTTGATTACCCTTACGGAACACCTTAGAACACCCTCGGTTTTTGATGGAATTCATGTTGCTCAGTCTTTAGTTTTTCTATGAAGTGTTTTGTGAAATTGTTTGTCTTTTCGTCGTCTTTTGTGTTTACCATTAAGTTTTCAGGTTCTCTCGACTTATGTGTTTTGTCCCCTTGGTATCTCCCCCCGCCCCTCTTTAAAAAAAGTACGATAGAAATGTTGGAATCAATCCTCATATCTTTATTAGTATTACCTTACAAAAAAAAGCTGCATGCAGGACATACATGTAAACATAAAAAAAAAAACATAAAATATTTTCCCAAGGGTATCGTCAGATAAGTAGACAGTGAATCGGCACTATTTGACTTTCGGTACTTAAACATTCTTGGCTTTGCAACATGTAGGTTTGAGCGTCCAAGGAAAGCGCTTCAGACGCATACAAAATAAAAAAAATGGTAAATTGTTATCAAAGTATTTAATTTGTTTGCTAGTTTGAAGATTACTGCAAGTTTTTAGTGCATGCCTTAGTTTATATGTACATGGTATAAATTAAGATGTTAAAAATACAGTATGCCTGTACAGCGTAAAAATGCAATAATTTCAGGAAAACTGAGCAAGCGAAACGAGAGAAAATACAAAGGGGAATAAAAAGCAATAAGTCCATGAATAAAGCCAAACAAACAACAATGCACAAAGTCAAAGATTGAAAAGTTCTATAGTAATACAAATTGTAAAACAAAAATGACAGACGAATAGACAGTGAAAAAAATACGTATATTCTTAGCATTTTGTAACATAACTAAAACCGAAACCATAGGAATCCCAAATATTGTAATTGTAGGACATTTTAATTTGAATTACAGAAATAAACGAATGCAGCAGTAATCCCTGTCACCATGGATATTGTTATGACCGGTTATTCTCCTATTTCTGCAGATGTCATTCTGGATATTATGGTGGACATTGTGAACATGGTAAAGTAAATATGACATTTTTACGTTAAGAATAACCAGATTCAACATTAGTTAAGGTCTTTAAGTACTATTGCCAAGCAATACGAGACCATCATGTATGTTCGATTGTTTGGACCTCACGGCATCAAAAGCTGAACTTATTAGTGTCATAAATCTGTTTATGGAAGAGTAATGCATTTGCTCTTAAAATGTTATGTATTATTCTGTATTAAGGCCACGGAAGGTATGAGTTCTTTCTGAGACAACTGTCCACCAGAGACCAAATGACATAGATGTTAATAACTTCATTTTTTTCCATACATGCACACAACATCTATAAATTAGTAAATTTGAGATTTTGATTAATCTGTATGATTTTTTTTTCATTAGAAGACGATTTCAATCATCAAATACTTCTTTCAAAAATGAAGGGTTACCACTTTTTCTGAGGGCCTTGAATTACATTTTTGTTTTGATTACAAATTTCTCATGATTTTGAATTGTCCACGGTTTCGACTCTGCTTATTATTTGCTATTCTATTTAAGTATAAAAGATAGATAATATTTGTATTTATGTATTTTTGTTAGTCTCATTACCGAATTCGAGTCGAACTATTTTTGATGGTTTCACAAAAAAATCCGATTTTAATGGTTTCACAATGATATTGTACACTTACAGTTCTTTATATATTGGTGCGAACAATTTCATTGTTCCAGCAAAAATCTCACTAGTCATCAGATGCTTTTAAAACTTTTTTGCCTCATTGTGTTTTGATATCTCATCGACTCATATCCAACATTTCCTTTTAATTCTTACACAATGCACTTTTTTTTACAGACACTGTTTCAAGTTTGTCAATATTTTTTTGTAGTACATGTGTGTATACTTACGGAATTGTGAATGCATATCTGATATGATTATTATGAAAGCAAATTTAAAGTGAAAAAAAAACTGTTTAAAGGCATATTATAAGATTTGAAATCTATATTTCATGGAGCATCTACATTGATTGCTTATTATTTTGTTGGTTTGAGAACTAGCAAAGACACATAATACATGATACATGATAATGTAAAATATGTTTTTGGAACTAGAAAAAAACTTGTTTATCTAGTGTCATGTGAAATTGTTGAATACATTTGTTTACATATTAAAACAAAATTTATTGATGTTAAATAAATTTTAAGGCTATTGTGATAACACAACTTGTGGAGTTCATCAATCTTGTATCGCCAAAAGAGTTAGAAGGAATAACACATATGTTTATGAACCCTCCTGTGAATGCAGCTTTGGTTACTATGGAAACACATGTCAACATGGTAAGTTGCGTCAATATATATATATATATATTCAATTTAGACTTGTATATATATATATATATATATATATATGTGCGTCTAAACTAGTGACAAATCTACGACTGCTCCATCTATTGGATCACCAGTGAAGGTGATACACGGCTGAAAACACATTTTATATTCATAATTACTCTAAATATCAGCACAACAATGTTAAATCTGCAAATTTTTGTTCTTCCCTCGCCGGGATTCGAACTCATGCTATTTGGATATCGAGACACCACCGCCTGCACTGTGTCAAGCGCTCTAGACCACTCGGCCACCTAGACTGAACTAAATATTAGGCTTTCGGTGGCCTAGTGTTACCTTTCCTCGTCAGTAGAATCTAGAGTTGTAACACAGCACATGATATATTAGCAATGAAGATGGAATTGATTGCAGATTAGCTAAATTATCTGTCGTTAAGGGTCGTAAGATGCAGTCACCGAAATAATTATTTGATAAGTACGTCTAAACAAATGACAACTCTACGACGATATATATATATATGAAAGATGTGGTATGATTGCCAATGAGACATCTCTCAAACAGAGACCAAATGACGTATAAGTTATCAACTATAGATTACCGTACTACCTTTAATTTCTTTCTTGATGATGATTGGCAGCAAATCAAATGCATATTGAGGACGAGAACATGTTAATGTAATATGAATATTAACCCTGCTTTGTACTAGACCGACACGCTGAGTGCATTTTTAACGTGCTACTTCACAATTGAGGTAGCAGTTCGCATGAAGACTTGTCACATTATTCTGACTCCGATCTAACTTGTCTTTGCTCTACTCCTCGTTAAAACCACGACCTCCCGCACTCGTTGAAGTAAGTCAGTATTATTTTTCGTTGTAAGTGACAGTACTTATTACACTTTAAGAATCAACGAATCAAATTGTCAAAATAAAGATATTAGATGAAACTATGAAAAGTCCCTGAAATAGGGAAAATGAGTACATAAATTTCACCTTTAAGGCTCGTCTTACAATCACTTGTTGTCCACCGTTGTCGTAAACTTTTTAAAAAATTTCTAATAAAACCACTTTGCCAATCTGGACCAAAGTAAGTCGCAATCGTTCTTATATATCTAGTAATAATGTATCTCTCGTAAGCCATTTGCTGAGACTTTAAAAGACTGTAGATTCAAAACTTGTTTGGGCTTTCGTCTCAAAAATTTAATAGAGAATACTAGTAACCTGTCACCTCAATATGATTAGAAGAAGATGAACTTTACAAAAAACCATTCACCTCAATATGATGAGAAGAACAATGACCTATACAAAACCATTCACCTCAATGTGATGAGAAGAACATGACCTATACAAAACCATTCACCTCAATATGACGAGAAGAACATGACCTATACAAAAACTATTCACCTCAATATGACGAGAAGAACATGACCTATACAAAACTATTCACCTCAATATGATGAGAAGAACATGACCTATACAAAACCATTCACCTCAATATGATGAAAAGAACATGACCTTTACAAAAAACCATTCACCTCAATATGATAAGAAGAACATGACCCATACAAAAAAAGATGGTTTACTTTTATAAATTGTTACTTGGATGGAGAGTTGTCTCATTGGCACTCATACCACATTTTCCTATATCTATTCACCTCAATATGATGAGAATAACCTGGCATATACAAAAACTATTCACCTCAATATTATGAGAAGAACATGACCTATACAAAAAACATGCACCTCAATATAATGAGAAGAACATGACCTATACAAAACAATTCACCTCAATATGATGAGAGGAACATGACCTATACAAAAACATGATTTATCTCAATGTGACGAGAAGAACATGACCTATACAAAACCATTCACCTCAATATGATGAGAAGAACATGGCCTATTATACAAAAAACCATTCACCTCAATATGACGAGAAGAACATGACCTTTACAAAAACCATTCATCTCAATATGATGAGAGGAACATGACCTATACAAAAAAAAACATTCGCCTCAATATGATGAGAAGAACATGATCTAGAGAAAAAACAATCACCTCAATGTGACAAGCACATGGTTGGAAGTATTTCGTTAGTAGGTTTTAATGGGCGCTGATATGACTTTTTTTAGTTGGAATTGTTTATCATTCTGAAGCATTCGAATCCATCTCAATTTGAGATTTTGTTACAATAAAATAGTGTCACTTTCATGCATTTCATTAGGATACTGTGACAATACAACGTGTGAGAATAATTCCACTTGCTATACAAGACGTGTTTACAGAAATCATCATTATGTAAATGAACCTGCATGTCGCTGTTTGAAAGGTTACTATGGTAACGTATGTCAATATGGTAAGTAATTTAACATATTAATAAATCATTAATTGGTATAATTTGTCCACGACAAACGGATCTGTTATTACTCATAGTCTCATATGTTCGGTTAGAAAGAGACTTGTATAAAAGTGAAAGCGACGAGAACAAACGAATTTCAAACGGACAATTCGGCTAATGAGACCATAGGTGATTCAACAGATGCGCATTTCGAAAATAAATGTCTGTTCGTTGATGCTCGAACCCAAAATATTTGAAAATCCAAACCCATATTAAAACGTTGAAACAAAATTGATTAAAAATAAAGTCAACCCCGGATAAGGAATCAGAGCTTTGTATGAGGTAGATAAATTCCTTAATTTAAAAAGATTTCCAAAATTTTACAACAGGCCATAATTTCATTACAATACCGAAATACTGGCTACTGAGGTATTTGCAAATTGTTAATTACACAGTTTTACAGACACCTTACATATTTGTTTATTCGTATTTCAAAACTAATTTAAATCATTAAAGTTACCGAAGTAAACAATATATAATTCTTTTACTTTAATTACACGAAGAATTACTTTTCGAATGCTCTGTAATCCTTGGAATTGAGTAGTTGCAGCTTTTTCTTGTAAATGTATGATGACAAAACACTACAAGTATTTAAAGATAAAGTTTTCGATAACACATTTTAGAAAACAATCATCCTTTTAAGATGTCACAAACCTATAAAACAACCTACATGTTGAAATAATAAAATAAGTAAAAAATATAATTATGTTTTGTTTATTTCACAGTTGATGCTTGCTTGAATATACCTTGTATGAACAATGGAGGATGTGTTCGTGCGGAAAACAATTTTACTTGTCATTGTAAGAAGTGTTTTACAGGACGCCATTGTGAGCAATGTATGTGAACATTAAGTATCATATCGTTTTCCTCTTTTTTTCATTTTTTCGTTATGTAATTACATTTATTTCAGACCAAATGCTTATTCCCCACTTTTATATTTGTGAAAGTATAAATAAACACCAATTGACATGAAAATCGTACGTCGAAGGACAAGTGGACAAGTAAAAAACGTGAAAAGAGAAATAACAGTCAACAAAACAGCATACAAAAAAACAAGGACTGAGCAAAACAAATTGGACAGAAATTTAAATCGATGCAATCTTAGGTGTTTACGTAGGGAAATAATCTTCTGACATCTGTCGTTTTACTCAAGTTAAAATACTCTGGGACTCAAGATGTAATTGCTTATAATAAAGCATTATTGATAAACAACTGAATTTACTGTAAGATGTCCCTTTCTGATCCTTATACATTGTAAAATTATATGCAGATGCTGCATAAGTATTTAATGTCTAAATATTGTTTGGTAAATAAAATCAATTTTGTATAGAAACCTAAAGATTACTATTAAATACATAATTAAACTTCTGTCTCAAAACATCTTAAATAAACAATAGAACATAAAATTTAGAGTTTTTTTTAATTTATATTCCAGATATGAATTATAATGCAACATTTTGTCCAAGTACAACTACAAGTCCAACCACAACTCATCAACAAACAACACTGACAAAAACACCTGATCCAACAACATCAGCGAAAACAACAGTCCAAACATCAACACGCCCAACAACAGCAGTCCAAACAACAAGTAAGTAAAGAGATTTGTTAGCATTATAAATTATTACTTTTAATCTAAAAGAAACAAAAATGCAATAAATTAATTGATAATACAGCACATTGATATTTGAGTGCAAAGTTACCTTATTCAATTTAAATAAAATCGACAAATAGTAATCTAGAGCAGAGAGAGATCAAGATTACTACAATTAAATCATCCATTCGTTCCCATGGAACCGCAGTTTTTGATATTCTAAAATTGTAAAGACGAAACCAAAAGTTAATTATTACTATCTTGACAATGATAATACCTAATTGAACACGTACACAGTATTCAATATTTAATTTTGGGAAAAAGGGGGAAGATAGTTGAAATGTTAATCATATAGTTATTAGCTCAAGATTTTTTTGACAAAAGTAAGAAAGTACGTTACGGACAATCAAAAACCATCAGTCAAAGCAAAATTCGACAAAACGACCAAAACTGAAAAGATAAATATATCTCAACAAAGCACTGCACAAAATACGAAATAATAAGCTAAATGAGCCAAACTTAATAGAAATCCTGAAGTAAAATTCGTAAAACGCGGATACGTCCACATTTTTTCTTCAAGATTTATAATAGTTATAAAAAAGACAGAGCTAAACTAGCTTTACTTTGCTCTTAATCCTATAATATGGATTTGTTGATGCCAAAAAATGTTTCATTGATAAAAATAGTGTGATAATATTGAGCATTATACAGGACACCCCATCTACAACCAAAGACCGCATGGTAGTGGATCATGCGTGTCCTCACCATGCCAGTTTGGGACTTGTGTACAATTGGGTGAAGACTATTTCTGCTTCTGCTCAGCTGGATACGCTGGAAAACACTGCGAGATCGGTAGGTATTTTATTATTGAAAAACATCCCCGTTTCAAGACAGATGGGTCGAAATAATAACCTTTTCACATTATTGAAACGAGAAATTTAGCATTGTCATACGAGTATCATGTATTATCATGTGTCATCAAAGACACCAGATTTATAATTTTATACGACAGACGCGCGTTTAGTAACAAGACTCATCAGTGTCGCTCAAACAGTTGGATGGTTAAAATCAACTAATTGAAAATTCCCCCAAAACAAAGTGCCAAATCTGGCTAAGGCCATCTATGCCTTGGGGTAGAAAAACAGTGTTTCGAATCAATATTTTATGACAGGACAGGAAAGAAAAATCTGCCCGCAGTGTTACCGTGTTGTAAAAGCTCATCAAAGATACCAGGCTTATAATTTTATATGCGAAATACCCGGCTTGTAATTTTTGTTGTATAAGTGTTTTTTTTTCTCCAGAATATAATATCTGTAGTAAAAGCATTTTTCAATAAGCAAACAAAGCAGGATGCTTCACTACAAATACATGTATTTTTAGTAGTTCAGAAAGACTTTTATTGTATCAACAAGAAGTTATTAATGAACTATTCTCACTTTCACTTGTTACAATATAGTCCACACTTTCAGACAAAGATGACTGTGAAGAAGAGCCTTGTTCATTTGGCCATTGCATTGACAGGGTGAATAATTACCATTGCGACTGTAATATGTTCTTTACTGGAATAAACTGCACCAAAAGTAAGTTACATAATTATGTAGGGTAATAGTCATTCAGGAAGAATTTTAGAAGACAACATATATATGTTGTACGTGTAAATCAAATTTGACTACTGATATTTAGTATGTCAATGAAGTAGTTTTCATCGAACTTTTTTTTATAGAGAAAATGATAAGTAGTTCATTTTTAAAAGTACAGTTACTAAAATTATATACTGTAAATAAAATTGACGAACATAAATAAATAATCCAAATGAATTTTTCATTATGATAGAGGGTTGTTATTAAGTAATGTCGAGAGTACATTTTTATTTGCAGTGAAATGGTGGGGTATAATGTCTTTGTGTCTAGCTTCATTTGCTGTTCTGTTGATAGCGTGTTGTTGTTTATGTTGTATATCTTCTTGGTAAGTTTTTTGCTATATTCGCACTTGAGATAACTAAGTTTGACGTTAAAATCTATCTGGTTAAGTAATATAAATAATATAAAACAGAAACTACCAAAATATTGGTCAGTCCAACTGACCACACAAACCCAAACAACCGACTTCCCTGAAAAAAAGACGCACAGATGAAGACAAACAACACGTAACTTGTACATGAATGTCCTTTATTTATTGATAAAGACGATTTGCAACTTTATGATGACTAGAAGCGCTGTTCTCATATGTTGATATGATTACAAGGAGATATGGGTTAAACGTCAAAGAGATTGTAATACAACAACAACAACACACATAGAGGTCATCTAAGTCTTTAACAACAGACAAGTGAATATCTAATATGGCAAGCTCGTAATTGTCCGATAAAAAAAAAAGATGAATAAATTAAACAGACACAATCAAAGATATGCCATTTTCACCAAATTCTTCAAATAACGAAAACAATTAAGATATGACATAATACACCATCGACGAGGTTCCTGACTGGAAACTTGCACCTGTATGTATGAATTGGTTACACTAGTTTTTTTTAAATCTCAACCCTCCCTCTTTTAATCTCTTTCAGTGAATAAACGAAATGTATATAAAAGAACATACAATAAGAACCAGTACAGGAAAGACATATAACTCGAAAATAACGGAATAATAGATATGTTATAACGGTTATAATATGAGAACCGTTATAACATAAGTAATTATAGTTTAAATCTGTGTATAATCAGCTCATTTGCTTTAAAAAAATGAGAAGTCAAACTTCGTTACTATTAAGTTTTACTAGTAAGAAAAAAATATTTATTTTCAATTGAAATACTATTATTATAACTATTTTATCTTTGATAATTTTTTTCAGCACGAGTAAAAGAGAGGACGAGGATATTATCGAGAGACAACTTGCTCCTAGAATAGTGAAACCTCCTCCATTTACAAAGAAACCAAAAAGAGCATGGATGAACTAACTTAAAATTAGATTGCCGTGACAGTTCTTATTTTCTGTCTATCCAAATGTATATTATTTTTCCTTTGCTTTTTTTATTAGTAAAATAAAATGTGAAGATTTGTGCATTTACAAGCAAAATGGGGAGAAAGTTTAGAAATCAGATGCGATTATAATAGTGTTTTTTTTTGTTTTAAACGCAAGCGAGTCATATGGAAATAACTATGTTCTTCACCGTATAGAAATTAAAAGTATTTTGAATTTTGTCATTTTACTGTTTCAATTTCAGTAAGTTCAGCGTTAACAATTTTTGACTTTGTTTCAAATACATTTGCACCTTATATAGATATAAGATGCGGTATGAGTGCCAATGAGACAACTCTCCATAAAAGTCACAATTTGTAAAAGTAAACCATTATAGGTCAAAGTACGGCCTTCAACACGGAGCCTTGGCTCACACCAAACAGCAAGCTATAAAGGTTATTAATCTTTTAATTGCACTAACACGATATATATTGTTGTCCAATCGGGAATTAAGTGCTCATTGCACATCTTTGATAGCATACAATACATTTATGTATACGACTATATATCTTCATATGTTCGTCGACGTTTTAAAGTGTTTGTTTGTATTTTTTAAATTTTAAACCTCCAATACCCTATTGCATTTTTGAATTATTTGAATTTACGAAATTTTGCCTTGCAATAGACTACATACGGACCGCTCTAAGTGTTTTTCCTTAACGTGCAGAGAGCGGTGTATTCCCTGCACGAGGCAATGGATTTAATGTGCCCATTCCACCAGAAGTTGCTGCCTATTTAAACATCCTGCAGAGCCAAAACGTACGCCCTCTTAAGCCGGTGCATTACATTTGCGCGCAGCTTTTGATTACATTTGCGCGCATTCCTTTAAAGGTAAACTCAGCTATATACAGGTAAGTTATACTTATTTTTTTAACTATTGTTTTCGAGCAGAATAAGTCCGTCTTATTGTGCACCAGCACTTAGTCCTGGAAATATAAACAGATAAAAATGTAAAAAACATAGTAAATCTAAAGATTGAAAGTACTGATTTTACATGTCGTAACGTGCACAATAAAACATGGATGTGCTGATTAAAATTGCTCATTGTAGTGAACATGGAGTACACCTGGATTCTTCTGACGGTATAGTGATGTCCAAAAACGATAAAGAAATAAAATGTTGATCCAAAATAAAGCATTCGTTCAGACACTTGGTAATATAACAATTTGAGAATTGATTCTAAATTTAATCATCAAGAAAATATACATATCTAAGTAGATGATATTAGATAGCTGATGATCGACATGTCTACATTGTACTATATCGAAAAATTATTATAAACTATATGTACTATCAACTACAAAAAGTATGTTGTTGGCGTCTTTGTTAGATTTATTTGTATGTTTAATTGAAACTTCTAGTCAGTTGTGTTGTATGTTTGTAATGTATGTTAACACAGTTTTGGCTGCGGGTTCCAAATTCTTTTCACATTAATCTATTATCCTTTAACTTCACATTTCCGCTATATAGATGATGTCCTCTCACTAAATAATTCAAAGTTTGGTGACTATGTTAAATGCATCTATCCCATCGAACTTAAAATAAAGGATACAACAGATACAGTTAAGTCTGCTTCATATCTTGACTTGCATTCAACAATTGACAATGAGGAGCGGTTGAGAACAAAGAGATGATTTCAGATTCCAAATTGTAATCTTTCCTTTTCTATGTAGCAACATTCCAGCAGCGCCTGCATATGGAGTATATATATCTCCCAGTTGATCCGATATTCAAGAGCTTGCATTTCCTATCATGATTTCCTTGATAGAGGGTTGCTGCTTACAAGGAAGCTATTGAACCAAAATATCCAAGTGGTGAATTTGAAATCATCCCTTCGAACATTTTACGGACGCCATCACGAGTTATGGAATATTTGTTTCACAGATGACGACGGATATGTTCCAATTGTCGTAACCACAATCCCGTCATCTTTTCCTCGAAGGTGACCGAAATAGACTTATTACCTTATATTTACTTACATGAGCAACACGACGGGTGCCATAAGTAGATCAGGATTTGCTTACCCTTCCGGAGCACCTGAGACCACCCCCGGTTTTTTGGTGGGTTTCGTATTACTGAGTCTTTAGTTTTCTATGTTGTGTTTTATGTAATGATGTTTGTGTTTTCGTCATTTTTCGTTTTTTGCCAAGGCATTATCAGTTTGTCTACGACTTATGAGTTAAAATATCCCTTAGGTATCTTTCGCATCTCTTTCATGTCTGTTTGGGTTGCTCACCCAATTTTTTTCAATATAACGGAACAACTATAAACATCTTTCATACAAGTGTGAGGTTTAGCTATCTATAAAACTTGGTTTAACTCGCCATTTTCATCGGAAAATACCTGTACCAAGTCAGAAATATGACAGTTGTTTTTCACTCGTTCCTTTGGTTTATAACGTTTGATTTTGTCTGTTTTTATGGACTTCCCCTTTTTGAATTGACTTTGGAGTTGTTTTGACTTGGCATGTTTTCCTCTTTTTCTAAAAAATAATCTTTTGCTTGAAGAGAAATTACAAATAATTATAACAAAAATTCAAGAAAAAATACCACTATAATTTACAAATTTATATAACAAGCATCTGGAAACCGTTAATATTATAATTCATGTCACATTTGGGTTTTGTTAATTTTGTATTTATAAAAAAATCTGGTATAATTACCTACCACAATAACTCACATTTACTTCAAATATAGATGTTCATATTTTAAAAAATATTTTTATTTATGTTAAATGTAAGATTGGTATTACTTTTTGCTTCCCGGAAAACTTGACAACGGTTCTTAATGTAAAAATCATTTATTGCTATGATTAAGCAATAGGAACATGTTTTTCTTTTTTGACTTCCTTATAATAGAATCAAATACATTTTGACAATTATTTGTCAATTATTGGAAGTTGTAACGTTCCTTTTGGTGACCAACCAGACATCAGAAAACGATGAAGGGGAGAGGGATTGTGTTGGTTTCACCAAGGTTCCATAAGTAATGCACATCCATAAAAACAATGTTGTCAATAATAAACTATGTATCTTGATGATATCGGTTTCAAAATACCTTTTTGTAAGAATTCAGTGTGTGTGTTATTTTTTAAATAATGTATGATCTGTTTCTTGCTAAAATAAGATATGTGTATGTACGTTGTATTTTTCAAATCATAATTAGACTTATTATTTCAATAGGTTTAGAAAAAATGAGTAATTGTATAAAAAGGGTGGAAAAGTCAAATTTGTTGATACTATGAATGATGAAAGGGAATTTGATTGTATGTGCACTTACAAATCTAAGGATTTTATAAGAATCCATGATTGATTCACATCGCATCTATCGTACCATTACATTACATTTTACATTATTTTTTAAGCCTATCTTCAGGCTGATAGAATAGAGAATTGTATCTTGAAAAGAAATTTCGTGGATCATATTACTAACACAGACAAAAAGATTTATAGTAGGCAACATCCATGGTTTGGATATTGAACGTTTCTATTGAAGTAGAGTCTTATAAAAATAGGAAGATGTGTTATGATTGCCAATGAGACAACTCTCCACAAGAGACTAAATGAAATAGAAGTTTACAACTATATATCACCGTACGGCCTTCAACAATGACCACAAAACCCATACCACATAGTCAGCTGTAAAAGGCCCCGAAATGACAAATGTAAAACAATTCAAACGAGAAAACTTAGATTTAATAAAATTGTTTCTGGATGAATAGTTATGCCTTTCTGAAGAAAACTGAAAAGCCCCCGCCCCCCCCCCCCCCCAAAAAAAAAAAACACTGCCTAAAAACCACGAACTAGACAAAATGATGCCCCCGCACCCCACTATGAAGTAACTGTATTATAACAAAGTCAATGTAGGACACAAATGATGCCCCCGCAGATGCAAAGTGTTATTTTAAAATACACAAAGTTGAGCATGGGAGCACATAGGTCTATGGTTCAATGTAGGAGGAGTTATCCAGAAATGCTATGCACCTCATGCAAGTATATACTCCAAAAATGACAAAGTTCAACTATCTACCAAAAGATCAAATATTAATAAAAATCAAAACCCTTACCACATGCACACCTTCAATGTATGTACAAACAGCCAGCAAAGTGAAAACTTCCTAGCATTCAAACTGTAGGAGGAGTTATCTGGAATAACTATATACCCATAATGGGACGGACGGACAGAAGGACGGACGGAAGGCCGGAAGGACAGACGGAAGGACGGACAGGGGTAAAACAATATGCCCCCCAACTTTCAGTTGTGGGGGCATAAAAAACAAACAAACTCGGGACCAATATTAGTTAACCAAGCTGTTGGATTGCTCCATAAAATATGAAGAATCATCAATTTAATTGATTTTTAATAAAAATATACGATTTTAGATCACACATATAATCAAAACGTTAACTAGCAGAAAACTAAAGGTTTTCAAAAAAAACAAATCAGTTATACCAGATCACGTTTAATATAGCTTCACAGTATAAAGCTTAGTACATGTAATATTATTTTATATAGAATATCTTATTACTGCAATAGAGAGGATGTCTGTAGCAATAGAGAGGATGTCTGTATTGCACAAAGTACATTTTAATTTGATTTTATCAGATATCAATGAAAAGAACACACACATTTCTTTCAATTTCATTTTTTTGGCAACATTTTAAACTTATACAAACATTTGATTTCAAGTTAAATTAACTTTTAAGGTTGGTACCTACACATAATCAAACAACTCGAATTTGTTTAGTGCGAAAGTGCAACACAAATATCAACATTATATAATGATCTTTTCCTTATAGGACGGAAACGAAAAATATATAATGTTGATATCTGTGCTGCACTTTCGTACTCAACAAATTCGTAATGTTTGATTTTTATTTTGTACCAACAGTAAAAGTTAATTTAACTTTTATAAATTGCTTTACATATCGCATACACGTCCACAGGGGCAGACCCAATGATAATATTCATTAAGAACTTCTTTCTCAATATTAGATACACTTTCCAACTATGCTTTAAACCATATATACAAAAATAAGATATAAACGGCTTCAATTTTCAGCAAAGATACCTTGAATACAACTTACATTTGTATAAGTACCGATATTGCGTAATCGTATAGGCCTACATATTCCAATTATTACTAGTACGTCTAAATATTATATTTTTTGTAAAGAAACATTTATCATACAGCTACAATTAATAATGTAAATTGTAATTCATTTAGGTAGCCATAGGAGGTATTACATAGGTGATTTATATCTGATCGCTTTAGCCAAGGGTGATCATACATTGCATATGACTGCAGATTATTGAGAACTGTTTTAAAATCCGAATTCAGTTGAAAAATAGATCCCGGTTTCCTTGCCGGCCGGGATATATCAAGCAGTTCACCTCTAGAGAAATACATTACTTTATTATGTAAAGCCAAAGGGGGAGTTGCGTCAATGCCCTAATTTTGCCTAAAATGACATATTATTTTAATGCAAAATTATGTGAACTTTGTGTTAACATAAATGATAGTTTCTAATTTGACTTTAAGGTATTTCAGATATACAGAATTTTCATAAGAATTTAAGGTAAGAAGTTAAACTTTAAATGGGTTTCTCTCTCTCTCTCAAAGAAACTGACAACATTTGTATTTATTAGATAAGTGTTATTCATGTAGACAATGATAGTAGTATACTATCTTGTTCTTGAATTGCATCCGGTATTTATTTGTGTATCTGATCATGGCAAAAATCTATGAATTCTCACTTATAATCTTTAAAGTGTGGCGTCATAACTATCTGCTTTTAGTTTTGTAATATCTCAGCTTTATAATTATACATACATTTTTACATATTCATAAACGAAAATAACGGTATGAAAAGATCCATTATTTCGCCCCTGAAATTACAATAAGGAAAAGTTCTCAATCCTTCCAAAATATTGTTCTACAAATGAATAAGTGCTATTGTAAAGTAAAATATTTTCGTATGAAATTTTGTCCCCATCAATGAAATAATGTCCTGAGAAGGACTAATTTCCCTGTGAATTGTTTACCATATACAAACTGTATTTCATAGCTGGATAGTATGAAATTTTGTCTTGTTAAAGGGAGGTTGATCAAGGTTATATTATATATTGTGTATATTGAGGCTTTATATTTCATAGATGGATTGTCATAAGATTTTGTCTCATGAAATGGGTTATAAACGTTTAATATTTTGGATAATGATATCATTAAAGTGTTTTGTTTGATCGATTATAACGAACAAACCTGCATAATTAATGTATGCAGCAATTTTTGGTTATACACATAATTTTCATGAAAAATATTAAAAAAATTCCTGAAACGCTCACAATTTCATCGCAGATTTCTCAAGGAAGATATAATTAGATTAAGAAATATTTTCATGGACTGTGTTTCACAGTAAAATATTGTCATGGACAGAATTTCATAGTGAAATATTGTCCAGAAGGAAATAACAAGATTTCATGGACAAGGACATTATTTCATAATGAAATATTATCCTGGACAGTATTTCAATATGAAAAAGTGTCCGACAGACAATATTCCATTGGGGACATATTTTATGTTACACTATAATCTTGACACTTCAGAAACTATTAGAAAGTCACTTGGGATGTCACTATAACGTCATGAGCATATTGAAAAAATACATATTTGATTTAAAAAGGTCATTTTACCCAAATAGATTTTCAACCAAAGTTAGTATCGTTGTACACGTCTTGTAACCTTTTTATTTTGAGTAAAGCCTTTGCTCATACATTAGTATCTATAATAAGATCATAACTGAGGCTTATTTGCAGATTTTGCAGTCTTACAATAAATGCATTAAATGCAAGACGTTTTATGAACTAAACCATTACGTAAGGGGTTTAACATTTGATATTCTGAGGGGGCGGGAGAATTTTTTCCTCGGATTGATAATTTATTTTCATCTGTTGCATGCTACGCATGCTTATTTTTTTTCTTGTGCAAAGTTATTTATTTTCAGTTCTTACCAGGCCAAGTTATTCATTTTCAAAATCCTCCTGTCCCCCCCCCCCCCCCCCCCCAGAAAATCAAATGGTATTCCCCTCAGATACAATGCAAAATACGTAAGACACAATTCAAAATACATATAAAGCAATTAAAAAAATATAAATGCTAATATCTAACAAATAAATGTTTTGTCAACATCTGAAGGGTGTTATTTAATACATTTATGACTTAATTTTCTAATTCAAGGAACAAAAAACTTAGCCGTATCATACCTTCTCCTTTCAATTTAAAAAACAATTGCTTAACTAAGCCATTATCGCCTCTTGTCCTTTCCACACCGACAAGCTGTATGACCATAGGAATTAAAAATGAAATGTTAATTCATTTGAGACCTATAAAATATTCATCAACAAAACTTATCGTTTATATCTCATATCGGGGTCTGTTACATCAGTAAAAGACTACCCCAAGTCTAGTATCTTTAAGTGTAGCAACACTACAGAGTTTGAATATACCTTTGCATAACTTTATTGATAATTGTTGTTTTCAACACATTTTGTGATTATTCATGAAGGGAACAACATAAACGTTTGAGAAATAGTTTGGTAGGTTCTGGAAAGCGTGTCAACCTGGATGAAAGGCTTAAGATTCGGACTTTCACTGAAAAAAATGGGAATATTTGGTAGATCCAATAATTTTGCGTTATTAGATCACAAACTAACCCCAAAGAGTTATGGCCAATGTTCGCGTACGTTTATTCTCTAATCACGATTCATCAGAACTTACTTCACTTCCCAACCAGACTTTGCTGCGTACTTGCATATCTCGCACAGCAAAACTGACGCTATATTAGCATTGGTCTTTCTGACGAAGACATCCTGGTGACCATATTTCTATATCCTAGTCAACCTCTGAAAACAATATAAGGCATTAACAAATCCGTAGTAACCAAGTTAATCCTTGACAAAGAAATATAATGTTGTATATACGTATAACGAATACGATGAAGTAGATTATTGATATTTCTTATTTCAATACAATTACAGTCACGAAATTAAGGAATGACGTTTAAGTCGGGAATAAAAACATCCGATATTAAAAATCAGATTGAAGAGGATATTATCAAAATCTAATTATTGGTTATTACATACTTGTAATATATGGCATATATATATATATATATAAATATATATATAGGTATATTTGGTAGCTGCTGCAGCAATAAAACTAAAATAAAAAACAAGATTGGACTTACTATGGATGAAAAGTTTATAATAGTTTACATTAGTTTATATATGTTTTTAATAGATTTTGTTCCTGTTATATCAAACCGAGCTTGTGGTATTAGCAGGCAACAATGCGATTTAAGTGAATGGCTTACTTGGGGTAACTGTACCACAGAATGCGGGGGAGGGATTCAAACACGGAGGAAGAAAATTTGTTGTAATATAAACACACCACTCGAGTACTGTCTTGCATCGTGTAATTTGACTATGCGTTCATTTACGATGATAACAACAGAAAAACAGTCTTGTGGACGAATCTGTTCGCCCAGCGGATTGTATAACTTTACTACCAATACATGTATATGTAATTCTGGATACTATGGGTTATGCTGTTATGGCAGTGAGTAAACACAATCTTTAAAAAAAATGTTTTTGATGAATTTTCAAAATCGATGAGACTTTTAATTATATTTTGAATGCATACTATAATTTAACTTTTCTAAAACGTAAATAAAAAAGTATGTTTAATGAACTGCGTTTATACTATTTGAATTCATAATAATATATGTATCCATACACAAGATATGTGTTACATTGATACATCATTGACACGTTTATATCAGTTTCTGTTTTTTTTTCATTTTAGAATATTCAAGATATACAAGACTATCAAATATCACTGCAGCTAAAAGTACCAGGAAGTACACTACTAATTCACATTGGAACAGTAAGTGCGATATTATTAGGAAAACAAATATACATAAGTAAACAGATCCTCTTCTGAATGAAGATGACTTGCTCCAAATCTCTTGGAATTAAACAAAGATCTCATTTTATACTTTAAAGCGATTAGAAGTTCGAAGTTAGAGTTCAATTCGTTTTTAATAGATTCATTTCGATTTAATTCTTTATTAAAACTGATAAGATAATACGTAGTTAAACAGATGAGTATAAGAAGATTTGTCCAGAGATTTGTAATTATCATGATAAATTATTTGACAATGCAGAGGAATTTTATAAGGATAAGTAACAACAAAAAGAAAATGAAACTGTAAAGTCTAAAGCTAGTAACCCTGATATTGAAAGTAAGCATGCTATCATTTTTGTATCAGAGTGTCATTACTAGGATCAATTCTTTTGAATTTGGTCACATCATGTTGTCTAGTTCTAAGTATAATAAGAGTTTAATTTAAATAAAAACTATGCAAAATACGCACTTTTGTCATTTAAGACTGCGTCGATGTTTGATCCCTTTATGTACTTTTTGTTTGTCTTTGTTGATAAAACACGTTCACCCCAAACCTCTTTTAAACGTATTTCTGTTTGGCGCATATTTCTTATTGTTCGTTAGCTTGAGTTTAGTACTGTTATATTGCCTTTGTAAACGAAGCGGAGATGACGAGCACTTTACAAGTGTAAACATATTATGTTCAATATATTTCTTTAATATCTCTTAAATTGTAAAAAATAATAAAATAAACGAAGCATACTACTGCAAGTTGAACTTTCAAAACAGAATTAATTAAAGTAAAAGATTACGTATTTATTTTCCTACTGCGGATTCATTAGATTTACAATTAAATTATTTCAAGTACGAAAAATATTTCTTGAAAGAGACTGTTAAATATGTTTCTGACTATGGATAATCATCTCTCTACTCACCAATTAGGGCTTACCTCCCAACTGTTTTTATTGTTTACTACGAAAATGCAAATAGGCATTATACAGTTTGCTCCATATAATGATATAACTGAAACTTGAAAGTATTGGTTTTACTTTTAGACTAAAAGTATACATTCATGCCTAGGACATCATACCCTGAGAGAAAAAGGCAAACTGATTATTTATACCCATGCACAATTTTTTTTTTAATTTTTTCTGCCTATAGTGCATCTTGCGTCTGTGAAATCGTATATGATACACACCCCAAAATTTTACAGGTTATGGAAGTGTATATCAAATTTTATAAAAAAAAAATGTGTTAACAGAAATAAAGAACTTCAAGGTAAATTCAAAATGAGGGAAGTCTATAAAACTAACAAAACCAAACGCTCAGAATTTACCAATGAAAAAAACAACTGGAAAACAACTGTCATATTCCTGACTCAGTACAGGCTTTTCCCGAAGAAAATGGTGGGTTTAATCTGTTTTTTTTTTAGCTAGCTTATAATAACCTCCCACTTGTATATAACATTTGTGTATATTTCCGTTATATTGACAAAATTGTGTGAGCAACCCAAACAGACAGACATAATTGGTTAACGTAACACTAATTGGGATTCAGCACCCAATAGTGTGTAAACATACATCATATAACATTTACAACATACCTAAATTAAAAACAAAACAAAAAACGAACAAAAAGATCTTCAAATCGTTAAAATAAAATAAAATTAGTATAATACTCCATTTCAAAACTTGGACAATAACAATGTTTTACATGTTTTTTTTGTCATTTTTTGAACCAGTTGCAATTAGTTTTAATCCTTATTTATGAAAGGATCTAAAAAATCGTTTTAATTACCATAACAGAGCTAATCCAAAATAAACAACAACAAATCAGTACTAAAGAACGGCCATACAATATTATATAAAATACCATTAATAAATTGAAAATTATTTTCATTACGAAAGCGACATCTAAGTAATTTTTTTTCAGGAACATTCATAATTCATGATAGACAGAATAATGTTGATGCAATATCTCAGTGTATAAGCTTTCCTTGTTTACATGGGACATGTTTGCCTGCTGTCGATGGATATTTATGTTATTGTGAGTCAGGATTTACGGGTAAAAACTGTCATATTGGTAAGTGATTCATATATATATCTAAGTTAATACATTTTGTACAGAGTAAACATATTTTCAATTGAAGAATAACGAAACAATGAATTAATTTGCAGTTTTTATCTCTACTTTCAGACTTTTTAACTGCACTGCGGTAAATGCCCCGACACTTCGCTTTAGGTCAATTTTAACATCTATTCAGTATACTATTACATTAGCAGTGACTGTTCTTTACTAGAGCGAAAATAGAAATTTAAACATGAATAAGAAAATAAGAAAAATAAACCAACAAAAAATAAATTGTCCAAAACGGTACCAATTAGAGTACAGGCAAGATATCTGAAAATTGCTGGATTTACCGCAAAAAAAAATTAGCATAGAAACTTAAAAGAGCTGGGATATTTTTGGGTTCAGAAATTGCAGTGGGTATAAATATACGAGTGAACATATTAGTGCATCTTATCATATTCAAAATTCATTTATTTATATATGCTAAAATAATCCATAATATCTTTTTTTTTAAAGTAATAATGACTAATCACAAAAATTGTTATATAAAAAAATATAATATTCTAAGCTAGAAAGCAGTGCCTGCTTAACAAACACGCAATTTTTAAATGAAAAAAATAAATACCGGCTTCACTAGCTGCTGTGTCAAAATGTATTTGTATGTGTGTTTAATTTTTAATTGCTATACTAATATTTTTATAATACATATAGTGGTTTTAGTCTTATGTTGTCTATCACTATCTTTAATACTCTAAATAGACCATTATTCCCACCTCTAGTACAATGTGTTTTTTTGTACTTACTTTTTCCTACCTAGGACAACATATGCATTTTGACTCATTGTAGATGTGGATGATTGTGAAAAGGATCCGTGTTCCTATGGTACGTGTGTCGATGAAATCAATGGTTACTCGTGTGATTGTAACGTACTCTTCCATGGAAAAAATTGTTCACGAAGTAAGTACACTTCTACAAAAGGGTTTATTGAATACTCGTGTCGTAGACAAGAATTGGAATACCATATCCTTTATTTTCCATTAAAGAAAATACTTAAACCCGTTTTTATTCATACAAGTCATTGATTCAAAATTCTCAGTCTTTAGTTTTCTATGTAGTTGTAAAAAACTTGTTTGAATTATTGTCGTCTTTTGTTCATTTGCCAGGAGTTTAATATTTCATTATATGTAACTCATTAAGAACACATCAATTCCGAGTCCAATCTCTATGATTTTTTTGGTTTCCATATAAAGCAGACTACAATTGAAAAGTTTGAAAAATGCAAACTATATGAGAATGAGAATGAATATTTCATTCGCTAGTACAGTTGATAATGTTTACTACGGATCCAATTTTCCATACACGAAATGCTTGCGCGAACAATGCTTGTTTGACGCTATTAGTAGATTGGTCCCTAGATGTAAATATTCCGTATGCCCTTGGAATATCCAAATATTATATAGTTCTTTGCAAAGTGTAGTTTATATTGTACAATTTCAAAAATATCAAGTAAAGTATATGTCACCGAGCTTGTTTTAAAGTTATAGATTCTGCAGGATATCTTTTATTAAGTACATTCAGAAAATAAAACAGTAAAGTTAGGTCTGCCTTCTTGCTTTTATATTACATAATGAAAAAGGCAATGTATAGTTAAATCCATTGTAAAATTAAATAATTTGAGCTATCATCCCCTATAAATCAACATTATTTAATCTTTGAATGAATTAAATTCCTTTATATAATATATTTCCTAATAAATTTATATAACGTCCACTTTTTAGCTCACCTGGCCCGAAGGGCCTAGCGAGCTTTTCTCATCACTTTGCGTCTGTCGTCCGTCGTTGTCGTCGTCGTCGTCGTCCGGCGTCGTCTGTTAACTTTTACAAAAATCTTCTCCTCTAAAACCACTGGGCCAAATTAAACCAAACTTGGCTACAATCATTATTAGGGTATCTAGTTTAAAAAATGTGTCCGATGACCCCGCCAACCAACCAAGATGGCCGCCATGGCTAAAAATAGAACACAGGGGTAAAATGTAGATTTTGGCTTATATCTCTGAAATCAAAGCATTTAGAGTAAATCTGACATAGGGTAAAACTGATTATCAGGTCAAGATCTATCTGCCCTGAAATTTTCAGACAAATCTGACAACCTGTTGTTGGGTTGCTGCCCCTGAATTGGTAATTTTAAGGAAATTTTGCAGTTTTTGGTTATTATCTTGAATATCATTATAGATAGAGATAAACTGTAAACAGCAATAATGTTCAGCAAAGTAAGATCTACAAATAAGTTGTATGACCAAAATTGTCAGTCGAACCCTTTAGGAGTTATTGCCCTTAATAGTCAATTTTTAACAATTTTTCGTAAATTTTTGTAATCTTTTACAAAAATCTTCTTCTCTGAAACTACTGAGACAAATTTAACCATACTTGGCCATAATCATTATTAGGGTATCTAGTTTAAAAAATTTGTCCGATGACCCCGCCTTCCAACCATCATGGCCGACTTGGTTAAAAATAGAACATAGGGGTAAAATGCAGTTTTTGGTTTATATCTCTGAAACTAAAGCATTTAGAGCAAATCTGACAGGAAGCAAAAATGTTCATCAGATTTAGCTTTATCTGCCCTGAAATTTTCAGACAAATCTGACAACCCGTTGTTGGGTTGCTGCCCCTGAGTTAGTAATTTTACAAACATTTTGCAGTTTTTTGTTATTATCTTAGATATCATTATAATATCTAATATTTAATACTATTAATTATGATTTTAACCTTATTTTACATGATTTCCAAAGCATCAGTAAATACAGGTGAGCGACACAGGCTCTTGAGAGCCTCTAGTTTCTATTAAAGTGGATGTATTGTATTCTTATTTCTCTAATGAAACAAATGTAGACATTGAAATATGTTATTATTTTAATTATCCATTGAAGCTTGCATCCTTAAAGAGCCCCGTGTAATGAGAATACTGTTTTCAACTTAAATAGAGAAAACAATTTCACAGTTCTCAACCGACTAAGAAAGGATCGAATAATTGATTATTGTTTGCTATTGTCCAGTTGCAAATATTTCATGCATTAAACAAAACTAAACAAATTAAACAGTACATAAAAAAGAAGGTGGGTCCATCTGGGTGTAAAGGTGGAAAGGAGGAAAAGCATACAGTTGGCTTTGCAACAAGCTACCCAAGGACCCCTCAGTGAGCGTGGTATTATCTAAACGCGTGGTACGGAATTAACGTCTAATTTTAGCTGTACGTGGCTGTTTAGTTAACACGTATCCCTCGACAAAAAATCTATGTCCAATATCCACGAGATAAATCAAATAATTTTCAAAAGGAAAAATGTACCTAGTGTCAAAAGACATGCTCAATCTTTTTCATCTTATAGATAAATAAATAAAGGAAACAATGATCCTCCTTTAACGTGAACTGTCTTTAATAAACAATTATATTGCAGTGAAATTGTGGGCAGTTATATATATTTGCGTTGGTACATTTATCCTATTAAGTTTTGGGTGTTGCTGTCTTGTCTGTTGTCCATGTTGGTAAGTACTGTTAATCACAATCTGATTTAAATACAGACCATGTGTCCAAGTTTCGCTTTCAAGGATCTGACTACATTGTTTTACTTTCTGTTTTTGAGATATTTCGGAATCCTCTTGTTTTGTCGTAATGATACACACCTTCAAATATTTGAAGACTGAAATTTTCATTGGCTGATGTAATAATTACCAGAACAGAAAGTAGTACAGAGTGTTGTCAGATCATAATATGCGAAGGTTGGACACATGCTCTGTATTTTAACCAGATTGTATTAAGCACTGACGTACATTCGTCAAATTACTTTTAACTGAATTGTAGTACTATTGTTTTGTAATGATAAACAAAAAAATTGTGTTATCAACACGAGAAACAAATGTAAAGAATGCGGACCCTTTCCAGTTTTTATTAGCTCCTATATTATTTTGTTCCAATACGCGGATTGCTATTGAATTTACAGTACTAGGTAAGATTGTGGTAAGTCATTTAAGTACATGCACGTCTTATTTTTATGTAGAGGTTTAACAATTTTTCCTTTTAAATAGAAATAATTACCTATTGTCATTTTAAAGCTAATTACCAACCATCTAATACATTTTCGCAATTTAGTTATAGCTCCTTTAATTTGTCTTGCATACAAAGTACTAACATTTGTGTTAAAAAAGATTTGTTTTCACAACTTTTGTGTTTCGCTGCTTAGCTGTTTATATACAACACGAGAACACTCACGCTAGTATCAAGTTACTGTAGTTTTGGCTTAATGTTTTTACAAAACTGACCTATTATTGACAGAGGAGATTAAATCACATAAAATCAAGTTATTTAAGACCCATTGAAATCATATAGTGCACGCAATAGTAATTTCTGGGAAATTTCAATCATATTGAACATATTTTCCCTTAGAATACACCAGAAACTGTCCGAAGTACGAGCTTGCCCATTGACAGATCCACCATCATGTATTTACATTTTAAAATAAGAAGATGAAGTATGATTGCCAATGAGGCAACGTCCACCAGAGTCACAATGACGTGGATTTAAGCAACTATAGATCACCGTACAGCCTTCAACATAGGACAAAACCCTTACCGTATAGTCAGCTATAAAAGGCGCTGATATGAAAAAATGTCAAACAAATTGAACGATAAAATAACAATTGACTGATTTAACCTAATACGAGTTTATTATCAATCAATAACTACTTCGTACTTAATTCTTAAAAGTTTGTGCAGATATCTAACTTCAATTGTTTTACGTTGAGATATCTAACTGTAACTATTTTTTCAGTCGCCGAAAAGCAAAAAATCACAAGAACAATCAGGTTGGACAAGGAAGAAGACAGGTAGAAGCATGGACGTGTTAAACTACTCAACCGTATCCAGGGATATTTTAAAGACAATGGACGTTTATATCGTAATTCGGCAATAAAACGAAAAAATTAAAATTTAACGAAAAACCGTATAATGTTGTAAATATTTTTAAAAAGTAAGACTTTTGAGGGGAAAAAAAGAGAGATGTATATATGAAACTTTGAAACATGTTATTTATCATTATTTAAAGGAAAGTTTTCGTCTCGTTTTTGCATGATATCCTGTGTTAAATGTTGATTCACTTTTAAGACGTGTTATATACTAGTATTCTTTATTATTTATTTCGTAATGACAACCTCATTTCAACAGTTGAAAGTCGTGGCGCAACGATGTCCACTAATTCTTTGTCAAATCACACTATTTTGTAACAGATAAACAGTCGAAACAGCAGTTTTTTTCTTCAGCAGGTTTGAATTTCGTCACTCTGTTTTTCCTATTATATCTGAAAAAAAAGTGTCATATTAAATTAGATCAATAAATAAATAATAGTAAGAATATAAACAAGAACATTGGAAATTGTCTTATAAAATACCAAAGGGATAGTCAAACAAACTGACAATGCCATGGCAACCAAAACAAAAACGACGAAAAGACAAACAGTACACAAACCACAACAATGGAAACTAAATACTAAGCAACCTGAACCCCATCAAAAACCGGGGGTGGTCTCGGGTGCTCCAGAAAGGTAAGCAGATCCTGATCCACATGCATAATAACGTAATATTAAGTTCAACTTTGGAAAAAATAAAACTAAGCAAAAGTGCATTTTAAAATATACTGGCGAAAAAAAATAAAATGTGCATACTAAATAAACTGTATAAAATTTACAAAACTTAACTTCTAAGTGATAATGCGACGTATTAATCGAGTTTGAATGATGCTTTGCAGATATCGGTTGATGCTCAACTCCGCATAAAATAAATTAATAGTTGTCTTTTTCAGCTAGTATATGAAAGTTAGGGAGCTACCATTTGATTTTTATGGGGAGGCTAGGATGAAAAATTTTGTCCTGCATTTTTTTTAGCTGTAATCTCTGTCCTGCCTTTTTATTTTTCACTCTATTCAGTCCTGCCTTTTTTTTTTTTTAGTTTATCCTGACTTTTTTTTACCTAAATTGTCGTCCTGACTTTTTTTTTGCAAGTGTCTCATCCTGCCTTTTTTTTTTACTCAAAACTCCTATTTTTTTCAAATTTCATCCTAGCCCCCCCCCCCCCCCCCCCATAAAAATCAAATGGTAGCTCCCTTATGTATCAATGATACTTGGTTTCTTGGTTTATTGTTAGACCAGGTAAATACATACAAAACAGTGGGAATCCCAAGAACTTTTATTATGTCTAATAGGGTATTCCAAGCTACGAATAATTAGTAACATCAATGAATAAGAAAAAAGGTACATGTGTATCCAAACGGAAACGTCATTTATGAAAATTAAAAAAATCATTATAAACCAAGAATGTAAATAACTAGACAGTTATTTGACCAGTAGATGTCATGTGCATATATTAGCAGGAATATATTGGTTGAAATTGATGTTTTCAATGAAATACTTACGATCCAACAAGACAACACAAACAACAGCAACATGTAGCAACTATCCCAAGACACGATACTGATATTACGACTATCGCCCATATTTGTACTGAAATAAACAAATAAACAAATAATAATAATTAAGGTTTTCTTTTTGTTTAATATATAAAAATAAGGAGATGTGGTATGATTACCAATGAGACAAATATCCATCAGAAACCAAATGACAAGAACGCTTTTTTATTTAAAATTGTTTGTTTTACAAATATTAATTCTCCAAGCAAAGGTTAGAATCAAAAGGTTAACTTAATGTTAAAGATTAATGACAACTACATGTACTTTCATTTAGAAATCTTACATTTTGAAAACATGAAACTGCATGCTTCGTTGTAGCCGCTATTGTGGATCTTTTAACAAGTACTAACGGTAGAACATTATACGTTTATTATATAACACAATGGAAAATATTAGCTTAAGTTAATTATAATTGACAATTTTTAAAACATCTATGCCGTAATTTGAATTGTTTTGTAAATCACATACACAAATTGGTTTGCCTCTGTGAAGATGTCGGTATTGTTTCAGTGGTTTTTTTCCCTTTCTGATCTTTGATAGTGTTGATGCCATTGTTTTGGTCCTAAATGATACAGTTTTCATTGTTGATGACTCATAAGTAGTTAATCTTGTATATATCTTTGGTATAAGAGTAGTGTCAAAAGGCCGATTCTGCCGCACTTGCCATTTTTAAGCACAAATCCAGCATAGGACCCCCAACCCCAAACATAAAATGCAAACGCAATACGTTTCAATTAGCCTAAGGGTAAAAACAAGAATGTCTTTCAGTTTAGCACAAAACCCAAACACCTTAGAAGGATGTAATCCTAGGGTAGAAACAAAATATGGCTTTCGTACAAAAGATGGAGGAACTCAGAAGTCCACAAATCGTAGACAACGATTTTATGAACGATAATGTTTTCGAGGAAAAGGCAAAGGATCAGAGCCTGGAAACCCTGAAATGGAAGGAACTCTCAACCGGTGTGATCTATAAAATCCTGGAAGTGGTGGAAGTAGATGGTAAGTTTGGAAAGAGTAAGATCATCACCTTGAAAAACAGAGAAGGAGAAACGAATAGGGTGTGGGCCTGCAGTGGACTGAACAGAGAGACAGGACCCATGGTAGGAGCCTTCGTGAGAAGTACAGGCTTTAAAGTCAGCAAAAAGACCAAGCAGGAGTACTTCTCTTACGACCTTGTGAGAAATTAAGTCCAAAAAAAAAAAATAATGGGCCGGGTGGGGTACAAAAAATTTTTCCGATCCGACATTTCTGCCGGATTGGAAAAGTTTTTTTTTTTTATGCTTGAAACGGAGCACATCATGAAGTGAAGCGGAATGGAGCACATCGTGAAACGATGTGTGGAGTGAAGTGTAACGGAATGATGTGTGACGTTTTTTTTTTTTTTTTTTTTTTTACGGCGCATGCGCATTAAGGTCCTCACTAAAAGTGGTGGAAGGTTGTCGGAGCTTATCTTTTTCATCGTAGTAGTTTTTGAGGCAGGTGGTGATTTTCCCAAACTCAGCATCATCAATTTGTTCATCATCAGCCAAAGCAGTACTAATACATTGTTCAACCAAAAATTTTGTGGACTGTGCCAATTGCAAGGTGTCGCGGTGTTTTTTCTTCTTTTTCATGATACGCCTTGAGATTAGTGTGAGTACCATCACGCCAGTGGCACTCAAGCACGCAAGGGATCCTAGGGGAAGGGAGGCTATAATACCTATACCGGTCAAAGCTGAACCCATGGTGCAGCTGGTTAACACCAAACTGCCCACAGAACAAACACCCAGTGCTACAGATACAACTTTGTCCAGACGTTTGTAGATCTTCAAGGTATGTTGATACTTATGTATATCCGCGTTGAGTTGATCTTCCATACATTCGACTCTGGTCTGTCGGTATCCAGAATCTAAATCATCCATTTATTTATAGGAGCATACCGAGGAGGGGAATATTTTTGAAGGGGCTGTTAGCACCTAAGATCAGACCAGCTCCGTCGTGGAATTGCTGACCACGCTTCAAGTAGAGTCCATCACCATAGGTGATCCGGGCGTTTGAAGGTTTGAGGTAGAGACCGTTGCCACTAGGTTTCACGGTGCAAACGCATCCACCACGTTTCAGGTACAATCCAGACCCTAAGGCCTTGTTGACGGCTACACCACCAAGACCACTCAAGGCTCCAACACCCAAGGCGGGTAGAATGGTTTTTGCTAACATGGGGAGTGCCCTCATTGCCAGCCCCGCCAACATGGGTAGGAAGCCACCCACCTTCTGCATGTTTTCCTTCAATTGGGTCGCACTCAACTCTAGGACCATGCCACCAGTACCCTTCTGTAGAAGCTTGGCGATCTTTTGAACCTGGCGGGTGGTGAGCCACATCTTGTGTTCACCTTGCAGGTTTGCGTGGGACAAACGAATGGAGACCGGACAACCTTTTTTTGGCAGCCCGTTGTAGTTTATCAGCTTGACCTTTTGTCAAGTTCAAACCTTGTTCGTGATAAGTCATTTATTTATACCTCACGAAGATGAAAGCGGATGGTGAGATGTTCACCCCTGAAATCGATGGGCCTACCATCTTGATCGGTGAGATACGTCTGCATGCGATTAATGGTTCGCAAGGTCACCGGCAAGTATACTAGATTCTTAGGGGTTTGAATGATCTTCATACCAGGACCGTCTATGGGAAAGAAGCTGTAGATGGTAGACTGCTGTGTACCATTCACATAACTTCCATGGATGATATCACTATTCACCAGAATGCTGTTGATGCTGATGATATTTACAATGTGTTCCCCTTCCGTATAGCCGTTTGTGATCATATCGAACGTGTAAATCTGCCGCTCGAATCCCAAGACGGTGTTGATGCTATTGACAACGTTGAAGTCCATTTGATAGTGTCTGGCGAGGGTCAGCGTTGCTCTTAGGGTTGCCCGGTTGGCATCGATGATGATCTTCGTTTTGTGTTTGTTGAGCCGCAGCCGCCGCTGGATCTAATTGTTGATGTCTTCGATGTCATAGGAACCTGTGCTTAGTGCGATGGGAAACCAGTTGGCACCATCGTCGGGGGAGTAGCGGAAGGAATTGTTACCTGTATGAATGTTGGGGATGGAGTTATAGGTTTCCAGGTTTACTAATGCCATTTCGTAGGTCTTAGATTCCTTGAGTTGTAGTGGGGGGTTGAACCGGGTAAGGATTTGGTTATCGTTTCCAGAGACGATGAAGGAAAACCCATGCTTTGGGTCGGTGTTATTAGCAATTTGCTGCAACAATGTGTTATCCATTTATTTATGGTAGACCATTGTCACATATTTTTGCTTCCACTCTTCGATACCGTCATACTGCTCCTTGAGTTGTTTACTAGCCTTCACTACGATCGCATAGACTTCGGCGGGGTGACTGGCAAAGAGGAGTTGTAGGTGAATTTTATCCATTTACTTTTAGTACACAACGTTCATCTTTTGACCATCGGATTCAAACTGTAGGATTCTGTCGGAAATGACAAGTGCAAACGCCTCGGTGTTGGCTGGAACATTACGGGCGAATTCGGCTCTGATCTGAATATCCACCGTGGATTCTTTGAGACGCTCAGACTGATGACTCACATCAATCACAAACCAGGGGTACAAGTCGATGAAATCGGAGGGATTAATCCCACCATTACTGAGGAGACTGTCCATGTTATGGAATTTCTTTCTGAAGTCGGAGGCCTCTTTGAACACTCTGGCGATCCTATTTTCGTTGAAAGCTGCATTATAGTCGACTGCTGGATAACGTTCAGCGTTGAGGGTGACATGGATATTTTGCAATCGACAGTGATCGAACACGGCAGCATTATGGGTTTGGTCACCACTTTTGTCGGTTTGGAAGGCAACAATGATATATCTAGGCTTTTCGCGACCACTCTTGGCAGCTAGGCGCCAGTTAAACTGTGAGGCTTGGGGAACGGCTATGGAATCAAGCTGTCTCATGCGAAATCCACAGTGGATCTTGGATTTACTTTGGATGGTTTTGTACAGTTGCATCTTATTTTCGTCTGAGGGGGTGATGTGAGGGACGAACCACGATAGTTTATTCAGGACGATCTTTGCCGGATCGTTGACGGCAGCTGCTCTCAAAATGGCATTAGCATTTGAATCGCGAACGAGTGAGAGTTCGTATCTGAACCCGTACACTATTTTGTTGTAATCATCTGCGAATCCAAAAAAATGTTTTAGGGGGATGGCAAACGAAAACGATCCTTTGTTGGTGGGCTTGGTGATAATGTATCCATGGCGGGCTGCAAATCCAGTGTTCTCAGCCTCAGCATCGATGGAAGAATCCTTATACCACAGTTGGTTGAGACCCTGCGATTTGGAGAAGTCGTCGGGGTAGGTTAACATTCCCAGCATAGTGGTGGCAATGCCGGGGTCGTTAATATGTTCGATCTGCTGACCGGAAAGCCTGTAACTGATGCTCTTGAATAGATACATGATACCATTATGGGTGAGCGACACAAGATCGCCATCAGCATATGCTGTGTCATCATTCTTGAGAAGTCGACCTTCTACCACGAGATAACTTTCGGCGGGGTGTAGGAACAAATCCTGGGTTTCGATGTTGATTCGGATTTCAGCACCGGGATTGTTCAGCTGGGCACCGGCTTGTGGTTCGTATTCTCGAACCTGATATTCCTGGAGACTTTCGTCGAAGGTCAACCCTTCGGTGATTGTAAGAATGTTAGACATAATGTATTTATTTATAGCGTTGGACGAAGTCATGGATGGTTTTGATACCAGAGCCGGAGATTAGATTGTTTAACCGAACTTGCTCTGGCTTCTTGCGTTGAACACTAGGCTGTTGAGGGGTTTTAATACGTTTCCTGGGGCGGGTCACTTTATCAACCACATGGTCGACGGCTTTGGGAGCACCCTTTTCAACACCTTTCAAGGCTGCATTGGTGGCAGCATTCATGGCCTTACTTCCTAGGGTTTGGGCGGCAGAGGAAGTAAACATGCGTCCAGCCAAACTGGCGATTGTGTCAAACAGTCCTTTACCACCGTAGGCGTACTTTCGAGCGTAACCTTTCTTGATTTGCAACATTTATTTATAGGATGCTACGATGCAGTGCCTTATATTCCTCGATGTTGATATGTCTACCCCTTTTCATAGCATCGATAATCGACACAATTTCGTTGCGCACACCATTGTTTCCTGCTCGGTATGCTGCAGCACACAGTTCCAAGCGATCGAGAAGCTGTTTGAAGTTGGAAGGAAGAAACACGGTTTGCAGCCCACTGCCAAACTTATCCTTCTTGTAGATGTGGGATACGATTTCCTTCCACTTGTAACTCTTATTCGCCTTCGGGGTTCTCGAGAGGGTGGAATTGCCTTGATACATGGCACCGGAACTTTTCAGGATCTCTGCATAGTCGTAAAGGTCGTCGGGCTCAAACGATTCTGGTTTCTTATTCACCATGAGTTCCCAGAGGCCAAGGGTTCCTTTGTACCTCACACCATCCACGAAAATATCATCATCGTCAAAAGTAACTGGTGAGCTTCCGATGAAGATACCATCGTTTTCAGATCGCAATCCAAAGGTGTGGTCGGCGGAAGGAGTCATACTGAGCTGCAAATACTGCTGTGCTCGAGGTCCGAGGACGGTGTCTGTAGGTGGTGCGATGGGTAGTGGATCAGCAAACTCGGGCGGTGGAGGAGGGAGGGCTGGCACTGCTGCAGGTAAATCTTCGATTGTTTTGGTGATTTTTGAAGCTGCTTCCCGCTGAGCCTCAACCACAGGCTTGAACACCCTGGAAAGGTCTCGGCTGAGTCCAATCTTGTCGAGACGATGTTGCATGTTGCTGGCTTGAATGCTCCGCTTAGTTTCATGCAACTCCTTTGCGAGCGCCTCACGCTGCTTAGGGTTCGTAATCTTGATAAACGTCATTTATTTATTGGAGCGAACGCTGTTGAACGCCCCTAAGCGTTGGTTCGAACGCCCCTAAGCGTTGGTTCGAACGCCCCTAAGCGTTGGTTCGAACGCCCTTAAGCGTTGGTGTGAACGCCCCTAAGCGTTGGTTCGAACGCCCCTAAGCGTTGGTGTGAACGCCCCTAAGCGTTGGTTCGAACGCCCCTAAGCGTTGGTGTGAACGCCCCTAAGCGTTGGTTCGAACGCCCCTAAGCGTTGGTGTGAACGCCCCTAAGCGTTTGTTCGAACGCCCCTAAGCGTTGGTTCGAACGCCCCTAAGCGTTGGTGCGAACGCCCCTAAGCGTTGGTTCGAACTCCCCTAAGCGTTGGTGTGAACGCCCTTAAGCGTTGGTGTGAACGCCCTTAAGCGTTGGAGTGAACGCCTCGAAGCGTTGGTTCGAACGTCCATACGCGATAAATTGCACATGAAGGTATTACACAGCTGATACGGATCCCTTTTCTTCGGAAGATTCAAGTGTCTTAGGCAGAGGTCTTTACGCGGTTGGCATGGGTGTGTGCACTGGTGGCCTCGAATCGTCTTTGCAGGGCATTGGGGTTGTGGGGAACGCTGCACCTTACCATATAGACGGCCAGAGTTCCACGCGTCGAAATCACCTCTACTGCTATCGATCGGGCGGATGATCGTGCGACCGCATTTCCAACACATACTTGTCATATCGGCTGAGTCCCACTCGTGCTTGCATTCAGGGGGTGGTCGTGAGGGCTTGGGAGCATTCTCAAACTCCCGATCCAAGTCCCGTTGATTCTCCAGGAAAAATTCCTGCAAGTGATCTATTTTTTTTTTTTATTTTATACCTCATAGAACTCTTCTAATTTGCATCGGTATTTCCCTGCTGACTTGGGGCTTGTAAGATCGATGGTTACAAATCCATAGGGTTGGGACCAGCAATGCTTACACAGAGCGTCAAATTGTTCCTTGGTAAGATCGTTGCAGTGATCGCGCCGAATATGGTCGAGATTCTTTGCGTCCTGCTGGAAGAGGCAGAGGAAGTTTGCATTTTCTCGGATCGATTGTCGGGGTAGTTTGAAGTAGTTCTGACACAGGTAGAAACAATCGACGTTGTTGTGGCGACCGCGCACGTAGTAGTCTTCACACGTGTTCTGTTTGCTCAGCATCAAGTCGTCGAACACCATGAGGTTTTTGCGGCTGGGATCGAGTTCCCGGGGGTCTGGTACATCGCTCCCTTGCTCGAAGAAAAAAGTGTCGATACCACTCGGGTGTCGTGGTGGTGGTAAGGCGTCGACCACATCGATCAACGAGTAGGGTGACTTACCCCTACACTGTAAGAGGTCTCGGATATCTTCCTTAGGGAAGCCTTTTCCCAGCGCTTGCTGCAACAGCTGGTAAATGGGCTGGTGAAGCGATTTTCCGAAGACGTACAATCGATCGTAGTCGAGCCATCCATCGCGCAGGAGTAGGTTGTTCAACAGCGTTGTCTTACCACAGTCCGACTTCCCAATGATCAACCCTCTGATCGACCGCTGCGGTAGGAGGTAGTGATTGCTCCTCTTGGGAGCGTTGGCACTGTAGGAAATGTCTTCGACGTTCATTTATTTAAATAAAATAACGATGATCTTCTACGTGAAATGTCGTAGGAAGACGGACACAGTTAACCCTGGCGAAACAATTACCAGCAACGGGCGACGGAGGAAGGTTGGCAACTGCAAGGTGTGCAGTGCCAAGAAGTCTCAGTTTGTTGCTACAACCGGTGCAGGGTTCATGAACAAACTAATCAACCGATTACCTATGGAAATGCATCTCCCCGGACACAACTTCACCGGGCCAGGGACTAAACTTAGCAAGCGACTACTCCCCGATGGCACCCCAAAGGCTTGGTCCAAACCCATTAATCGAGAGGACCAGGCTGCATATCACCACGATCTTTGTTATGCCCATCATAAGGATACCTCTTCACGCAACTCCATCTGTGACAAAGCTATGCTAGCCTCGCTTAACACCATTCCCAACCCTACCACACGCGAACGCATGGACCGCAGCATCGTCGGACCCATCATCGGTACCAAAGCTCGATTCGGTCTGGGTATTAAAAAAAAAAGTTCGCTGGACCGATGATTTAGCTGAGGAGTTGCACAAATCAGTTCGACGTAAGTTTCAGAAACGCCGTGTGGTAGTGGGTGGTGTGGATGAGACCTGGGCGGCCGACCTTGTTGATATGAGTGCCTTTTCTAGGGACAACAAGGGAAATAAGTTCATCCTGAGCATCATCGATGTCTTCTCCAAATATGGCTGGTTGATACCACTCAAAAACAAGAAGGGGGTGACGGTGCGGGATGCCTTTCAAGCGGTGTTCAAGGAGCGTATGCCCAAGAAGCTTTGGACAGACAAAGGCACTGAGTTTTACAACAAGGATGTAAATCAGTTGCTTCAAAAGCATGATATTGAGCTCTACTCCACCGAAAATGAGGAGAAGTCGAGTGTGGTTGAGCGCTGGAATCGCACAATGAAAGAGAAAATGTTCAAATATTTCTCGGCCAACTCTACACGCACCTACATCAATGTTTTGGATAATCTTGTTCGCAAGTACAATACCACCAAGCACCGATCCATCAAAATGACCCCTGTCGCCGCAAGTCATAAGGAGTATGAAAACAAGGTGTATTGGAACCTTTATGGCAGCATACCTCACATGAAACCACCACGATTTCGTGCTGGCGACAAAGTCCGAATCACCAAGAAGAAAGGTACATTCGAGAAGGGATACACACCCCGCTGGACCGAGGAAGTATTCACCATTTCCCTAGTGTTGAACACTCAGCCGCCCACCTATCGCCTCAAGGATTTTAGTGGCGAGGAAATTCAGGGATCCTTCTATGAGCCCGAACTTCAAAAAACTGATCAGGACGTCTACCGCATAGAGAAGATCCTCCGTAGGCGAACCAAGAACGGGATTAATGAGGTGTTTGTGAAGTGGAAGGGTTATCCTAAGAATTTTAACTCGTGGGTCCTGCAATCAGATCTACAATAATCCTCAACAACCTTTCCGGTCTCAACCTTGAGACTGGAAAGATTTGGAAAACTAAGCATGCTTCAATTCGACAAAAACCCTCAATGCATCCAAATCCGACTGTAGACGATCGTAAATGGCTTTGGTGATGGGTTCGTTGTCAGTTCGTGGGAGTGGGAGATTCAGCACGTGAAACTTTTGCATGTCCAAGTCTGTTTCCATCTTACCACCGTTGGTTGAGACGCATTCTGACTTGTCGACTTTACTATCTTTTAGAGTCATCACCTTTTTTGTGAGTTCTCCGATTGATGAGTCATACTCCTTTTGCTTTCGCGTGATGGTCCTCTGCATCTGTTTCCACTCAGAATCTAATTTATCAATATCTTTCATACCATCTTTCAACTCTTGGGTTACCCACCGTTTTGTCACAGCATCCGAGCTGTCCTTAGGATGTCCTAGGCTAGTAATGCGATTGTCGTTCATATCCAAATCCTGCAGCATTCGCCAAAGGGATGCGCGCTTTCTTACATGAGATCCAAACTTATCCATTTATTTATAGAGTGAGAAGATTGTATCTTCCAGCGATTTTCCAGTCACCAGCAATTTCAACACGAATAGACAAAAGTGACCACACACCACCGAGCCTCGCTGCTGTAATTCATCGGTGCTATATCGAATTTCAGGCTGTAAGTAGTTCACCATCTCGTCAGGTGGTGGCAATCCATAGGAGTCAAAGTAATACTTTACCGGTCCACGTTTATACCAGCAGGTCCAATGCGTTCCAGTACCTTCCCAGCTATCGTGATTCAAGATTCCACATTCGATGCGGCGCGGGCTGGGTGGTAGGGTATCTCGCATGAACACCCCTCTGAAACATGGGATTCTTAGGGCTGTGACGGCTCTCTCCAATTCCTTATTCGACAGGGGCTTGTGGGGAAGGATTAGTTTGTGCACCCGTATGCTGCTCATTTATTTAAGAACATTCTACGAGCGTGCGCCCCTACACCTTCCTGTGTTATACCTTGCTGAATCATTTCTCGCATTCCCGTCTGACCGGTAGGCAAAGTGGCTAGGGTTATTTCAAGCATAGCCTTATTACGAGCATCGATACGTTCCATTTCAGATATCCATCTTCTCTTTTCTTCATCTGACCATTGTTGTCTCTGACGTACGAAAGCCTTTGCTTTTCTTTCGAGATATTTCATTCTTCTCTGCGTTTTTCCCATACTTTATTTATAGCAGGCGATGTTGTTCCTCGATTTTATAATGCCCGTGAGCAAGGGTGCTAATTCCGTCGGGGAGAATGTGTCGCTTGGTATCTTTGGCCGAGAGAGCGACTTTGTTAATTTCCTGGGTGTAGATCTGATGGCGGTAACTTCGGAAAATATTCATCGGCCGGTATATTTCCTGCTGGGTGTCAAGACATCTCTTATAGTTGTCAAAGGTAATATTTTGCTTGATGACAGCCTTTGTAACTCCCTTTGCTTTCTTGGTAGTGTCTCCATCATCCATTTTGTATGCATATAATTTTGGTCGGAGTCCCACAAAGCCAGTCATACTTTTTCCACCACATTCGTCCTTGAACATTCCAATTATCTTCTTATTGACGCCAGATGGAATTCCGGAGGGGTGGTTGGCTGGATAGTTTGAGGTATCAAATTTTTCCTGGACGTGGGGGGTAATATCTTTGTAAAAATCCTCGGTCTGAATTTCATAGGCCAAGCTATCTGTATCGGTAAACAGCAGCCGGGCGTTATCACCGTACATCTCCTGTATGAAACCGTAATGGAATTTATACATCAGGAGCTTTGAGATGTCTAGGATACATGCTCCCAAGTAGACTGGCTTGTCGAATTTCAGCTTGGTTCTTTTCATGTGAACGGCTGCCAGATTTTCATTGAATACGACCCGGCGATCAAAATTGGGCTTGGACACCAGTTTTAGGGCTTGTTTTTCACTGTTCACCAGTCGAACATCGACCCTCTTTCGAATATTCTCCATCGTTTTTCCAAACACTGAGTTATTCATGAGTTTGTAGAAATCCTTCTCAGCATCGCTTGTAGCCAGAGCTCTGAGTTCGGTATTCAGATCGATATACGGTTTGAGCCAAGGGGATTGTTCAAATCTGATGATTCGATGAACCTTTTTCAATATCATTCCCTGGGAAATATAGTATTGGAGGTTCTGAAGATGAAGGGTATATTTTTTACGTTCACCCAAATGAGGTACCAATTTACGAACTCCGTCGATTTCCATGGCTTCCGGCGCGAGAGGGTAGTCGTTATGGCTATCGTGAAGGCGTTGAGGATATTCCATATCACTTTCTACTATCGCCGAATATTTATGATCTGCTGGATATTCTAACATCTCGTCGATCTCTTCTGGATCTGCCCATTCAAACCCTCCTGTGGGAAGGGGTTGTGCCATAGCCCACCCATATAAATTGTTTGCATCTAGGTAGGTCATAAACTTGGTTGGATGCGATGGATCGTAATTGCTCATATATGGATTATTGGCCTTTCCGAGTCGGTGAGATACCATGGCCACACCTCCCCTAGTCGCATTTTCAAACATCAATAGCATATCCGGATCGGTCAGAAGTTCCAGTCGGATCCTGGTGAATTTTAGCATCGCTTCGTAAGATAACCCTGGGGATGTGAAATAGTGTGCGGGGTCGAGCTTGTGAGTTTTCATACAGTTATCCCTGAAATTCTCGAAAATATCTTCAAGTAAGGCCACATCACTTTCCAAGTAAAGATTGTGATAATCTCGCATCGTCCGGCAACCGAATTCCTTGAACACCAGCTGGGCGTGGGCGTAATCTTCATTGGAAATATGTTCACCGCTGAGTTTGTTGAAAAACGCCTCCTTAGGTGGTAGCTGTGTTTCCTCAAGCTTGGTGGGGCTATCTACATAATCGTATGGATATACCCCCTTCCTAATCATCAGTTCGGTGTGATCACCAAAACACTTCTGCGTGGCCTTGAATTTATCCTTGGTCAGATTCTTTGCCAAGTTTTCAATGGAGGAAAGTAGGAATCGCATGGAGTCAATAAACCTCATCTCAATATCTCCAACCTTCTTGGAGAAGCTGATATATTTCTCATCGGTGTTGGGGATACAGTTAATCTTTCCTTCCCCAAATCCTAACTCTTTCACGAATAGATGGGCGTCGTATCCACTCAAGTTATGAAATACAACCGGAACGAATTTGGGGAGCTTGAACGCTAGATTACACTCATTGTGTGCAGCACCGCGATATTTCCCCGTCAGATGATTGTGATCCCGAACCTTATCCCCACCCAAAGTATTACCACAAATGTGACAGAGTGTGCTCGCCGCGAAATTCTCATTATCTTCATCCGTCATTACCAGCGCGATTTTGGTTTCATAGGTTTTGGCAATTTCTTCGATTTCCTTTTTCATACACTCCACAAATTTCTTGGCTGCATCTTCTCCACAGTAAACGACTGAATCTTTGTAGTCACCGTGGACGTATTTTATGCGGTAGCAGAATCCAGATGGCTGGTGCAGCTGATATGCCTTTGTGTAGGCTCGTGATGGATCTGGTTGGCAGGTGTCAATCTTTTCCGTAAAGCATTCAAAATCTGCATAGATTATGAACGGCACCCTCATCTGGCGTTGGTGGTTTCGGAAGCTGATGAACGTTCCTTCTTCCGGCATTTCGATCCTGACCGCCTTTTTCTGACTACAATACTCCATGTGATTGTTCAGAATATCCTGTCTGGAAAAGTGGCATAGGCACCTGCGGCAAAAGAAAAGCTCGTGACCGTGTTCCGAGATTTGCGAGCTCAGAAGGCGAGAAAGGCTTTTAATCCAGCAGTAGTGCTGTTTGTCGGGGCTGGGTAAGAAAAGAAGGTCTATGTTTTTCTCCCCGGTATTCTCAGATATTCTCAGGGGATATACTTGGAGATCCTCTTCCCCATCTTCACCTTTCTTCACACCATCGTAGCCATAAACGTTGATGTTAAGATTTGTATTTTGCCTCTCAAATTTGTCTATGGCCTTAAGGGAAACCGGAAACTCGATCCCATCGAAATTTAGTTCACCTGTCCATGGTTTGTACTGGGTGACCCGATTTGCTGATTTCTGATCAACTTCCTCATTATGTAGGGCTGATAATACCGCCCACTGAAAGCATCGATCATCTTCATTTCTCACATTGATGATAGCTTTCTTTTGGCCGAGCTTCTGTGGGAGTGGAATGTAAGACTTCCCGGCGAGAGGTTTAAACTGGTTCAAGTGGATTTCTAGCTGATCGATCTTTCCAAATGTCCATCCACTACCATCGCGCATATACTTGGCCATATTTTCCTTAACCTTCTCTGCCACGAGGGAAATCTCGAAATCAAGGTCTGATGATTGGGTGATCGTAACCTGATATGATCTGAAGGTGGGATATACGTAAATATTCTCTCCGGTTGCAGGGTTTGATTTCACTAACTCTACTGTTAATACTATCTGCACCTTCAATGCTTTCTTTTGGGCGAGGGTACTTTCGATTTCATTGGAAATGGTGCCTCGACTTATCTGAAAAAACGTTTCCAAATCATGCTGCTTGAGCGGTTTTATGACGACTGTGCCATATACACCTTTCAATGCATCGCGCCTGTCAAAAATTTCTATTTCGTTTTCCACTGGAGCATTTTCGATATCCCGTTTCACCAGCTCAGTCAGAGCAGCTCTCGCTAGTCGGGAATAGTTGGTGATTCCCCGTCTTTTGGCAATGGTCCTCAGCTCCTTCTTGGTAAAGACCTTTTCGCGGGTAAATTTGTGGGCGGTTTTGGTCTCAATTAGCTTAACCAATTCCCCCTTGGGTTTCCTACTGTATCCCTTAAGTCCCTCCTTCTTCGCGATTTCTCGGAGTTCTTTCATGGTGGTTTTCACCACAATATTCCCTACAACTGGGGTATCCTCTTTCTCCTCCTGCTGGCGTGGTTCTTTGCTGTGTCTCCAGCAGAGTCCATCTTTCCCCGGTTTACTCTTGCAGAACTGTCCTTTCTTCCTCTTCAGCGAAGCGCCGCAAGTTTTTGGTTCTTCGGCAGTATCATTTTCAATATTTTGACGCACCTCCGCACCACAGTGCTGACACATTTTGGTCCTTTCGTCCATATTTTCCATTTTGGGGTTGCTACAACACTGCTGCTTTTTGGGAGTTGGGGTACTATCTTTCATTTCCGCCTCATTCTCAAGAAAGAAATCTTTGAACTGATCCATATTCATATCAACACTATTGGATGCCATCCCTTTATTTATATCAATTTGGGGGATGCTTCCTTCTAAGGTGTTTGGGGCTGGGGTATCTCTGACGTTTTGTGTAAAAGACATACTTGTATTTACCCTAGGATTACATCCTTCTAAGGTGTTTGGGTTTTGTGTAAAAGACATATTTGTATTTACCCTTAGGCTAATTGAAACGTATTGCGTTTGCATTTTATGTTTGGGGTTGGGGGTCCTATGCTGGATTTGTGCTTAAAAATGGCAAGTGCGGCAGAATCGGCCTTTTGACACTACTTATAAGTACAGTTGTGTGGGCCGTTGTTGATGTTACATCTTCCTTTGATGTAGTTATCGTTGCAGATGTTGCTGTTGTAGATACCAAGGTTGTCGTTGGACTTGCACTGAACATCGGGGGTGTTGTTGTAAATTTAGTAGTCAATAATGTGACCTTTCTAGCAGTTCCTTGAGATGCTGAGGAAACGATCACTGCAAGTGTTGTCCTGACTAGAGAATGAAATAGCAATTTATGTTTTAAACAAAGTTTGGTAAATGTGAGGCGGTACTACGAATACTAAAGGGATATTCAAACTCATCAATCGCAGAAAAACTGAAAACGCCATGACAAAATACGAAAAATTTGCGTAAAGACACACAGCCTACAAAACACAACACAGAAAAATAAAAACTGAGCAACACGAACCCCACCAAAAACCGGGGGTGATTTTAGGTGCTCCACATGTTGCTACCGCCTTGATGCTAATATAAGTACAATTAGGTTATAAGTCTAATTCATTTGATAACATTTGAATTTTCGTCTTGTCTTTTCTTGTAGGAATTACAGGAACTTTACCATATCTACACATATCGGTTACATTGAAAACTTCTATAATATCTTATTTAACATATGCGTAGCATAATATTGTCCAGGTGCCATACAATATAAAAAAAAGAAAGATGTGGTATGATTGCCAATGAGACAACTCTCCACCAGATACCAAATGACGTAGAAGTTAACAACTATAGGTCACCGTACGGCCTTTAACAATTAGCAAATGCCTGCTTTTACAGGATGTTCAGCTTTTGACAATTTCAAAACCACAAATACTGTTTCTATTACAAAATCATAACTTCTATGTTCCAATGTTTTTATAAGTAGCTTTTTGTACTTTTAACCAAATCAACTCGTTGATATATAACGGGACATATAGTAGAGACCAGACTATCCGCGGTTAACCACAAACCTTTTATCAATAGAGAATGTATCTAATAATACTTTATTACAAGTGCAAGAACAGCTTATATGATATATACAATGTTTGACAAATGAATTATACATGCAACATATCACATCTCAGCTAATTTTGGGTATTTACCAAGATTGCTTAGTTCTTTGATATTTTGTACAGATAACAATTGTATCAATTTATAAGTAGAGGGGTGTCTCCAATAGTATTATATAATTGAAATATTTTTTCCTAATTTCAACATATTTATTACATTCCAATAAAAAATGAAATTCGTCTTCAATGGAACTTGTATTACAATAAGTACATACTCAATCTTTCCTGCCAATATTATAATATCGTCCTGTCTCTATATTCAAATTATGTGCACAAATACGGTATTTACAAATACAATAAAGTTTATAAATATAATTCACAAGTTTGTCTAAGTAAAATTGTAAAGTATGTGTACAAAAAACAAAGATGTTTACCAATACATTTGTAGTTGCAATGCACATTCGCTATGCACCAGCAATACTCCCTTCTATAGATTGACTTAGCTGTATTTGACAAACCTTTTCGAAAAATTTTATTCTCAATGCTCTTCAACTTCGTACCTTTTTTGTCCTTTTAACCTTTTTTATCCGAGCGTCACTGATGAGTCTTTTGTAGCAAAAAGACATGCGTCTGGCGTACAAAACTATAAACCTGATATCGTTAAACCCTTTTTTCTATTTGTCGATAAATCAATATAAATGGACGCTGGTACTTTTCATCAATATAAATATTTGCATAATGTAAAATTACTTGTAAAACAATATGATTGGTTAACGACAATAAGACAACAATCCAATGACGCAATAAATCTAAATTATATCAATGTCAACATGCGGTCCTCACCAACAGATAATATCTACACAATATTTCAAGATCTATATTACATCGAATCTAAAAAAATGAAGCGAATAACATTGAAAGTGATTGTCAAAATCTGTTAACGACACCAAATTCTCAAAATGATCGAAAACATAAAGATCCACTGAAGAGATTTCCGGCTATGGACAGGCACATGCAAATATGTTCAGGTTATATCAGGTTTTGTGTTAGATCCGAACACTCTCCGCTTTTAATCGGGATCAAGGGAGTAGCAAAATGGAATATACCCTTTATAAATTTGGTACGTTCTAAGCGCTTTTCTGCATTTAACTTCATCAGAAACGACTAAACAAAACAACAAAAAACAACAAAAAAATAAAGAAAACCAAGGATATATAAATATTTGAATACGTGAGGAGCCATGTAACCAAAAGGAACATAATTTGTTTTTCGTAAATTGTTTTGTTATAAATTAGGCCGTTAGTTTTCTCAATTGAATTGTTTCATATTTTCACGAAAGGGCCTTTTATAGCCGACTATACGGTATGGGTTTTTCTCATTGTTGAAGGCCGTACGTTTGCCTATAATTGCTTACATCCACTTTATTTGAACCTTGGTGGATAGTTGTCTCATTGGCAATCATACCACATCTCCTTATTTTTATATAAAAAAAATAGCCAAATCCAATTGCCTGAGGAAGTTGAATGAAACCTTAGTTTCTAAGAAATGGAAAATTTAATAAAGTTTGTTACAAATCATGTCAGTATCTAAGCACTGGCTATACAGAGCTAATAATACCCTCGGTAAAAGAGTGAAAAGGGTACATAAAAGGCAGTGCAATAAAAATTAGAACTCGAAATTAAAGCACTTACATGTAGCTATAGAATAGCGGTAAAAAAGATAACAAAAAATACAGGTTCATACAAAACAATAATAAACAGTAGTTTCTAAGAACGCTTGCATTTATATCGTTTCTATTCAGTTTTTGGCTATATTTTTAAATGTATATAACATTCAATCGTAACTGTTTAAGGAACGTTCATGCTAGATCAATTTAGTACAGCGGATCTGTGGTTTATTTGTTAAAGCTATGAAATTAGTTCATAGATGATAGAAGGAATTCCTATGTTCGAATATATTTTCAACGTAACATAATTCTGTTCACAACTCCTCCAGTAAAATTAACGAAGAAATAAGAAACAAGCCATACTCACGAAAGCGAAGGGACATAAAACTGTTATTAAAATTTCTCATGTAAAAAAGGCGGAAGATACCAAGGGAATTCAAAATTGACATTTATCACTTCAAGTTGAAAATGAGAACTGTCAAACTTGGAAGTGAGAAAGTCAAGTTTGAAGTGAAAAATGTCAATTTGAAACTGAGAAATGTCAACTCGGAACTTAGAAATGTCAAAATGGAAATGAGAAACTTTGAAGTTGAATGTCACAACCAGTATTTTCGAAAAATTATATTGAACTGCATAATAAATGTTCCGGATATGTCTTTTAGTAAGTTATAGTGCTTGTTATCACGAAAACACGAATCCACCGTACATTGAAGGTCAGATACAACGATTTTGTGCGATACGGAATTTTCCTCTTCGCTTACATTAAACACAGGTCTAAATATTATACAACTTTGAAAACAACCTTTCATATTCTTTGCGTGTTGTTTATTTCCATTTTTAAAACAGAGTGCAGCATTGACAGTACGTTGATTATACCTCAAATTGACGAAACAATGATTAAATGTTTCAAATTTTGATGGCAACAAATTAAAACTTACTACCACAACAGGATCCTCCAAAGCTAATAGGACAGGTACAACTATTTCGTTTTATATCAAATGTCCCTCCTTTGTGACATTTTCCACAGGTTTTGTATTCTGTTGCATTAGCCTGCCACCAACTGAATGGAATGTTACAACCGTGTAAGCATTCTTTTAGTGAATGATACTTGGAGTCACAACAGATAGACTTCTGTCTCTCTTGTACTCCTCCTCCACATGTAGAATTGCAAAGACCCCATGGAGTCCATTGTTCCACTGAACAAAAAATGCTTCCTGATCCACATGCATTACATGAATCATAAACGTAACTGCATAGAAATACTTTGAAAATATACGCTAAAACGTAGATTTTCATTATGAAGACTTTATTGTTCCGGATAATGACATGACATACAAAATCATATCATATGAATGGACACAAAAAATACTGATAATATAAAGTCAAAGGATTATTTTTATCAATATTTCAGATATATTGTACATATTTAATCATTCACTACAAAATATTCAATCGCAAAATGCTTCTCTTAAACCAAACTTTGATAACAATCACTGTGTGCAAAGACAATGAAAAACACATACGTTTTGTCCTTTTGTAAAGAAAATATATATGCACCGCTTTGGTGCTACTTAAACAAACAAGTAAGGGGCAATTATGTCCAATAGTCTTGCTGAAAGATGAGAGCCAGGAAATTACCAAAGTTTTTAAATTCAACGTTTAACCAAATAAGCGGTTTCTAGCCTATTTCCCAAATCATTATTAAAAAGTATATCAGAATAAACATTCGGAATGGATTTAAAAATATTTTTATAAATAAAATAAAAGTATTGACAAATAATAAATACAAAATTTAATATTTGTCGATTCTGTTTATTGCATTTTGTGGAAAACAAGCAACATAACTTGTAAGACGCCATAAAATACATACATTTTAGATAATAGAAATGACAGTTTTCTACTTGTTTTTGACAACCATGTTCATGTCAGTATTCAAATTCTAAAGATTTTATTTTCCCAAAATATATTCAGAATTGTATTCTGTTCGTAAACCATTTTTTCTTTCTTATCAAATAAACCAAGTATATCAATCACTATCTATACTGTGATAAAAGACTGCACAAATCAATTGAAAAGACTATTTATAATTAGGTTTTGATCTGGTACATGTACTAGTTGCAGTGTAATACACCAAACCATTAAAGGTCGCATTATTAACGTTAATTCTAAAATGATTATTTACATGAAATATTCTATACCATTAACTCTTATTTCCTTTAAAAATAATTCATTTAATGTTGTTCCAGATAAAATGTTTTAATTACACCCAGACTTTAACACCAAAAGCAGATTTCTCACTTTTCTTTTACTGGTGAGTTTAAATATTTTTAGACTACGACTCTATACAATATAAAGACTACTCGAAAATTTTGTTTTATGATTAAACTACATTGTATTGTTTATCACTTTCTGCAGCGTAAGTCCGGCCACAGTTACAAAAGTCGTACTAGAATTATCTCGTCAAGATCGAAAACCTTCTGTATGGAATTTTCTTACTCTAAATGTCATTTTCGAAGTTTACGTTTGGTGAATGGTAATTTGTAACAATATGTATCACTTTTGTGATGAAAAATAAGTATTTTGAACGTTCAGTTTTATGAAACGATGGCAGTCATCAAGTTTATCTTCAATGGATTAAAAAAAAACAAGCTAGAGAGTTCAATATTTTGTATTTAAGCTTTACAATGGACTTCTTTTCAATGGAGGTGACATTTTTTTTCTCATTTCAAAATTTTAAGGATCACTTTAGTAGAAAAATGTTAAAAGGTCACTTAAAATCAAGGTAAAATGGTTTTGCAGCTGAAAATTAAATAAATTAAAGACTAATTTCTTTCACACGGCAGGTTTAATTTTCCAATAGTAAAAAAAGTGTCGTTTTCACAAATGAATAAGAATTATTTGCCTCTGTATTTTTATTCAGTTTACGCAGCTAAAAAGAATGTAAAAGCTAGATTTCTGTTTAAAATTCTAAAACGTTAAGCCAATGACAAAAAGCTTTGGCTCACAGACCCAGGTCTTAATAATGCAAAATTTGGCTTTTAATTATTCCTTACAGAAAAGAAACATCAAAGTTTTTATATAATTCGTGTTGTTTTTGTGATATATGTTTTTTAAGGCCTAAGCCCATTCAATCATCACATTCCATGGAGGTTTTACGTTACCTATACTTATATATCATCAAGAACTGTTGATGATATTTTGATAATCCATCAAGGTTATGAAAAGCCTAACCTTTTTATCTCAAGTACACAGAAATATAAACAAAATTCCGCTAACAAATTTTGCTTAAATTTTACACAATGAGGATTACCCTCACGCACCTCTTCAATGCATTTAGTAACTATGTTTTAATCTGTTTCTAAACCTTTTCTCATAACCATTCCTTATTTACAGGGTAACTTAAAACCCATGCGTGTGCAAATACCAAAATCTTCTATTTGCCTGTCATATAATCAAAATGTAATTGTCGTTTCCGATAGAGAAATCACGGTCATATGTTTTTTATATGGCCTTTTAAAAAAAAAAGCTTTTTTGAATTAAGCATCACTAATGGGTCTTTTGTAGTCGGAATGCGCGTCTTGCGTACAAAATGTTAAGCCTGGCTTCTATGATGAATTCATGTTCGTTCCCGTCTTTTATGGTTTTTGAGAGTTTTATGGCTCTATGGGTTCGGTATTTTAATCATTTTACGGTGAATAAAGTTTGAATTATTATATTGCCGACAATGTGAGGTTTAAATTCCTTTATTTTAGATTCTATACATTTGTTTTATCAAAAAGATGATAAATTGCTGTCCAATGAACTTAAATCATAATATTAAAAAGAAAACGAGTTGTGTCGACAGGGTATCATTTTTTCTTCGTTATTAGATTCTCCCTGTGGTATCATGATACATTACATATGCATTAGATGTTTTAGTTTAGGAAAAACACGAATAGTTATTATTTCAGAAGAAATAGATCAGCTACAATATATGGATTTCACCTGCTGAACATGCTTGTGCACAGAAAAAAGTTAAAAAAAATTCTACCGTCAAGTTTTATGAACATTTAAACCCGTAAAGAATTTCAAAGTAATTTTCAAACGAAGCATTTACACTTAATATCCCATTTCTTCGATGAACAGGGTTAAGCTAGAAAATTTTAAATTCAATACCAACCACGTTCCAGAATATTTACATTATCACCTTTTAAGTACATTTCAAGAAGTTCGTTTTTTTTTTTAATTGTCAGCGAAACAAATTGATCAAAGACTTATTGACCTATACAGTTCTAGTGTGACATTTAGATTATCGTGGATTACTTTAAGTTCTCTGTTTGCATGTGGAATGCCTTTTTGAGATTTTGTCTAGTATTTGTTATAATTATCTCACTCAGCTGCTATCACAATTTTTTTCTAAGTTTCAAGTGCCATCTTATGTGTCATCTAATCTTTAAAAGAATTAGGCACACGATTTTTGCAAAGAATTTTCGATTTAACAATGGTGAGTTATATATAAATATGTCACTATTAGACATTTACGGAAAGTCTCGGTACCGACTGTTGACACCGAGTATGACAGGTAAAACAAAGACAAGATACAAAGGGGGCCATGTTGACTGCTGTACCCATATTTTGACATTTTTACCATTATTTTAAAAATAAGTAGATGTGGTATGATTGCGAATGAGACAACTATCAACCAAAGTTTTTAAATGGAGTGGATGTAAGCAATTATAGGAAACGGTACGGCCTTCAACAATGAGATAAACCTATACCGTATAGTCGGCTATTGTCTCTGAATAATTTCTTAGTTTATGAGCGGATAATTTAAAGAAAGGTATGTTATATATCATGTCAGTATCGGAGCACTGTCTTTTAAGCTAATGATACCATTGAGGACTAGCAGTTGTCCAGGAACGGTATCGATCCAGTGCTAAACACTGAGAATGACCATTTATAAACTGGTGCGTCTAAAGGTTTTCTTAGTTTCTAAAGTATAATTTCATTTTAGTTTTAGTACCTAAAGGATTTTCCCAGCTAATATTTTATGTCAAAGCTAACATGATTTTGTATTTTGTTTTGTATTTTCTGCTAATAGTTCAACTATTATTTTATGGTTAAATTTTTACGAATTAAAGTCTGGGACTCCCGTCATTATAATTTCATCGACACTATTCTTCCAAACACCGTCAACATGTTGTACAATTTACCTCACATCTCCCTCTTTACAGAAATATATATATACAATATAAAAACAAAATAAAATATACTAGTCAACCAAAGCTATAAAGGGCCCCAAAAATTACTAGTGTAAAACCATTTAAACGGGAAAACCAACGGTCTAATCTATAAAAAAAACGAGAACCGAGAAACACTTAGAATCATGTGCATAACAGTGTAGACTGGACCATTGATTGGCGCGCTAAAATATCCCATTGACTGGGTCAGATTAGGTGAACGTCTGTAACGCCCACTGCTCATGACGTACTTATTATAGACATTTAAACTGTGGGGTCACCAAAGGGTCTCAACGCCTAAATAAAATAATTCGAAAAACTAATCAGGAATAACCTTTGTGTTTTGATTTATATTGAATACTTAAACGTTCTTTACTTATGTTTTTGTTATGTTTTGATAATCAATTTTTATGATATCGCACGATCTTTCAGCAAATAAAAAAAGGATTTAACTGGCTTTAAAAGTTACAATGCATGTGTTGATTATTATCTTTTTTCGGACGTCAAAGCGATTTAACAATTGCGGTTGTCCAATTATGTCATCTTTTAACTTTTATCTGGTCAAAATTTTATTTTAGAACGAATGCATGCTCAACTTTAAAAAGTGTGCAAATACAAAACATATAGACAAAATATACTTCTGTCCTGTCTTTTTCGTACTTGCAAGTTATTAGACAGTAAAAAAGGTATTTGGATCAAGCCTTGTGAAATTTGCATTTACGATATTGAATAGGTAAAATGTATAGTTTGGTGAACTTTTCTGCTAACTACTATACTCGTGAAAAACCCTTGACAACAGAAACGTATTCAGCTTTTTTTTTTAAATCGACCCAATTTACATAGTAATGGACGACTTTGTACATTTTATGATCGCAAATAAAATATGTATATAATATACTGTGCACTGTAGTTCGTATAATCATTTTTTCTTTTGTTAATGGATTTGCCCGTCTTTCTGGGAGTGATTATTTGTTATTTACTCCTTAAGCTTACTCGCAAATAATTTAAAACCAAGACTTGCATTATAAAAATGTCCAAACAAACCTTGATTTTCCTTCTTTTTTTTTAAACATACATCTCAGCCATAGATAAGGACTTAAATTCGCCAGGTCTTTAATTTCAAGTTAGTTAGTTGACTAAAGTAATATTGCGGACCATTTGCCAGTTTCCATGCGGTATCCATGTTTTTTCTCTCGCTCTGTTCTGCATCCACTCAACTTTCGTGTTTTCATGACAAGGCCATTTGAAGCTTTCATGCTATACAGTGTGTGTTTTGCTTATTGTTGAAGGTCGTACGGTGACCTATATTGCTAACGTCTGTTGGTCACTGGAAGGGATTGTCTGATTTTCTATCACACCACATATTCTTATTTTTATATGCAGTTGTATCTATAATAAAATTGAGAATTGAAACGGGGAATGTGTCAAAGAGACATAAACCCGACCAAAGAGCAGAGAATTTGTTTTTCGTTAATTGTTTTGTTGTAGATTAGGCCGTTGGTTTTCTCAATTGAATTGTTTCATATTTTTTATGTCTGAGATTGTTGTAGCCGACTATACGGTATGGGTTTTTCTCATTATTGAAGGCCGTACGGTTGCCTATAATTGCTTACATCCACTTCATTTGAACTTTGGTGGATAGTTGTCTTATTAGCAATCATACCACATCTCCTTATTTTAATATAAAGTTGTATCAATTGTGACTTTAGATAAATTGGTGTATTTATTTTTGTTTGCGTTACGTCTTAGTGTCAAATTTGGCATGCATGTTTAGGACTATTAAATATATTGCAGATAGTTTCGTAATTAAACGGGTTTAGATCTGTTATACGACAATAATACATAAAAAAATAAAAGGTAGGAAAATTAAAAGAGACCACAACAACAAAGACCATCGAGTCCTATCCATAAATAGTAAAAATAGACGTTTAATCAACAATGAACAACACAAAACCGGACGTTTGGTTCAAAATTTAGTGGGGCTAATCCAGTTTAACCTGCAATTCCTCCCTGGCCAGGCTTGGTGCAGACACACAATGCAGTGGATTAAGTCAGTATAACATGCACCCTCCCTAGCCCGACTTTGGCACAATATGTAGCGGTGTTTTGCCGTGCGTTTGTTTATTCTACATTGGCTAGAGGTATAGGGGGAGGGTTGAGATCTCAATAAACATGTTTAACTCCGCCGCATTTTTTGCTCCTGTCCCTAGTCAGGAGTCTTTGGCCTTTGTTAGTCTTCAAGTTGTATGTTTTTTTAATTTTAGTTCATTAGTTTGTTTAGGAGTTTAGTATGACGTCCATTTTCACTGAACTAGTACACATTTTTGTTAAGGGGCCAACTGAAGTGTGCCTTCGGATGCGGGATTTTCTCGCTGTGTTGAAGACCCATTGGTGGCCTTCGGCTGTTTTGTTTACTCTTTGGTCGGGTTGTTGTCTCTTTGAAACATTCCCCATTTCCATTCTCTATTTTAACATGTAACTTTTCAACTTTTTTTTTCTGTCTTGACTTTATTTGGCATTTAACAATACAAGAAAAATAAACTACACAGCGCAGCTTCCAATAGGATTACAGCAAGAAAATTAATTTTAAAAAATGCGGTCAAAAGTCAAAATTTGCTCGCAGCGGGAAAATTCATCAGCTTGATATTCATTTGAAATAAAATAATTGTAATGATTTACACACGTTACTTTTTCCAATATAAACATTCAAATTATTTTGTTTTTTGTTTTACATCTTTACAAAGACCACATTCTGACTTCGATATTAAGTAGACCATAAAAGCGATGTTCATTATCTTTCTTCTGTTGTAAGTTTAACTTAGTTATTTTGTGTCATGAATTGGTATTGATGTCATCTCGTATGTTTTTAAATATGAAGAAAGGGGTAGTCCGGTTGTCTTATACGTTAATGAGACACAAAAAAACGACAAAAAATAAAAAAGGGGCAATATTCATTCTTCAACAAAAGAATACATCACAAGAATATAAGTTTTGTAAGAAAAAGACCAAATTCGTCAGACGTTGTGTAGGACTTGAATAGACAAGGCAAACTGATAAATATCTGAATGAATGAATCGATTTATGTAAAAAAAAAATCAAGGTATTAAACAAAAAAATAAAATGATTTTTTAATTATCCGGAACTCTTCACAAACAAAACCTACATGTATGCATTGAATAAATAGTAGGCCACTCTTTTAAAATTATTACAACGTATCTAAGTACTTATTCTCGTAATCAATAAGATATTTTGTGAATTAACCCCATCAGCTTAAAGTTTTTTACGATGAATAAACGTATTTTTGGATTATTTAATGGTATCAGCTCTGAACATTATTATTCTTTAAAATGAAACTGTTGTATGTGATGGTATACAAAATATTTAAAACACATCTTTTAAAGTTTTGTGAAAAGAAAGTTTCATTTTATGTATCGAAATGTGTAACAAGTGATCATTATTTAAATCCCCACTGGAAGGCCTCTGATAGACTGAGTGAGCATAAAAACATTGTTATCGATAGCCGATGGCAAACAAGTTAAAGGTTAACATGGTAAATGATTCGGTATTATTACCAACAAAAGTTTTACGGTTGTCTACGCTGTCATGAAAACGATTCTATGAACCACACCAACAAACGACAACTACTGAACATCAGATTCCTGACTGAGGACAGGTGCAAACAATTGCAGCGGGTTTAAACGTTTTAATGGTACCAAACCTTCACCCTTTCTGAAACAATAGTGTAACATCACAACATAGAAGGGGCCTCGGTGGCCGAGTGGTCTAAGTAGTTACTACTGTAATCACTAGCCAGTCAACACTGAGGTTGTGAGTTCGAATCCCGCTCGTGCGGGTGCACTCGACTCCAATCTTAATTGACTAGGATTGTCAGTTTTCCTATCGAAGGTCGGTGGTTTTCTCCGGGCGCTCCGGCTTCCTCCACCAATAAAAACTGACCGCCACGAAATAGCCCAAAAGCGGTGCTTAAAAGTGGCGTTAAAACACCAAAAAATCAAATCAAATCACAACATAGAAAGACACATTATAAAATATCAATTCAAATGGCTTAACTCAATCAAAAGACATATTAACACAAGTGAACATACACTGGACGAATAAATTTGATCTATGGTACAATGTAGATACAAAATCAATAAAATAAGGGATGAATAATTAAAGTAACAGTATTATACCGCTGTGAAATGTTAAACAATTTCAGAAAAAAAAAACAATAACCTTAAACAAAAATCCGCCATTTACAATAATATTATACATCGGTAAATGAAAATAATTTTGTTGTTAGGTATACAGTTTAAAAGGAAAAAGGAAATATTTTTACAAAATAAATAATTTTGATGTTCATAGTTCGAAGAAGTGAAAATTTATAGTAATACCAAACACTTATCAAAGCTGGTATATAGACCAGATATAACCCTGAATAAGTAAATATTAAATAACAAAAAGCATTACAAATAGTATCAACAGGTCAAATTAACAAGAAAGTACTATTTGAGAGTACTCACAGTTACTGACAGCTAGTTAAAAGCCAAAAACAATTAATAATAAAAAATCATGCATCAGAAACCATTGATTTAAGGCAAATACGCGAATTATTTTTTTGGAATTTTTGTTATTTCAAAAATCGTATTTTCACCCAAATATTCAAAAGTCGATATTAGAACTTAAATATGTTCTGCTTAAAAGTTTGAATGCCTTTGCATATATTTTAATACTTAATTCTCATCTTCGAAATTAAGTGCCGACTTTTGTCATCATTTTCCGCAATATAAATTTGACCCCTGTGTTCAATAACACGATATTTTCTAACTTTCCAATTTGGTCAGACTCTTTTAATCATATGCATTTGCTTTGCAAATGAATGTTTTTCATTGGATAATTTAACAGTTTTTCCTATTTATTATATTTTATGATAAATTAGAGTTCAAACTTGTGTATCGTTTCTTTTTTGACTAGTATACTATCAGCAATATAGAATTATAGACTAGTTATCTCATATGCTTAAATTATCACTACATGTATATGTTTTGCAAGAATTAAAATTTACATGTGCCTAATTCACAACTATTTTGCACAAAAATAGTTTAGGACTAACTACAAAATAAACGTAGTGTAAGTGCATGATTTAAATACTAAAGAGAACTGTCTGACACTTGTCGGACCATTTAGGTTTACCTTGAAGTTCTAGAGTAGTGAATGTATGTACACATGTCTTTCAAAGTAGAATACCTTCTAGTCTTTTCCGATAATCTTAATATCCTCGAGTTTAAAGACTTAATGTTTGTCTGTTTTAGAGTGCCTTTTAAGAGTGAAACTGTATATCTAAAGGTTAAACGATGTTGTGAAAAAACCCATGTGATCCAAATATTTGAAAAAAATAATTTAATGAAAAGGTTTAAATGTTTATTACGTACATGTAATTCAAAATATAGCAGTGGTATCTTATTATTCAGCTCAAGTAAGGAAATAGAGGCTATAGATACCAAGGGGACATTCAGAGCTCGAAAAAAAGAACTCGGGAGAAACTGACAATGTCATGACAAAAACCGAAAGACGTCGAAAAGATATTTTTTTTTCACAAAACACTACCCAGAAAATTAAATCCGACTAATGGTTCTTATGCATATAACTGATGTTGTTATTTGCTTCCTTTTGCATTATTTTTTTATTTCGTTATTCAAAAGACTTGTATGTCGTAGTGATTCAATTCTACCTAAATCTTACAGTATTATAAGGATAACTCGATGGTGGTTTTTTTTTTTTATATTTCTTTCGATTAATTTCTTTAGGAAACCGGATATTTTTCAAAACCTACATAAATTATTACATGTGTTGTCAATTTGTTAAATATGCATGAAATATTTGCAACTGGAAGTTTAGAAAATTGACCAGCGAGACAATCACTAAATTCATCAATCAATTTTACTCATTTAGGATAATGTTTCAAAATATGGAAGCCATATGATCATATTTAGGTACATAAAATTGAGAATGGAAATGGGGAATATGTCAAAGAGACAACCCGACCAAAGTGCAGAAAACAGCCGAAGGCCACCAATAGGTCTTCAACACAGCGAGAAAATCCCGCACCCGGAGGCGGGCTTCAGCTAGCCCCTAAACAAAAATGTGTACTAGTTCATTGAAAATGGACGTCATACTAAACTCCAAAACATATAAATGAACTAAAATAAAAAAAAACATACAAGACTAACAAAGGCCAGAGGCTCCTGACTTGGGACAGGCGCAAAAATACGGCGGGGTTAAACATGTTCTGTGAGATCTCAACCCTCCCCCTATACCTCTAGCCAATGTAGAATAAACAAACACACAGCAATACGCACAGTAAAACTCAGTTCAAAAGAATGTAGATTTATAAAACATGCACTTTTACCCCTATCACACTAGGACCACGATTCCGCTTCGACCTCAGAAATTGTGAAAAATTTTGGAAGTCGTAGTAAGATCGTGGTGGTCGTGGTAAGGTCGTAGTAAGGACGTGCCAAGTCTTCATGATCGTGGAGGTCCACGACCAACTTTGAACATGCTCAAAACATTCGAAGTGCAGTCGTGGCCGTAACTAGTCGTAGTAGAAGCGTAGGAAGGTCGTAGTAAGGACGTAGTATGATCGGGATGGGCGTAGAACCATCGTATTGGAAACGTGGTGCAATCGGGAAAGCCAATGAAAAATATTTCGCTGCGACCTTACTACGATTTCACTGCGACTATCCCGATTTCACTACGTCTTTATTACGCTTCAACTACGATATTGATACGATTATACTACGATGAGGAAGACAATAATACGCTGCTACTACGCGCTTGTCGTCTTCAGTACGACCTCACTACGATTCTATTACGACCTAGCCACGATAATTACACGACCTCATTCTGTTGATACCTCTACTTCTAGCACCACGACCTCTAAGTGTTTTTGATAACTTTAGTGGCATGTTCTCTCAAGGAAACTGGTGTGTACAACGGGAAAATCAAGATATTTATAGGGACGAAGAGCGTAGTGACAACGTAGTGGAGTCGTGGTTCGATCGTAGTAGACTCGTATTGAGATCGTAATGCGATCGGGAAGGTCTTGGTAGAAGCGTACAGAAATCGTGTTAATCGTGGTAAAGTCTTATTAGACGTAACAAGATCGAAACTAGAACGTGTTACTGTCGTAGCGGAATCGTAGGATCTTATCAGGATCACAGCAAGGTCGTGGTATGAACGTGAAAACTATGAAATATTGAATATACAAGCCGACCATACCACGATCTCACCGCGATCTTATTTTTTATACATCGTAGTGGGATCTTCATTGTCTTGGTCTAGTGTGATGGGGGCTTTAAAGAACAGATAATAAAATTAATACAGGGAACGTTTTGTCTGAGCAGAAAGTTGATGAACCAGGGTTATGTCAAAGAACGTCTCGTCCTTTTTCTAAAAAAGTTCAACGGAAGATACCAAGACCTTGTTGATAAATATTCCGTATCAACTTCACAAATAATACACGATGGTCTGGAAGTACAGATTCTAGGTACTGACGTTGTTTATCATCTTAATTACGTGTTATAGTGTTCTTTTATTTTTCTTTGTAAATTATTACTTTTACTGTTTAGTCTATTTTTTGGTAATATCCATTTGATGTGGCTCGGTACTTATACATCCCATCATTGGGTTATTGTGCTATATGTGCTAAGAAGTTCAGGATTTCCTGCACGAAATATCGGTTCCTGTGTTGCATTGACGATTTCAAACAGCAACGCCATAATCAGTACAGATAGAAATGATCTTGTGTAAATCAAAAAAAAAAAAAAAACCAAATCATATACACCAGGAAAAGATTTTAGTATTGCTTCAAACTAGATTAGCGAATTGAAAGTTTGATAGGTCATCTTTATTCGTGAAGACTTATTCTAACAAATGTGGGAGCGATAAGTGCACGTAGAAACATTAATTACCTATAAATTATGCGATGGTTGGACAATGAACGTCAGTAGGATACTTGTTCTTTAATGTACATTGCTAGAAATAATTATAACATTATTTTGGCTTTAAAATCATGATACATAAAACTAAAGAAACGAGAATGCTTTGCTGAAAACCTCACAATCGAAATGATGTGATGCAAAGACAAAGTACTGGGCTATAAATTTGGATTTTTAAGAGGTAAAGAAGACATTACCAGTGGTGAAGTTGAAATTTAAAATCGCGATTTCGAAATATCGAGTGTGTGCCGTTCCTTTGCATAATTATTACGATTCTTGAGAAAGGAGAGATTGGATTGATGTACCATGTCGTATATTGTTACATGTACTTAGTAGTCTAAACACATTCAAAGTCTGAGTTTTGTATTGTTTTAAATAAACGTACAAAGACAGTGAAAGAGGCACAGTCACAATGTAAAAACTAGTTTATGCCCAAGTTTGAAACACATATTTTCCCCAATATATACTGTTCGTACTTAAGGTGGATTACTACACAACCAATAACCATATATCAGACAAGTAATGGCAGACGCTCATGATAGATATATAAGGAAAGTTTTCAGACAAACTATATATTTTGGGTCAATGTACTTTCAAATTTCAACATAAAATCTGGGGGTCACGGAGCCTTTTTTCTACGTTGAAATAAACAAAATCGCAGCTATTTTATATGGGTTATATAGGAGAAACTCAATTTGTCCTTATTGACGAAACATTAAACGATAGGTTAAAATTCAACGAAAGAATTTCTTTTCATAAATAATTACGAAATATCAAATAAAAGTAGGGGGTCATGGTCCTTATTTTCATGAAAAATCCCTAAAACACAAATTGGCGTATCACATTCGATATAATTATCTGCCCTTGATTTTAAAAGGATTTTGTTCTGAAAATTTCAAAAACACTTAACGACACATAATTTTTTGATATTTCAATCTGAAAAAAATTCAAGTTTTAAATGTTTCTGTTGTTTATTGAATGATACTTGGTAAAATATTTTTTAAATAAGAAAAGTATTTTTGCAACATGCCCAGAAGGGATGCTCAGAAAAAGACACCCGATCTACCTTAATTATCTAGTTGGAAAATCTGAGTTCAGTATAAACAGTTTTTAATAGTGAATAAGAATATAAATATTGTGTAATTGTTGAAGTTATAATATTTATTTGGTGTTATTGTTGAAGCTATAATAATAATAATAACAATCAAAACGTGCTTGAACTTTTTAAGTGGACTATTATTTATGTTACCCCTTTATCTTTATAAGTCATTCCGCTAAGAAAGAATCCACCAAATCCATTCTAGTACTGAAAGGTATAGTCATGGTAAATAAAAATACACCCATTCCATTTGAACTTTGGTGGATAGTTGTCTAATTTGCAATCATACCACATCTCCTTATTTCTATATGGTTGACATGGTTAACGGATAGGAATCCAAACTGGTGTCAATATATTTAAATACCTATGCCATTACAATGTAGGTGTTGGTAAAATAACCCCCACCCATATCCACATCTATCATGGTGCAATTAAAAGGTCTTGTCCTGGCAATTTAGAATAAATATGGTTTAGGGGTTGGATCGGAAATTTTCGGTATATTTAACAATTAACGATATAGAGGGCGAACATGAACCCAGTAAAACATCAAAGGTGTTCTGAAAGGTCAGACAATGTCAACCAATTCGAAACAATTTTGAAAAATTTAAGGATTTATTTAATAATGGGGTGTGTCATGACCCCAAGGACAAATTAGTTACAGTAGAAAGGGTTGTCATGGCACATACATAATATTTATAGTTTTAGTGTTGACATTTATAAAACAATTGTGTGACATTGAAGCTCAAACTGAAGGTCAGATGTCATTTTCCATGGTACACGACATGTAATCCTGAGGTAATGAACCCATGTGTTGAATTTCAAAAAACTATGTCAAAGGAAAAAAAATTCCTGGACACGAAAATGTCGAAAAAAATCAATTATTTCGACCAAAAATCAAGGTCACATGGTCAAAATGACACGCAAAGCACCGTCTCATGGTAATACATCTTCATTCAAAGTATCATACGTCAGTATCTAAAGATAAAAAAAAGTTATGATTAAGAAAAATGTAGAGAAAAACATTTCTAAAACATAATGGTCCATCCTCCAAGCATCCATAGGATGTGATGGATGACATACATTCTATGATGATGCTGATGGTTTCGCGGGTTAAAGATGTATATCTTATTCGACTGGCTAGTAACGACTGTTTTTACGGTTTTGAATCATTGTCGACTGTACAAATCTACTCATGCGTGCGTATATAAACCCATACACACCTATATTTTGTCTCATTTTAAAGTACCCCGAAGAAAGATGAGAGAAAAGTGAATTGTATATAGAATTGGCGGTCCATAAACCAAGGACGTTCTTTAATCCACGAAGCCTTCAGCCTCCTTACAGAATGCCCATCATCCATCACAATCTATGGAGACTTGGTTGATGGACCATTCTATTACAGAAGCCTACAACTTCACAGTTAATCTTTTAAGCAAAGAAAAAATCAATCATGTGAGATGAAAATGGCCACACAATAAAAGATTTGATACACCCATATTTATTGATGTCATAAAATATCTCAATTATACGAAATGTTTGATAATTAATTGTCCTTCTCATCATTACGAAAAAAAAAAATAGTGAAAGATCGTCTGCATCAAAATAGGCTAAGTATTCACATTTCCACAAGAACACATAGTCTATATAACTACTGAAAAACACTGTCCACAACACAAATCAAGAAACAAATTGACAGCTATAGTCAATCTACAACGGTACTGGTTTCTGTAAACCTGGGAACTCCTGTAAAAACATAATTTAAAAAATTGAGGTTGTAATTAAACTGACAAAACAGCACTGATATATTACCTTTCATCGCATCCTTTTGCTTAAACATCTCTTAGACACAATTTTTTAAATTATTTTCATTTATGTCCAGTTTGTTGTTATAGTTTCTAGAGTAATACCAGCATTAAAAGCTGCAGATGTAGAGTCGCCTCTGAAAAAGTGAGCCTAAAATTTACTAATATCGAACCCAGATGAAGTAAAGACAATTTTAACAGGATTCCATAAACTAGTATAAACCAGTGATTTTTTTTGCACTTTTCAAAATCTTTTGTACTTTTTCTTCTGTCAGTAACACTTTAAAAATTCCCGAATGTGACCTACCAAATTAGACTTATTAACGGGTTTGTAATAACATGAACAACACGACGGGTGTCACATGTGGAGCAGGATCTGCTTACCCTTCCGGAGCACCTGAGATCATCCCCCTCCCCAGTTTTTGGTGGGGTTAGTGTTGCTCAGTCTTTAGTTTTCTATGTTGTGTTTTGTGTACTATTGTTTGTCTATTGGTTTTTTTCTTTTTTAGCCATGGCGTTGTCTGTTTATTTTTGATATATGAGTTTGAATGTCCCTCTGGTATCTTTCGCCCCTCTTTTCAACAGAAAGAATCAATCAAATATCCAAGAAAAATTATTCTCTGTTTTTTGAATGAACACTGATTTTTCTCTATTAACCACAAACTATAAAGAGTGATCAGATTTCTCAACATGACAATATCTGCATAACAAACGTTCTCGGAGGGAATATGTAATAATGAACAATTTATATAGAAAAATGATCCTACTCTATGGTTTCTTTTAATATGTGAAAAACTACTTTCCTAAGTTTTGTAAAAATTCTAGATGCATTGCTAACCCCCCAAAAAAAGACTAGTAAATTCATAAATCTGATCTTTCCAAACAATTTTCAAACATTTTCTTCTATTATTGTGCATAGAAATTGAAAAGTATGCATCACATTAATCTATTGATGTAAAATGATCATTCTTTGCAATATACAATAAAACAAACTGTAAATTTTCCTGTTTGAAATGAACATATAGAGATTCAGACCTTTCAAATGTATTACTAGCCTTAAATTGCCATTCTTCTTCTGAACAAGAAAAATGTTTGATATAAGTTAATGTTTTTTATGTTTTGAATTTGTTTTGCTCTTTTTGACAATAAAATTTGAATTTCATTATAATTTTTTGGACGTTGCTGAATTAACAACCCCTTTCATTTACTGGGCATCATTAATTTCCTTCACCTTTTCAGATACAATTAGTGACATCTAAATGTCTGGTGCAAAGTTGATGATAATTTTGATCCATGTTTAATTTTAATGTCATGCGTCTCACATAAGAAATTACTAAGAAAGCTGAACATAACATTGATGAATCATTGTTAATATTGGTACTCATTTTAGTAACCATTCTCAATGCATCAGGTTTTGTTATTGCTTCTTCAGTACGCATTACAGGGACAATACTAAATTCAAGGATTTTCTGTATAGTTCGGAACGACAATCACCCTTTGCCTGGCGGTCGAACAGGTGCCAAATCTCAGAATTTACAATATAATACACCAACAACTAACTGTTAGATGGAACGTTATATTATTTTGCAATGTCTTTTATCACAGAATTGCGTTTGGTAATGGCGTTCACAAGAGTATTGATACTCGTTTGACACATTCCCCATTTCCATTCTCAATTTTATGATTTTATGCCTTATCGCCAAACTTGTCACTATTTTTGAATATGTTCGAGAACTCTTCCTCACTGTTATGTTCTAAATCAAACTATTTATCTTCATTATTGTTATTGTCACCAAATATGTCATAGTGACTAAAATCTAACTGGACCTTCACCTTCGTTGTCAATTACTTTCGGTGCAACCGGGTGTTCTGGTACACTCGCTTCAAACCATTTACCGGCATTATTATCATGCATTTCTAATAAAAGTTCTTTTTAATTCTTATTCTCTCTCTTTAACTGACGAGTTAAAATTCTTAGACCGTTTAGCAGAGGATTAGCCTTTTTAATTCTTTCCAGGTCTCTTTCCCGGGCCTCTTTTAATGTTTTGTTTACTTGTAGAAGTTTCCTCATTTGTCTATTTTGATATCGTTACCGTATCTGGGGAAACTACAACCGACAATTATTTCCTCTTTTTAGGCGGTAAAATATAGACTGATTCAGCCAAATGTGAACACCACGAGAAACTAGTTCCATATCCAGATGATGAAATGGACATATGTCCGCAACTTGGCTGTCTTGTGAAAGACCCGAGTAGGAGTCAGAAGACATATATTAGACATCATTCGTGTCTGCGGATTCCGTAATTATAATATACTTCTGCGTCGTTATAGCCTTAGAAGAAAATGAGACAAAATAAAGATTTGTACTGGTTAATATATACACGCATGAGTAGATTTGTACAGGTCACAATGATTTAAAATCATCCAACTGTTCAAAACGGTCTTAACTAACCTGTGGCATAATATATTCATCTCTAACCAAGAAGCTGTAGCATTCTGTAATGAAATGTCTCCCTTTATAGAATGAATGTATTTCAACAACAATAATTGAAAAATGAAAGGATAATTGATTTAAAAGGTAAAAAAAGAGAAAAAAACATGAATATTTAGATGATTATTTTAATCTACGTTTATCGGCGGTTTTCATATGTACTAAACCAATGCATACATCTGATATTGATGTTAACGATATCTTGACCATTTAAATACGAATTATATTATATTAAACGTTAAAATATCGGTATTAGGTCTCGGCAGTAAAAGAAATGGTCAAGACACTTTTTGTTATCCTCATATTTTCTGACATATTAGTGAAAGTCCAAAATCAATGCCAGAATGGATTCAAAAGATGCGACTCATATTCTTGGATTGCGTGGACAAAATGTAATTCCGCCTGCGGAGGGGTTAGATATAGAATGAAACCAATTTGTTGCGAACAAACACCACATCAACAGACATTTGATGAATGCTTGCAGGCTTGTAAGATACCACAACCATTGTATTTTAAAACAAACTATGAGGAACAAGCATGTAAAGCATGTAATCACGGTAAGATGATATATATTGATAACATTTTATGAATCCCTTTTATTTTTAGTATTTAAGTGATACATTAGAACAGGATAAGATAGTGTATATATTGTTTAATAGTTTCATTTACATTTAAATACATATAGACAATCTTCTCAAATTCATAATTATTCACCTAACAGAAAATAAATGATATCAATTAGAAGACACTACATTTAACCAAATAACCAAAATCTTTGAAAGAAGATTTTAGAAAAGCGCTTCGGACAAATGAAATTTATGACGTGTTGTTTTCATTTTTTACAGCACTGGGTCAGTACTTCTGCTGGTTGACTATCAGTACCCATCGGTATCATCAGCTCAGTTGTCAGTACTTCGGTACTGACATGATTTATAACAAACCTTTCTAAAATTGCTGCCCATTTTGAAATCAAAGAACAACTAAGATTTCAACTCCCTCAGGCAAAGTTGGCCTTAGATGGGTTTGGCTATTTTTTTTTAAGATCCTTCAAAGTTATATAGCTCTTCAACTGTTCGGTTCGTATAACTCCTTGTCTTTCAATTATTCGCCTCTGAGGGTTCCTGATGAAGGTAATTCAAGAAAAGCGCTTCGACATTTATAGCGTGTTTTTTTTAAATTTTCTATGAATTATTGTCGATGCTAGTAAAGGGGCATTAGCTACGAGATATAAAAAAAATAAAATAGGATTTTTTTGGTTCAATCATTAATTAAAGTGAAATAGTGAAATAATATAAATATACTTAGAAACATCGCTGATGGATTATTCACTTGCAAGTGATTAATTCGACCTCATTGAATCCGTATTTATGTGATCTTCAATTTAATCCTTTAGCTAGAAATGTGTTACGCATAGAGAAGGCGTGTTCAGCTATTAAAAAGAAAAGAATGTCAACATTGAAAGTGAAACATGGGTAAACTATTTGAATGATTGAACCGATCCACAAAAACTCATTCTTATACAAGTAAAAACGATGATGAACATATTTTAAAACCTTTTATACGAAATCAAACAGACATAGAAAATTAAATTGCACGTTTCCCCTATCTATTTATATCTATATTTATATTTATATCGGGTTTGACTACATGGATAAAACTAGAGGATATTGAATGTCTGACAAAAAGTTAAAAAAACAAGAGAAGCGAACATCCTTAAAATAAACAAAAATCAAGAATTTTAGAAACAAAGATACGAGTCAGCGTAAGGAGAGATGTTGAAAGGAGAGATGACAGAAAACAATCGATTAATTTACCAATATACATGTATACATTAGCGTAAATGTAACACATTAACTACAATGTGAGTTTTAAAAGAACGTCAAATGTAAATACTAAGGGAACAAATTTAAACACAAATCCTCATATTATTCTTGATAGAAACGTTCCAATAAATAAATATTAGTATCCTCTGCTGTTTGCTGAAACTAATAGAATATAATACATTTGACCTTATCTGGTAGTCGTTATTAAATCAAATGAATATAAATGTAATAAAAATAACAAATTATATGTTAAATTAACTTCAAATTTCCGATAATGGAATAATGTAACTTTCTGTGTTTAATTTTCAGCTTATCGAGTGGTCCAAAACTTTAATAAATATTTTATATATTAAGATGCAAACAACAAAGGTTAATTTTGGATAGTTCGAAAACCTTCTGTCCTTATAAATTCCACATCAATGTTTTATCTTTTTCACTGAACAAAAGTACTTTCTGCGAAGAACAAACAAACCGATATTGCCTACTAAATTAAAGTTTAAAAGGTTGTCTAGTTTGAAATACTATTATGATCACATAAACATTCGAACTATCCCCATATTACTTTGACAGATGTTATAATATTTTAAGCCGTATTGATGATGTTTTGGAATGTATACGGTATCGTTATCTATTTAGAGTGTTGTTCATTTTTCTATCAAAGACAAAAAAATCTATGTTCGTATGGACTAGAAATATGTGAATATTATCATTGGGCTTCATGGGCACCCTACAATGATAGGAGGTTATAGGTAAGGAATGAGACGAATTTGCTGTTTTCCCGGTTAGTCCTTTATCAACTGTTATATTTCAAATTAAAACATAAAGAACAAGCATGTAGAACATTCTCGTATAATTATCTCAATGAATTATGACCATCCCCCCCCCCCCCCAAAAAAAAAATTGGTTATGTTACTTATATTCAAACCTAAAATATATCAAACCAATCTTAAAAAATATCTAGATCTACGAAGTACGTATATTGTGCAATTGTACATCTCATAGATACCGAAATTAAAATTTAGTACACCAGACTCGAGTTTTGTCTTCAAAAGACTCATCAGTGACGCTCGAATAAAAAAGTTTAAAAAGGCCAAAAAAGTTCGAAGTTGAAGAGCGTTGACCCGAAATGCCGAATACAGCCAATGTAATCTATCCCTGGGGTAGAAAATCCTTAGAATGTCGAAAATTTAAAATTTTGTAAACAGTTAAATTATAAGAGAGGATTGTTTTACGATTTTGTATCCTATAGTTTTCAAAAAGGAGAGAAAATACTAAGAGGACAATAAAAATGAGTCGAAGACAGACAGTCATTACCATCAAGAGAATTAACAAGGATAGACAAATAACTAGTAAACATATGCTTAAGGTATAAGAAGATTTTCTGATTTCAGTTCCAATAAAATATCCAAATAAACATAATCATCTCCGTAATGCTGAAAAATTCTACGCAATTGAAGTAGTTAAAATTATCAACAAGTAACAATATCTTCAGAATAACACTTCCGGAAAAAAAACATTATAAATAAACTAAATATAATAATTTACGACAAAGGAGATGATTTTAGCTTCTCAATTGTGAACTTTCACTTTCTATGTAGCAACATTCCAGCAGCGCCTTCATATAAAGTATCTCCAAGATGAAACGATATTCCAGTGCTTGCATTTCCTATCACAATTTCCTTAAAAGAGCTGCTTACAATGAAGTTATTAAACAAAGACTTCCAATTAGTGAAGTTAAAATCATCTTTTCGAACATTTTACGGACGCCACCACGAGTTGGTCGACCTTTATGGAATACTTGTTTCACAGATGACGACGGATAAGTTCCAATTGTCGACACCACAATCTCGTCCTCTTCCTAAAATGTGAACTACCGAATTCAACTTATCACAGGGTTTTTACTTATATGAGTTACCACGATGGTTGCCACACATGAAGCAAGATGTGCTTACCCTTTCAGAGCAACTGAGATCATCCTCGGGTTTTGATTGAATTCGTGTTGCTCAGTCTTTAGTTTTCTATTTTTTATTTCGTATACTATTGTTTCGCTTTTGGTCATTTTCGATTTAGACATGGCATTGTCAATATGTTTCGGATTTATGAGCTTGAATATCCCTTTGGTATATTTCGCTTCTCTTTTACAAAATTGCTGATACTACGGAATTCAAACCTCCATGGTCTTTCTCTTATAGAAATATATACAAAAATTCATAAAACGACATTTTTTGTATTGTAGTGTTCTTTTTTTTTTATTCATTTAAGGTGATTCTTTATTAAAAAAATACTGAACAAAGAGTTACTCTTCAAGTCCATAAGTTCTATTTCTACATAACTTTATATATCTCGGTCCAATATTTATGATACTGCGCTTTTAATCCTCAGATTCGATTTCCCAAAAATTTAGAAAATGGGAGTTACATCATCATAACACTTACACGTCGATATTTAAGTTGTTGCTGGTTCATGTCTGTCATATTTGCTTGTTGATAATTTTTTTCTGGTTTAATTGTTTCACATTTTGCCTTGTCGGGGCCTTTAAAAGCTAAATATACGATATAGGTTTGCTTTGTTGAGGACTTCAGTACCCTGAATTTCAGTAACCTTTAGTTGCTTACATCCTCGTGATTTGGACTGATGGTTGTGCTTGGGAATTATACCACTTCTTCTTTTTTATAATGCCATCAATCTTAAACTCATATAAAGGACAAGTGATACCAAACGCTTATGAGAGATATTAAATCAAGTTATCCCTGCATTATGTAAAATTAAGGTGATCATTTTAATCTATATGCAAAAAATAATGTATATTATGGATTTTCTTAAATATCTCGACTATTTAAATACAAACTACAGATTTGAACGTTAATATATCTCAGCTGTGTGAGACATGTTTATGATACCTTTTTGTTCCATGATGTTCTTTATCTCTTTTGTGAAAGCTCAAATTCAATGTCAATATGGGTTAAAAGCATGCGAATTTTATCCTTGGATTGCTTGGACAAAATGTAATCCTAGCTGCGGAGGTGTGAGATATAGAATGAAACCAATGTGTTGTGAACAAGCACCAAACCAACAAAAGTCATTTGATGAATGCTTGCAGTCTTGTAATATAGTAAGAGAGTATTATTTTCAAACAAACTATGAACAACAACCATGTAAAGAATGCACTCACGGTAAGCAATGATATGTAATTTATTAACTGCACTTCGGACGAAACCAATTTAAAAAATAACATTTTCATTTTATGAAACATTTATAGTTGAAATAGGTGTAGTAATAAGATATTAAAAGGAAGTAATACATAAACAATATATCTATTGTTTTACTTTGCAGATTTTCATTGTGAATAGTATACACTTACTTAGTGACTATGAGAACAATAAACCTGCTATTGTCCGAAAAGCCATTAACTAAAGGGGCATAAGCTGTCAAATTCATCTTCACCGATTTGACTCAAATTCTCATATTTTGATTTATAACATACTTAAACGTATATCCAAATTACAATCAAAGTACTGAAGTACTGAACATCGGATGACTGCAAGTTCTGGTGATTAGTCGCAGGCACTTGTCTCATAAAAAACATATCTCTATACCTGAAAGTTAGGTTAAGGTACATAGATATATTTTTTTTCTGAGACAAGTTCCTGTGTGGATGATGAATAAATGACAGGGAATTCAACCTCACCGTAATAATTATTATATTGGTACTGATATAATCATGGGACAATCATTTGTTATCAGTATAATCTGGTTTGTTGTTATATATTATATTAATATTTGTATAACAGTTATATATATAGCAGATCATCTTAATAACTACCGGCAAATTTTCATCCATTTATACCATCATTCTATTCTACTATTCTAATGATAGTGCAGTGCAAGTGCATGGTGGACACTCTTCTGTAATAATAGGTTTGATTTGAGTAGGCATTCATATTTCTCCCGCTGTCGTTGCAAAACGTCCTCGAGATATTCTTCAGCATGCGTAACACAAATATTCGGTATTCATGATTTGTTACTGATATATATATTTCTCATGACAAAACATTTTCATAGCATATATATCTGTTCTTAAAAAAATATTTTCATGAATATTTATTGATGAAATTAATATATAATGAGCAATCAGAGATATTCATCCGCAAACACAATTTTTCGGTACGTGTGCATAGATATTAATGATTTCTCTAATTTTTGTGCTATTTTCACATTTCTTGAGAGGTGTAAAAAAAATATCTCCTCACTAGTTAAATATCTGTTCTCAGCAAATGATTGGTAGAAATTTAATTATGACGTTCAATTTTTTTTTAATTTCTTCTGAATTTCCTATTCCTGAAAAAAGGCGACCATGCCTGATGACGTCACGTATAAAGAACACAACTTTCTGCAAATCTTTGAAAAGGAAGGATACAAATCATTAGAGAAACAGATTCCAGCACTATCACTCGTGTATTACGATATTTCTCCACTCTCAACAGTTAAATTTAAATATTTAAAAAGCACGGCAAGCCTCGCGCTTTAAATATTAAAATTTAACTGTCTCAAGTGGAGAAATATCGTAACACACTTGTTGCAGTGATGGCATCTGTATTTCTTTACTTATATATATATTTCTCACGACAAAACATTTTCATATTATTTGTTTATGTTCTAAAAAAAAATCATGAATATTCATTGAAGAAATGAATTTATAACAAGCGATAAGGAATGTTATTTTGCACTCGATAATATCCGCGTATTTATAAGAAATACGTTCGGTTATCAGTCAAAAGCGCAAGGGACGTGTGCAGAAATTTCTGCGGCAACATAACACCGGTATGACCTCTCAAGGTCACATCCGATGCAAAAAGTCTAAAATGAACAATTAAGAATGCATGGACTCGATAATGTGTATCGACATTTCGTGTGTATTTTTGTTTAGATGTTATCTATTTAACCACCGAGACGACCTCCGAAGACTGCCGACGGTCATATAACCCGATATAAATATAAATATAAACAGATAGTGTCCACGTGCAAATTGATTTTTCTAGGTCTGTTTGAATTTATATTGTAGGTTAAAAAGAATGTTTATCGTTAATTTTACCTGTGTAAGAATGATTTTTTTGTGCATCAAATCAGTCAACCAAATGATTCATCCTTGTTTCACTTTCAATATTGACATTCTTTTCCTTTGAATAGCTGAATACATACGTAACCCATCTCCAGTTAAAGGGTTAAATTAAAGGTCACATGAATACGAATTCAATAAGGTCGAATTATTCATTTACAAGTGTATAATTCAACAGCAATGTTCCTTATCTTATTTTGACAAAATTGAACCAAATTGGCTACTAAAAGAGAATAAGTATTTCACCATATCACTTTCAATAATAATAACATGAGCATTTGTAATAACATGAGCAACACGACGGGTACCACATGTTGAGCTGGATCTGCTTACTCTTCTGGAGCACCTGAGATCACCCCCAGTTTTTGGTGGGGTTCATGTTGTTCAGTCTTTAGTTTTCTATGTTGTGTTTAGTGTACTACTGTTTGTCTATTGGTCTTTTTTTTTAGCCATGGCGTTGTCTGTTTATTTTCGAGATATGAGTATGAATGTCCCTCTTGTATCTTTCGTCCCTCTTTTTCGTTAGTGATTGAACAAAAAAAATCTTTTTTTCTTATATCTCGTAGCTAATGCCCCTTTGAGTACTTTATTATACAGAAAGAAACTGGTATATATTTCGAGACAATGTATGGTTATTCTCTTTATAATGCAACTCTAACAACTGTTTCTAATGAAATATTTTTAAATTAGGTAAACCATCATTTCGCGGGAGACGAGTCAATTCAAACGATACAGAAAGTGCGGGGAAATGTTTGCTTGTATTTCCCTTGAAAAGACTATTAACCGGTTAATAGTTTTTGAAACTATTGAAATATCATTTGGTTTATAGTCTTTTTCAACCAATTTCGTAAAAATGGTACATGTATTCGTCTATAATTTTATAAAGAAATACATACTGAGGAATAATAAACAAATATCAACCTTGTACAAATTTTAAAGTTTTATTCAAATGAATTCATTTTATACGGACCACAAAATATACAAAATCGACAAACTTTTTTGTTTGATTTGAAACTTTTTTCTGTTAATATGGTGACTGAATTTCAGATAGCTATTTAAAATTTTGTTAACTGACAAATGACGTGTTCCTTTTCACTGTTAAGTGAATCGTTAAGTAGCACGGCTGTATCTAAAAATGATGTTTCTTTTTAAAAATAATTTGTTGGCATGTCTTGAAAGAATCGGATGAGGTGAAAAAGTTTACAACGGGGAAAGGGAGGTTAGGAATATACCTGGGATATAAATGGATTCCCTTGTCGAACAAAAAGTAAAATAGCAAACATACCGAACTCCAAGGAAAATTCACAACGGAAAGTCCCTTATTAAATGGCAAAATCAAAAGCTCAAACACATCAAACGAACGGAAAACAACTATCATATTCCTGACTTCGCACAGGCATTTCCTTATGTAAAAAATGGTGGACTAAACCTGGTTTTATAGCTAATAAACATCTCACTTGTATGACAGTCGCATATAGAATTCCATTATATTGACAACATTAGAGGCAAATTAGAAGCAACAATAGTATACCGGTGTTTAAATATCGCAAAATCGTTTCATGCAAATTAAGATAAAAACCCCTATTGAAATCGAAAGAACTTTAAACAAAAAGAGACAAGATAGTGTCTATTCGATAAACGTTTCGTGCAAAACTCACTATACAATGTGGTTTGAAATCAGTATCGGACTAAGTCCGTAACATACCCACCAAAACGTTTTCTAATCTGTAACCATTCAAAGTGTTAATTGACTGTGTAGTTTCAATCCCATTTCAAAATCCCCATAGACGTGGTGTCCCAACGATAGACAAAACAAAAGAATTAAATAACCAATGGTCATAATGTTAGCTTGTTACAGGATTTTCCAGTTTACTTAATGCTTATATTTAATTCAATAAAACTAATAAATATTTTGTTAGCTTAAGTCGTATTTTATCAAGAACCGTTTGCAACCATTGGCTTTCAGTACTGGGTGAACCAAATTGATCTAAATACAAGTAGTATTTTGAGTAAAAGTTTATATTATATAGAAATATCAATCTCGTTTTTCTACAATCTACCCGATTTTCTGATATTAACATATATAAAGACGACAATTTCTACTTTTTGCATCATATTACAAATGTAGGAAAATAAGTAATTACAGATATTATTTGAGTTAATGTCTATTTTTTTGTGGACTTCGGTATGGAGAATTTCCTTTTGTTTATGATTGAGCTGTGTGTTAGTATATGTTGTTGTGAAATATTTTATCAAAATGTGTTCATGGTCAAAGGGTTAATATGCTTTTGACAGTTTGTCTTCGACTGATGAGTTTGGATATCCTTCTGGTATCTTCTGCCTTTCTGTTGTTCCCTTCTTATGGTACAAATGTTTCCCAATTCGTTCGATATGCCCGAATTTGAAGTGGCGTCCTAAATTTTAAAGAACGTGCTCTATATATAATTGACATAGTATTCAGTCAGAAATTTCGTCCCCATAAATTAATAAAAACCTTTACTATTTTTTTTTTCATGTATACCAAACTTTAGTTTAAAAGTTTGGTTGTACCAGTAAAAATCGACTTACAAACAGGAAAGCACGTTCATATTTTTACGGTTATGTTTTTTGAGAAGTTAAAGATACCAAATAAACAACTTTGTCCTCTCTCATTCTATGTTTTTTCATTTATGCCCTCTGGGGAAACTGTTTTGTCTCGCCAATATACTGCATGCCACATCGACACTGAAGAAGGTATACAACATTCTGTGTTTTGCAGAATATAGTGTACACGGACCCAGTGGAGTGGCAAGTAAATGTTTGAGTATTCAGTATTTGTTGGCAAGTGTTGTATACCTTCTTCAGTGTCGATGTGGCATGCAGTATAATGGCGAGACAGAACAGCCATTCAACAAAAGCATGAATGGTCATCGAAGTGACTACACCTGCAAGCCCGACCTCCCCGTAAGTCGTCATTTGAGATCACCTGGGCACACCCAAGCTGATCTCAAAAACCTTACAATCACAATCATAGACCACAACGAGGGTTGGTCAAGGGCCGAAAGACTTGCTCGTGAAAGGTTTTGTATAAGAAAGCTAAGGACAGTTTCCCCAGAGGGCATAAATGAAAAAACAGAATGAGTCACTCATTTTCCCTACCATCACTCATTTTCATGACATCATTTGCTTCCTTACTTGACTCTTACAGTTTTAAGGATTCTTTTGGATTTTTTGGAATTTTACTAGTTTAAATACCAGGGTTCTTTTCATTTGGTAGGGATGTACAAGTACGCATCCACGTCCAATTATTTAACCCTAGCCCAAATTTACTACTATTTTTCTTTTCATTATAAAACTGCTATTTATTTGGGATGATAAATACGCAGCCTCTGTTTGACATATTTTACCACCTTATATCGATCAGTGCTGTTTTTTTGGGAATGTATTTACACGCAGTTGTTGTAACATCTTAACTGACGTCATTTTGGAATTTTAGAGTTGTGCCAGTTCATATCTCTAATTACTATTTTCATTTTAGGCATGTCTTTGAGTCGTTTTTGGGAAATTAAAAAAATTTATTAGCGTCTCTACATATGATGTTCGGGTGAAACTGTTTCACTTTTTTTATTGTATAGAATTCAAGATTGCTATAGTTTAATAATCAGAATAGATTGATCTGATTCATTTTACATCGTGCTCATACTGATGAAGGATATCTTTTATCCGAAATATTTATAGTTACATTTGTTCGTTTATTGTAATTTTTTGGTGATGTTGTACACTTTTAGACTGGTTATATATACTGTATATATATATATATATATATATATATATATATTATGACATTAAATTGAACAAGATCACGGTTTTTCTAAGATTATTTATGACGTCCTTAACACAAATGTGATAGCATGATGGGCTATGTACTAGTTGAAATAACATATTGTTGTTTTGTTGGTTGTTTTATGTGCTTAGTATCGATCTGATTTTTTTTAATTCTTTTTGCATTATATATGATGCTCTGGATTTTAGCCAACCTAGCGATAATCTTGATACACCTTTAATCTCCGTCTTGGTTAGCCGAAAATTTTTTCTTCAATCAAAGACGTGAGACGGAGAGTAATGCATCCATACAACTGCAACCAATGATATCTTGGAAAAATTAAGGATATATAGTACAATAGTGTCACACCCACCAATTAATTCTTCCAAATAAAACATACGAAGCCACCCTTAATACCCGATGAGAAAAATATCTGACAGCATAAACAAATTAGGATAAGATCGATACAATCCTACATAAAATTCCATTATATTGAAAAACGAAATATAGTTTTTACTAATATCGTAAAAGAATATTACCATCTTCTAATTTGTTCTGGATTTAAAGAAGTATAACTAGTAGAAAAGGGATTTTAATTTGTATTAAGGATTCTGGGGCGAACTGAATTCTACTTTGTATTAGAACATACATGTATGCACGCAAGATGAACCAATAAACCAATTCTTGCAATAAGACTTAATGATAAACAAATACTAGACTAATTTATACATCCTAACGTCATAGTATTTAAATTTTAGCGAGTACCCAATTTGCACGCATTATGCCAAAAAGCAGTGGAAATCTTATAGGTTTTCTAAGAAACTGAACAATTCGTATTTTTATAATTTACAATTATGCACGTCATTCAAGATAGCTAAATATTCTTAGAATATATACACAAAACGGTCACCTTGTATATCAACAGATGAAGTCTCCGGTGAAAAAAAGTAAAATTTACGTAAACGTTGCAGACAACATGAACAAAAAGTCTACTTTAAAAAATAAACATGTCACAGGCCTACATTTTATACAAAATGCATAACAAGCGTAGACTATTTGTCAAATTATTAAAAAAAATGTAAAGAAATAAAACAATAGTTAAGTTATTCGATTTTTACGGATGTGTAGTTAAGAATGGGTGCAATTTAGGTACTCCTTAATAGAGAATCTTAGATCATTTGAAGGCCGGTTCAAACCCATTTTTCTATGATTCAGTATGGATTCAAAAAAAATTTGGGGAACTAAATAGTAAATGAAGATAAATTTACAAATAAACACAGAATGAACAACTTTTGTCTGTTTCTTAAATAAACAAAAGGGGTTGGGGAAACTTTTAAAATAGGTGCAGTAAGGGTACCCTCATGTTATATGTTTGTAAAAGATATTGAAAGTGGAGTTCAAAGCAAATAAAGCTTAAATTTGTTTTCTTTCTTATTTTTGATCACCGCTGTAATGTGTATTAGAAGCACCACTTTTTAATGGGACCATAAACTATATAAACCATAAGATTTTCTCTAAATTTTCGGTAACTGTCTCATTGATGCATTCCTAACATATGGTGCAACTATTATTAGATATACATGATCAATTTGCGTTTTTTCTCTGTTTTTGTCGTATGTGTGATTTATCATGTGTTTTTTCAGAAGAAACCTCGGCGGAAATTTTAAACAATTTGCTAAATACATTGTAGCTTTTATGATTTCGAACACTTCGCAAATAAATTACATTAACGGAAGGAAAACGTACAATAACATATTCAATTAATATCATATTTTTGATAATTGATTTTATCTATGACATTTATTAAAATATCTGGCTATCTGAGTACTTGAATATTTAATAAATATGTATAATCAGTAAGATTAACAAAACAAAAGATTATAAACTTTAGATTAGTGGTATACAATGTAAATTAACCTTCTCTTCATGTGAAATTAGCATCAAATGAATGACAATATCACCTATTTCATTGACCAAAAGTTTTTAAAGTTTCAAAACACTATTTTTACGTACAACTGACATTCAATAGTGTCTACTGATATGAAGTATAAAAACGTGTCTAGTTTATGATACCTATCTTGATCATTGAAATACAACCGTTATATCGTCATACTTTGACAGGTTAACAATAGTTATAACAGTTATTGATGATGTTTTGGATCTTGTACTGTACCATCATCTATTGGAGTATTTCTTTATCAAGGACACAAAGTTCATGTCAGTATGGACTGAAACCATGTGAATATTATCCTTGGGCTCCATGGGGAGCCTGTAATAGTACATGTGGAGGATTTAGGTATAGAATGAAACCAGTTTGTTGTACACATACACAGGGACATACACAGTCATTTGACGAATGCTTACATTCATGTAATCTAACAAGATCGTTATATTTTAAAACGCAATATGAAGAACAGACATGTGGAAAATGTTCGAAGCACGGTAAGCTATGTAGGTTCGTTGTATATCGAAAGTATATGATCATTTAATTCCGTAAATATCAGACGGTCACTGGCTTCTAGTATATTAATAGTCCGATACAAAATGAGTTTGAAACAATTAATAAGAAACACAAGATAATAAGGATATTTAAATAATAAAAGTCAAAATATAACTCGTGGTTAATTTGTTCTTACCCCAAAATGCTATAAACTTATTCCTTATTTACATAGAAAAAAGTCAGTTGCTTTTCGTAGAAGAAAAAAAGGTAATTCAATAAACAATCTACAATCGGCTACATGAGCCATGTAAAAGAGATTTTTTTATGATGTAAGCTTGATATTTTGACGTATTAACGGCGGTTTTTGACCAGCAGTAAAATATTCTTTCTGTTCATATATGGATTTACAAATAAAATAGAGCTGGGTATACCTTAATGTGAAAGCAACAGTAGCACATATTTAATACCAAAAGAAATCTTGAGGTCAACATACATTCTTCAGAAATAGACAATTGTCTTCACATTATGTCAAGATTTAACTCGCTCGGAGTATGGCAAATATGTCATCAACACCCAAACTTCTTAAGTAACCCCCTCCCCTCACTTGAAAAGAAGAAAAACAAAGAAAAAAAAATGATGAGATTACTGGAACAGGAAAGTGGTAAAGAGGCGGTGTTAAACTAGTCTTCTTTAAAGATTGCATCCACATTTTAATTCCAACAAAACGAGTACCATCAGGTACATGACAGACCCGACAGTTAAAAAAGCAAATAGAAAAGTAGAAATCTATAAAAGTGGTATAAGAGCTAACACAAACACTAGTAAAACCACAAAAATAGAAATTAATACCATGTCAAAGAATGCTCTTAGTTCCTGAAAGAAAGCTGATAGAACTTAACATGTCGATACAAAATTCATCTACAGTAAATCCGATATCGACAGATTTAAAAAAAAAAGGAGAACTTGTCACAGTTGATAGGAGACACTAACATTCTTTTACTGATTTTAATATCAGCAAAATTATACTCACAACCGGTTTTGATGAATGGGGGATATTATTGCCTTCCAGAGCACCTACGATTTTGTCGGAGTTCGCTTGCTCGAGCTTTAGTTTTTTTTGTTTACTATTCGTTTATGATTTTGCTGACGATTAAACTGTCTAATTGCTTCTAATTTGTTTCATTTGTGTGTTGTCCTCATGACTAAGACTTTACGATTACCATTTATCAAGTTCTATCTTCTTCCGATAGTTGATTAATGAATCGCAAAGATACCCAATAGCAAAACATGAACTTAATCATTTGTACATATGCAAATGAGAAACCCTCATACAAATATTTCCTATGGTCCGAATGTATTGAAATACAAATGCCTAATCTTCTTGTGTGAAAAATAGACATTTGCTTGTTGATTTTAAAAAACGGTTTCCAGAACTAACAGTGTTCGGTAAAGCAGTGCATACATAGTAAATACTAATGCAATAACGTAGCAATCATTCTTGTAAAAATTCAAACATATTTGGTACATGACTATGGAATGATAATAAGAGTTAGAAGATCGGAGGAATTACGCAACGTGGTACTAAAGCTAGTCAAGGAAACGTGATTGAACCCTACAACCTTTCAATGAACAAAAATTCTTAGTTGCAGAATAATATAAAGCAGAAATATTTCATTTTAGGTATAATTTATTCTGCGTTACTCATCCTCATAAGATCACTCTGTTAGCATTTATAATTTGCCCTGATACTTGGAACTTACACTTTGTCATTCTGAGTTTTTAATCCTCATCAGCTGCAAATGCAACTGTTTGTGTCGTATATCGTTTTTATTTATCTTTGTTTTGATTTTATAAAACATGTTTTTCCGTATAAATGTTGTTATCAAAATTATTAGTTGTAATAATGCATACTCAACTTCTATGTCATTTGGTCTCTGGTGGAGAGTTTTCTCATTGGCAATCATATCACATTTTCTTATTTCTATATCAACGTTAACAATTGAAATGCCAACGTTGATGCCCTGTTCGTTTTATTTTCATACAATACGATAGACATGTTATAATAAACACTTAATTTGTGTTGGGCCATAAATGACATCAAGTATCAATAGCATCCCATGAACATAATGATAAATTCTTGTTACTCGGTCAGCTTTTTTTCCTTCCTGACTTTTGAAAGAAAATATAGCTAATCAACACCTTATCTTAAGCTTATAAGGTAAGAAATCAAACACGAAACGATATTCAAAGTCTGCTTTCACTATGATAACAAATGAGAACATATAATTCCGATAGAGGACTTATTTTACACCCGTAAATTTGATATCGGATTCAAATAAAGTAGATGGAGAGTAAGAAAACAAACTCTAACTGAGCAGAGTATTTGTTATGCAGGAAAAGTGGGAAGGTATCTCTGTCGAGTTGTCTCCCCTTTCCCTCCAAAACGTTTAAATTAAACTAAATAACGGGGGACGGACATCTTTCCGCTTGGGGACTACTCAAGTCTTCGTGCATTTGGGGATTCTAGCTTCATTCGTGTTCTGGGAATTATAGCTTCTATTCGGGTACCTGGAAAATCTAACATTTTTCGGTGATTCTAGCTGTGACCTGGGGAATTCTAGCTTCTTTCGGTGATTTGGGGAATACTAGCTCACTCATATTTTATTTAAGTAATTCCTTCTGTAGACGTGTCCATCTTCTCGGACACTTGTACTTTCGAGGCCTGGCGCTGGTGAATAAAATACAATGTTGTTTTAATGATTTATTCCAAACAGCAATCTAAATTGAAGTGTGATATGTGATGTTGGGAGTTTGCGGTCTTCCTTTTTTAAACCCAATATCACGTGCTGATTGGAACTATTTTATTCACCTATGAAATTTCAGCGTCAATTATGAATTTTCTTAAGTTACTTTTCATTGGTCAACTATTCTTTTTTATGTAAAAGATTTTCATGAATGACATATATTTTATAAAGTTACGTAAAATTAATTAATGGATTATCAAAACCTTTACTTAATTTACAGGATTATTTTAGTGGACAATAGAACACTCAAGTATCGTTAACCTACGGCACATTACAAACATTTTTATTCTTTAAAAAGATGACAGTTTATTTACTTGATTTCTCAACGTCACTTTAATAGAACTCAAAAATTTAGATTAACTATATCATTACCAAAAAGACGAAACTATTTATTACTTAATCTTACGTCACCTATTTTATCTCAAAACTTTAGTAATGCAATATAATATAATTCAATTTTATTTATTTATTCATTTATTTATCTTAGTTTTTATAGTTTATTTTACTTTCATTTTCCAGCATACAATTTTCCATCATTATATACCACTCTATAGAAATAAAAAAAAACATCTTGTACTATTCCTCCTTGGCATACTATTGTTTTGTCATAAATCAGGCCTTGGTTTTTTCGTTTGATTTGTTTTGTTTCATATGTTGTCATGTCGGGGCATTTTATAATAGCTGACAATACGGTATAAGTTTTGCTCATTGTTGACGGCCGTACGATGACCTATAATTGCTTCCATTCAAGCCTTCTACATTTGGTCTTATTGGCTATCATACCACATATCATCATTTTCATATTTTCATTTTGGTCAAACTGTGGAAGATCTTGGGGATTTTTTTTTTAGGGGGGGGGGGGGGGGGGGGGGGCTGGGCAGAAGAATATTTTCCGATTTTATCTATTTACATCTATGATTGCTACGCATGCTTATATTTTTCCGCAGCCTCATCGCACGAAAATTTATTTTCACTTTTGTACACATTTGTATCCTCAATTATCCTGCATTTTATGTTGCAGTATATGCATTTTCATCCTGTCTTGTGCAAAGTCATTTATTTTCACTTCTTACCAGGCCAAGTTATTGATTGTTAAAATCCTCTTAATCCCCCTCGAGAAATTCAAATGGTCATCCCCTAAGGTATAGAACGATATCAAATTGTTCTGACAAATCTTGTGGCCAATGTTTGCAATGGTTTCATTTTAATCAACACTGGTAGTTCAGAACAAAGTGACAAACACACACGTGTGTAATATGCAATAATGATAAGTTTTGTTGAAATTTCAGTCAAACTGAGATCAACAATGTGATTTAATTTATGAAAATATATAAGCAGAAAAGCAATGCAATATCATTTAAAACTGTATTCAACTTTGTCGTAGACTTGGCCATTGTTCTACACGCGTCATTATACCGCTGCCGTTATTTCTAAAAGTTGCCTTGCCCTAAATATCCTGTCTAAATTCAATATTTGATTTTGGCATGACCGCAACTATTGAGTGTGCATTTCAGTTACTTCCTATAGTTCCTAATGCGATTTACATATACTTTCTTGTTATCAATACTTCTTCAAAACATATTTTTAAAGCTTGGATAACGGGTAATTGTCCGTAGTTATAATACAAATAGAACAATAGGGTGGGTAGTAGTTATAACACTTTGAGTTGCGAATAAGGAACATCAGTGAAGTCGTTAGCAACATATTCAAAATTCCAAAAAAAACTGACAGTTTATTAAAAAAAAATGAAAAATAAATGTGTTGTCTTCGAAGAACTACAATGTATTATTAAAACAAATAAAAGAATTGTAAGAAGATACATTTGTACTGGGGAAATTCTTATTCATATCAATAGGTATTTACTTAAAAGATGCAGTGACATTTAGTCAATACATGGTCGTGATCTACCCCACCATGAATTACAATTAAATACTTCTGCTTTTGGTCTACTAAATATATTTGTTTAATAATATGATGTATATCATAATTTTTATAAAGATGAGATAAATATTGGAAAGATTTGTATTGTTGGTTATATTTATGATTGACAGTATTCCCTAATTTTGTTAAATACTTTGAACTTTATTGTGATAATATCTTCCAGTCTTCCAGTTACCAAAGTGTATGATTACATTAAATTCTTTCTTTCCCATGAAAGATATATTCAATTGAAATACAGGAGGCAAATAGTAAACTGTTTAATATCAGTGATATAGCGTTCTTCTTCACTACACACAATCTTAACACTTCATCACCTTTGATGGTTGTCTAGATTTAGTTAGAGACAGTTCCATTTTACATACAGATCGTCATGCACATAATAATGTGTATAAAAAAACGACGGCCCATAATCAATATGTTAGTTCAACACATCGGATCTAAATCTGAAAGTTAATACAACCCTATGAAATTTGAACAAAAACCGACATAGCCGAGAGTGCTGAAAGTGGCGTTAAACATCAACAAGCATACAATCATTATTGATCTGATGGCAGTATATGGAACCCTGTTGGTAGAAATCAACTTGTAAAACGGTCAACTCGAATTAACCATAAAAATATGATTACAGAATACATTTCTTTTAATATGGAAAGGTAGACTCAGTCTGAACAAATTTGTTTTTTTTCTCATCAAATTATATTTGCCATGCTATTCTCAAATGCTGAATTTAAATCTTTTTGAAAATCTTACACAATATAAATAATACATGATTGATGATCGGTTCACTTCAATATAAGAGATTAAAGAAATGTAATAACAAATAGAACTATAGAAATAAAGAATCACACTGAGAAGCGTCATTGTTGCAAAATATTATGATTCTTTACCTATAAATATATCTGGGACTACCGATATATATAAGTTTAGATCGCTTTGATTGGTAAAAAGGAATACTAAGATATTGAACATGAAATATCTGGATATGAAACTTTTGCTTATGTTTTGCTTTCTCCTCTTCAATGGTATTTCTCCATCAATGTCAATGTGTAGCCATGGAGTAAAACATTGTGAATTTGAATCTTGGACCATGTGGTCGTCATGTAGTGCTTTCTGTGGAGGGACAAAACACAGATCCAAACCGATTTGTTGTGAACATTATCATGGTCATCAAAGAACATTTGATGAATGTTTGCAAATTTGTCATTTTTCGAAGGACAAATATTTAAGGACCAACTATCAAAAAAGAAGCTGTGCAAAGTGTAAATATGGTAGGTTTAATACTAAAATTTGTACTTTTGGATATGGAAATTGAAGCGAAATAATAATTAATCGTGTAACAAGTTAATTTAAACTTATGTTCAGAATACTTTTATCATCAATTACTTTAATAAGTTAGATAATGAAATACTGACACTTCTTGCACATATCATAAAAACACAAAGAATATTTGCTGCATGTAGGTTGGTATAAAGGTTAGTTTCTATCGTAAGTAAGGAACCTTGACAGCGTGTTTAATAGGCATGCTTCTTCATTTTTTTGTTATTTAAGAATTGACTTGTCGATGGCCGGTTTTAGCAATCTCTGTTTGATCTTTTTAAAACCTGTAAAGACTCAACTTAAACCATGGCGTACTCAGAACAACACGTTGACTTATAAATGTGCTTTTTGGTTTTTACTGCGTATTGTGTTGCCATCCAGTAGACGTTTATCACATATCTTCTTTTATTCTTATTGTCATAGATATTTTTCAAAAATAATAAAAAAAATATATGATACAATTACAAGCAGTCACAATATTTGAAAGATAAATCACTCAATCTTAAAAAAAAAATCAAGATTTCAGCATCAAAAACGTCATTATGATATGCATGCAATCAATTGTGAAAAGAGTCAAAAATTATATAATATGCAGTTTTCTGCATTTATTTAATTACTTTCTTAACAATCTATGATACGTTGAAACCTCGCCACATTTTATATGTGTGTTCCAAGGCAAGAACATGCAATTCAGTGGTTATCGTTCGTTGCTGTTTGCCATTTTTTTGTTTTTCCTTTATTGTTTAACAAATATCATGCCGCTGGTTTTCTCTTTTGAATTATTGCACATTTTTCATGTGGGATAGTTATACCTTACTATACGGAATGGGTCTTACTCATTTTTGAAGGTCGTATGATGACCTGTTAGTTGTCAACATCCACGTCCTTTGCTCTGTGGTAGATAGTTGTCCCAGTGACAACACTACCACATCTTCTTATTTTTATATAATCCGGTATCAATGTACATTTAGGGCCAGGTTTAATCCACCGTTTTCTACATAAGGAAATGCCTGTACCAAGTCAGGAATATGACAGTTGTTTTCCATTCGTTTGATGTGTTTGAGCTTTTGATTTTGTCGTTAGATAAGGGACTTTCCGATTTGGATTTTCCTTGGAGTTCGGAAATTTTGTTATTTTACTTTTTATAGGCTAATCTATGCTTATTTTTCATTTCTTATGGACGTCAGAGAAAATAATAAATTACAAACTCACACGTCTCTTTTTATTCATATTTCAATCTTTGCTAAAAAAATAATCAAGTTTTAAAAAATAGAAGTGAAACACATTTTAATAACACGGGTTGCTTGATTGCTCTTTGCTAAACGTCCAGTGGTAAATAGTCCATGCATGTTCAGGACGATACACGGTTTGAATATCCTATTTAAAATAATTAACAACACGCGTTCAACTAGTTTAATTTGATCTCCTTACCTTCCCGGATCACATGTTTTCTGCGAACTGTTGTATGGACAATACATTTTTTTTTTGTCTTTTTCTTTTTTATTTTGTCTATAGTTTTTTATGTCCATCATTGACACTTGAATTTTGATTTGCCCCAAAATATCTTCATTTAAAACCTTCAAAAATGAATGAATACTAACGATGTTGTCATTCATTGACATTAAGTTTAAAGATAGTAGATATATTGCAAGAGTTGTAATGGCGAGAAAAACACTTCTTTTCCGTATTCCCTGAAACGGGACACTTTAAAATGTTTGCAATAGTAAAATTGACGTTCTACCTCAAATGAAAGATTGTGAATTATGTTCACTTTATATTACTTGATCGGATAAGAATACGTAACTGAAAAAACGGATGAGTAAATAGATGTTCAAATCAAAGAAGAAATCAGTCAAAAAACATCGTAGGGTTATAAAAATCGAACGCTGTTTTATCTTAAAAGATATGTTTGTTTTAAAAAAGTACTTGTTTAAAGTTATCGCACAAAAATATTCCAAAAAATGAATGGATTCTTTTTTAAGGGAGTTTTGCACATTTAATACGAGAGCAGAAATCGATTTGTCTTTTTAACATTATTTTGGGATCATGAACTCCTGTTTAGAAATTACTTGTATGAGTTGTATGGATTGCATTGGTTTTTATTATCTTATTTGTATAGAATAGAAAATTGTAAAGGGAAACGTGTCAAAGAGACAACAACCCCACCAAAGAGCAGAAAACAGCTCAAACCCACCAATGGGTCTTCAGCCCACAGAGAAAATCCCGCACCCGGAGGCGGGCTTCAGCTGGCCCCTAAACAATAGTGTATACTTGTTCAGCAAAATAGACGCCAAACTAAACTTCGAAACATACAAATGAACCAAAAATAAAAAAAAAAAAAAAAAACACACACACAAGACATACAAAGACTAGAGACTTGGGATAGGCGCAAAAATGCGGCGGGATTAAATATGTTTTGTGAGATCTCACACCCCTCCCCTAATACCTCTAGGAAATGTGGAATAAACAAACACACAGTAAAGTGCACAGTAAAAATCAGTTTAAGTCCGAGTCGGATGTTAGAGTAGGTAACAGAAGAAACTAAGCAAAATGACAGTGATAAATATATATTAACAACGGACTACTAGCAGTTACGAACATGCCAACTCCAGACTTCAACTGATTAAAAGATTATGTCTTCATTATATGAAAATCAACCACAATCCATCCCGTTAGGGATTTAGTATCATGCCATCATAAATTATTCGAGATGAACATAACCCGTATCATGCCAACAACTGGTTTTAGAATAAATGTGTTTATTTCTGATGCAAGTAGAATATGTCTAGAAGGTTTATTCCTTGAATGCCAACATCCTTTGATCTACCGACAATTTACCTGTAAAATTATGTTGGCGTTCGAGGAATAGGTGTAAGTAGTTATCACAACAAAAGTGCATGCTTAGCAAAACAATCATACTAATTAAACAGATAGGTAAATTACAGGTAGCGAAATCTAGTTCATGTCGGTCAAGTTGTTAAAAATCATTTTTTGCTGTTACTGCTTGAACAAATATGGATTCTCTTAAAATGAAACTTTGAAAAGTGTTGCATCACAAAGTCAACATGTGCATATTGTCAGGAATTCCAGTTTGCACAAATTCTACAATAGACTCTTTGGACTTTCAAGTTTTTTTCAATATTTCTATAATTGTGTGTGCTGTAATATCCTCCCATATTACTTGATGGAATTTCTTGAAACTTTGTATCTCGTGTTAGATTACTATGTTTTATTTTGTTCAGTTGTTCAGGATATTTTTCTTGGTTATAATATTACACACTTTTTTTTTATTGTAAGTGATTCATAATATATTGTTTAGGTGTTTTTTATGTTCGCAACTCATCGGAATTCTTGTTACCCTATTTTAAGAATTTTCTTGAAACTTTGTAGAGTTGTGGAAGATATTTTTATAGTTTTTTCATAGCATAAAAAGAAGAAAAAAATCAATTTTGAATAATATATTTTTTATTTGTACACAGAAAGTAATACATATAACATAAGCAAACATTTAGCAGATTGACAAAAAGCACTACATATGTGATCTGATAACAATTGTTGAATAGTTTATACAAGCACTTTTCACATTTAACAGTCTATTACAAGTGTAAAAGATACGATGCTGAGTCTGCAAACTGTACAGTTGTCATCTCTCTCACGGTCTCTTGGGTGTGGAGTCTGGATGATTTTCTTGATCTTTGAGTGCCACCCCTCTAATGTGTTGGTTGTTCTTGGTCCTACAGTGTTGTAATGGTTCCACAGATGACGGTTGCCTTCTACCCAGTACTCGGTCACATAGTCAGTAAATCTTGCGGTGTTGATGTCGGTATCTGCATCCTTTAAGTCTTGGAGAGCTTGAAACCAGACGCCCTCCACCTCCTCAGTTGGTACCATTGGAAGAACTGCTGCTCTTCTCACCAGTCTGTGGATGTCCTCGTTGTTCAAATATGGAACTAGCAGGCCACACTCTTGAGTTTTCCGCCAGATACACTTGGTATAGTGGAAAAAGCAACCTTTCTTGGTGATGCCAGGAAACACTGTAGATGCTGCATTGTGTGCTGCTGTCTCGTAGTCAAGTACTATAGTCTCTGGTTGAAGTTGCAGTTGGTGTTGTTGACAGTAATCTTTAAGTAGTTGGAAGAAACGGATGTAGGTTGCCTGGTCTTTTCCTGGTAGTAACACAAAGACAAGTGGGTACATAGCTCAATCCTCAAAGCTATGTAGGGTGTATAACTGGTAAAAAGTAGAGGGACAACTGTAAAAGGTACCATTACCATAAAGAGTAGAAGCTGCTGTCAAGTGGCTCAAGTTGAAGATGGTGCTGAATAGCAGGATTAATTAATTGTTCAATTGAAAATTTCATATACTTCATATTAACTAATAAAATATTTAAAATGATATTGAATTAAATAAATCCTTTTTTTTAGTTTGAAATAATTGTATTTAACTAAAATTTCTTTAATATTTCTAATATGTCTTATGTTAATGAACATTTCCATTTCCAAAATATCTTTTTTTTTAATAAAAAGTAATAAAAATGTTTTAATTTTCTTTATTTCTTTAAAATTCATAATAATTTAACCCCAAAATCTACTATTTTTTCTTACCAAAAAGTGATAAAATGTTGCAATTTTATCAAGTTCACTAATTATTTTTAACAGTTAAATACTTATAAAAACATTTACATAGGTATAAAAACGCCTATTGTTATTATATAAACATCTATTGAAATATTTTTGTTGGCGTTCAAGGAATAGGTAACATACAAAATGTTGGCATTCGAGGAAGACACCGTCTAGAAATAAATGCATATCTTAGAATTACGAGGGTCTATAAATACAGCTTTTTCTTCTTCAAAAGATTTAAAATATTTAGCTTTGAATTATCCCCAATCTCCACCCCCATTTAGAAGATTTATACACACTGAAACAACTTCCGTTGGACTTCTAATTTTTCTTTCAAATTAAAAAAAAAATTATTAAACAAATGCAGTCATTATTACCTGGTCGTGGTGAACCCCACAAAGAATTACATTTAATGCTAGCTACTTCTGGTCGTGATGTACCCCACAAAGAATTACATTTAATGCTAGCTACTTCTATCCTACTAAGTATTTGGATAAATAAGATGATGTTTATTATTAAAGTTTATGATTTGAGATAAGTATGGGATAAACATATATAACATTTGTATTGTTAATTGCGTATTTGATTGACAGATTTCCGCATATTTAACAATAGCTAAATCAATGTCGATATAAATTTCCTAGTTGTCAAAGTTATTACCAGACCCACAGCTATACACTCCTTCGTCCTGACAATAGATGATTGGCATAAGTTTTATTTGAATCCGAAATGGAAAAATAAAAATTTCATTATCACTAGTTGAGCTTTCAGAAACGAGTTATCAGAAAAACCCTAAAGTCACACTGAAAATATTACAAACTTAAAAAAAAAACAGAAGTCAATGAGTGTCCCAAGCAAGAGAAATTTGTCTTTAAAATGGTGAAAAAAAAATATACAAGCAAACGGCAACACATAATGTATATATGATGGTTGTCTGAGAGTTGAATATTTTTTATTGGAAATTCAGATGTGCATTTGAAAAAAGTGTTTCAAGGTCGACTAACAAAATTTTTAACAGATGTATTATTTTTTTACCTTTGTTTTTTATTTTAAATTATCGCACTACAATTTTCTCTTTGTGTGCATGTTTATAATATTAATGTTTTAATATGAATGAAGGTATTTATTGTTCTTATTTTTAAGGAATATATTTATTAGGAGTCATTTTAAGTTTCGTTCGTGATATATACCGCAACGAACATCTTTCAAGTACCAATTCTCTCGATTTAAATTATCAGTGAAGAATATATCAGAGTTTATCGTTTTAGATAATACGATATGATTGTTGTTGTACGATATGATTGTTGTTATACGATATGATTGTTGTTATACGATATGATTGTTGTTATACGATATGATTGTTGTTATACAATATGATTGTTGTTATACGATATGATTGTTGTTTGATTTGTATTGTTAATTCCTTATTTGATTGACATAATAACTTTGAAATTTAAATATGTGTATGAATTTTCTAGATCACATGTCCATGTTGTCATAGTGTTTTTGGATTTAATGATGTCAGTATTTTTTTTATGAACTGTAACAATCACATATAGCTTAAAATTAAAGACAAGAAAAAAAGAACTAACTTGGCTATGCGGTATGGGTTTTACTCATTGTTGAAGGCCGCACGGTGATAGTTGTTATTTTCTGTGTCATTTAGTCTCTTGTGGAGAGTTCATACCACATCTTCTTATTTTTATAACTTGGAGTTCGTTCTCTTTATCTTCCACCTATTTTTTAACCCTTGTACATGTCGTTTTCAGATACAAATTCATGTTGGTTCTGGGTATCCTTTTATAATTTGTTGTTGTTAATTTTTTAAATCATGAAACAAATTTACAATGTATTGTATAACAATCGAGATACAATACACGGGACTGAATAAAGTTTAATTTTCTAATTGTATACGATACTGTTGTAAATCGTTTAAGTGTTAATTTAGACGCGTTGATATCTAAATTCCAACTTTTCGATTTGACTTTGCGAGTAAAATAATTTTAGGAAACATTGGCCATATCTCTTAGAGCTGGCTGATCTTATCTACAATTAAGCAATAAGATAATAAGTAAGTGCTAAGTAGGTTTATTTTTTTATTTGGTTACGTAAAGTATACACAGCAGACCAATATTTCGTTAAAAGTACTACCGCCCCTCGGACGTATAATTTTAAAGTGTATCCTGCAATATTTATATTTTTACGGATATTTGCTTTAATATTTCTCAAATTTGCAATATATATATCATTATGAATGATATGTTAAATAAGTATACACAGCAGACCAATATTTCGTTAAAAGTACTACCGCCCCTCGGACGTATAATTTTAAAGTGTATCCTGCAATATTTATATTTTTACGGATATTTGCTTTAATATTTCTCAAATTTGCAATATATATATCATTATGAATGATATGTTGAATAAATATATGCAGCGATGTCAAAAAGTTCTTCGCTGATAAAGTTTCTGATATCTTTTTCAAAACTATCTCAACTGTATTTCGTAATTGTTTCGTGCGAAAAGTTACCAGGAACCCATTTATTATGTATCATTTTATATTGCGAAGTTTTTTGGTCCTTAAAAATCAAACAAATGTATTACTGCAACTATTTCAATAAAGGGGACAAATGATGTTCAGTTTCGAAACAACTGGCGTTGCACAATATACATTATCTGTTCTGGAGGCTCACTCACATTTTCCTAGCCTCGATCGCAGTGATTATATTAATTCCACATCTCATTTGTGACAGATTATAATGAGATCATTCGTGTTTTTTGCTTACCGTTTTTGGAGCATATGATATCAGCCCCGTGCTCGTGGTGCTAAGTCTTTAGTTTTCTATGTAGTATTTTGCGGTCTTGTTTGTCTTTTCATCGTTAGTCGTTTTTTTTGCCACGGCGTTGCAATTTCCTCTTCGAACTTATTAGTTTTGAATTTACCATTAGTATCTTTCGCCCTTTTTTGTCAAGATTAGGTTTCAAACACAACCTTAAATATCATATATGTACGTTCTTTAGAAATTTTCTGATTTGATTCTTCCAAATATTCGAATATAATTGGAAATTTTAGATATAACTAATAAACGTCAAGTCGTCTTCTGTTCCCAGCACTATCGTGTTTGATTGTATGATGGGTGCATGGTTTTTTAATTTTTCATAAACAAATTCATTGTATAGACATATTTCAAGGCTATGAATTATTTCGGGATTTAATTTCTGATTTGTTTTTTTACAGAATGATAGGCTGAAAGAAAAAAAAAGAAACTTTAGATAAATATCAATTCACAAGAAAAAAAAATCAAAAAAAATAATCAAATAAAACTAAACAAAAAACATTTCCTATCAACTGCTTTTGATGTTTTGTTCATAAAAAAATCCAAACTTCAGTACAAGTCTTGCGCACTGAGTACTAGTTAACTCCCCGCACTATTTTCCCACTTGTTCTCTTATATTACACCACACGACTGTATTCATTATTTTATTAGGTTTTCAAGTGTCATTGATGTGTTACATAATTAAAAGGTTTAGGAGCTTATTATATTTTCAATAACATTTATTTATTATAATTTCTTATTGTCTAAAGTTGTTTCAAACGGCATGTTGAACGTGACATTTCTCAATATGAATTTGCAATTGTCAGTGGTATTACTTCTAGATTACAAGATATGTGCTACGAAATTATTTCACGTGCTTCCTTGATTTTGATTTGAACAAGATATATATTAATATATGAATTGTATATTATGTGAAGTATTTGCATTATATTGCAATATCTATACAATTTTATAACCTTATTCTGACCTTATCTGCAGGTTATTTAATAATCTGCTGTAGATTTTTAAATATGTTGTACTTCCATTCCAATGCAAATAAACCAAGAGTACAAGTAAAATGCCCGTGAATCAAACCATGTGTTTCAACAGTAATGAAGTAACTTTTTATATCATTTATTCAGAGAGAGAAAGTATTTACATCTAGATTTTCTGCGAACAAAAAATGTAGAAATTATCACGCTTTAATTCATCAGACTAAATACACTTTTCGATAAAGGATATATCTTTACTGTAGTCGTTGAATGATATTTCATGATTTTTTTAGATTCATTTCAATCCAAGCATTTATATAGTTTCTTTTGTTTGTTATCTCTGTTGTATTTTGTACAAATTTCTTTGTAAACTGGACAAGATAATTTCATGCTTTGTTAACTTACCGTTGCTGTATGAAATCTACTCAGAAATACAACTACCAATTAGATAATGCAATATTGCATACTTCTTTCTTTTTATTTCATTCATTTAGTTCTTTGAGCCTCACTTTTTTTGCGGTATTTTTTTAATATTGTTAACCTTGTATCTGATCTTGTTTCATTGTACGTTATTGTTTATTACTTCGCTATTCCATTGACCAAAATTGAAAAAAAGGAGAGGCATAGAAGGAAACAACTAGTTTTACACAGATTCGTTCACTCGCCTTGAGTCAGGAAACGCATGTGCGATTGCTTTTATGATAAATTTCTGTTTACTTAGGGTGGGGTGGGGGTATGGGTTGTTAGTGTTTTTGTTTTGTTCGTTGTTGCTTTTTCTTTTTTTACAGAATTAAGGGCCAGTTACCCGAATGTAACCTACCGAATTAGACTTATTACCGGATTTGTACTAACATGAGCAACACGACGGGTGCCACATGTGGAGCAGGATCTTCCAGGAGCACCTGAGATCACCCCCAGTTTTTGGTGGGGTTCATGTTGCTCAGTCTTTAGTTTTCTATGTTGTGTTTTGTGTACTATTGTTTGTCTGTTTGTCTGTTGGTCTTTTTCTTTTTTAGCCATTGCGTTGTCAGACTCTCTGGTATATTTCGCCTCTCTTTTACAGATCAATGACAAGTTATATTTAACACTAGTTTTCTCGACCCTAGATGATTTAAAACATTAACATGCATGTATAGTCGCGACACAAATTTGTTTTTAGATATCATTTATTGCCTTCGTTTTCTTATTGTGTTACTAAGTTCCTGTCTCATTGATATGTACCCGACATTTAGATATGTCTAACAACAAAAATATTCATAATATAAATTTTAATTCTAATATCAAACCTCAAACCTGTCGGAATATATTTAGCCTTTGCTTTCATTTGCAGACAAATTTTTCATCAGTCGGCAAATGTATACCATACCTCAAATCATGCTTTTATTATACTATAATTTGTACTTTAACCTAGATTTGAAGACTCTAATTGTTTTTTTTTATTTCGTTATATAAATTATTCTCAATAAAGTTTCGATGTATAACTTGATGTTAAATGTATTGATGATATATTTTTAATTTGAATACACAATGATTTATTAGGTTTTATATCTACACTAGAAACATTTACTTATACTTATAGTTCTTTTCAAGCGATGACCATTACTTACAATAAATCAGTACGAAAATTAGTTTGCATTTCTTAGCTTGGCTACCAGGTTTTCCCGTTGTAGCATTCTAGAATGTGATAGGCAGTGGCTGGGCTACTACATTGAAAACAAATCTGTTCAACTGTGTTTGCTTCATGATTAAGCACGTGATATTAATGAAAGAAGGGACAAGGACTGGTGGGCGTGAACATAACAGTATGACATAGTAGGGTACAAGTTATCCTGTGAACCAGCCCTTTACAAATACAATGGTTTTTTTTTATAACTCAATGTGACGGTATAGAATAAAGCAAATTGCATTCATTATAGCCAATTGTATACATGTATTTGTAATATTTGTCATTGGACGTTTATTAGCCAAAATAAGACAAACATCTTGATTACAATAGAAGAAACAGATGTTGAAACCCATATAATCTTTATCCTTATTGAAATGTTAGTCACCATTATATGTGATGCCGCAAGTAGTTTTTGCAAGGTTTGCGTTGTACCAATGAATTATTCTGTGGAAAATAGTCAAACAAAACCTTGTTATAACCCATAGGAAAGTGATACTCATAACAATCATAAAGTGAAAGATATGACGAGGAGGGTTGTTCAGCAGATGTATTGATTTGTAACACGCGACGTGTTAATGGTAATTGAGTCACCTTAATGATACTTAAGTCAATGTCAAATAAACGCATGCCACCTAATTTTTATGCAGGCATATTATACATAAACAACACAATCACATTTTCTAAAATTACTTACGCAATTTATCTATTAGATTTTATTTCATTTAAATAAAGATACACAACTATGCGTTGACAGATAAAAGGACCTTTAATATAATAATTTTTCGTGAAAGGAAAAGTTAGAACAACTGTTCTAGTGAGCTTGAGAATGACCATATATTTAATACTATCAAGTGACTATAAAGTTTAGTAAGGACATTATCAACAGTAATGTCACGATATGCTATTTTTTATCTGTTACTTTCTATATTGCATCTTGTGACTTCTGAATTTTTGTGCCATGGAAAATATCGTTTTTGTGACATCCAGCCTTGGCAATCATGGTCATCATGTACCGCAAAGTGTGGAACTGGAACTCAATGGAGAAATAAACCCGTGTGCTGTGATCCGAATGTTATCGTACCATTTGGTTTAGGACGATGTTTAAATTATTGTAAAATAAATTCAAATCAAATACAAGAAGACAGAAAATGTGGAATATGTAACAACGGAACATACAATGATATTCAAAATAAATGCGATTGTTTCCATAAATATTCTGGTGTTTGTTGTGATCAAGGTAGGTTCAAATGAACAAGAGTTATGAATTGTTAAATTTGTTTTAGTTATAATACTGTTGAGGAAGAACATTAATTCCTTATATTTCAAATTTACAACTCTTTTTTTGTTTATAAATGCTGCATCAGCTCTCCATCATTGGTTTTAGGTTTTCGGTTCCAAGATATTTCTCTAATACCACTGCTAATATCACGTATTGGCAGTGTATTTACTAGATAATTTCAGTCCTGTAACTGATACCACGTATCAACTATCGTTCATCGAATGTTGATACCGGTTTTGTTATGTTTCTTGCTTGACATGTGCTTCTCAAAAACATGACGGACATTGTTTAAGAGGCGATATATGCGAAGCAGGAAATAGTTACATTGTCGGGTCATATTAGTTGTCTGCTTGCGAGTGAATATTGCAATCAGTATTCAACCAGTTATTAAAGTAAGGTTTTTGTGAATAATTTAGTTAGTAAACTTCTGCATACAGGATGAATGTTTTTTACACATGTTACACGCTTCGTGTCTTTTTATTTCAAATCTAAGAAATGAAATAAAGCCACATAGTAAACACACTTATACTAATGTAGAACGATACGACGGAGGTGCAAAATTTCCTTAACCGAGGCGACTTTATTCCATTTCGGCCCACCTTCCTCGTAGAACTCTCCTATTGTATTATGTTTACTGGACGTAAAGCAATCATCAATCAATCAACATATTTAATATTTAAACTATATCTTGAAACCTAAGACAAATTCTTAAATCCGTAAAGGACTCATTACGACAAGACTACAATGTTTAAATTTCTGCTTTGGAATGTACTGCAATTATTATTTACATTAGCGCTGTCAGGATGCAGACATTTGCTAATCTCCGCCGAATGACGTAAACACACAATTGATTGACGTGTCTAAAGCATACTATGCACAACAGCTGTTTTGATTTATCATCAACCAGCAAAAGCCTTTGCCCGAAATATTTCATTTTAACTATATTCCAAAATAAAGCATTTGAATTATTAATCAATAATTAGAAGTATTTATTTGAAAACGCCATTTAAATTTTTTGTTTTGAATTTCAACATTGACAATCCTTATCGTCCAGTTGCAAATATTGCATGCATATTTAGGGTTGTTTATTGTTAATTGTTTATGATTAATAACATACTTTGTACTAGACCGACAAGCTTATTTGGATGTTAAACGTGCAACATAAGGTAACATTCGATAACCTTTCCTGGGCACATTTTTCTTACTTTACCGGCCATCATTTATATATTTAAACAAGTGCTATACCTCCCGCATTATCATTATTATTATTATCAATATTGATTGGCAAACAAAAAAATCTTGATATTGATGTTGATAACAATAACATGTTATTCACTGTGATAATATATCTTATATTTTAGTTGCGCCAACAACTAAATTTGTACCAAGAACAAAAGCTACAACTACAACAATTGCGCCAACAACTAAACCGACGACTACAACTCCTAAACCAACGACAACAGCAACAACCAAGATGACTACAACAACAAAAACGACAACTGCTTCTACAACCAAACCAACTACTACACCTAAACCGACGACTACACCCAAACCGACGACTACACCTAAACCGACAACTACACCCAAACCGACTACACCAACGACTAAATCGACATCATCAACTAAAACTGTAAAACCTATAACCAAAGTTGCTACTCCAAAAACCAGACTAATTGTATCAACAACTAAGTCGAAAACACCAAGAACCAAAGCAGCAAGTACCCAAAGGAATGTTCCTAAAGCGTCGACAGCTTCGATTACAAAATTACTTCCCGTTAATACGATAACAAAATTGATAAATAAACCGACCATCCTAAAACAACAACTGAAATCAACTTCCAAAACACCAAAAGTACACACTACATCACATAGGAAACACAGAACAACTGCAAAACCGATTCAGGGTCGTTCGTCAAATAAATCACGATCACCAGTTAGCATTACAATAAATGGAAAACCAACTGTGAAGTCCCGTCTTAGTAGTGGAGGAACAAAAAACAGTCAGATATTAAACAATGGTAATATGTTTATCAGAACGACAACACACCAGGGAATAAATCTTGGTACCACAATACAACGATCCGGATGGAAGACTATGCAGGGAAACAGTCTAAGACCATTGAAAACAAACGTTCCATCGACACTCCAAGCACAAAATGTGGGTCAACAAACTATTAATGGTGCACTTTCAAAGACAAAAAATAATATTCCAACGTATTTTCCTCAAGGTGGTAATGGTAAGTACGTTGTTATGTGTTTATAGTATACAAATTTAATGAAGATCGATAAATAAATAATAGTAGTGGTAATAGTAATAGTAAAACATAGCAAAATAGGGGCAAGTTTTGCGAATCTGAAACATTATTTGTAGCTTACTCTCATCATATGTAAAAATTTGAAAAATATGAATTATTTATGAAGTTTTTATACCCTTTTTTCTATCTGCTTCTTTATTTTTTATATTAATCAACGTGTGATTCGCTCGATCTCAGTCCTTCAGTGGTAAATAATTTACGGCGTCAAATTGTCTTGCTCTGATTATGCTATTATGACGACAAGAACAAAAGGTGCGACCATGCCTAAGGACGTCACACAAAAAAATAAACATCATCGTTTTGCAGATCTTTGTAAAAGAAAAGTTAAGTATCTTTCTTATGGTTTAGAATTCATAAGAGAAGCAGATCTGGGGGTGGATCTCGTGTAATATTTCCTTACTCTATATAGTTAAATTTGAAACACTTTCAAATTGTGTCGATAGGAGAAATATCGAATCACATTCGATGCAGTCACCCTTTAACCGACAATGTGTACGGCAGATGCAATCGTTAACAGAAATCCAAGAAATGTTTTGCAGCATTGCAGATAGATAAAACTACGCGTAAGCAATAACACATGTACAGATAGAACGAAAAGTATTTTTGTTTAATTCAATGATATTTTATGCTCCAAGTAATGTTTTAATTACTATTTAAAACGTATAAAAAGGTCGGAAGAAGGGATGAAAGAGAGGGAGAACAGGATTATAAAATCTATAAAAAATCCCAAAGGGGCACCAGAAAAGAGACGGTAGAAAAGATATAATGTGTACAAGACGGAAGAAACATACCTTGACTGAATGAAAGCGGTATTTAACGCCAAACACATGCTATAAATACCTGTGTAGGACATTAAACACCGTCTCTATGATCAGTCAGTCAGTGTGTGCTTCTCCCGATTTCAACCACTTCTATCTTATATCACACCTTTTCCGGATCCACTAGGTGTCAGTTTCGAAGGTCTGCATAATTGAAACCTGTTTCACACTTATCACAATTAATATCGATTTGAGCCATATGATTTTTACCTTGTTTGTTTTACCCGTTTAGAAACTTCAACGACTGATGATGATAGGAGTGTTTAACGTCTTACACAGGAACGTCATCCTCTAAATCGAATGCTTCTTATTTTCATTTTGGTACAGTTTGCCGCTCATGCTAAACATTTTATTTGTCATGTCAGACGAATGATGATCAGGTTTGTTTTTTGAAGCTCAAACTTGTTCTTTTACACCGGATACCGTTTAGTACCACGGCGACTAGCTTGACAAGGCGCTAACCATTTCGATTCAAAACTGTTCTAGTTTTTGTCAATTTCAATTGTTTTACACTCTTCAATTATCAATTTAAATTTATTTCAAACAAAAATATTTTTTGAATCAGTATGAGGAAACCTATGATTGGACACCAATAGTAACTTTGAGTAAACCGGAAGTAGCTTCGTATCAATTATTTTGAAAATTGATGTAGAAGTACATTCAATTGTTCTCTGAACAATTGGTTTTTAATTTTCTTATTTTTCTTTCTTTTAAACTTTTTTTGTATTTAATAAGAAAAACACACAATCCGCATGATAATCTACATTATAGTAAAATGGCTGAACTAATGGTCGTTCTGACAAGTAACGTTTTTCTTTAGGGAAAATGACACGATTGTTCTATCCACTTTTAGAAAATGAGACAGTCATGCTAGAAATGTGTATATTATAATTGTAGTTAAGGGTTTTAACTTTTCAGAAACAAACAGTTCACAAGAAAAAACTCTTTAGAAACAGAATCAGTTTTGACCAAGCACATTTGAATGGACAATACTCGAATTTCAGAAATCTGTATTTCTTTTAAAGTGACCACCTAGAGCTTTAAATTCATTTACATTTTACTCACTTAACATCAGTTGTAATTAAGCCGGAAAAAAGTGAAATAACAAAAATACCGAACTCCAAGGAAACTTCAAAAAGTAAAGTCATTTATCACATGGCAAAATCAAAAGCTCAAACACATCAAACGAATGGAAAACAACTGCCATCGTCTTATCGTTTGTAGTTGTAAATCTTATTTTTTCTGTTCTATTCGTGTGTTACGGTAAAGATAATTAATCACCCAGTTCATTTATAAGATTTTAGTTTGGGTCAACTAAATTTATACGATGTATTTGGTTTACAGTTTGATTTAGAAGAAATACCGACATAGCTTGATAATAAAATTAGTTATCTAATTACTACCACAATTGTATATTAATAAGTATTGTAATTTGCATTGTTATTAATACATGTTAAATCAGTATTACAAACCTAGTCTTGAACTCTATCCTGTTTATTGGAAATTTATAGAAATTTATATGTGACGTCATATATATAGGTAATATACGCGTATATATACGCGTATAAAATTATATACGCGTATATAATCGCACAAATGACATGAACGGCCACTCATAATATTGTGCGTCGATCTCTTCGACTAACATATAATACGTTGTTCGGCTGTGCCTTTTTTATGTGCTGATTTAGGTTGTTTTACGTATTCGTTTTTATTCTGTAGCTAGTCACCACTTCGGTGTTAACATGTATATCTATTATATAGTTATTTTTATAAATTTACTGTTTGCAAAAGTATGAATTATTCTAAATACTAAGGATTTTCTTATCCCAGGCATATAACCTTTTGGAACTTTTGGTCCTCAATGCTCTTCAACTTTGTACTTGTTTTGGCTTTCGAACTTTTTTGATCTGAGCGTCACTGATGGGTCTTATGTAGACGAAACGCGCGTCTGGCGTATTCAATTATAAGCCTGGTACCTTTTGATAGCTATTATTTGTGTGTGTCTCTGTCCTGTTTGTTCTCCCATTTATTTGTATTGTAGTCCTGTCATGTAATCTTGTCATTTTAATGTTATATTTAACATTGCCATACAAGCAGGAGGTTTGGCTAGCCACAAAACCAAGTTCAACCCACTATTTTTTCTTAAAATGTCCTGTACCAAGTCAGGAAAATGGCCATTGTTATATTATAGTTCGTTTCTGTGTGTGTTGCATTTTAGTGTTGTGTTTCTGTTGTGTCGTTGTTCTCCTCTTATATTTGATGTGTTTCCCTCAGTTTTAGTTTGTAACCCGGATTTGTTTTGTTCTCAATCGATTTATGAATTTCGAATAGCGGTATACTACTGTTGCCTTTATCCATAACGATGTTCCTTCGTGCCACCTTGAAATCCATGGCTGTTATAAAAGACCAGAACGTTAATACTGTTGTAATGGAAAATAAAATTAGAGTCCTTAACTCTTTTTGTTGAGTAAATAATTTCTATGAAAGTTCTGTGTATTACTCAAAAGTAAAATAACAAAAATACCGAACTCCGAGGAAAATTCAAAACGGAAAGTCCATAATCAAATTGCAAAATTAAAAGCTAAAAACTCATCCAAGACTATGTTTATACCAGAAATATAAACTTTTATGGAAAATTTCTATCAGTTAGGAATGCTATAGATTGATTTATCATTGGGATTTTTTAAAAATAAAAACAAATATGGCGATCATTGGAAGATGTTTGAATATGAAAACAGTAACGATAAATTTAAAGTAGATTTACAACTTTTATTCATGATTGCCATCTTCCCACAAAATCTGCCGTCGGTGTTTGACGGGTCTGCTGTCCCGATTGACAAAACATATTGATTGAAAAATAGTATTACATTCCTGCCATGCCGATAAAAAAAATGTCGGATCTGCCTTACCGATTGGCCGTAATAGTATGTGTAGTGGTACATGTAGAATCTATATTTTGTATTTTTCTTGACCGTATTATTTATGAATAAAACAGTTGACCATTATAAAAGTAATCATCGAACAAGTTACTGTTATATTGTTGAACATTGCATCTTCAACGATCAATACATTGTTGTTTTAACAGTCTTGTATTATTGAATTTCAAGACAATTCATATATTTTCTTCGTTCTGTCTTTTTTACTCCTTTTTTTGCATTAATTCTTCACAGTTTTATAAGTACTTTTTACAAAATTTGAATGTCAACTTGTTTCTATAGGGTCACGCAGGTGATAATATCGTCCTCACAATTTATATAATAGGCACAGGCAACATTTCATACCATTCGCCAAATGGAAATGGGAACATGAATATGATGTCTAGTTGTCTTGGTGATCCATGTCAACACGGAACTTGCCTTCCCATGAGTAACCGGTATTTATGTTTTTGTGACCCTGGGTACGAAGGAAGGAACTGTCAAATTGGTAAGTATTACAGATACGAATGAAATAGAATATTAAAAAGAAAGATTTATATGTTTCATTTCGACAAACAAGCTCTTATGTCTTATCGATTTGTGATGTCAAAATATAAATGCAATTTGAATCTTCAAACAGTCTTTGAAAGACTATAATCAAACCTATATGTACACCCGAAAGATATATATCAGCTTTTAATGCGGGACATGATTTCTTATTCCAAGATGCAATTATGTTTTCCAAAACTTTGATATCATGTGTTTGTATATGATTGTTTTAAGTCCAGAATTTTTACATACCAAGAACCCATTAGTTAATCATTGATTCATGTTGCTTAATATTTTGTCTTATATTAAGAATAATTATATTTATCCCCACCCTACCATGTTAAGAGTTGCTTTCTATAGTGTTAGAATGTTTTATACTGGGTGAAATGAAAATAACGAAATTAATTGTAAAAGATATGAGTTGTATTGCAATGACTACTTTTATTAACAGTTCAAAATACACTGCAAGGCAGCGGACGCTTGATCTTTCTCTTTAAATTTACTTTTGACCAATTAATACATGTACTATGTGTTGTTCTTTAAATAAAAAAAATGAGAAACTATAAACGTAAATGAAAACTAAAAGAAATTATTCTAAAATTATCATTTATATTGACAGATACAGATGACTGTGAAAATGATCCATGTCAGTATGGACATTGTATCGACAGAGTGAAAGATTTCCATTGTGAATGTAATGTTTTCTTTCAAGGGAAAAAATGCACCAAATGTAAGTATATTCATTTTATCTAAAATACCCCAAAAGTATCAGGAAACATAATAACCGTGCATATTTAAATGTATTTGTACGAAATGAATTGACTGTCTGAATTATGCATGTAAGATTTACGCAATATGTGTAAAATCTGTGCTGTAAATCAAAGAAGTCTTTAACAACTCCGTAAAAAGGGATTCTTTGCGCGTGTGTGGAATAATTTGTGAATGGCATTTATAGTTCTGAATTTATACTGTTCATAAGATATTGTATAAATATTTCAGAAAAAAAAGTATTAACAAAAATAACGAATCAAGATTTATCAACCAACGGAACGAATGGAAAACAACTGTCAAAAGCCTGTCTTGGTACATGCATTTTTCCTATTTAAATGAAAACTAAGAAATTGTGAAGTATACATCAAGTAGTTTACTTAATTACTTGAATTTGGAACATTCGTCTTGGATTTGAAATTGAAAACATAATACACATATGGATGCTGTTAATAATATACATGTTTGTGTTGTAGTGAAGACATGGGCTATTGTTTTTATAGCCTTGTCAGCTTTGGCTTTATGTCTGACATGTTGTTGTTGTTTCTGGTGCGTTTCAACGTAAGTACAATGCAAACATACAGAAGTTTATAGATTTTGTGTCATATGCTTTTAAACATTTCAAATGAAAGTAGTTTTCAATTTTAATTAAAACAACATTTTACACATGTACATGTATTAATTCATTTTTGTAATACATATGAATTGTACAGTTGTGATACAGATTGGTATTAATGTCAAAATATAATGAATTTTTGATCAATAGACAAAACATGTGAATGGCACATGTAATTAATTTTGTCCATTTAAAAGATATACTTTCCCATAATAAAACATATCGATGCCATGTCAATGAAAGTAGCCAAAGACATGTGAAATACATCCGAGGACTTAATTTAGAATGATCTTATGACTTTGATGAGACATGTCTTAGTGTGTGAAACAAAACTATCGCAGGATAAACGTTTCTATTCTAACGCAAACTGAACTGTTGCAAGTCTGAGGATTGCAATACAATTAATAATTATGCTGTTGTTGATGATTACAATAACAAAAATACCTGCAAATTAATAAAAAAGTAAACTGAAGAGACATTATCAGAGGTTATACCTGTGCTGTAAGCAAAATGAATAAAATATTTGATCCAATCGTTTCATGAACTAATGGTACACGTTTTTATTGAATCAGCATATGTGAGAGAAAAGCTAAAAAGATGTAGAGTATATTTTTGATGTATATTTTTCACTTACAGGGTCGATATGTAAAATGAAATATACACTTAATAAATTTCGGGCGTACGAAGAACTTTTCTTGATTTACCTACATCAGGAACGCTCAAACCTAAACGTTTGAAAGCCATGAATGTGTTCATACGCTGAGAAGGTTAGGGGCTATATAACAAAAAAAGAACCTATTTAACAAAATAGCCAAATTCCTCTAAGGTCTAAGGAGTTGAAACCTTAGTTTCTTAAAAATTTCATAGTTGATGAACGGGAAATTTGAATAAGTAAAAGTGACAAATCATGTCAGTATCGAAGGACTAAAGTTTCATATCCCACTGAAATTGGAATAAAACGAGTCTATATCATATTCTTTTTATATATTTTCAACAATTTAACATACATGTTTATCCATGAAATCAAAACGTTATCCAACAACAAACGTGGCGATGTAAGGCATTGATATATAGATTTGCTTTTACATGTTCTTTAGAAAATTTTGCACCGAATGACTTTTCTTACCAAAATTAATTGATTTGTACCCGAAAATATTTATTTTTGTGTTGGTTAGGAAAGTCCGTCTCAAACATATTTTTTCTTTAATAAATAGTCAAAATGTGTGAAAAATGCTGTTTTGAGCAATCTTCGAGTGATCATAATTTGGTAATCTGTTTTGATGTATGCAGTAATATTGTTTGAACATCAAAGTTTGCACATGTATCTGTAATACTGTTAATTCAAGTAAAGATTGAAATAAGTTTTGGAAAATGGCCCTGGCGTGGAATTAATCCAGGATAAATTGTCCATACCGTTTTTTCGTATACAGAAATTCAAACTCTGCTGATAGAGTGTACTCACATAGAGGTATATGGTATAAATATTTGTAGTTTTGAAATCGACTTATGGTATCCAAAGGTTTAGCACTGTCTTAAGATCATCTCAAGACAACTTTTAATTTTGTAAAGTTGACCTGACTGAATACTATGATGTACCTAAGACCAACCAGAGGCATATCCTAGTCCTAAGACAGCTTAGTTGATATGGCCACAGATAATTTAACTGACACTGAATGAACATGTATTTACAAGTGTGAAGGTGTTGCATGTTTATATGTATACTTCAATACCATTGTTTGGAATATATTAGGTCAAATTATTTTCAGATTTATGAAGAAAGATGGCGAAAAAGGCAAAGTTGAGCCAGTAGTAGAACCATTACGAGATAAACCTATGCCAAGACCATCGCCAGTTGGAAAACCAAACGCATGGTTACTTTAAAAGTCTTATGATATGTAAACCGAATAAAGGCGCAAATCGAAAAATAAAAAAAAAGAGTAATCATGCTAATAATTTGGACTGCAATTGGATTTACGGATGATATTTATCGATAAAAAAATACATTTGGAAGTAACACTATTCTTTTAATTCTTTCTGGTTAGGTTGCAAGAAGCTGGTTTGAATTTTCATTATGCACAGTTGCAGACAAAAAATGCATGTAAATGTTTATATAGATATATACACAAAATATCAAATGTTATAATTGCTTTTTTTTGATTTATTCATGAAGTAGATGTTTTTTCCAAATATTTCAATTTTCCCTACAAAATGTTTTCTCTTTTTTAATCTAATTAAAACGTATGCCTAAAATAGAGTTGTGTAAGGTAAACAACTTCATGATTGCTATCTAATTCTACTTATGATTATAAAATAATAAATAGACTGCCCTTGGAATTATAATGCATTTATATTCTGTATTTTAGTTCGCCTTATGTACGATTAGAGGTATATTGTATTTGAAACAGCAAAAACTATCAAACGATGCTTTCACTGATTGAAATTTTGATGAATATTCATTTTATAAGAGATATATAAGAGTTTAGACATGCTTCGCCTGTATTTATTTTTTTCTTTAAAAGAAAACACAAATTACAGAAAGCCACTAGGGTTATAAACTAGCCCTAGTATTAAAAACAAAACGTTCAATTCAATTCAATTCACTCTATTTTTGTTATTCAAGTATTCACAAAAGGACAAAACCTATCTCTAGTGATAATTTGAAATATACAGTAATAACATAGTATTTGCTATTCCGCAGGACAATATTTTATTAAAGGATGCGTCAGCATTCGACCCAAATTCTGCCTGCTTTGAGTCTAAATCATATATATACCGGGTATTTGTTTTGACATTTTTGTTCTTAAATTTCGCATATTTATGTACGCTGTTCATTAGTACATTTGTATCTAAGCTTTTATGTTCTGTGCATACAAATTTGCATTGTACATGAACATGACATTGAATATACCATACTATTTGTTGTTATGTAGTGACTTATAAGTGATAATACACAAAAAAAGGATAAAGGAAATTACCAAAAACGGCGGAAAACAACCCAGACTACACCAACCACCAACACCCGATTCTTCCGGGAAAAAAGGAGACAAACAAATAAAAACAATACACGCTCCTTGTAGACTGATTTGGTAGCGGCACACAATGTGGTGGCGTCACATGTAAGCAAGATCAACGTGTACGCAACCTTTAACTCTAGACCGTATATCGTAATAGTAAACTCTAAAAAAAAAAACCTTCACAGTCCAATGAAGGTGACCACTAATCTGAAAAAGGAAATAAAATACGGCACATAATTTGGAAAGTAATGTCAAATTATGCTCGCTGTTACATTAAGCCAGGTGAGGTAGAACTAAGAGTTATATGTTTTATAATTATATAAGCCAACACATGCAATCCTCAATTGTCGGAAAAGAGTTTCGATTTGGATCTGAAGTCTTTCAAATTTTCTAAGTAGATAGTACTTCGGTCCTGACATGATTTTTAACACCTTTCCATTTCTATGTAAAATCATTCCAGCAGCGCCTGCATATTGAGTATATATCTCCAAGTTGATACGATATTCCAGGGCTTGCGTTTCCTATCATGATTTGCTTAATAGAGGTTTGCTGCTCACAAGGAAGCTATTAAACCAAGACTTCCAAGAGGTGAATTTGAGTTGGCGGACCATTACGTGATATCTGCTTCACAGAGGACGACGGATATGTTCCAATCATCGTAATCACTTTCGTGCCCTCCATTTCCCCGAACCTATCAAATTAAACTTATCATCGGGTTTGTACTTACATGAGCAACATGGCGGGTGCCACATGCGGAACAGGATCTGCCTTCCCTTACGGGGCACCTGATATCACCCACGGTTTTTTGTGGGGTTCGTGTTGCTCAGTCTTTAGTTTTCTATATTGTGTTTTGTTTTCTGTTGTTTGTTTTTTTTCTTTTTTTGCCATGACTTTGTTAGTTTATTTTCTAATTATGAGTTTGAATGTCCCTTTGGTATCTATTGCCTATCCTTAATAAACTTCTCTTTAGTTCTCCGTTGATGAATTAAGGCGACAGAAGTTTAGTTCAAATCTCGTAAATCAATTAGTAAGAGAAAACTTAAAATAAACAGAAACTAGGGGAATGTCCTGTTATGTATGTAGCACCCGCTATGAATTACAGATCAGGCGACTATATACTGTTATCTAAAGATCTAAGACCATAAAAATATGTTGATAGTAAGTTGAGACAGCGACACATCGTATCGGTCAACCCATTCGTGATGGTGACCGTAAAACCTTACATAGTGTAGATTTCAGTCGTACTTTCACATAACTGTTTTAGTAGCTTATGTGTAAGAGCAAATCCTGTGTAATAAATGAAGAACTTAAAAATAAACTAAGGTTTCAAATGACTCATACAAAGTTGACATTAGATGAATGTGGTCATACAGTTCTTCACGTATTAGGTCTTATACGTCTTTAGTTCAAATGTTTAGGGGTTTGAGCGTTTCGGAGGAAGGTGATTCCAGAAAAGCGCGTCCAACGCAAGAACTTAATTAGTGTTACATTTTTATTTAAAAAATGAAAACAACACGTTATATAATTTCATGCGTCCGAAGTGCTTTTCTGGATTTATCTTCATCAGGAACGCTCAAAGCCAAATATTTGAAAGCCAAGGATTTATAAGAACCGAAACTATCGAAGAGCTATATGACCAAAAAGAACCTAAAAAATAGAAAAATCCATCATAGTACTGGGTCGATACTACTGCTGGTGGACTATAAGTAGTCCCCGATGGTATCATCAACTCAACAATCAGTGTTTCATTACTTACATGATTTTTTTAACAAACTTTTCTGAAATTCTTTTGATAAATAAAATAAGATTCCATCTCCATCAGGCAAAGTTGAACTATTGTTTTATGTCCCCATTGGTCGTATAGCTCGTCAAGTGTTTAGGTCTTATACATAATTTGTTTTCAAATGTTTTTGTTTGAGCGTTCCAGATAAAGTTAAAAGCGTTTTGGACGCACGTAACAAAACAGTGTTTTTTATCCATTACTAGCACTGGATCGATACAACTGCTCCACGGTTATCATTCGGTATATACAAAAAATGATCGTGAAAGAATAAGTAACGGTAGTCAAGTATTGCGATTGGATCGTGAAAGATTCATGAATAATAATAACAAATACTGGAAAAATAAAACTGTCTTTCAAAATGGTTAAACATTAAGATCAGTATCAGAGAAAAATGAAGGTTTAAAAATACACCGTGAAAGATCTGTTCCGCTTATTTGTTTTTGCAAAAATCCACGAAAACGATCAAATCATTCTTTTAATTTATATCTGTAATTGGTATCGCAACCGATATTGGATTTGGAGGACTTATTCCAGTTCACTTTGTTTGTTTGTTTTGTAAATAGGGATATGATGGTCCGATGCCATTGGTTCTGATTATTTGATAATACCACACACACTAGTTGCACCTATACCAATATAAGTCCGTCTGTCCGTCCTGTATAAATTTTATGTCGTAAAGAAAGATTGTCTCATCTGATTTCCATTTGTTTTTATGTACTGTCATATCTATAAAACAAAAATCCTTGTTGATGTTTGGAAAAATTGGGTGAAATAAATGTTTGAAAAAAAACCCAATGGAAAATAACTGTTATATTCTTGACTTGGCACAGACATTTTCCAAAGTAAATAAAGGGTCAAACCTAGTTTCTAGATAGCTAAAACGCTCACTTTGATGACAGTTGTTTTATTCCCGTAATATTCCCAAATTGGGTGAGAAACCCAAACAGACACAATTTGTTAACGCAGTTATACAATATAACTGGGACCCATCATCCAAAACTGTGTAAACATACATCACAGACATACAACACAACTGCATAAACTTTCAAAAGCACACACAATTAAATCAAACAAAGACGCCAGCATATAAGTTTTTTTATATCTTATAATACAGTCAGTATAGTAAAGCATAATGACATATACCCTTTACGGATAAAATACAAAATAAGTGAATTATAAGAAAGGGTACACAAAATAAAAACAATACTATACAAACATCATGTGTCCAAATTGCATTTCTGGACCCCCCGCAAGCCCAAAACCTGAAAACTGGATGAACATATACCGAGTAACGTCAAGATTCATATGACCAATAGGAACATAATAATACAAAGACAAATTCTACACAGCGTCAGCACATAGAATATATACCTCAAGACCATCCTGTATTATTTTTAAAGTAGACACTGAATATTTATCTATCAGGTCTTGGTACTTTCCAATGAACTTTTTGAGAAAAAGGACTAGATGTTCTTTGCCAAATAGCCAAAACCCCAGCTCATTATTTTAATGTTCAGACACTGACGTTTTTACAAATTATGAGTAGTAGCTGCAAACTCCTGAATATCGTATGAGTTGAGAAATGTATACTCCATACGCGGGTGAAGTTGGTATATTGCTGCCATGGTGAAAACAAATTATAATTTCAAAATTTGAATCATTTCTTTTGTCATAGACTCTAATATTGAGATGAAATCTGTAGTCAAAGTCGGGGTATGTCTAGAAGGCTGAGGAAGCTGTATATTATGTAGTGTCTGTAATCTCTAGTTCATGACTATCAAAGGGATCCAATCAGAAAGTTTGTATTTTAAATGGAAAGAACATCTTCAATGTACAATTAAATGATGTAGCTTCTGTGATCTAACCCTTACGAAAAAAAACGGAGTTTCGTACACATAAAGATATTTCCAGGGGAAGACCACCAGATCCCATCTCGCTTCATTCATTCGTATATGCATTTAACAATATACATACAAAAATATTTACTTTTCGACATTTAAGCTCATGGTTATCTTATCATCTTGGATGCCTGGTTAGCACTGCCTCTTAAGTGAAAACAGCTCTAAATATATGTCTATATAAATACATGTATCTGTATCACCAAAAAAAAAACAAAAACAAAAATGAAAAAAATGAAAGCATTAATTTACTTTCATAGAAATCAACCCTTCAACCAATTGCAAGTACAATGTATATCAATTGGTCAAAGAAATGATGTTTTCTGATCATTAAGTCAGGTCACTAAAACAATTTTAGAAAAACAATATGCTTGAACAAAAATATCATGAACATGAATAAAAAAACATATGGCGTAAACGTCAGAGCAAAAAACAATTAAAGAAAAAACTTAGCAAAAGAAAAACCCAGATAGACAAGGTTCCTGGCTTTTGACAGACACATGCACATGGAATTTTTAGTTTGATTTCCAAATATGTAGGAACTAAGTCTGAAACAATATCTAAAATCCATATGATTCAAGCTCGGCATTTGGATAGTTGGTGGGTTTAAAGCATACTCAAGTTATTGAATGAAAATCTTTCTATTGTCGGAAATGTTCAATATGACGTCCGCGATTGCTCTGACGGTATTAACTGAAATAGCGAGATAGAGCAGTTGCGATTTTAAAATATTTTGTTTTAAGATGTTTTGTCTTTGAGTACGTGTGTTAAGCTGCATAGAGGTATTCAAGAAACAGTGTGGACAACCCTAATAATTATATTGATAATAATACCGAATGATTTACTTTTAAAGGTTATCGATAATAAATGATTTTACGCCCACTCAGTCTGTCAGAGGCCTTCCAGTGGGGATTTAAATAATCATTTGTTAAACATTTCGATACATAAAATGAAACTCTTTTCACAAAAATGTAAAGGAATTTGTTTTTAATATTCTTTATATCTGCACACACAACAGTTTCATTTTAGAGAATAATAAATGTTCAGAGCTAATATCATTAAATAATCGAAAAATACATTTACACATTTCAATTTTAATTGTAAAAAACACAAAATATCTTAAGAGAAAAATACTCCCACGTTGTTAACTTTGAAGAGTAACCTACAATTTATTCAATGCATAGGATTTGTTTGTGAAAAAAGTTCCGGACAATGAAAAGAATCATTTGTTTATCTGGATATTTCTCACATGGATCATCGTTTGAATCATTCAGTCATATAAAGAACTCATATGAACAGTTTGCCTTGGATATTCAAGTACTACACAACTCAATTGCCGCAGTCTATTTATGTATATATCTATATGTATATCTAATTAACTAAAAGACTTTTCTGTTTGTATAATGCTTTTTATGTAAAGGGGAAATCGTTACACGTGTGTGTGTGATCATTTTTGTCTCTTTGACCAAAGACATTGCTAACCATAGACTATTCAAACTACTTCCAAAAATGAGGAAAAACGTATTTATTTTAAAGTAGAATTCGCCAATAAAGGCTTAGATGATATCTATTAGCAATATTTTCCACCAGAAATCTGTACTAAAAACTATACCTGATTACTTCAAAAATAAAGCTACACCTGTAATTTCATATACTTACACCAAGTCTATTGCACCAAAGATTTTCAACCATACGGGGGTTTTAGAGGCCTTTAACCTCAAAGATGTGAAATCCAAACCTCCGGATTGCTTATGTGCATCGTCAAAATACAATTATAGTCCAGCTGGTCATGTTATTACTGGCGACCTTGGCATCGTCACCAATGAACAAATAAGAGAGTTGTTAGCAATTGGACCAAAATATAGAATTCCCCAGCCCATCAACTGGAAAAAAGAACTTCAAGTTACTGATGGATGCAGTTGAGGAGGACTATGCTGGGTAAAGCGCAAACCAGAGAACCAGAACTGGACCTTTGTCTGAATGGACCAAAACTTTTCGATCATGCATTTAGAAGCGCATTCAGAAACTACGATGTACTATGAGCACAAGGGTTTCTGGTAGCACGGTAGTATTTGCATTCCGGAATTTAGGTTGCTCTTTTGTGTACCCTACTTAAGTCAATGTATCTGAACAGTGTGATTGGACAAAAATACAGTATCAACTGAACATACTTTCCCAAACTGAGGGATGAATCAGGTGTAGAAAAATATGAAATAATTTTACATACAGGTGAAAATGAATTTTTGAGAATTTTTTTAAATTTTGTATTCACTGCATGATAAAAGACCTAAAAGCACTAGTGGCCTTAGGTTTTTAAAGATAGCAAAAAAAGTAAACAGTCATGATACATATCTAAATTCATTTCTGAAAATTATAATGAAAGTACTTCAGTAAAATGTGTACGTAGAATTTTGGGCAGTGCTAGAAAGTGGTGAAAAGTCTAAAAAGGCTATCTTTATCCCTTATGGGCCAGGAAATACTACCGTGCCACCTTAACTGCGATATATATGTTTACAATAAATCAATAGATGTCCTTTTTTCACCTATACAATTTGTAAGTTTATCAATAAAAAGTTGATTAAGGGCAACTAGAATAAAAACAGCCCTTAAATTCCATCCCTGGGAGTGAAAATTGCTGATTCAGCAAATTTTGCCTGATCTGTGGGTTATAATGTAAAAATTTACCTAGAAAGTAAAATTTCATTTTTTTATGTAACTTGCAGTACATTTTTAATCATAAATGTTCGCTTTAACTTTTCGCAGTGTCTGACATATGTGCAACAACTGGAATTTGAGACGCGACATATTTTAGTTGCGTGTACGTCCTATAATTTTCACCGAAATAAGTAAAGTGCATAATTTCTTATTTTTTTCCACACAAGTACAGCTATACTAGTTTTCTTTAGGTTTAATTTGTAGTTCTGTGGTAACATGGCACCAGTGTGAGCTTTTTTGGAACCAGTAAGTGGTTTAGGGGTCCTTACTTGTTCATTTAGTCCTCATATTTTGCTGAAATAGAGATAGTATTAGGGGTTTCTTTACATTGACAAGACAATTTTTTGGACAAAGAATGTGATTATGATTATATATCAGCAAGATTAAATAGTTTATTCATTTTCCATGCAAATATCATGATTTGTTTTGATTTCCTGACCCTGAAAAGCACAATAAAGGTAAATTGATTATTTAAGGGGACATAAGTTAACTTAATGCATACATGAGAAATAGACAAACAGTCATCTTAGAGATATATTCTAGTACATGTATTGTCAAAAAGATTTTAGAATAATAGTTAACTGCCATCTAAAGAATCTTGTTATATTGCCTTCATAATCTGGAAATGCTTAAAGGAATGTAAGGCATGCTGTAAAATGTGGAATGGACTTTACTATCATTTTTCATGATTTGGTGCTTAAACTGTTTCTTTCAGTCAGATTAACTATGAATAGAGTTGGCAATCCAATAATTCCTCCTGAATCACCATGTTTTTCTTCTGTGTTGATTTGAAACATCATATATTTGGGTTTTGTTCACTCCTTAAGTAAAAATGGCAAGATGAAAAAAAAGGTAAAATCTGCCAGTTGGGGTAGGGGTATAATCTTAAATTTTTTTTGGTAAGAAATAAGTGCAGACTAGTATTCTTTATTGTAATATGTTTCCTAGTAAGAAGTCTATGCATCATAGGTGTTATGACCGGTTTCAAGTTTGTGATGTCTTGGTTAAGGTAGCACGGTAGTATTTGCATTCCGGAATTTAGGTTGCTCTTTTGTGTACCCTACTTAAGTCAATGTATCTGAACAGTGTGATTGGACAAAAAATACAGTATCAACTGAACATACTTTCCCAAACTGAGGGATGAATCAGGTGTAGCAAAATATGAAATAATTTTACATACAGGTGAAAATGAATTTTTGAGAATTTTTTTATATTTTGTATTCACTGCATGATAAAAGACCTAAAAGCACTAGTGGCCTTAGGTTTTTAAAGATAGCAAAAAAAGTAAACGGTCATGATACATATTTAAATTCATTTCTGAAAATTATAATGAAAGTGCTTCAGTAAACTGTTTACGTAGAATTTTGGGCAGTGCTAGAAAGTGGTGAAAAGTCTAAAAAGGCTATCATTATCCCTTATGGGCCAGGAAATACTACCGTGCCACCTTCTAACCCATTCAAGAACCCGGAGGTTGTGAATGCTTTATCCTCTTTGTAGGACAAATCTGTTGTTGTTCAAGCAGATAAAGCCACCAATAATATTGTCTTCGTATGTAAAAACCATTATTTGCAATGTCTCACAAAAGAGCTTGGAATAAATAGCACAACTGGTAATCCTACATATTCTTTAACATCATTTACAAAGGATGAAATTTTACAAAATCACAAATCTGTCCTTCTTTCATTTGGTATTAACATCAAAGAAAACGAAGACAATCTACCGTCATTATACTGGATACCAAAACTTCACAAAACTCCGTATAAAGAACGATACATAGCTGGATCATCAACATGTTCGACTAAACATCTTTCAAAAGTGTTGACTACTATTCCTTCTACAGTAAAAGATGGCCTTCAAAAATTTTGTGATGAGATATATTCAACCAGTGGTGTCAATCAGATGTGGATTCTCAAAAATTCTAAAGATCTACTGCTAAATCTTAGATCACAATCTCTGCAATTTTGCAGCAACATTAAGACCTTTGATTTTTCTACGCTTTACACTACTATTCCTCATGCTCATTTGAAAGATCGACTTCACCATCTCATTAAACAGAGCTTTTTCTATAAAAATGGGAATCGTAGATTTAAATTTCTTGTTTTGAGTTATAATAATTCTTATTTTGTGAAGAACCACACTGATTCTATCAGAAAGTACAGTGAAGATGATATTATCAAAATGCTGGCCTTTTTAATCGACAATATATTTGTTGAGTTTGGAGGATTTATATTTCAACAGACAGTCGGTATTCCAATGGGTGCTAATTGTGCACCCTTCTAGCAGTCTTGTTTTTGTACTCGCATGAAGCAGAATTCATTCAGAACCTTCTAAAGAAAAAGCACCTTGCAAAATTCTTTAATTTTACTTTCAGATATATTGATGATGTCCGATCACTGAATAACCCATATTTCAGTCAGTACTTGCATCTCATATATCCCAGTGAACTTGAAATTAGGAATACTACTGATACAAGAAGGACTGCTTCATACCTTGATCTTTTCCTCAATATTGACACAGATGGACGACTTCACACTTCTATGACAAACGGGATGATTTCAACTTCCCAATTATCAATTTCCCATTTCTCAGCAGTAACATACCCTCTGCTCCGTATGGTGTTTACATATTTCAATTGATACATTATGCTCGTGCATGTTCACACTATACTGACTTCGTATACAAGAGTGTGCTCCTTACGCAGAAACTGCTCCAACAGAGTTATGAGGAGGAAAGATTAAAAATGACACTCCGAAAATTTTATGGACACCATCACGAATTGGTTGATCTATACAATGAGTCTGTGTCTAAACTAACTATTGACATTTTTACCACTTCTTAGATTGTGGTTTAACATCTATGTCGTCTGTCTGCTAAGTACCGAACGTGACCTACCTATTCCCGAATATGACTTTTATACCGAGTGTGAATTTGCATTGCTATACGACGTGTCTCGGTATTTTGTACATCTAACATTCGTGTATTTATTTTTGATGTTTCTGTTATGGTTTCGGTTGGATAATGTGTTATGTCTTATCGTTTATAGTCCAAATAATTATAAAATAGCCTTTCAATACCATCATTGTCATGAAATTTGTTTGGACTGGTATTTTGAAAATAATTGTACAAAGTTCGAGATTGCATGTTCGTTACGTAAGTGCCTCACTGATTGTGATGTCCTGTGGTGTCTGTCGTTGATGGAAGATGTTCGCTGTTGTTCTGCGGTTTGCATGTTGTGTCGACTATTATATTATTTGTTTTTGTGTTTCTCTGTGATGAGTGTTTGTGCTGTATTCCTGTCACGTAGTGTTGTCATTTTAGCGATATATTTTTTAACATTGCCATGTAAGCAGGAGGTTTGACTAGCCATAAAACCAGGTTCAACCCACCAAATTTTTCTTAAAATGTCCTGTACCAAGTCAGGAATATGGCAGTTGTTATCAAATAGTTCGTTTCTATGTATGCTGGCGTTTGTTTTTGTTGCACTTCACAGTGTTCCTGTTGTTCCTTTATTTTCTCTCAATCGATTTATGACTTTTGAACACCGGTATAATACTGTTGCCTTAATAGTCATAAACTAAATTGTAGTACTCGTCGATATATCATTCTTGTATCTCACGAATTTAGGTCTTTTACTTACAAAACTGATTTCCTTGTAACGTATTCTATTGTTAAGGAATGAATGTTGCCCTTTTTTTGTCGTTTGTTTGTGTCTCATTGACGTATAAGACACAACCGGATTCCCTTTTCTTCATATTTAAAAACATATGAGATGACATCAATACCAATTCATGACACAAAATAACTGAGTAAATCGAACAACAGAAGAAAGAAAAGGAAAAGCGCTTTCATGGTTGTACTTACTCTCAAAGTCACAATGTGGTCTTTGTAAAGATATTTTAAATAAAAAAAATGAATTTTTATATTAGATTGTAAATTATAACAATTATTTCATTTTAAATCCTTACTAAGCTGTTGCATTTTCCCGCTGCGAGCAAATTTTGACAGAATTTATACATGTAAAATTTATTTCCTTGTTTTAGTCGTGGTAATCCTGTTGGTAGGTGCACTGCGTTGTTTATTTTCTTGTATTGTTTAATGACAAATATACACGAGATAAACAAAAAAGGGCACTTTTATCATCATTTACTGATCAAAAAGCTTTTTAATATTTATGATTATTACAGCAAAAATATTCATTCGAGGTGTTTCAGCAAAAATCATATTGCTTGCCTTGTATATTTCTTATTTTCTCCGAAAAATGAATAAGTGAACAAAGCCGATAAGATTCTGATACAAATAGAAATGAAGAAAAGGGTTGATACGCATGGATCACATTGTAGAATAAGAATAGTTACAGAACAAAACGGTTTGTCAAACTATGTTTAAGCATTGGTTTTTTTTTTTATCCGATAACATGTATTTTGGTATACAATATCATGACAAATGTATAACCTGGTAAAATGCAACAGGACTATACCGTTGCTCTCAACAACATCACATTCCTATGTGTTGACTCAGGCATCATAATGTTAAAAGTAATAACAAACAGTGTAAACATAAGTGAAAATATTATATCTTAATACTTTTCTCTTAGGTAATGTGATAAAATATTATACTTTAAAATAGATTCGTACATATAGATTTTTAAGTAACATCCGTTGTTCGACCTGCTAGTCAAATGCGTTTTGTTAAAATATACTTTTTCACTTTTTTGGTCTTTTGGAAAATGTTGTTTGTGCTGTATTTAGACCCTTCTACCAAGAAATTTGTTTTGCATGCACACGTATAAAAATTGCGATTTTTATACAACGCAATCATAGGTTTGAACGTTGTTATCAATTTAGACTTGTTTAGATTTTTAAACATATACCGACTTTACGTGACACTTCTGTTTTAATTTCTTCGAAAAGTTTGCTGTTTGAACAAATTTTCCTTATTTTGTTTATATAGTCAACGCAACTGAACTGGGCTAGCTTATGCACCGTGTTACCCAACTTAAACAAGTTAACACTCAAATGTGTGTACTATCATTTGATATCATAAATATATGAACAACTCAATAAAAAAAAAAAAAAACACTGAAAAGCTTAAAAAGTTTGAAACATAAAGTAAACACTACTTGGTTCTTATGTACATTTTATTTTTTTAAATACCTTTCTATGCAAAGAAAAATATTTTTAAAATATAATTCATTATTAATTAGACATGAGAAGATGTGGTATGAGTGCCAATGAGACAACTCTCCATCCAAGTCACAATTTATAAAAGTAAACCATTATAGATCAAAGTACGGTCTTCAACACGGAGCCTTGGCTCACACCGCACAGCAAGCTATAAAGGGCCCCAAAAATTACTAGTGTAAAACCACTCAAACGGGAAAACCAACGGTCTAATCTATATAAAAAACGAGAAACGAGAAATAATTAAGAACCACATCAACAAACGACAACTACTGAACATCAGATTCCTGACTTAGGACAGGTGCAAACAATTGCAGCGGGTTTAAGCGTTTTAATGGTACCAAACCTTCACCCTTATCTGAAACAATAGTGTAACATCACAACATAGAAAGACACACTATAAAATATCAGTTGAAATGGCTTAACTCAATCAAAAGACATATTAACACAACTGAACAAGCTAACATACACTGAACGAATAAATTTGATCTATGATACAATGTAAATACAAAATCAATAAAACAAAGGATGAATAATTAAAGTAACAGTATTATACCGCTGTGAAATGTTAAACAATTTCAGAAAAACAACAATAATCTTAAACAAAAATCCGCCATTTACAATAATATTATACACAGGTAAAAATAATTTTGTTGTTAGGTATACAGTTTAAAAGAAGAAATGAAATATTTTTACAAAATAAATAATTTTGATGTTCATAGTTCGAAGAAGTGAAAATCTATAGTAATACCTAACACTTATCAAAGCTGTTAAGGCTAAATATCAAATAAAAAGTATTTGGGAAGTCAAGTACAAAATACATATGGCGCTCAATACCAAGTATTTGGGAAGTCAAGTACAAAATACATATGGCGCTCAATACCAAGTATTTGGGAAGTCAAGTACAAAATACACATACCGCTAAATACCAAATAAAAAGAATTTGGGAAGCCAAGTACACAAGAAATAGCGCTCAATGTCAAGTATTTGGGAAGTCAAGTACAAAATACATATGGCGCTTAATACCAAGTTTGTGGGATGTAAAACGTACATAAGACACATACCTCTAAATACCAAGTATTTGGGAAGTCCAGTACATAAATACATACAGCGCTCGAAAAAAAGGGGGGGGGGGGTGTGAAAATAAACGACTGACCTGGTAGGAACTGAAAGTAAATAACTTTGAACAAGACAGGATAAAAATAAAGATTCTGTAACTCAAAATGCAGGAAAAGCGTGTACCGAAGTGCAAATAAATTTTCCCGCGGAAAAGAAATACCAAAAAAGCATACCTGGCAACAAATGAAAAGCAAGATTCAATCAGAATAATCCTCTTAACCTCCTCTTAAAATCAAATAGTCGTTCCCTAGGTGAGTCGCAACCTCACTTTAAATTTTATACTTGCTATGTTTCACATTTGCGTATCAGTACTTGAGTAATAAATACTGCATTTAAATGATACATTTTCTTTCTGTTGATATTTTTTAATAAAAGTTTTAATAACTGTTACGTTGTAAAAGTCGGGCTTAGATTGAGGAAACTTTTTCGAAATGACCAGTACTTTTATAGTATTGAATGAGAAGAATTTTGCACTAGATGCATCATAGAATTTAATTTATTTCTAAATGAAACTTTAACACAATATAAAAGATCAATTCTAAACAATCCTTGTCCATTGATTGACGAGTTTATATTTAAAGACCACCTTCAATTGTTGATTCATAATGATCGCGTACGTATTTTGATGATAAACGTTAATTTAGCTGTTAAACATAACGTTCATGAATTATTTAACTTATTTACGTATTGTAGGTCTTATTTTCTGTCATTTATATATTGCTGACAGTAACTGTCACCATGGATTCAAAGTATGCGAAATAGAAGAATGGGCTCCGTGGTCTACTTGTAGCGCTACGTGCGGAAGCGGGGAACAAATTAGAAAGAAATATATGTGCTGTGATGACACAGTGAAACCAAAAACACTACAGAACTGTTTAGATCATTGCAACTTAACATTAAGTTGGTATGAGTCGAATGGCGTGGAAAAAAAGTATTGTGGATTTCACTGTATACATGGAAAGTACAATCACACGGAGCATCAATGTAAATGCGAATCTGAGTTCAGCGGCGTATGTTGTGAAAAGGGTAAGGAAATACTATTTATCAATTTTAAACAACTTAAAGAAACTTGCTAATAGCAAAAGGTCAGACATCTTTGCAAAAAATGATAATAACCAAATAATTGAACACTTTATTTATATACTTTTTGAAGATATTTTACTCACAACAACGTATTATTATAAAATATCTTGTAACAACGTTTAGTTACTAATTAGATTGAAGGCAAATTATAGGCATTTTGCATGAACTAATTACACACATTTGCATCTGCACCAATTTATATTGATGTAATTAATATCAAATGTCACTGTTTTTTAGTAATTATTTACAACGAAAAGTGTGGGAGTTAGGTTACTGGGGTGGTTGCTATGGGAACCTAAAAGTGTAATTTTTGTTATTGTGTAAAATAATTTTGAACTTGTTACTAAGATATGTTATTATCCATTATATAAATATCAAATGAAAAATGCTGCGCATTCAATAACCTTAGTTTGACCCAAAGGTTAAAGGTTACCGGTGACCTTGACCTTTAACGACGAGTCTTTTTATTAGATTTAGTCAAACATAGTAACAAATAGACGAATACATTTAATTGGTAAAATGTTCAGAACGATTATTGTTATTATTTGGTAACAAGGTAAAATAACAGAGGTCAAGTTCATATCAAAAATGATTACCAACGACCATTACTAATATAAGTGCCTAGCAACCAGATATATTTGGGTTCAGGAATATATAAACTATTATATAGATCCTACTTGAAAGGTCAGGTCAATATAATTATCAACGTCTTTAGTTGTCATTCTCATTTACTTGGGAATTGCCTAGCAACCATCAATATTTTGGTTCCTGGGAATAAATTCAGCAATTTTATATTAAATTAGGGTGTGCGTCTGTAAAAAACTACTCCAGTGAATTTTTTGAAATTTTAAATGTGATAAGGGCTTACGAATTACACCGGAAAAGATAAAACACAATGGGGGTAATTTTAGTTTTTGAGATACGAGTTGTTAATACCTTAATAGTCCTAGAAGGATTTATAGGGAAAATCATAAAAAAAGATTTCTTTTACAATATAAGCATTTTCTAATTTTTTGGTCCACAGAGTTTTAAAAAAAATTGATACAGGATTTAAAAATGAATGAAGAATCTATCGATGCAATGAAAGTCCTTATAACCATGATAGCTTTCAAGCTATATCCTGTGGAAATATGGATTTCATAAGAAAATTCTAAATTTTTTCGGCAACGTTATTGATGTCCACAGTGACGTCGCGTCTTATAACTGTTGTGCCACGCCCGTTCAATAAGATTGAGTGTTCTCTGGCATTTCGATGATAAAATTATGAAAAATGTTCAAAAATATTCAATTGATTTGAAATATAATTCATCCAAAATTATTTTCCATGACATTTTTGGAAAAGCCATAGATACAGAATAAATAATTGCAAATTGACATTATAAATATTAGCAGTGAAATCAAGTAACTGTTGGTTTTAGGTAGTTTTAAAAATTTCTTTATATTGGAATATTATGTGTATATAAATGTGCATATAATTATCAAAAATCGATTTTAACTTTCCACATTGGGGTATGGATTTTCCCTATGTTGCCATTACTTCAATCTTTTTGAAATGAAACAATTACTCCTACATATTTTGTTTTGCTTTTAGTTTATTCTTACCGCATCAATACTTAAAGGTTACTGATCGAGTTAAGTTTGTCCAAGTTTGCAAGGGGATGAATAAAATTAAAAACCACAATATTTTACTCGCTGCCAGTGGAAATAATCGCATCGACAAATATCGTTGTTTTTTGTTGTGGTATTTTATAGGTATGTATTCATTTTTAAAAATAAGCTTCATCAGCAATGCTATGAATAATACCGTAAGAATTAAAGTAAAAATCTCGATATTGATAATGATAACATATTGTATTCAGTGGGATGACGGATCTTGTGTTTCAGTTTCACCATCTACTAAATTTGTACCACAAACAAAACCTACAACTACAACAATTGCACCGAGGACTAAACTGACGACTACAGCAACTTCCAAACCAACGACAACAGCAACTTCCAAGCCAACGACAACAGCAACACTCAAAATGACTACAACAACAATAACAACAAGACCGACAACTGCTTCTTCAACCAAACTGACGACTACACCACCCACACAAACAATAACCAAATTGACTATATCTACGACAAAAATGAATACTTTGACTACACCACTAACAACTAAATCGACATCGGCAATTACAACTGTAAGACTCTTAAACAAAGTTTCCCCTCCAAAAAACAGACTAACTTTATCAACAACTAAGTCGATTACACCAAGAACCACAGCAATGAGTAATCCAAGGAATGTTCTTAAAACACCTACAGTATCTATCACAAAATTACTTCCCTCTAATACTATATCAAAATTGGTAAATTTAAAGACCATCGTTAATCCACAATTGAAATCAACTTCTAAAAGGCCAAAAGCACACAAAACATCTTTTAGGAAGCATAGCTTTTCGACTTCAAAAAGTGTATTATTTACAAGGACAACTGCAAAACTGACTCAAGGTCGTCTGTCACATAAGTCACCATCACCGGCTAGCATAACAATAAATAGAAAGCCAACTGTAAAGGTCCATCGTGGTAATGGTGGAACAACAAACAGTCTGATATTAAACAATGTCAATACGTTTACAAGAACGAAAGCACAACAAGGAATAAATATAGGTACAACCAAACAAAGATCCGATGGAAAGAAAATGCAGGAAAGCAGTCTAAGACCATCGAAAACTAACGTTCCATCGACACTTCAAGCACAAAATCGTCGAAAGACAACATTTGCAAAACAGACGAATTTATTTGTGGGTCAACAAACTAATATTAATGGAGCGTTTTCAAAAAACAATATTCTAACTTACTCCTCTCACGGAGGTAAGGGAAATCAAGGTATGTCCATTTTTAAAGTTTCTATTGTTAAAATGAATTTAGATCGACCTCATAAATAGATGATAACGGCACTGGTAAAACTTAGCAAATTAGAAAAATTAGAGCTTTCGATAATACAAATAACATCATTTGTAACTTACTCGTCATTTGTAAATGTAGAAAAATCTCATTAAGATTGTTAGACAATTTTCTCGGCTTTTTTAATAATCAACAAGTGGTTCGCTTCATCTCAGTTCTTCGGTGGTCAGATTTCAACTACAGCGTAAATTACGGCACATAATGCCTTAAGTGACCTATCCAAACTGCAAATTACTAACATGAATTTCACAACAGCGTGGACATGGACACATGGTATTTAAATGTTATAATGTGTATCACTGGCTGTCGACAACAAAGGGGATGTACAAAATTACTATCTTTCACATTTCCATTCATGAAATAAATGTGATTGCATAAAAGTTAATAGGAATTTGTTTTAAATATATAATCACATAAAAAAATTATTTTGAAAGATTATATCATCAGAGGTTATATCATCAAGTAATTACAAAAATGTTATATTTTTTCTTTCCACACAACTTAAGATCTATCTCTCATTAAACAAATACGATTCACATATATTCGTACGAGTTGAACATAAGAGTAACCTACGATCAGTTTTCTTTTTAAATTCTGTTTTGAAATAAGAACCCCGGACCTTCACGAAAACTATTTTAGTCCTCTGGACTAGATAATGTTTTGCACGGAACACATTGAAGACTCAAATGATCAGAGTTTCTCGATTATTTGAATATCATGATAAAAAAAATTTCACTCGTGGAAAAATTATTCAAGAAGCATATGAATCCGACCGTTTTCTTGCAAAAAATGTAGATTATAAAAAAAAAAATGATATTTTGATTGAACACAAATCGCGGTTCGTTATTTTTAATGTGTTTCGTTGTAGCAATATCTATACAGTTTACGGAAAGACTAGGGTTTGGATATTGTATAATATAGTTAAAGGAGATTGATTGATTGTTGGTTGCTCAACGTCCAGTAGGAAATATTGTATGGATGTTCACTAGGATATTAAAGGAGATGTCGGGTGTAGGTCAATGAGCCTGACAGCACCCCTACGCATTCCATGAGAATAATGTACACAAAATGAAATGTAGAAATAGTAATAATGAAAAGATTTTGCTTTAAACACGTCAATACTAACAGTGTTTTGACATCAGAATACATTTGCATAATAATTTTAAAAATACAAAAATGTAAACATGTCCATTATAAATTGACCAATTGACACAATGAAACACAATGAATTGTGGGCTACTACGAGTTTACTATCAACTAAGAACACGTAGAACTTGGTTGAAAAGGTTTTTTTTTCCACTTCAGTTCGAAATCCCACGTTTATTTTTTTCTGCTCGTCTTGTGTAATAAATGTAATGTTTATAGCATAATCTTCAATCTACACGCTCAGATTTTTAAAATTTGTTCACCAGCTTCAGGGTTCGGCCTTTTTTGTCTTGTCACAGTACATGTAGTAAAACATGTTTTGTCTGTTGTTTTGCACTTACCAGTGCATTCATTTGAAGTCTTTTGACTATGGCTCTTTTATTTGCTAATTTTATTTTTGTAATGATAGATCATAAATATTAATTCTATTGTGTGCCAAAACAACAATTTTGAGTTCATTTTACGGATATTTGTCACTTGTTTTTTAAATTTTACGAAATCACTTCCGTTGTTTTGGAAACTAAAATGTAAGTTCAACTTATGTCTTTTAAGGGTTTCTTGTCGTTTGATTGCTGTCTCGTGAACAAATGTCTAATCTTTGTTTGTTTATTTATCCCTAATATGAGTGGATTTAATAAAACAATCTTTTATAAGAAACGAAACAATTTTTCGCTAATATGAGCGTAGAACTAAATATATATCGTGTTCTGTAAATGTAAATACAAATGAAGAAAAAGTAAGAAAAATTATTTTCTGGCAATCGGAGAAAAATTAAGTACTCTGTCAGTTATAGACAACTGTGAACGCATAGTAGCCCATCATGCATTGCAAATCATTCAGTGGACATTAATACATGCATTGACGGGAGCATAATACATGTCGGGATAAGGAAATGTGCCCGACCTGTTAAAAGAGATGTTGCAGAACTGAAGTATTTAGACAAGTATACGTATCGAAGTATTCATATACGTGCGATACAGATAAAAAGATTAAATCAAAAAGTGGTATTTTGTCATGTGTGCTAGGTTTCTACTGTATGCTTAATTTATATACAAAACATTAAAGTATTGAAGAATGATATTTAAAGATATGAAACAGAACAAAATATAACTTCGAGATTCGAGTGTATCTTACTACTTTCGAGTGCACTTTTAGCTACTTAAGAATAATCTTAATTTGTGTAGTTAAAATATATGCCATTTTCCTTATGTATTAATAAACTAAGTAAGATTGTGGAGAAAAAGGTCAGTTAGGCATTTTCACAAGAAAAATCTTGTCGAAATGTTAAATTGTAATTCATGCAGGCATGCAAGCTTAGAGCATTTCATATCGTGCTTCGGTACATGTTTATGTTAGTTAAACAGTGAGTATGTTGATTTGCTTAATTATTCCTTAATAGTTACTGTAGTTTGATGGAATTTAGAAAAAAATTAAAATCATGTTAAATAAAGACAAATTGTCACAAGACTACTGATTTGGTAGGTTATATCATTTTGGATCTTGAAGATGCATACACAAAATTACATTGAAATAAGTATCCACATAAATGTAAGAGATTGTTCTGTTAAAAGCATTTACTTGCATCTTTGCCCCGGCAATAGTATTTTGAAAAGAGTTCCTTAAACTTGGTAACAATCTTATCTTGTTAAGAAAGTCAGGTACACCTTTTATATGCAAGCGTGTTTGGGTCACCTGTTTCGTCCTTTAAATGTATAATACAGGAACAAAGAGTATATCATCTCGCTTTAAATTCTATTATTTTTATGTTTTAAAGCTAGATGATTTTAAATCAACATTCAAATTTCATATAACTAGAAAACACATTATATGCAACGTTGAGCTCAACCACGCCTTAATTTAAAAGGTAAGAAAGTTGAGCACACCTTTTTCAATGCATTAGGCGTGTTTGAGTTTACTTTATTATCGGAGGAACATTCCATTTTTGATGCTGTTATTTCATTGGCTGCTGGATACGTACAGAAGCTACTTAGGAATGTTCCATTGTATTTGTCGTGCTCAGCAAGCGGACCTTGCTCGCCTTCAGTGTATTGGTCTTTTTATTGGTTTAGCTATACATATAGCGGTTTACAGAAACTTTTTCGGAATACTTACTTCAAGTCTCTAAGAATGTATATAATTATATTCATTCTTGCTCAGAATTTGACATGATAATTATGTGATTTTTATGTATATTAGGCGTGTTTGAGTTAATGTTTCCTCCTGAAAACATGGAATGAAGAATCTCAATTCATGATCTGTTCGCTTAAGGTAAATTTAGGTTTGACTCTAACGAGAACGAAATATATAAATATATGAAATACCATCAGTGAACATTACAACCCGGGTGTATTTTACATAAAAATTCTCCCTCCTCTTTAACTGTAACTTCAAAGACACATTATGTTAAATTGCAAAATCTTTTATTGTCAGTTTCTGCTAAATTACTCTGACACTGAACCATTTTATCGTCGGTTAATACTTGTACTTAGTTCTTAAATGTCTTAATATATAAGCTGTGATAAAAGTATACATACATGAATTTCATGAATAACTGTTACGAAAAGCTGGAGCTTTACTAGATAAGGAACCATTCCATAAAACTTCGACTTTTTAAATGTCCCCTTGGTTTCTCCGCCTCTTGTTAAACAGGAATTGTTCTTTTATAATTTCATACTTATTTACTTTTAAGGTCCAGTTGAGTTCTATAAATCTTTAAAATAAACAATTTTGAAAAAATCCCGATTTTAATATATGGTAAAATAAGCAATGTAATTTGAAAATCTGATATTTGATAATTCATTTTAGAAGATTTATAGAATTCAAACGGTCTATTCAGGAATATTTCAAACTTCGCTTTAATCGTGAAAAAGTACAACGAAATACTTCTTTAAAACTACGCTTTTCGAGGGGCACGTTTTAATTTTACAGAACTTCACTCCTTCATGTAAGGACAAAGGAATGACACACTCGTGTATATTACGAATGCATGTTATTCTCACTTTAACATTTTCACAATTACTTCATATACATTCCGTCATATTCGGATACGTCCTCAATACGCGAGTTCTGCAACAGCTCTAGTTGCAGCTGTTTTGTTGATTTGAAAAACGAATGGACGGATAATAGCAATTGAATTTTTTTTTTAATTTGTGTTTCAGTATCTATCCATGAATTAAATATGTTGTCTTCTCTTTGGTCGGGTTGTTGTCTCTTTGATATATTCCCCATTTCCATTCTCTATTTTAACAATACCTTTTATATTAGAATAATTAAACGAGAGCACCCAGTTTTATCTGGTACTTGTTGCTTCAAGCAATGTTTAAGTTTGACCAGGGGAGTAGAGTTGACAAAGGTTATTAGAGCTTTCTAACAAATTGACGAAAGGTACGTACGCCCCATTTGAGGGATCTTGAAATCTTTATACTTGTGTAATTTTTACCAAGGCTGTCATTGGCTATAAATGGCGTTCCACCCCAATGTTTTCCTTTCAATGACCATTACACTGCATGCAAAGACACATATGAAACGTGAATTTTCGTGCGACATATAGATAAAAATTTTTGAAACGTACGCACAAACGAGGGTAAGATACAATGTCACCAGGGGGAAAGAAATAACTCAACAAAAATTGCTAAACATAGGCTCGACAGAAGAAGAAAAAAATACACTTAAAAAATCTTGTACTCAAAACCAGCCTCAAATACCTATCTGCAGTTTAACCTAAGGAAATACCAACACAAAAATATTTTGGCTCACCCCCCAAAGAATCTTTCTAAATTCAAAATTAGAAAACCCATAAATTAACAAATTGAAAACAAATGACCCCAAAAATATATTACGATTCTCGTGTATAACTTTTGTAGATCTAATGTATCTACACTGCAGACATATTCCAAGTATCTTATTTTGATCGCCGCCCTGGTCCATTCTATTCAGCACTAAGCCAGAGACAGAGACTGTTTATACTTCCGCAACACCTATTATTTTCTGTTTGTTTTCAGTATAACTTGGTGCTTGTTTGTCTCTTTGTTTTGGATCATTTAAAGCTTGCTATACAGTATGGCATATATATACATATCTATCCTAAATTCAGGTAAATTATATGGCCTTCCAAATACCGTTTCGATCCCTAAAATCACTGAAGAGACATTATTTGTCGAAATCCGGATATGGTGTACAAATTTTTGCACCTCATGTTTGCGGTATACCATCTTTCCGCAAGTTTATTGTTTTCTGTTTGGTAATGAATTATTATAAGATCCATTTTGTTACATCTGTGATCCGTTTATTTGGCAATCGCCAATGGCAGTCAGCAGGGTTTAAGAACATCAGTTGTTCGACCTGCTAATCAAATGCGTTTTGTTAAAATATACTTTTTCACTTTTTTGGTCTTTTGGAAAATGTTGTTTGTGCTGTATTTAGACCCCTCTACCAAGAAATTTGTTTTGCATGCACACGTATAAAAATTGCGGTTTTTATCCAACGCAATCATAGGTTTGAACGTTGTTTTCAATTTAGACTTATATATATATAAATGTATATATATATATAAGAAAATGAATAAAAGATAATAACGGTTTCAATTCATCACTTTTACTAGCGCTTTCACTGCTTTTACAGATCTTCAGGTAATGTGACTTGTATACATAAGTATTATACAAAACAATTGATTGACGTTAACAATAGTATGACGTTAACAAATACAAGGGAGACTTCTAATGTCATTTAAAAAATTGAGTAAAGTTTTTAAAGTGTTATTTAAGTAAAAAATAAAATATTATTTATCATTTAATCCCGGGTTGAGAATGTTTAGTAATAATTCTTCTTTCTTCTTCCGGAGAAAATCATTTTGACGATTCACCATATACAAAGGAAATATCTTAAATCGTCCATTTGAACAACGATGGAAATGGTCGTTATACCGGATGATTGTTAAATCTTCATGGTTGGTTTGCTGCCTATGAACAGTCATTCTAGTACGCAGTTCATTTTTTGTCTCTCCAATATGTTTTGTTTAACTGTGACATGCTTTCCATTTTTAAAATAAATTGAACTTTCTTCTATTAAATTAGGACATGTCATACATCGTTTATCGGTACATTTTCTAACAATAGGCAAAGTTTCGTTAAAGTCGAATTTTGAAGATGTTAAATATCGTTTTAGACTTTTTGACTGTCTTTTACTGTTGATAATCTTCTTTTTTTGTAAAACTTTGTCCATTTTTTCACTTTTGTGTAAATTATTTTCAATTTGTCGCATGAAACTAAATATATCATAATCTCGTGGATTCTTTGATTTCTTCCATCTTGGAAAGATTTTCTTACATTGAACATAAACTTAGTATGAAAATTGATCGTAAGTGACTCTACATCAACTCGTACGAATAAATGTTTTCGTATTTTATTTTTAAATGAGCCACAGAACGTTTGTGCAAGAAAACACATAACGTTTTTTTTCGATTACTTGGTGATATCACCTCTAAATATACTTATTCTTTCAAAAGAAACTTTTTGTTGTGAGTATATAAATACATTCAAAATAAATTCCTATATACTTTCATGCAAACACATTTCTTTTATGAATGGACATGTGTAAAGATAGTAATTATGTACATTCCCTTTGAGAGGCCCCTGAAATACTGTAATTGCGTGAAGTCTGTTGTCGACAGCCAATGACCGACACGATAACATTTAAATACCAGTTGTCCATGTCCACACTGTTATGAAATTCATTCTATATCTTTTTAATAAAAAAACTGTTTTTCTTTACAAATTTATTAATGTTTATTCTAACTTTAATGGTCAACATGTGTTTTCTTGTAGGTGGACAGACCTTTTTAATACATTTTTGTCATTCTGAATCATTACAGTATCGTCTGTTTTTAAAATTGAATGTTCAAGTTTTCTCTCCAGTGTCGTACAAATGATATTATCGGCCTTTGCAATTTATATAATAGGCACCAGCAACATTTCCTACCATTCGCTAAATGAAAATGGGAATATGAACATGATGTCTATTTGTCTTGGTGATCCATGTCAACACGGAACTTGCTTTCCCATGAGTAACCAGTATTTTTGTTTTTGTGACCCTGGCTACGAAGGGAGGAACTGTCAAATTAGTAAGTTTTACAGCTATGAATTATAAGGAAGATACATTTTTTACATTTGGACAAACAAACACTTATGTCTTTTAGGTGACATATGATGTCAAAATAAGCAGGCATTCTAAAACTTCAAAAAAAAACCCCTTAAAGGACTGAAAACACGTCCATGTACGCCAGCCAGAGACAACACAGTTTCCAACGAGTGACATGACTCTTAACTTTCACAAGCAACCATACTTTCAGAAACTATATTTAATGACATTGTTTCAGTCCAGGTTTTTTACCACAAATCAATCAATCAACCAATCTTTATTGTATCAATGTATTATACTGAATTAAGTGTGAGAAAAATGCAAAGCTTAGCATTCACTACTTTTATTAGCTGTTTTATATATGTACTGGAAGGACAAGAACACTTGACCGTTCTCTTAAAATGTAACATTGATCAGGTAATACGTGTTTCTTTTGGTCTTGAAATAATGAGAAAGTTCAGAACAGTTAACTTAACGAAAGGGGTTTGAAATTATCATTTATATTGACAGATACAGATGATTGCGAAAATAATCCATGTCAGTATGGGCATTGTATCGACAAAGTGAAAGGTTTCCATTGTGAATGTATTGTTTTCTTTCAAGGGAAAAAGTGCGCAAAATGTAAGTAAAAAGTAAAATCACAAAAATAATGAACTCCGAGGAAAATTCAAAAAGGAAAGTCCCCAATCAAATGGCAAAATAAAAAAAACCAAACACATCAAACGAATGGATAACAACTGTCATATTCCTGACTTGGTACAGGCATTTTCTGATGTAGAAAATGGTGGATTGAACCTGGTTTTATAGCTAGCTAAACCTCTCTCTTGTATGACAGTCGCATCAAATTCCATTATATTTACAACGATGCGTGAACAAAACAAACAGATACAATAGGTAAAAATGTCAAAAATAGGGGTACAGCAGTCAAAATTGTGTTATCATCTTAAACACTATAAAAACAAACAAATGTAACGAAGAAGCACAAAAAGACATACATCAAATTTAAAGTGACCATATTTAAAAAACAAATAATAATCGTGCATACTTATTTGATAGACATTAATTGTTATATTATACACATTTTTCAGGAAAATCTATTTCCATATTTAATTAAATACTACGAATTTGTCAGTAAATGGTAGATGTGATTTGCTTAATTAAATGCTTTTTGAATGTTTTTGTTTTGATTTGAAATTGAAAACATAATACAAATATTGTTGCTGTTAATTATATACATCTTTGTATTGTAGTGAAGACATGGGCTATTGTTTTTATAGCCTTGTCAGCTTTGGCATTATGTCTGACATGTTGCTGTTGTTTCTGGTGCGTTTCAACGTAAGTAAGATGATAACAAATGAATGTTTAAAAATTTTGTGTCATATGACTCTTAACTCTTCAAATAAAGAAGTTTACAATTTGAATTATAATTAAAAAAAAAACTTTTTCCGATGCATTAATGCAGATTTGAAATATAAATAAATTTTACAGTCGTGTTAAACATTAACATAAATGTAAAAAAATTAAGTATTCTTCAGTTGATAGGCAACAACATGCACAATAGTAGTTGGAATTAATTCTTGCAATCAATAAAAGAGAGGCGAAAGATACCAAAGGGACATTCAAACTCATAATTACAAAATAAACTGACAACGTCATGGCTAAAAAAAGAAAAAGACCAACAGACAAACAGACAACCAACAGTATACAAAACACAACATAGACAACCAAAGACTGAGCAACACCAACCCCACCAACAACTTGGTGTGATATATACAAGATATGCTTTCGCATGAACAAATGTTCCTTCCAAGGGTTGTCAGATCATCCTAAGACCATTTTATTTAAATGAATGAATATAAGTAGAAAAATATAAGAAATATAGTTATAATACTCTCAGTAAACTAGTAAACATATAAAAAATATATAAAATAAACTGTTACAAGCGTAACAAAACAATAAATAATCATCACACTGTTAATAATTAAAAATAACACAATACTTTCAATAAAAAAAAAACTGTAGAGAAATTATAAAATTTTCTCAATGTGATGTTATCATGATGAATGAAATATTTGACCTAAGGTCCATACGTTTTCATTAACTGTATAGTACACGTTTTCATTAAATCAGCACGAGTAACAAAAGGGATTCAATGAAATATGCCCAATTTACCCTGTATTTGTTGCATTCACATGGTCGACATCTGAAAGTTTCAATATCCACGAGTTTGTATCACATACTTTTATCTTTTTCAACAATTTCAAATACATGTATTTCCAGAAAATCAAAATATCAGTCATCACCAAAGTTTAGCAGCATCGAAGGACGTCTATTACAAAAATTAATTGATTTGTATCCGAAAGACAATATATAGCTTTACTTTCAACAGAATTTTGATTTTGTTAAGGAGAGCCCTTATCGTACATGCATACTAAAAATTTGTCCAAAATTGCGGTTTCGAGCTACAGTTTCATGATTTTGTAAAATGGTCATCTGTTTAGAAGTACGCCATTTTATTGTCATAACCTCAAAGTACACAACGGGATCGTGAAACTGTGAATGTAAAAGATTGAAACTTTTAAAAATGACCCTGGTATGAAATAAATTCATGGGAAGTTGGTCTTAACTCTTTTTCGTGTACAAAATTTAACAATCAGCTAATGAAGTCAACTAAAAGGTATTTGACGTTGACTTATGGTAACCTTAGCCCTAAGACCACATTCAGACATGTTCTATTACTAGATAAGAGTTATAATTCATATCATTACTTTTAGATGTACAAACAAAGATGGCAAAAAAATGAAAGTTGAGCCAGTAGTAGAACCTTTGCCAGAAAAACCAAGACCTTCACCAATTGGAAAACCAAATGCATGGTTAGATTAACAGATTGGTGATATTTTAGACGGGATCTCGGTGCGAAAATTAAAATTCCAAGAAATGAATTATGATGCAATTAAACTGAACATCTATTGACTTTACAGATGAGTTTTGTCTATGAACATTTACATTTGGAAAAAAAAAACTACATTTCATTATTCTTTCTGAATTGGTTGAAAAAAGCTGGATTTAATCTTTCTGTCTGTCCAGTTGCCGACAAATAATAAATTTTACTATATATATATATTTCTACTGGTGTGGATGTAGATTTAATGTTTTGTATATATATACATATTTTATATAATGTCAAATGAAATTGCTTTTTAAATTAATTTGCGAAATACGAATAGTTTTGTTTTCCTTACATTTTAATTTTAAGATAACTATATAATTTTACGTATGATTATAAAATAATAAATATTTTACATTGGCAATTATAAGCCATTATCATTTTATATATTAGGTGTGCCTTATGTACATTGGAACAATTATTGTATAACGTATTAGTAGTCCGTATTGCATTTGAAACAGTATAAAATAATCAAAGAAAGATATAGCATTAATTGAGATTTTGATGAATTCTAAATTTAAACAAAAAAGATCAAAGAGTTTCAGTATGCTACATGTACGTCATAAGAAATTTGATGAAGAAAAAACAAATAAATAAACCAGCTGGGTTATAAAGGGTTATAAACTAACTTTGAAATAGTGTTTGTATGTTTTAAAATGATGTAGTTAAATTCAAAGCAATTCACTTTTTAAATTTTTTTATTCAAGTCAAATATTCACAAAAGGTCAAAATCAAGTTCTAATGAGAATTTGAAGTTCTATAGCAAAGGACGAATACCATATTAGAGTGGATCTAGAACTCCTTGATTTTTTGCAACGTTTCAGAAAGTATAATGATTCTAACTTTTTGACTTTTTTTCCTATTATGTTTGTTTGTTTTGTTCACACATTGATACCAGAGGGACAGTCAAAACTATGAGTTTGACTGTCCCTCTGGTATCTTTCGTCCCTCTTTTGTTGTCAATATAATGGAATTATATGCAACTGTCATACGGGTGAGAGGTTTAGCTAGCTATAAAACCAGGTTCAATCCACCATTTTCTACATAAGGTAATGCCTGTACCAAGTCAGGAATATGACAGTTGTTTTTTATTCGTTTGATTTGTTTGGGCTTTTGAATTTGCCATTTGATAAGGAACTTTCCGTTTTGAATTTTCAAATTCAAGTTCGGTATTTTTGTTATTTGAATTTTTTTCTAAATAATTGATTCTTAATAAAGAAACTTTATTTATGAGCAGTAATAAAGCTGTTATCTTCGTATGATAAAGTTATTGTAGCACAATACTTATATCAATTGGGCAAACTCATTGCCTTGTTTACTTTGAAATTTACTAAAGTAGACTAACACAGGTGAACTTTCTATATTTTCGATGTTTAACAGGGGAAATATACATACTTCCTTTATAAAACCTAACGTACATTCTAAATCCAAATAAGTTTTAATATATGTAATTGTGCCAACTTACTGAAAATAAGGCTGCAAATCTCTTTGGGAAAATTCATCTTAGATGAATGTTCTATTAAAGTGCCTTTTCGTAGTTTTTCTCCAACGTATTTAGGACAAACTCTGTTAAAGTAGGCGCCTCGTGCATGAATGAATGCAGATAAAGTGTATACGTCGATGAAATTGCAACACAAAATCCAAAAGTCATAAAAAGGTTGAGTCAACAACAGCTATAAACAAATTTAGCAGAGACTATCTAAGATATACAACGATCTACCAATAAAAACAAAAAATCAACAAACAAAAAACTAGCAACAACAAAAAAAAAAAAAACAAAAATAAAAACAAAAACAAAACAAATAAAAATAAAATTAAACTAAAACACAATAAAACATACCACTTTATCATTGTATAACAAAACATAACAAAATTCATCTAAATATAACGAAGAACAACCACTGGCACAGTACCTGAGTTTTTAATTGCACTTGAACATGTAATAGGATTGAACAATATGTTTCACTTTCATTGATTCAATTTAAATTATGGAGAAGCTCGAAGCTTGAAGCTCAAAATCAAATACAATGTATTTTAAAAACAGCGATGACAATTTCTTGAACACGTCAAGCTATATAAGTGTAAAATTCACCAAACTCTAGAGCATCGTTGTTTAGTCGGTAGGTTGTAAAAGATCAAATGAATGCATTAGAACATACTCAAGATCTAACGGAAACATAAAGTTGTTTACATCCTAGTCCTTTGGATTTAGGTTTTCATGTTGGCAATCATATCATATATCCTTATATTCATATCAAGTTATGGAAATGGGTTGAATTCGTTTTATTGTCGTTTTTTCAAGCATCAATAGTTAATCATAAATTTGTTTTAGTTTCTCAGATTTCAAACTGGTTCAGGTTAGTAAATTACTGCTAAATATGAAAGCAAACAAATAAAAACAGTGGCTAGGGAAACTATTCAAACCTATTATGCTATTTCAGTATGTGTGCATAAAATGCATACAATTTTAAAAACAACGATGGATAAACTAGAATATTGTAAAACTTACTTATCATTAACCTGTGTGTCAAAAAAGTTATAATATCTACATGATTGAATGTTTCAGTAAAAATGTTCAATAATGACGGTTCATACATAATTAAGTATAACCGAATGATAACTTAATTTTCTCAAAACAAGATAAAATACTTGTTAATAAAAATGAAAAATATAACATTTACTCTTCCCATGAAATAAGTATATATACATGGGTTATAAAATAATAACTGCAACCGAACTACACCTGTTCGTCAAATTGTTCAAAGTTAATGGCTTTTGGCGAGTTGGAATTAATTTTGATAAACAGTATCATGACAAATAAATAAGATAAAATATAACAGAACGATATCGTTGCTCTCCACAACATCACATACATAGTTGTTTATTCAGACGTTATATTACTGAAACTTATGAATGATGAATAGTAACACTAATTTATCTTAATACTAGATTATCATTGTAAATCACTAAAGGCTCCTAAAATGTACTACACATATAACGTGTATACTGCTTAAAGTGGTTTCGTGTATATTGTTATTATATGACAGTCTCAGATGTACGGCATGTATAAAAAATGTAAAATACAAATTGAGGTTTTAATTTCATTGTAAACTTCATCGTTTGGAGACACGATACAATCGACAGTTGTCTTGGAAACTAACACATATTTTCAATTGTATGATTATTTATAAACGGTTGGCATTAAATTGAACTTCTAGACACAAAACAAGCAAAACGTTTGTTCCAGAAATGGATGAATCGTTATTGTTTACAAAATAGGCGACATGTGAAGGTGCAAATTTACATATATTCAAATCCAACAATGCTTTTCATTAAAAAATGTTTTATCAAGAATTATTTCGAACCTTGTAAAAAATCGTAACCTAACTTACCTTTATTGTACCAAGTATGGTAGTTTTTTGCAACTTGTTTCGTTGATTGATAGTTTTGATGGACTTCGCCTCTTCGAATTTGCCAGTATGTTTGTTATACTTTTTTTATTACAATAAAACATTTGATTGTTTTACAGAAGTTTCGATACCATTACTTTGTTAAATGTAAACCCTTGTATTTGTTTCAAAATTGATCATTTTGTTTATGTCACAAAAATATTATTTCATTCCATCGGCGGTTGAAATTTAACCGAAATAACTAGTGCTTCATGCCTTCCAAATTATTACGGGCAAGAATAAATAAAGTTTGTTAAGTAAAAAAAGAAGCTGTGGGATATATTTAGCCCAACGACAGAGTGAACTAAAACTACGTTTAGAGGTTATATAATAATAACATCGTGTATCATTTGTTGTCACTAATAAACGACAGAAAATATAAGAAATCAATGAAAATCTTACATACTGTTGATTTGACAAAAAAGGCGACAATGCTTGACGTTACTGCACAGCTGGCATTAAATCTAAATTGTCTAACAATATGTCATGAATATAAATAAGAAGATGTGGTATGAGTGCCAAGAAGACAACTATAAATTCAAGTCAAAATGTGTAAAAAGTAAACAATTGTAGGTCTTCAACACGGAGCCTCGGCTCACAACGAACAGCAAGCTATAAATGGCCCCTAAAGACTAGTGTAAAACAATTCAAACAGGAAAACCAACGGTCTAATCTATATGAAAAACGAGAAACGAGAAACACTTAAGAAACACACCAACAAACGACAACCACTGAACAACAGGCTCCTGACTTATGGCAGGTACATAAACAAGCAGTGGGTTTAAACGTTTTAACAGGCGCCAACCTTCACCCTAACCTGAAACAGTGGTTTGACATTACAACATAAAAAGACAGACAATAATAATCAATTGAAATGGCTTAACTCGATCAAAAAGACAATACACAAAAACAAGTAAATATACACTGAAGGAATAAGTTTGATCTATGACACAATATGAATAAAAAAGATGTTTCAATGTCAAAAAGACAACTTTAACCTAGGACAAAATGGCGTTAAATAAAGTAACGTACACAGGTTAATATAAATATAATAATTTTGTTGTAAGGAGTACAGAAACATTTTTTACAAAATAAATTTGTTATTCATATTACGAGTACAGACGTGAACATTTTTTCGTCATACTAAATACTCATCAAAGGTGGTACATATTAAAAACAGCAAGACGAGATATAGCACAAAATAAGTAAACATTGAACAGAAATGCATTACAAATTGTGTCAACAGGTCAAATTAACACGAAAGTACGATTTGAGAGTACTCGCAGTTACTTAAAGCTGGTTAAATGGTTGGCAAGCAAGTTCATCAGAAACATTTCCTAAACTAGATACACTAATGATGATTGTGGCCAAGTTTGGTTAAATTTGGTTTAGTAGTTTCAGAGAAGTTTTTGTACAAGTTGATGGACGATGACGACAGCGAAAACCGAGGCCAAGTGAGATGAAAAACTCACACGGTCCACGTGAGCTAATAAGGATAAAAATGGATAAATGTCAGGATGAATGTCAGGATAACTGTTCTAACAACTTCTTCTGACACCTTTAGAACAGTTTCTGATAGAATCAATTTACCCAAGATTCTGTCTGTTGAACAGTTGTCGACAAATCTACCCTACAACAAATTCCGATAGTTATATCCTAGAATAGTAATGGACAGTTCTATTCTAGAACAGCTATGAACAGTTTTGGACATACATTCCCTAGAACGGATAGCTTTACGCTAGAACATATTCTGACATCTCTACCCTAGAACAGTCTTTGTTTTGACAGTTCTACACTGAAGCAGATTTCAACAGCTCTTCCCTAGAGCAGTTATGTACAGTTCTACTGTAGAACAGTTCTTGCTATTACATATTATTCTTATGGTTCTGAAAAGAAGTTAGAAATGACCCAACTGTATATTGCATTTTTACTTGTATTTAAACTAATGATACCGAATCATGCGTCCTCATTATATGTTTCTGAAAAAACACCATATATCACGAAAAATACATCACGGTAAAATTCTCTTATAAAAAATTAATACATTATTCCTGACTGTATCTTAAAGCAGAAGAATTTATCCTCGTAAAAGTAGAGCTAAAATTAAAGTCGATTGATGATTGCTCTACGCCGCATCATCGGTAGAGTTTTATTATATAAATTCAGACAACTATATTTTTTAGAAATGGTCTTAAATTTAACAATATTAAACTGATAAACCCAAAATTGAAATGATGATTTATAAATGTCACTTTCTAAATCATTGATTATATATAAAGAACAGTATATGTCACCATGGATTAAAAGTATGCCAAACAGAATAATTGGCTCATTGGTCCTAATTTGGCGCAACGTGCGATGGTGGACACCGAACAAGACAGAAATATATATACCGTGACGACACAGTACAACACAAACACTAGATAATTGTTTAAACCATTGAAACCACTAATACAAAGAGCCAGGCTGATAATTTGGTACGCCAGATGTGCAACTTAATGACAACTTGGTGGAAGACAAATGCAATGGTAACAAAATATTGTGGATTTCATTGTATTCAGTCGTCATCGGACTTGAATATTTATTATATGTTAACATATAATAATTGTGTTACGTCTTGTTTATTCATTAACATAGTATGTTAAATATCCCAGCAGCCGGTTGTACGAACGTGGCATTAGCCTAATGGGTCATTGAGTATTCATTAAGCCTTTATGATGCATTAGGCTAATGAAGACTTAATGACTCATTAGCCTAATGACACATTCGTACAACCGGCTGCTGAGCTTGAATAAACAATGAAAATACAACGAATCCGTGGAAAACCAACTCCTGTTACAAATATATATCCATTCTAGAATTATGTTTGTGAGGCGCACTTAGATAGGCTTATTTTTCAACAATTCTTATATTGTTATTTCCTCAAATCGTTTGTTTTTAAACATAAATAAGTATTTTGAGCATCATCCGATCAGAATTATTATTTGATAAACTAGTATTTCTGTAAAATAAGCTAAAATTTCAACCTATTATATTTCTTTTTGAATAAAAAAAAACCAATAAGAACGTCGCTTGGTCTCATGACCTTCTTGACATGCGTCTTAATATTAAACTAAAATTAACTGAACAGAAATAAGCCTTGATGCACACTTTACCGAAATAACTCATTACCAGTTGTCCAATGTATTGATATTTTTTTATCAGGTACATGTTTACCCGAGAATTTAAATTGGTAAAACAACCAATAACAATATTGAAACGCTGCCTCCCTGGTGCTAGAGTCGGCCACCAGAGAACACAGGGTCACAAAGAAAAAGAGAGTAAAAGGATCTATAAAGTGTAAGGTTCGACGTCCACTGTTTACCGTCGGACCAACACATGTTACAGAAAGGGAAATCGTATACTTGTGTTTATATATATATTCTCAGTTGTGAAATAAAATATCTGAATAAAATAAAGTTTCATATTTTATTAATATCAAAAATAATCCACGACGGAGAGAATGGGTCTTGCAGGCTCTGTCACTGGTCTGGTCAGGTCCCCGGTAATGGTTGGTCTTACATAGACAAACAAAACTAGTATATGATTCAACAGTCAAGTACCAAGGTTGTCACTTATTTAGAACCTTTCTATAATCTCAATTTAAGGATATTACCACCATTCTACATTATAGAAGACAACAACTTAGTATAACAAATTCAATGACATATTAATCACGTCAGAACCGCCAACAGAACACTTAATTTGCACCTCAATATCACTTCATTAGCACCGTCACTGTCACCTTCACAGTCACCGTCACCGTCACCGTCACCGGGAACCGTATTTAGCACCGTCACCGGCATCCCGATTTCGCACCGGCACCGACAACCTTAAGTTAACTTTCAACGCTTGTCTATATTTCTCTATTAAAATTTGTCACTTCCCATTCTTTGTCAACCCAACACTCCGTCGGTTCTGTTGTTGTTTTTGCTTTTATACTTCCGACTGACCAATGGCAGAGCTTGTTACATATTGTTTACCAATCGGCAACCATGGATCACACGAGGGAAATTCCCGTAATGTTGATATTGTTTGTAAACATGGATTGATCTTCATCAATAAAGATGGGTTTTGACTTTAAATTTATTAGTAGATCATTAGAAGAGTTTTATTTGAGTTTATAGTCTAATAAGGTAATTACCGCGAAAATATGGAATCAGTACGTGAAATAAAACTTCCTAACATACTAACATACACAAATCTGTCGTATCCTTGAAACAACAGCCAAAATAACAAATTGCAAGTCTTATATTATTTTCAACATTGGACATCTCACTAACATCTTTCGTTTATCCTCAATAATTTCAAGAAACTATACAGACATAGGTTTACTATAAAAAGGGGGGAAGGCCGGCATTAAAATATATCTCAGTACATTTATGTATTCTCATTGAATCGTAAGGTTAATTTTGTTGTACTTCGCTGAACAGAGACGACAAATCGTGATGAGGAATATTTTTGCGAACAAGATTAAAAGCCCGGTATCTTTGCAAAAAACATAGAGAAAAGCATGAAAACTATACATAACACACACTATTGTAATCCACGGTGACCGTTGCCGGAACACTTCGTTGTTGTTATGGTTCATGGGGATTTTCCTCTAATACAAATGAATCATTGATGTACTCTTATTTGATAATGTTTTGCAGAAACTTTTGGTGTAAAATTTAAGTTCTTTGTTAGTATTTAAAATTATTGAGTGCTTAGCTGTACAGTAATATCCATAGTTTGTTCGTCGTTCCTTATTTAAATAGGAATTTTCTGTAAGCTTTAGGATATTATAACTAATACCAAAATAAATATACTTTATCACCTAATGAATATTCCATAAGAGAAAAGTAAATAATGGAACCTCAAAATATAAATGAAATAAAGGCACATCCAGATAATGAAAAGCATACTATCAATGAAGTAACGAAAAATATCCAATAATTGTTTAAATACAAATCAAATGACCAACAAAAAAACAACAATATGAAAATGAATTATATATTGGGTAAATTGGTATAGATAATTTATCCTTATCTTAGTTCTCCCTAGGACCATTTTCGTAAAAAAGTCGTTTACGTTTTACCACAATTTACAGTATGACGGTTCCATGAGGGTTCTCAGAGGTTATAAAACTTTACATTGTTTCGCATTTCTTAATTTGTAGACCATTCGTATAAATGCCTAAAAACGTCTCAAAATGTGCAATTTCGGACATCTATATACATAAATGGAAGCGAAAGACATTCTTCAAAAATAAAAATTAATTAGTAAGTAGTTTCAAAGCTGTTATTTTTTTTTAGAGTCATCATTCACTAAAAGGATGTCCTTCGAGACAATTTTATTTTATTTACATTTTAATTTTATGACATAATGTAAAGTTGTTGTTGAATCATTTAAGTGTATTATTCAGACTCTGTTAAACTATTCAAATTTCTCTTAATTGTATCAACTTTCTGATTTTTAAAACCCGTGATAGAAAAACAATTAGGAGAAATTAGCTATACCTCTTACAAGGACTGAACAAAAGATTTCTATAGAAAGTATTACAAAACATTGTACTCTTTCATGGAAAGTTCTGATTCCTTGCCCGGCTTTGGCTATATTTTTGATTTTTTTTGGTTAATAAGCTCTTCATCTTTTTAAAACATTTTGGATTTTCAAATATTTATTGTCGAAATGCGCAACTGGTGCAGAAATATTGGTACCGTTAATGTAATTCTATGTGGTTAAAAAATAAACCATTATAGGGTAAACAAATCCATTTACAAACGCTGATGTTCTCATACTTTAGATATATAAAACACTTTTATTGAATTTTGAGATACCACAAGAATGGTGTAAATGGCTCATTTATCATCCTTTAATGAAAGTGAATGTAGTATATAATTATTAGTCTCTGTTCATTATAAAACCTTTAACAAAAGAATTGTATTTGACTTCTTCTATTTATTCATAAAAACCATTCGAATTTTACATTTATTTAATAATTCTTTCTACTGATGGGAAACATTATTTCACTCCAACTATTCAATCTGTTCGTATGTGTACCCAGTGCCGTTTTTAAAAACTTTGCTACAATAGCCAGTTAGTTTGATCAAGGAATCAAGAATCTCGTTAGTGGTTGTCTTTTGAAATATTGGAATTTCTGGAATTTGGTATTGATTGCGCATAGTTGATAGTATTAAAAAAGTTTTTACACCTTATAGCCTAGGTGCGATTTAGTGCTAGACAAATAGTGTAAACACTTACAATCTATCGTAAAAAAAGCTTTGACCACATTTAGAATCTCAGTTGACGGCTTATAGTAAGTGACAAAGATTTAAGGATGTAGATAAATGAACCAGCTGTATTTATTTTTCAATTTCGAAATTGATTTGACCTACTAACCCCTTAAAAATCTAGCGCCACTGACGAGTCTTATGTAGACGAAACGCGAGTATGACGTACAAGAATTATTAGTCTGGTATCTTTGTATTAACAACCACTTCGTTGAAACCAATATTGAACGTTTCGTCCCTCAGGTTATCACCAGCGTAGTAGTCATCATAAAATCAGCACGTTTGTGCTGACCTGAAAATCATTCAAAGAGAGATAACCTTTGTTTTTTAAGATTTGATTTCTTAAGAATTTTCTTGCCGATATATGCATATGCCAGCACATTTATTATAATAATCATTTCATGAGAAGTCAGTTACATAAATCAATGACTTATGTACTCCTTGATGCTTTGTTATGTAAATGGGTCAAGCTGGCACAATCGTGCAGTGTATATGAATTTGGAAGCATTTCATTTTCTTTGTTACCTTGAATTGTCTCTTTATAATTGATTTACGAGATTTGAACATGGGTAAACTACTGTCGCCTTAATTCAACTTCTAATCACTTCTCATAGTTGCCTGCGGAAATCACGTTATGGAATAGATATTTGCTTTACATGCTCAAAGAAAAAAACAACCTCTGTCTTCTTGGAATAATAACCGATAATGACGCCTTTTAAAAATTTGCGATTTTTCTTCGATTAAGTTTATATAATGCATATATGAGATTATCTTTATACCTGATTAGAGCAGTTATCTGTTAATTGGAGTTTATGGCGAACTTATACCAGATTCTACATCGTGCCTGTCTATGTCAAATGGCATAATGTATTTTATGGAGTGGAGTGGAGTTTTGGAGTGGAGTGGAGTGTTGGAGTAAACTTTTCGAGTGAAATGTTTGGAGTGAGATTTTGGAGTGAAATTTTTGGAGTGAAATTTTTGGAGTGGGATTTTGGAGGGAAATTTTGAAATAAAATAGAACACAAGAATAAGAGAAGAACTGCAATTACAATGTTATGTCCGAGATTTTCATTAAGAAAATAAATCAAAACATTTTATTATTAAGGATTTACATCAAAAGGTCAATTTCGGATACAAAAATGGGGCTGGGGGGTTCTTGACAGATTTTTTTCAATTGCATGAAATTGTAACATTCGGCACAAACAAATCTGTGGACCTGTCATCGCTAGTTTTATGCAAAAAAAAAAGAGCCTTCCAATCACCCATTACATTTATTTATAAATCAGCCCTCTTACGATAAACTTTTTTTGTAGTTGGTTGAGTCGGGTTCCACTTTCTTTTTAATCCTACTTTTAACTTTTGATGTATCACCTAAAAGAAAAACTATGATAGGATGTTAAGATGTATTGTGACACCAATTGCCTCTGCCTTGTTTCAAAATTGTTTAGTTGCTGGCATTGCGATAAAATGGTTACTGATAAAATGCAATTTTATGATCTTTTCCAAATAAACTTATCATCTTTCAACAAATCGTCAGAATATTTTTTTTATTTTCAGAAGTGACCTATGATTTGTTCATTTGACTAATCATCCCATGAATCTGATATGCTACATTTCATTGGTGTGACTTGGTCCTTTTCTTAATTGACCGTCCTCCTTCAATATTGAAATATATCAAAATAGTCATTGATTTTTTTTTTTATTCTTCAATTCAAAATTACTTTAATGAATGATACTGATCTCCATTGATACATTTTAATTTCTTCAAGATTCGAATCTGTTACAAATTAAGCAAATTCATTACTTTTTTAAATGAACAATACAGAATTTAATGAAACTAAAAGTTCTGTTTTTTTATGCTGTTGTATCTGTATTTGCAAAAAATTACAAAACTTTGTTTTTAAGTCAAAAAGTTATAACCTGTACACTATTTCAAAGCACATTCAAATATGTGTGTGTGACCTAAACTTTGCATGTTTGGAGATACATGTATAACCTTAAGTTAGTTATAGTATTGATACAAAGTATTATCAAAATCATATCATAATCAAAGAATGAAGTTATAAGTTTTACTAGACATACATGTATATAAGGTGATTCCATATTTTCAGACTGAATAAAAACTGTATATTGAAAATTGGTCTACTTATTAAAGTATTAAACCCACAACTCCACTTCACTCCACAACTCCACTGTACTCGACCCTTCAGTACATGCCTACTTTAAATGACATTTGCTGCCATGTTTAATTGAAACTTCGGTTTAATTAATTGTGATATAAGTTTTAGTATATTTCACAGATATTTTGTTTCATGCATCTCATGTCTCGTATTTTGTTATTATAAAACACCCACACAACCACGCATCCCATTTTGCCTAATATACTATGTACTCCAAAATTTCACTCCAAAATCTAACTCCAAATCTCGGACATAACATTGTAATTGCAGTTTTTCTCTTTTTATTGTGTTCTATTTTACTCCAAAAATTTCACTCCAAAATCTCACTCCAAAAATTTCACTCCACTCCATAAAATACATTATGCCTATAAAATAGTATCTGCATCTTGACCTTGTTTTCAGCGCGTCATCAGATTGCCTGTCATTGGAGCTGGATGCCATGTTGAAATTTCGTTTTGGGAATTTTTATAGTTTTATCTTTTGTATCCATATTTGTGACAGTTTTTTACATTTATACAGCAAAGATTATTAATGACTTCATTTAGATATGTATTAGTTTTTACACTTTAACATGTTTTATCGGAAAATACCTGTACCAAGTCAGTAAACAGACATTTGAAGATCCAAATATCACCTTTCTGATAAAATTGATGATGATTTTAGTTCGTTTTTGCTACTTAATTAGATTGAATATACATTTTTTGTATTATGCATGTGTCAATGCAGAAAACCAATAAAAAAGATTCAATAAACTGCCTGTTTTAACAGTAGAGTGTTCTTTGTTAAAAATGAAATCCTTTTAATTCATGCACTTTAGGTTTTAACGTGTTTGTAAAATAGGGTTTCTGAATCGTTAAAGTTGTAGGTACTATGTGAATTTAAACATTTGAATAAAAGGGGAGTTGTTGCTCTTTGAATATACATAGTCAATTTGTTGGTAATTATTTAAACTTGACTACACATTTTGCTATTGCCAAAGGTCACTCACTCTACTTTAAACAATTGTTTTGTGTATTTTTACCTTAAAAAAGGGGGAGTACCGTCTAAATGATAAACAGCTAGGATATGAGCTGATCCAAGTCAAGCACTCGTTAAACTGTATTTGACTTTTAAAAATTACTACTGCGAGAATCCTGTATCGAAAATAAAAATAATATGTAACATGCCTTTTATAGCTTGTTATGAGGTATTGGTGTTTGTTCGTTGCTGGAAATCGAACAGTGATATATATATGCTAACTTCTACGTCATTTGGTCTCTGATAGAGAGTTGTCAATCATACTACATCTTCATTTTATATTTCTTTGGGATTTTTAGCACATGTGGGATATTGGTCATTCAACCTAGAGAGATTAATTCTAATACCAATAGTAATGGTCTTTGAACATTTCTTACCCATTGTCTCTTTAATTGACCATTTGGAACTGCACAAATAATATCTTCAACATTTTACTTAAACAGATCATGATTACTAGATCTAAGACGACAGAATACATTTGCATACTAATTATCTGCCTGAAAATGTTTAACATTAAACATACTTAGAATTGCTCAATCGAAATATTGACTTGATCCAAATTTTCGGAGCCCTTTATAGCTTGCTGTTCGGTGTGAGCCAAGGCTCTGTGTTGGAAGCCGTACTTTGACCTATAATGGTTTACTTTTACAAATTGTGACTTGGATGGAGAGTTGTCTCATTGGCAATCATACCACATCTTCTTATATCTATTGAACTACAATGCATTCTGGGCTAGTATATCTATAAAATGAGGAGATCTGGTATGTTACTATCTCCACAGCCAAGTGAATTCTGATAGTAAGACTGACAAAAAATCTGCCCCCGGAATCTCAATTTAAATATTTTAGAACAGAATTAAGAATTTGCATGATCAGTTTAAAATAAAAAAATATTGTTTCGGACCACAGAGCGAACATTTTTATATAAAATGTAAAAAAAAAATTAAACAAGTTGGTTGTATACTTTGTAACTATCAAACTTTCAAAACGTTTAAATCGTCCAAATTTTCATTTTAAATTATTTTCGCGACATTTTTGAAACAATTTTTGTCACCTGTCCAAATTTTCTCCATCCGTCATTTCTCCGTCAAACGTCTGATAATTTTTCATCATTCATATCGTCTGATCTGGAATGTCGAGGCTAAACCTTTTAAGTAGGCTCTTGATTATAATTTTTTTTTCATATCATTTGATTTTGAAATGTGGAATTTTATGCGACTGTCATACAAGTGAGAGGTTTAGCTAGCTATTCAATGTTTAATCCACCATTTTCTACATAAGGAAATGCCTGTACCAAGTCAGCAAAATGACAGTAGTTTTCCATTCGTTTGATGTGTTTGAGCTTTTGATTTTGCCTTGTGATAAGGGACTTTCCGTTTTATATTTTCCTTGGAGTTTGGTATTTTTGCTATTGTACTTTTTATTACCTTATTAATCGTAGATATATTATCTTGCACAATAACCATGTGATTAACCAGTATACTGTTAATGACATTTTATCAACATGTCTGTTGATAAAAAGAAAGTAGCGTTTTTACCCAGTACCCGACCCAATCCGAAAGATATTTCAAAACTAAATGCATCATATTTCTGTCATTATCATGGTTCCGAGTGTATACTCATCTGATAGAAACATACACTATAACAAACGAAACATTCATGCATCAGGATTATTTCGAAAGCGGGCTGCTGCTTGCAAAGAGACCACTGAACAAGAGGTTTTAAACAGAAGTAAGCAAGAGTCATTTCATTGAAAGAAAGCAGTACTGACGTGGTTTGCCGTTAAATAATGTATGTGCGACAGATTACCATGAATATGTTTCATATTAAATAGCCATAGTCCTGTTCTAATCTTCTTCGTTTATGACATCACAAAATACGACTAATAGTATTACTGAAATAAACTTGTGAGCATCAAGATTGGAGCCACTAGTCGAGGAAGTACACTGCAGAGATACCCCAATTTTAGTGCGGTTTGCTATTCGGGTATCAATAACAGATATTAAATTGACATAACCAGTCTGTGAAGTAATGAAAAGAAATCAGAAGTAATAGAAGGAACGCCTGCAAATAATAGGATTTAGAAATATAGTTCATTAAACATCTTCCGTTAACAACATCAAACTATAATTTTAAAGTGAGAAAAAAAGATATATTAAAAAGTTCTTTTGCAAGTCACAGCTTAGAGTATGAATTAGACAGCTTGATATGTATATGCTAGTCGGTGAAAAGTATTATAAACTTTCAGTACGTAGGTTACGAAGCAAACTATTTAAAGTACCTTGATTAAAAAAGAAAAGTTCAATACAGATCTTTAAAAGGTATCAAGTTGTTTAGCTTTTGAATCAATTGATTAAAAGAAGCAATACATATTAAATTTTAAATTGATTATCAATCACTTTATTTATATTATGTGCCTTTCACTTCAAATATTTTGATAGAAATTGATACCATTGCATATTTATCAGTTCAGTTTTGGCAACTATTCGATAAATTTTCGCTCAAATACATTCTTCAAAATCCCCATTCTTGACAGGAGTGTAAGACCATGTAATTATTTCCTTTCCTTGTGATTTTTTTTTATCAATTATTATATCATAATTCGTAAAAAAAATACGCTCACTTGAAAATAAAGGTGAATTTAGTAATTTCAAAAGTGAAAAATTACTAGTAGAATGCTGTATCATGAGAAAATAAGTTGCTTAATTGCATTGATGGACAACATTTTATTTTTTGAACAAGAACAATTAGGGGACGACAATTTTATTTTCGGGGGTGGGTGGGTGCGGGGATTGGGGTTGGGGGATAAGCATGCGTAGCAGGAGAATAAAATGAAATGTTAATCCGCAAAAAAATCCTGCTGCACCCTCCCAGAATATTTGTTGATAGGAGACAAAAATTACACCAGTATATTCCATTTAGTCTGAAACGGTCATTTAGATCTTAACATCAACTGAAAAGTCTGAACAGTAAACTTTTCAGTAAACATTCAGACTTATCCACTGAGGTAACTAATTAATTAAGTACAATTTAGCTATTCGCGTGCAGTGAATTCAGTCCTATTCAGTAGCTTTACAAATAAGTCAGTATGATGTTGATGTACAGGTTAATAATTACTATCGAACAGTCTGAACATAGACTGAACATAGACTGAACAGATCTTAATTGACTGTAAGCGAATTTTCTAAAGAATTCTGAATCTATCGTAGAGGAAAAGGCTGAAAGTGAAAAGAATAATTTGTTGTTCAGTATTTTAAGAGCTGTTCAGATCAAAATGACCTTTTCAGATCAAAATTTGTTTACTAGTATTATGGTAGTTCTATCAAATTGTTCTTTAGAAAGAACGGATCATATGACCATAAATATAAAAAGTACACTGTTTTGTTGGTTTAAAGTAATCAGGAGAGGAAATTCTCAAAGAAATTGTCAAAATTGGACCGTCTATCGTTTTACATTTGAACAGAGGCAATGTAAATACTAGACATTCACGTCAGCTGAGCTATCAAAGTAAAATGCATTCAGTTTAGCCATATAGATCATAATAGAATACTTTTCGATTGCATTCAATTTTGGGTGAACCTTCATTAAATTGTGCCACTTAAGTTAGGCAAAACATATACTTAAATGTCCGCTCTGTTAAACGCTTTGCAAAGACATTTTCAACCTCAATATTATGTTAACGCCGATTCAAATGCATAACTGGGCATAAATGTATTATAACACCAAAAATAATTCAGTTAAGCACTAGTCTTGGAAAATATGGAATTATTTAGTTGAAATTGGGCATTGAAATAACTTTCATAGGCTGAGAGGAGTCTTAGAATGGTACTTTGTGTCTTTTGTCTTTTTATGATGACTGTTTGTGTTGTTGTGCCTATTACCAATCTGGTGTGGAGTCGACATAAAAAATAATGGGAAGTGGTTTGATTGCCAATGAGTGCAAATGATGTGGACGAATGAAATTATAGGTAACCGTACGGCCTTAACAGCGATTAAAATCCATACCATATAGTTATGCCCATTTTTATGGATTTTTACAGGTTGTTCGAATGTTGTGAACTTACACCTTAGGTTAGTGTAAACTGAGGACTAAATAAATTCAACAGTAGTATACCGCTGTTCAAAAGTCATTAATCGATCGAGAGAAAACAAATCCGGGTTACAACTAAGCCATAACAAACAGATTCAACCCCCGCCTCGTAAATATGCCTGTCTTAAGACAAGGAGCTTATTGTACAATGGATGTTGTTAGTTTATGTCTACCTTTACTCTTTTTCAGTTGTTTTCTATTGTTGTAGTATTAATATTTCAGTCAGTTTGTTTTCTGTTTTGAATTGTTTCACACTTTGTTATATCGCAGCCTCTTGATTATTAAGCAACAGATTATTATACGGTATGGGTGATCTGTGCTTGTCTCATTGCCAATCATATCGCATATACATCTCCTAATATGTTGTATCGATAATTTGTCACAGATGTTTAGATTAGAGAAGATTTTTGTTGAATGTCTCCGAATTACATTTTTAAGCCCAAAGAAAACCAAAGAGGCAGCTATAGAAATGAAAATGTCGTTTTTTGTCTCTTGAATGGCTCATATTTTTCTTCCCGTGTAATTTCATAGCTAACTATAAGGTATTAGATTTGCTCATTGTTGAATAATAGTAACCTCCAGTGTTACCATCCCCGTTTGTTGATCTTTATTGGATAGTTGTTTTATTGGCCACATCTCCATGATTTTATAGTAATTTAATATTTTTTTTTTGGTCGACCCCCATATGATTGAAATTTTTGCTTTAAGGAGGCAAGAATATATATTGTCATATGTAAATGTAATCGACAAAAATTATACAACATTGCGTTAGTTTTTTGTTTGTTTGTTGTACAATTTAATGAAAAAATCATTTTTGATCATGATTTGGACATTTTTATGACACAGAGTAATCACATTTTTGTTTGTATTCATATTTCACAAGCCAATTGTCCAACATACCGTTGAACTACAAATTTAAAGTTATTTAAATTGCAAAGGTGAACTCATTCGTACTTCAAGTGTGTATAAAGTATTAGTAGTCGATCAGGGCAAAGGTTCACACACAGAGTAGAAATATTTTGATGAAAATTGCCATTTTATCATTCTTGATGGAAGTTGCATAGTGTGATCCAAACATATACAGAAAAATGAAATATTCAAATAGTATTTTTTTTCCCATTATTGTAGTATATGTTTTCCTTCTTTATTTTTATGGAGCTTTAGCGGGTAACTATTGTAGCGTGGAGAACAGATGGGCTGCATGGGAGGCATGTAATGATACCTGTGGACGAGAGGGACTATCACAACTAGGAGTTCAAAAAAGGCAAAAATATATTGTTTGTGATTTATCAAAATATCAATCACTGATAGAATGCTTGAACGGCTGCAACATTACATTCAGTTGGTGGCAGGCAAATGGTACAGAATTTAAGTCGTGTCGGAAATGTTTGCGAGGAGGAAAATTTGATTCTTTACAGAATCTTTGCATTTGTCCTAATGGATATGGTGGCACATGCTGTGACGGTAAGTCAGAGTTTTCAGCTGTTTTTGAAAATGTTACAAAACTGTTCTTGAAATTATCACTTTTTAAAGTACAGTGAAACACAAATTCAATAGATTTCATCACCTAGAACTAAGGAAACAATACTATCATATCCGTGTGTTTTTATTTGACAAGTAAACATAATGCGTAATTTCAGAAAAGGGAACAGACGAAGATGTCGTTTTAATATGATTTTTAGGTTAGAAGTGATGAATGATTTTGTTTTTTTTCATAGTCAAAACAACTACATCAACGACAACTACCACAACTGCAACTACAACGACAATATCCGACTCCACGACTACAAAGTCTGTCATAACAACGAAAAAAGCGACTATAGCTGGTAATTAATTGTTAATTCAGTATAATGGCCACGAATTGATACAGTATTATTACCATTCAATGACTTTTTGACTTGAGTTTTAGGTGTTCTTGGAGTATGTCCTGGTCTACTAATATTAAGGTTTGAGTGAACTTTAATTGAACCATCATATCATAGTTTAAGTGTAACCACTAAAAATAAAACAATAAACAATTTTTGGAAGAGTGTAAACTGGCTGTGATAAAAATACAAAAACTTTTTACGCGCAGTGCTAAACTTTTAGAAAGCAAAATAGTTATGAAAAGATAGGTAACACATAGATTCCGATATTACATCTAATATATTACGCGTGTCTGGCGTACAAAATAGTCATCCTGGTATCTATGATGAGTTTATAATTACTTAAATGGGGTGGCATTATCTTTGGTGTTTTTGTTTTGTTTTGCAATTGACATATGTTTGAGTATTAATGAAAAAATAAGGAGATGTGGTATAATTACTAATGAGACAATTACCAAACACAGACATAAAGACAAGGATTAATAAACTAAAGAGCACTGTAAAGTCGTCAGCAGTATCAAAACCAATATCATTTAGGGAAACAAAGAGGCTACGGCAAGTGATTGTCAAAATGTGACAATATTTAAAAGAGAAAACAGGCGGCCTGATTTATTTTTAAAAATACAAGCGAAAAACAAATAAGGAAATCATCAACCAATGACAATCACTGAATAAAAGGCTCCCGACTTAGTCATATTTGCTTTTCGTAAATTGTGTTGTTATAAATTAGGCCGTTAGTTTTCTCAATTGAATTGTTTCATATTTTTCATGTCGAGGTCTTTTATAGCCGACTATATGATTTGGGTTTTTCTTATTGTTGGAGGTCGTACGGTTGCCTATAATTGCTTACATCCATTTTATTTGAACTTTGGTGGATAGTTGTCTCATTGGCAATCATACAACATCTCTTTTTATATTCACACATGATCATTGGTCCTAGGCGTTTGTATTAGGATATTTTTATAACCTCTATACCTTTAAATAACATAAAAGTATATAGGTTGAAATTTCTTTTAAAGACAAGTGCCTGTGGCATTGCTAAATGTATTTGGTTACCAGGATGAACATGAATTTCAAGGCAATTGAAATATAAAAATACAAAAGGTAGATAAAATTGAGCAGATAAGTTTTGTGCTTACAGACAAGGATGACTGTGCAGACCAACCATGTATGTATGGAAAATGTATAGACGAAAGAAATGACTTCCATTGCGATTGCATGATATTTTTCGATGGCAAGACGTGTAACAAAAGTACGAAAACAAGTTTGTTATTTGTATAGCTAAATGATACATTAGATAATACTACTAGTAATAGTCTTTTGTGCCTGCTTGGAAATTTTGCTAAAAGCTATGGAAAAAACGATAAAATTGGCTTCATATAAAAACAAAACCAAAAACATAATTTGATAATAACACACATATGTCATGCGCGGTTTCATTTTTATGCAGTTTTCATTGGTCAAGCAGGAATTGATGATCTTTCCGGAGCACCCGAGATATCCACTGATTGATTACTGAGTTGATTATTGTTGCTACTAGTAGCTTTTAATTGGGTTCGTATTGCTCAATCTTTGGTTTACAGTGAAGTGCTTTGATGGCTGCTGCTTGTTTGTTGCAATACAGTACTGCTATCAGTCTTTTGTTGACTTATGGTTTTCAATTGCAAAGGACAGATTTTGTTCTTTTAAAAAAGAAAACTATGACTCATGATGACAAAAACAATTATTGTAAACAAAAAACGCAATGGGCACATCATACGTTTATTTAATATTGACACAGTGATAGAAAATCGTAATATGATCATAAGCAAATACACAGTCGCGATTAACGATACCTTTATTCTAAACATTTGAATAACGCTTCAACTTCATTTTTTTATTGCAAATAGTCAACGCTAGGTTTTCTTTTCTTTTTTTCTGTCATTTACAGGTTTTGATGACATTTGCATATCATTGCATTGAATCAGAACGATGAAGCTTTAAAAATGTTTAGACATTTGTCTATTGTTAAAGACCAAGGAGTATGTTTAAGTATGTGTGAAGAAAGACTTCTCACAGATTAACATTGATTTCTTTGTGCATCAGAAATTATAAGTTTTGGGACAATTTAAAAAAAAAAACATTTTATTACCTACATAAATATAAAAATGATGAAATGGTACAGACAAAGCTGAAAACAAACCGTTTTTTTTCCTTTGTCGAACTATTCAGAATTGAAAACGGATGTATCATTAAATACAAGCAATAGTTCTTAATTGTTAATATGTGCATTTGATAAACTTGAACATGAATGCTTTTGTAGTGACTCCTTTGGCCATGGCTTTCGTATCACTAGCAGCTTTAGGGTTACTACTGATTGGTTGCTGTTGCTACTGGCAAATTGTAGGAGTGTAAGTATTTAATCAATAATTGTTTACTTACTTCTTTTTTTCTGTCTATATAGGGAATATATACAGATGATTTGGAATGATAGGTTCCATTTTCTATGCTCAGATTATAAAATGTATGCATTTCACTTAAAAACCAAAAAATCTCAGCTATATTAGGAAAAAGCTTTCGTAATTTTGGGTCTTCAACGCTCTTCAACTTCGTACTTTATTTGGCGTTTTTAACTTGTTGATTCGAGCGTCATTGATGTCTCTGAGTTATAAAATTTTGATCCTGTCATCTATGGTGAGTTTATTTACTTCTACCTGGGATGAATGAATAAGCAGTCACAACTAGACACTTTACAAGCATCATAAGAGCGATAATTTTGTCAAATACACTCATAAATTTACTTTGAAGGAATGTATTTTAAATTGAATTTTGACAGTTTAATAAATTAAAGATTATAAATCTAGTTTCTTTCTGTTTGTTTTGTGTTTTCAGCGAGAGTGGTCACGGTCATTCGTAAAACACGATGCAACCACTACTTTCTTATAGTTTCATCTTCTCCTTTCACTTGATATTTCGTACTCCTTATTGTTTTACGCCTTGCAACTACAAGCGTTTTCCCCACCGTCAGTCCATCTAACCAACGCACAACAAATCAATTGTGCTTTAAACACATGCCTTTTAAACATACATTTGAATTCATAGGTTAAATGAAATGAGACTATGTTTAGCTTTAGATAATTTGTCTTTTCAGAGTTATAAAACTTTAATCATGCAAATACGTTGCTGAAAAAATATCATTCATTTAGTTAATATGTATTCTGTACTGACTTATTAAACTTGTCTGTCAATTTTGACACTATTGTCTCAAACCTTTGATGAAATATATTCAATAGTGACACCTGACTCAATAGCGGACTGATTTTAGTCTTACTCTAGGATATGATAAATTATCATATGTATTAACCATCGGAACATCAACTTTCTCTAACCCTGACACTAAGGAAGACTGTTTCTGATAGAAAAACAGGGACATGGAAAAACAACATAACACAACATAACATAACAGGAACTCATTTAAACAACTAGAGTGGACCTTATGTGATTTGAAAGAGTAAGCAGTTCCTATTATACCAGTGACACCCGTATTGTTGCTTATAGCAAGTAAAACACTGGCGAAAAGCGCATTTGATGATGCAACAAAAGAGGAAAAGAGAACGGAAGTATTATTAATTTGACTACTGTAACCCTCTTCAGAACTGCTCATTAGATCCAAGTATTTCACAAATGTACATATGATTCGTTCATTGTTGAAGACCCTACATCAACTGTCAAGATGAAGAACAGGAATAAAAACCCTGTTCTTTGATAATTTTCTATGTTTTCAATGTATTGTGTGCGATTTTGTCCCATGTACATTTACTCCATATCCTTTCATTTTCTATCAGCTATAAGATTTATAGGGTATATAATATGTCATGTAAATGTTTATATACCTTATATATCCAACGCCAGTCTTTATTAACACAGGCACACGAATAATTAGAAATATATAGTCATTATTTCTATATTCAAGATGTAAAAAAGAAGGTGAGAAGAAAAAAGTGACGCCCATGAAAGAGAAAAATAGACCAAGACCAATGGCAAGAACACTACGTTATGATTGGTAACAAAGACCGGTGGTTTTAAAAAAAGATGTGACAGACAACTTCCATGGATGTAAATTAGAAGTAACTGAGATATATAAGGAAGGGGTTCCTTACAAATGATGTATAAATATTTAACTTTCAGAGAGCCTTTTTAAGTTTATCTTTCTAAAACTTTTAACATATTTTTGTATTGTAACAAATAAACTGTTTTCGTGTTATTTGCCTCTGTATCTGTATGAATTAAATATTGATACATTGAGTTTGTTATTGGTTAACGTTTTACATTTATTTCCCGTGCAGGAGGGAGATATGAAGATTTGTTTACCCAAGAATATTCATATTTCACGAGGGCTCTGCCCGAGGGAAATATGATTTTTCGAGGGTGAGCAAATCTTCATATCTCCCGAGGCAAAGGGAAATGAATGTTTTATTCCACTGCCTATGCTTTGTTTACTATCAATACATCAAATATTATTTGGCATACATTTTTTTTTCTTATCCGCTTGTTTTTGTAAGTCAAACTAAACACGACATACCCATTGATAAACAGTAAAGATCAAAATTTAATTATAAGTCTTTTTGTTTTATTGTCTGAAATAAATTTGAACATGATAATAATTTTGCTATCACTATTTTAAGAAGAATAAGAAGTTCAAAACGTTATGTACATTAACCGCGCGTAACGTCGCACGAAGTAATCCCGACATTTCAGAGGGGAATATGATCCTCAGAATGGAATATGAAGATTTGTTCAATGACACGTGGGATAGTCTCAACCAATCAAATATTGATTAAAATATCAATATGTTTAAACAGTGGAATAATATCACTTGTCATCATTCGATAAAATTGAATTTCATGTAATATTTACGTATTTTAGCATATGAAAACTTAAAATGCAAGCAATATATAGCCATCATAATTCGTACATGTGTATGTAATGTTATAGTGTGCGACGCAACAATTTAAATTTTATATTTTTTTCACTAAAGTTATTCCCCTTTGATTAACATTTTTCATATTCCAATATACATGTAATACATATAGCAAACACCAAATGGTTACATGTCCATTTAAGTCTGTTCGTGATAGTTATCATATATTGTAAGTTGTTTGATAATGATGTATGGACGACCACATGAAAAAAAAATAATATTGAATTTGAATTTGAATATTAAAGATATATTTCTGAAAGAATTAAACTAATTTGATATTTAATATTTAAATGACATTCAAGTAAATGTCTTTTCTGTTGTTTATATCAGTCCTGATATCTTGTCAAATGCTGCACTTACAGATTTGTGCTAAAGGGTTATTAATTGTAATGTCTATATCAACCAAAGTATTTTGTATGATTGGTAGTCATTATATACAAAGTACGGTATCGCTTCATATGCATATTGACTTCTAAGATATTGAACAAGTTTATTAAACAACTTTTACTGACTCTTCAACAAGTAGACAAATAAATATCAAACTTAGATTGACATGTAAGGATTTCTATACTTTTCCTTCCTGTACAAGTTAAGATTCAATTATATGCATCTCACGGCATATTTATGTGAATTATTTTGCAATCTGCATTGTCGAAAACAAGCTCTGAAAGGCTTCAAATATATCAAATCAAAATATTTTGAATATTTATGTTATATATAGGCAATAGTTAATAAGGTTTCATATGGCAATAATAGAAAATGGTTATAAAACACAATGGGTAAGGACAGTGTTATCGATACATTATTCGTTGGGCGCTAATTTTTTGTAGGAAGTGGTAAATCACAAATTGAAATATATTTAAGTTAATACAAATTTTCTAGTGGCCTACATGAAGAATTTGTTACATCAATGTCTGAAAACCAATCTTCTATTACCATAGTGAATCGGGTGATGCGCTCCCTTGCTATTTCAGCTTAATTTAGGATTGTCACACAGTACATGGTGTATAGTTGTATGAAGATTTTCAATTTTTGCAGTCCATCTTTTTTCAGATAATACATGTATATATTTGTCATACGTCACACAATTAAAGTACTTCCTCTTTATTTGCAAAATTTCTAAGGTATATTATTTCTTTTCGTGGCAAGTATTACATGTTTTTTTACTACGTTTATAGTGTGTTCGAGCTTTTGATTTTGCCATTTGATAAAGGACTTCACGTTTTTAATATTCCTTGGAGTTCGGTATTTTTGCTTTTTTACTTTTTACATCTTGAATTCCGACTAATAACGTTATAACTGCATTTTTGCACTTATATTGCATATGTTTTTTTGTTATTGTTGAAAACCTAAACTATGTGGATTTGCACACGTCTTTTAATATGTATTACTTAGTAATGCATAATGAAGCATTTTGTTTTGGTTTAAACAGCTTCAGAAAATTTTGTTTATATCGAAAAGTGAAAGATGCCAGCGAACTTGAACAATACTTCCTACAAGCTCTTTAAGCCGAAGCTTGACATTCAATACAAGAGTTACAAACTTTTCCAAAAAATAACGTATCGTCATTAATTATCCACGAAATGCATAAAGTCAAGATAAAATACTCGTAGGAAGAGACGCAGCATTACTTTGCTTACGTATATGATACGTTTGTGATAACATATAATGCATTTGTAATTGGAGACTGGTAATAACTATCTAGAATTATATATTTGAATTGTTATCATTTACTCACGGTGGAATTTGTACCCATGCATGCCTTTGTGACATTGGGTTAACTCCACCTGTACTGTGTTCTACTCTCTTGACCACTCGGCCAACCTGGCTATATAGGGTAACAAAAGGTAACAAAAGAAAGTATTCAAATTCCGCTGATGGAAGGAATCGTTGCTTTTACAAATTTGCGGATGTAATTTTTCTTGGCTATTTTTTAGATGAAGCATAAATATAATGTTTTAATAAATTATAGCTTATATTTGTATTCTGGATTTGTATAAGTCGATGTATGTCTTTTCTTTTATCAGATGAATTTCGTTCATAATTTACCATCGCGCACGAAATTCATATCATATGATTTTTATACAAATATAAAAAGAAGATGTGGTACATTTATGATTGTCAATGAGACAATTTTTCTACGAAAGAACAAACGACAATGATGTGAACAACTACTAGGTGAACGAACGGCCCTAAAAAATGAGCAAAACAAATACAGTGTAGTCAGCTATAAACAACCACGGGACTTGAATATAGATGTTAAGTTTTACATTCAAATAGCGAAAATCAAATGATTTATGAAATGGGCGTGTGGCGTGCCAATTTATAAGTCTGGTATCTTTAATGAGTGTTTAATGGTCTTTCCAACTATGGCCCAAGTAATTTTATGTTAATATGTATGCATCTTCGAAACGGTCGCGTATTGTATACGATATCAAATAAATTTACATATACCACGCAATGTACATGTATGACTGTGTCGTACAAAGTTTTCAATAGTCAATGGCAATCAAAATATAGTAACTTATATTCTTAAAGGTTATCAATTGAACATGATAGTAAGATCTCTAAATAGTGTCTTTATAGATAGATGATGCCATGTCACGCCATAACTAACTTACATTTCAGTGAATGCTTGCATCTCATATACCACAGTGAACTTGAGATAAAGGATACTACCGAAATTATAAGTTCTGCTTCATATCTTGATCTTTTCCTCTATAGTGACCCAGATGGACGACATAAAACTAAAATATATGACAAACGTAATGATTTCAGCATTCTTATTGTCAATTTCCCATTTCTCATACCCTGTACCTCATAGTGTTTGTAGTTGATATGTCTGTTGAACTGTGCACGGTTCTTGTTGTTCTTTTATGTATTAACATTGATTGTATTAAATTATATGTATTTGTTACAAGCCAGGAATCTGTAGTCCAGTTGTTTTCATTGGTGATCTTTTGTGTTAGTTGATTTTTTGATTAATGTTCTAAGCTTAAATTAGACTATTAGATGTGAATTCTCGTTTTTTTATCTCAAATTTTGTTATCCGGGGCCTTTTATTTCTCACGATACAATATATGTTTTTCTTATTGCTGGAAGCCGTACTTTGGCTTAACGTACTTGCTATCAAACCTTTTGGTCGATAGCTGTCTCTTTGGCAATCATACTACATCTCATTATGTCTCATTTTAAACATATTTATTTTTTGAATGATTTTGTATGTGTATTCCTATTTGTATCTTTGTTCCCTTAAAAATGCTTAAACTATTTGCCAGGAGACGCGAAGTAAAAATCAACAGGAGTTGTCTCTCCTTTCATCTATGTAATAGATTATTTACATTTCTAAAGATTGATTTCATTCATAAAATGATTTCTGTAAAAGTTCAAATCGGGTCTTTGCTCCATTGCCTTTTTTTTCAAGTGCACTATTATTATTACATGATTGTCCACTGTTAATTTTCATCGAAGTCTCTGTTATGGATAATAATGAAAATTAATTCAGTCCAAAATCCTGCATTCCTGACGCTAACATAATTAATATACGGTATGCAAGATAATAACGCATTATAAATGTCTATTGATATGAATATATCTTTAATGAATTATGACATGTTTTTCTTAAATCTACATACAAAGAGATCATATATTTATTGATTGGTTGATCTGTTTGGTGTATAAGACTTAAAGATTAATAAAAAGGTTTTCAATACACTAAATATAAAAGCTGCCTCCTAGACGCAAGTTATCTTGTTTGAAGTCACTAGATAATTCTTCGGATAGAATTTCTCAAACAGAATGAGGTTCTTTATGCTGGTTCATTTTATATTCTGCGTTGTCTTCATTTAATTTTGTAGCACGTGTCTATATCCATATTTTCATCTTTGCGATGTTGAAGAGTTATGTCCATGGCAACCTTGTAATGCAATTTGTGGAAGTGGTGTGCAGATGGAACAAAAGTAATTTTGGTGTGATAATTATAGAATAATTAATCGAAGAATTCAAATATAGATAAATATTCAACGAGTGAGAACAACACAATACGCGTAGTGCAAGAATTACTTATCGGTGTTGTACGGTCAAGAGTTGAATATTTTTTCGGTATTTGAATTTTTCGATTATTTATTCTATTAACTGCATTGACTGTGGGTTTTTTTTTATGGAAATAAAGTATAAAATACAAGGAATTTTTTTTTCTACGCATTCCCAATTTAAATTGGTTTTATGCAACGTCGCGAAAACGACACAAAATGTTTTGAAAACGTTATTATCTGTCCCTGTTACTGTATCGTCAACTTCCAAGCAAGGACCGAAGCTCATAAACTCGACAATGAACTGGTGAAAACAGGTGACAGCAAGGATTGATTGTCGAGTTTATGAGCTTCGGTCCTTGCTTTGATTTGACGATACAGTAACAGGGACGACACAAAATGTTCTGAAAACGTTATTATCTGCCCCTGTTACTGTATTGTATGCCCTTAATGCTGGTCGGTTTTTTCGGCGCGATAAATTTGCTCAATATTCCTGTGACATCAGCGATAAACCTAGTAATTCAAAATTGGTTAAAACAGATCCAATCCAAATTTGTTTGCGACATTGTAATTGCCATGTTGATTTATTGGTTGCAATAATGAAAACTTTTTCGTTTTTTTTGTTGTTGGTGGATTTTTAAAAGAAAATGTTAATAGCACGACTTTGTGTAGTCAGGACTGAAGCCATGTCTGTCGAACAACTATTAAATGAATTTTAAAAGGTCAGTTGTACAATCCTACTAATTTCTAAGGCAACATTTAGGAATTTGTATGTCAAAATTATCTCGACAGGTCAATACTTGATACGTTCGTCTTCAAACAAATAATAGATAAGGTACATCTATGTATATGTTAGCGGCAATAAGTGAAATTAGGCATTAAGCTTAAATGCTAGGCAATAGGCTAACGCCTAGGCATTAAGTTATTGCCTGAAGCTTTCAGGCTTTAAGCTTATTTCCTGAAATCTAATGAAGATTATTTAACATATTGCCGAACATCATTTCAGGCAATAAGTTAAACTTGGGATTTTTGTTTTATATTCCAAATACATGTACATTCGATGAAATATTCTTTAATTATGAATAATATTTTAAAAATTATATTCCAAAATTTAAAATACATTCATTTAAAAGATCTTCAATTTTCAAGGATTTTTTTTTTCTACGCATTCCCAATTTAAATTGGTTTTATGCAACGTCGCGAAAACGACACAAAATGTTTTGAAAACGTTATTATCTGTCCCTGTTACTGTATCGTCAACTTCCAAGCAAGGACCGAAGCTCATAAACTCGACAATGAACTGGTGAAAACAGGTGACAGCAAGGATTGATTGTCGAGTTTATGAGCTTCGGTCCTTGCTTTGAAGTTGACGATACAGTAACAGGGACGACACAAAATGTTCTGAAAACGTTATTATCTGCCCCTGTTACTGTATTGTATGCCCTTAATGCTGGTCGGTTTTTTCGGCGCGATAAATTTGCTCAATATTCCTGTGACATCAGCGATAAACCTAGTAATTCAAAATTGGTTAAAACAGATCCAATCCAAATTTGTTTGCGACATTGTAATTGCCATGTTGATTTATTGGTTGCAATAATGAAAACTTTTTCGTTTTTTTTGTTGTTGGTGGATTTTTAAAAGAAAATGTTAATAGCACGACTTTGTGTAGTCAGGACTGAAGCCATGTCTGTCGAACAACTATTAAATGAATTTTAAAAGGTCAGTTGTACAATCCTACTAATTTCTAAGGCAACATTTAGGAATTTGTATGTCAAAATTATCTCGACAGGTCAATACTTGATACGTTCGTCTTCAAACAAATAATAGATAAGGTACATCTATGTATATGTTAGCGGCAATAAGTGAAATTAGGCATTTAGCTTAAATGCTAGGCAATAGGCTAACGCCTAGGCATTAAGTTATTGCCTGAAGCTTTCAGGCATTAAGCTTATTTCCTGAAATCTAATGAAGATTATTTAACATATTGCCGAACATCATTTCAGGCAATAAGTTAAACTTGGGATTTTTGTTTTATATTCCAAATACATGTACATTCGATGAAATATTCTTTAATTATGAATAATATTTTAAAAATTATATTCCAAAATTTAAAATACATTCATTTAAAAGATCTTCAATTTTTCGTATTCAAAGCAGAAATAATTCATTTTTCTTTGTGGTGTTGCAAAAATAATGAGTTTTAAACAAGTAATTGTGTCTAATGGAAAAAGGGGGAATTGAAGATTCTATCTGAAAGTTATGCAAAGAAAATTCTCTCTTCACTAATCGAGCCAGTTTGAGCTGGTCACAAATAGACAATTGTAGATATGATTTTTTGCCAGTCACTTTATCTTTCCATCAGTTTTAATGAATATATAAATTTTCTTAAATACCCATCTAGTCTTTTTCAATTCTTAACCTGGATTATTAGCATTTAAGCGACTACAAATTTCTTGAATTTTTGCAAAATATATATTTGAATCTGGGAATACAAAACGTTTGGCACTCGAAAAGAAGGCAGCTATAGACTATTACAACTAAAAATGGTTTGACATTTATTTTTACCATTGGAGGTTTGAATGACTGGTTACTAAAGAAAAAAGATTGATTAGGGACATTTCAAAGTTTATGTTTTTCTAGAGGAACTGAATGGTATTTTTGGAAAACACGTTAAATAGGTCATAGCGGCCTATCATTATTGTAGACCGTATAATAAAACAACCTAATAATGGCTTTGCAAAACATTTTTATGATTCTATTGTACTATTTCTTCTATTTTGTTAAAATTGTAACATGATAAAAAGCGCATAGGGAAGGGGGTAGTAGTGAAACCCATTTTTATCCAACGATTTATACAGAAGAGGACAGGTTGATTTAATGGATTTCCAATCAAAGTCAGATTGAAACTTTATTGTCTTATGGTGTACCAATATCACATAACCAAATTTTAATTTTATTAGAGCTCTTATGTCAAAAAGTGCTTCAAAGGTGGCTTCTAATTTAATTGATGTTTTCACAATATTTGGTATGCCACATAAACAGTATTGTGACAAAGTTCATGTAAGCTTTTCTTATATCCGAATTCATGCTAATGTAGCTAGAACTAGTTATTGTTTACGGGAAGCCAATACATCCCCAATCACAGGGTAGATTGAGTGGTCAAAAGGAAATATTCATGACATGCTTACTGCACGGATGAGGGACAATAAAATTGAGAATGGAAATGGGGAATATTTCAAAGAGACAACAAACCGACCAAAGAGCTAAAAACAGCCCAAGGCCACCAATGGGTCTTCAACACAGCGAGATAATGAATTAAGTGGTCAGTTGAAATCAAATTAGTCCATATACAAAAGAATTCTGCTCTACACAAATGCATTGGACGATCACCAGATACAAATGCTAGAAACTTAAAAACTTTGCTATCGTCTCTGCAATATCTAAGCATCCTTGAAGTGATAACGAATAAATTTCAATACAATGTTCTATTAATATTAAAATAAAGAGATGTGGTACGATTGCCAGTGAGACAACTATCCAACAAGTTTACATATTTTTAAGAGGTTTATTCAATGAGTTTTGTTATCAATATTTTACTAATGATTTTAGTTCAGGTAATTGACATTTTATTATGTACCAAATGTATTTTAACTTTGAATAAATTTCTTTTTATTTACTCTCATTTTCATTTTCATTTTAGGCATTAACATTAATGCCTGGACATAATTTTAAGGATATAAGACTAATGCCTAACATCATTTAGGCAATAGACTTATTGCCTAGGCGTTAGCCTATTGCCTAAGATTTAAGCTTAATGCCTAATTTCACTTATTGCCTCTTACATATACAAGTGATTTTTTCCCAAATAATAATTTGTAGAGAAAAATGTCTCTCTGAACGTTAAAATGCACATGGTAAGTTGGTCATATATGCATCCTATATACCTAGCTGTTCAAAGTAGAGAAATACTAGTGGATCCATACTTTTTGTTTTTTTGTTGCAACAAAATTAAAACATTGATGTACAATACTGACGAGTGAAAATTCATACAAAAATGTTATCTGTTGTCGGATCTATCCCCCCCCCCCCCCCACCAGTGAAAACTAATCAGACCGTAATAGTCTTTCCCCCTTATCTTTGTAGACTTTGGTTGCATCACTGATCGGCAATACACTTAATATATTGTTATAGAGAGAAAATGTATCTACCCACCAAAATCTAATTCCAAAATAATATCGTGTGTGTTCATCAATGCAATGACAGATCTTTAAATCTCTCCATTTTGTTAGTTTTTCCCCACTGCGTTTTACACTAAATATTTATAACACGTTAAGTATAAGGAAAATAAAGATATCGTATTCATTATCAGCAGGATAAGGGAAAAAACATTAGACTAGTCTCAGGTTTAAATATCGTAATGTGTTATCTAATTGGATAAATGTAAAAGAAGATTTACAGTGTAAAGCCAAACTTGAAAAACAAAATGTGATACGCTTAAAGTGTGACACACGTTTTAAAGTCATATTATATTAAGAATAATTGATCCAAAAAGGTTGAATAAGTGTCAGGATACAATAAACTTTAATACCATTGACAAATAGATTAAATTAGTTTTCAGCGGCAAATATTTCAAAGCTAACATCTTCAAAATCGTATTAAACTTTTCATAAATGTGAGATAAATTGAGGAACACTCGCCAAGGAATATGATTGAAAAAACAAAGAGACCACACTCTTTATGTGCTTCTCCCAAGTCAGGAGCCTGTAATTCAGTGGTTGTCGTTGGTTCATGTCTGTCATTTGTTTTTCATAAATTGTATTGTTAAAAATTAGGCCGTCAGTTTTTTCGTTTGAATTATTTCATAATTTTCATGTCCGGACCTTCTTTAGCTGACTATACGTGTTTCTCTCGTTGTTGAAGGCCGTACGGTATTCTTTGATTGCGTATATCTCCGTCATTTGAACTCTTTGCAATCATTTCACATCTTATTTTTATAGTCAGTAAATCAGTCATAACGTGTCTTTTTTTTTGACAGTTGACATAACATCTGAGCAAAATCAAATATTATCCTTGATAAGGCTTTTAAGATATAGAAATTCCTCCCACCTCTTCACCATATTATTTTCCGATAAGGCGAACATTAAGCAACTTTGTTGGTTCACTTCCTATGCATTATCAACAATACCTAGACAGGAGAAGAAATTTATAGAAGAATATAAAAAATCTAGAAAACATCGAAAAAGGATTATTAGCCTCACAAATTTGATGAAATATATCAGTGTACCATACTATTATCTTATCCGTTAAGAAATGAAGAAAATAGTCACTTCTTCTATATCAGTTACATTTTGGAGCAGCCGGTAGTGTATCCAGGAACCCCTAGTTAAATTTACGTTTCTATATTGTTGCTTTCGCCTTGCCTACCCTAAAGTTTTCTATCTCGTGTTTTGAAACTGTTGTTTTTCTTTTTAAGTCATTTTCGTTTGGCTATGGTTTTTTCAGTTTTACTGAGACTATAATGATCGAATAACCGCATACTATCTTTCCTTTTTTGTACATAAACTATAGCTAACTAAACATTTAAAATATTCAGAGCATATTAATTTTATGCCAATCCACAATACGCCAGTAATTGTAGATTCGTTTATTTGTATACGTGGATTTTTTCGTTGTTTAATTCATTTATTTTCAAAACAAGTAAGGAAGCAACTGCAAGCACCAAGTTCACCACTTAGTTTATGTGCCTCCCACACTTCAGGACATAAGCTCGCAATATATTGTTGGATAAAAAAATTAAAAGAAATAAGCAAATATATTCATGTATGTTGAACTTTTTCTATATGGTTCGGTTATATCTTATCAATAAGAAAGAGTAAATGACTCCTTTTAAAATTTGCTTGGTAGCACTATCTTGCTTTCAACTCAATTACGAATTAAATGACGTCAAATAATGTATGACGTAATCATGACGTTTTACTTGAAAAGAAGGGTCAAAGGAAAAAAATAGCAAAAACAATAATCACATACTAAATTCAAATACATGAAATGTATACAATAAAATGAAGGAAAAGGTATATTTTGAAAATATAAAAAAGGGAAAAATTAAATATTTTTTGACACAAAGAACATATATATCCTTCCCGCAGTAAGCCAGGGGAAGACACATATGTCCCGCCTGCAGTAAGAGGGTTAACTCAAGGTAAAAAAAAATTGAGGTAATCGTAGAACTCCAAAAAGGAGCGAGACCGATGCATCGACAGGGTAAGCAAATCCTGGTATCCATGCATCACCCACCATGCGAATGCACACTCAGTCAAAATGTTACAATAGGGAATAGGACACAATCGGTAAAATTACAGATCAGACGATTATACTGGTATCTAAAGAGCTATAACTGCAAAAGATCTATAACTGCACATCAAACATGTGAGTTGAGACACATCGTATCGGTCAACCAATGCATGATGGTGAACGTATAACGTATTTAGTGATGATTTCAGTCTTTTTCCCCTCACAACTCTGTTAGAGCAGTTTTTGTGTAAGGAGCACACCCCTGTCTGTATAGTGTAAACATGCACGAGCGTAACGTATTAACTGAATATGTAAACTTGAAATGGAACAGGGGGTGTGTTACTGCTGAGAAATGGGAAGTTGACAATTGGAAAGTTGAAATCGTCATGTTTGTCATAGATTCTTATTTGAAGTCGTCCTTCCGTGTTTATATCGAGGAAAAGATCAAGATATGAAGCAGACCTATTACTACTTTAGTATTCTTAATCTCAAGCTCATAAGGATATTTGAGATGTAAGCTTGTGCATAAACTTGTTCTTAAAGGTTACCAATTTAACACTATAATTTGATATTTGAATATTGTTTATATCCGTACACATATTGATTTAATAAACAAAACTATGTGTTATCGCTATACAGCTAGGCAAATTCACGGTCCTACCTTCTGTCGATGTCTATAATTTGCATTGTACAAATTCATGTTTTTCTTATACTATTTATAACGTCTTTACACTTAATCCATTTCACGTGTACTGTTTGATATTTTTAGATGATTTTTGTATTAGTTGTTATTGGCTTTTAACTAAATTGTAGAAGCTGCTAGTTCTCTCAGATGTGTTCCTTGCGTCGTTGGTTGTTTTTTATCTGTTTTTTTTTTGTATCGATCTGATGAGTTTAGTCCTTTTCAACTGATTTTCATAGTCTGTTATTATGTTGTGCTTTGACACCACTATCCCAGATTGGGGAGGGTTGGATGCCCGCAAACATGAATAACCCCGCAACATTCTGTATGTTCCTGTCCCAGGTCAAAAGCATGTAGTTCAGTAGCTGTCGCGTGTTACTGTTTATCATGTTTTTGCTTTGCATCACGGTGCGAAGCTATTAGTTTCATATGATATTCACGCCATTTTGAAATTATCGCGTAATAAATATCGGTTCTCATTGGTTTCCTGTTGGTGAGGGAAAGATTCTATTGGCTAGAATGAGATATAGAATAGGGAGCATGTCCCGGACAGGAGAAGATATTAAATACGGACATAGTTGAAGTATTGTTATTCAAGATCCGATCTGATACCCGATAAATGAATAATTTTGCCTTTACTGGTTTAGCTTGTTATATAATGTCGAGTCAATTCGTGTTAATAAATTAGAAGAGGGACGAAGATACACACGTTTCTGAGTGCTCATCTGACTATATATGAATATACACCAAGACTTAAAATACATATAACTATAAAAATTGTCAGAATACGTGAATTCCATGTTATAAAACAAAATGATATATAAAAAAAACCCAGCTACCTCAAGACCACAGGATACCCCCGAATTGTGCATTAGAATTATTGTGAGAATATCTGAGATATTTATGCATCTAATAACAACTTAGTATCATTGCTGTGTCATGAGGATATCCATATGCAAATAAATATTGCGTCAAAATTGACTGTTTAAAGTCCCATAACTTTATGGAACTACAAACTATATGAATTTTCAACGCGAGTCTAGATTCGCCAATACCAACAGCAGTGTAAAGTTTGTAGTTAATACAAACCTTTTTAAATCTAGAGTATGCCATGTAGAATATTACCATAAGTCCCATAACTGTGGAACGATAAAACGTTTTTTTTTTAAATCAGACGATATCTCTGGAATGACGACACATAAGAATTTTAAAATCATAAGGAAGTTTTCGTCTATCAATCCTAATGTTCCGTTTTGGTTTCGTGGGAATTGGTTAAAGCAATTTTAAGTTTTTGTAGGACAAACTACAGTATACCACAATACACCCATCTATTTAAAGACAGGACTATAAGACCACACTTAAGTTTATATGCACAAAGGGGATACATATTAGTAACACCTTTATCGTACTTAAAAAACCTTAATTAAAATTATGTTACAGTGAAGCACTCCAAAGCTTTTTAGACAGCTAAAACTTGTTCTTTTTTTTTGGTTTGTCAGGCCGTTAATTTTCTCGTTTGAATTGATTTACATTTGTCTTTTCGGGACCTTTTATTGCTTTGCCCTATGAACTTTCCTAGTTGATAAATGCCGCACGTAGACCTATATTGCTAATTTCTACGTCATTTGGTATCAAATGGAGAGTTGTCTTAGTTGGAATAATACAACATGTTCTAATTTTTATATTAATAAATTAATCTCAATAAGTGTGATAAAATGACTAAAATGTATACGCGTGTCTAATGCGGACATAATTTGATATATCGTTGACCATGGCTACGCCCCTCTGTCAGAGCATATCTTGCAATAAGTAGTCAATGATTTTCATTTGTCGGCAGCTGGCTGAAGTTGATTTCACTAATTCAAATTAAAAATGTGACGACAAATAGATATATGTTTTTCCCTCGATATTTTCAATTTTAAGATTAGTTTTTCCAAAGTAATAGGATTTTGATCGTCAAACCTAGGCAATTTTTAAATGTCTCATGAAAACTAGTATGATGTCACAAAGCCTTGTAACTTCTTTACACAATTCTATGTTTCATAGTACAAGCACGAATTCTTGTTACATTTGAACACACTTTTCTGCTCATTATTGATTAAATAATATGTACAAAATCTACATGCACTATCCATTTTCAATACTGTGGAGGGGCTAATCATGTAGTTCCTTGGCGAAGCTGTTTATTCCTTTACTATTTTGGGAATACACGCTTTTTCATGTTATTACTCAGCAATTGACATTAAAAATGTAATGATTTAGTCTTTACAGACTGGTAGATAGTATAGTACTGTGAAGAGAGATTGTTTCTTATAGTTTATTTGATTGCACAAATGAAACTTGAATTATGTTTTAATGTTTTTAAAGATAGACCAAACTAAATTCATTAAAAATGTTTATCTATGTCAACATTACATTAAGGATGTAGTCATGTCAGGTTTAGGAATTTTGTCAGATGTTCGGACTCCTTGGGTTTTTTCCTACGTTACAAGGTAAAATATTTTGCCCCATATCACTCACTTTTCTTTCCATATAAAACTTCAATAGCTCATAAAAGGTCATTTACCAAAATTAAAGCAGATTCTAAAATTGAGAATGGAAATGGGGAATGTGTCAAAGAGACAACAACCCGACCATAGAACAGACAACAGCAGAAGGTCACCAACAGGTCTTCAATGCAGCGAGAAATTCCCGCACCCGGAGGCGTCCTTCAGCTGGCCCCTAAACAAATATATATACTAGTTCAGTGATAATGAACGCCATACTAAACTCCAAATTGTACACAAGAAACTAAAATTAAAAATAATACAAGACTAACAAAGGCTAGAGGCTCCTGACTTGGGACAGGCGCAAAAATGCGGCGGGGTTAAACATGTTTATGAGATCTCAACCCTCCCCCTATACCTCTAGCCAATGTAGAAAAGTAAACGCATAACAATACGCACATTAAAATTCAGTTCAAGAGAAGTCCGAGTCTGATGTCAGAAGATGTAACCAAAGAAAATAAACAAAATGACAATAATACATAAATAACAACAGACTACTAGCAGTTAACTGACATGCCAGCTCCAGACTTCAATTAAACTGATTGAAAGATTATGTCTTCATCATATGAATATCAGGCACAATCCTTCCCGTTAGGGGTTTAGTATCATACCATCATAACATATATGAGAAGAACATTACCCGTGTCATGCCAACAACTGGTTTTTAAATAAATGTGTTTAGTGCCGATGCAAAGACCCTATAAGTGAATCAATATTAACGCCAAAATATGCAATCTTTAATGACCTGACAACAGTATCGTAACTATATCCCTTCTTAATAAGTCTATTTAAAGGTTTTATTAGTTTCTAGAATTCTTTTCTTATGATTTGAAACCCAAATAATGCCAATGCTAAAGATAAGGTAAAAGACCGAGTCAGCCTTTTCCCGCCATTGTTTTAGGAATTAAATATCTCGAAAAGGAATTAAGTAACCTATCTATATTTTTAGTTTATTTTGTTCCTTAACTAATGCTCTTCTGATTTATAATATCAATTCTAAATTCCAGATTTTTTTAGTTTCACCTGACAACATTGTTAAGGACGGCGTTGTTGTCTTTTTTTCTCTCGTTTTCTCCATATGTTGTAATGATTATGTAATTTTCTAATGGGACTGTTTGTGTGGTATTTTGCACTATTAGTTTTATGTCTTTTAAAGCTCTCTGTATGGTCTCAATTAATCTTTTTTATTTTCCAACACGGAATCGTTTGGGCCAAACTTTATTTAACAGAACTCCAAAATAAACACTACACAGAAAACACCAAATTGAGCATCACATGCACCAACATAAACCGGGAATGCTTGTTTTAATATTTGTTTTAAGAACCACGATGACAACGACAGCAAAAGCAACAATTAAAACAGTAACGACGTCAACTCGACCTAAAACCTCAACAAAATCAACGTTAAAGACCACTTTAACAACCAAATCAACTACCATCACAATAGTTTTAACTAGTATAAGAACAACCAACTCGTCTATTACACCACCATTGGCCATGACAACAGCTATAACTAAAGGAATCTATAAATGCAGCGATTTAATAACAAAACAAGGTTTAGTATACATATTTAAGCAAATCCACATAAAATACAATTAATCGCCGTAGCTTTGATTGGAATTTAATATTAAGAGTTTTTTTATAAGATGTATATCAATTATAACTGGTAGAACATAGTTGTTATGATGTTAATTGCGCAAAAGAGGGAAAAATCAAAACAAAACCAGTTGCCGGTACATAAAAAAGGTAAATAAATCTACAAGCCGGGTGTATGGACAGACAAACACAATCAGAAAACACTTACAGCTAAGACGAGGCATAAGCACTGTATCAGTCTGACCCCATGTGATTTGAGGTTCACTTGAAACATATGCACATCGTGCATGTTACAAGACATCCGTCATATAAATAATTCTTGATATATATCTAATGTTCGCAATGACATACTTTTTTATGAATCTAAATCAAGCATTATTACTTTTCATAAGCAGTAGTAAACTTCTCCGAAAAAATATCTTTAGAATTCGAATTCAAGCAATATTGATTGATTTCTTCTAAAAGAAAAAAATAAGTGTGATTTTTATATATACCTTATAGATGTTCCACCTTATGTTACTTTTTGCAGAAAAACATACAAGGAGGTGACGAGTTTTCGTTTACAATTGTTCGTTTTTTTTTCTTTTTTGAACGGTGGTGTTCCTAAAGCTCTTGTTACGGTGTGTGTATTTTCCATCTCTCTGTGTAGTGACGTTTTATGTTTTAATGAACGTATCTTAGGATAACTGGTAAATTATTTAAGTCGGGATTTCGTTACAAAATATTCAAAACCTTTATCAAATCCTCTCATAGATACAAAACTAACGATTGGATGTCGGCCTGTAGCTGTAGAAATCTGATTTATATTCTCCCTCGTCATACTGGTCCGAATTTAAAGTATTTCGATACTATAATCCTTATAAATGAGACAAAAATCGAGATTTGGTTGCTCGCAGCAGCTTTCTTTTCTGACAATAATGTTTTATATCATAATTCAACCTATATTTTCATAACAAAATTCAAATTGTCATTTTCATACAACAAATTGTGCAATACATTAAAATTAGCTGAAATAAAACTATGTATGATCCTTGTATACAGTTTACTTATACAGTACAACGGAAGCACTCCCTTAAAACCGGCAAAGGATTTCGCGTACATATTTCACCCATATATTTAAATCCAAAATAACAAGAACCCGTTATACGATTACTTTAACCAGCTCTGAACATATCAATAGTAGAGCTATAACACAGGATAAACCCAAAGTCACAACGAAAAATAGATAGAACGGGACATTACTATACACACTATTCAAAGATCTTATTACGGTATTCAGTTGATATCCTTTAAATAAATAAGTTTAAAAAAAATCCAGGTTGTCAGACTTCAAAACAAAACCAATTCACTGGTTTTCGTTGGTTGTTGCTTATTTTTTGCTTTTTGCTTTTCGTTTGTGTTATTTTTAGCATAATGAAGCCGTTGGTTCTCCTGTTTGAAATGTTTCATTTGTTGTCATGCCTTTTATATCTATGTATGCAGCAGATAATGAAACTGTTTTTCATAACCTGAAGTCAAAATTTGTGATTTGATACGCAATTTTTTTTTCTGTCAAAGCTATAAAAAAAACGTTTCGTGTGATCTTCAAACTGTTGTGTGTTTACAAATAAGATAATATTGATAATTTTCAACTTTTATTTCATCTTAATTTACAAAAATGTATAAATACATCGCCATAGCTATTGGTAAAAGGGAATCGAAAGATACAAAAGGGATATTCAAACTCATTAGTCGAAAAAAACCTGACAACGCCATAGCAAAAAAAGAAAAGACCAAAAGATAACCAACAGTATACAAAACACAACATAGAAAACTAACGACCGAGCAACACGAACCCCACCAATAACCGGGGGTAATTATTTTATTCCGAAACGAACAAATGCGACGTTCTATGCACTTCATTGAAAAACAAGGTATGCAATCATTTTATTTAGATTATTACGCTTTATAAATGACTATTAATATATTTAGATCTATATTAAATTATGACACGTTTTTCTTAAATCTGTTTACAAAGGGATCATATATTTATAAATTGCTTTTATTATTTGATGTCGAATAAAAATAAAAGAATTAAATTGTTTTAAATATACCAAAGCGTTGCCTCCTGGTGTATGAAGTTTAAGGACTAAAACTAGTGATGAAATTTCTTAAAACAGGATGAAGTCGTATATGAAGCTTGATTGTTTATTCTTCATTGTCTTCTTTGAATTAGGTAGCGCCTGTGTACAATTTTGTGATGTAAGAGATTGGGGTCCATGGCAGCCTTGTAACACAACTTGTGGAAGTGGTGTGCAAATAAGAGAAAAGATTATTTGTTGTGATAACGCAAGATATCCAACGTTGAATCAGTGTTTAATATATTGTAGTATTCCCTTCAGTTTCTGGCAAGCAAATGCAACAGAACAAAATGTGTGTGGTCAATGTCAACAAGGAGGAACATTCAATGCAAGCCAGCATCGTTGTGATTGTCCCTTAGGTTATGAAGGTTCCTGTTGCGATGGTATGTTTTATGTTAGCTAAAGGATATTTAGAAACTGATAGAATAATTTAAAACCTATTTAAGCAACCTTCTATATCTGTAATGTGTATATGATAACAAGTAAACTTTTCGATATTTTTGGATTTACCAAACATGAAAAGGTTAGTTTGGTATATACACTAACTGATGAACAGTTTAGAAAATTCGTTTCAATTTCGTTCTCACAATGATATGTATAATTCTTATAAATCATTTTATGACAGGGCATCGTACAGTCTTAAAAATGAGCAAAACCTATGCAGTTTAGTAAAATAGTAAAGGCCATTGTATAACAAAAACAGAACCAAATAAAGAGAAACCCAACGAATAACAAACAAAAACCAAAATTAGGAATAGATTACCTTAGCTGTATTTGGCAAAATCTTTCGGATTTTTGTGTCCTCAATGCTTTTCCACTTTGTACTTTATTTGGCCTTTATAATTTTTTAGATTCAAACGTCCCTGGTGAGTCTTTTGAAGGCGAAAAGCGCCTCTGGCGTACACAATTACAATCCTGATATTTATGATGAGTTTGTTTATGGCAGACAGCCACTAACGACGATCACAAGATTATTATAGTTTCCTGGCTTTGGACAGACACATACAAGGGGCGGGGTTCAACATGTTGGTGAGCGTTCATTCTTCCCCTAACTTGGCCAGTGGTGTGACAAACAAACAAACAATGACAAAACATTAAAATAAGTTGGAAAAGCCTCGACTCATCCGATCGGTACGAAGCACAAAACATACAGTAAAAAGAAAAAAAACTACCGATCCAAGAATATTCTTCTTAACTGAAAGCTAATGCATACCTCGAATTCAGCCATGCTCTCCCAGACTAAGCTGTCAATCAGTACACCCCCGACGGATTAAGTTCAAATTTGCATGAAGAATCTGAGAAAAACATGACTTGGTGCAATGCCAAAATATGTCAAATAATGTTTCGACAGAATGTAGGACCATCCATACCTTAGCAAAATGTATGCACTAAAACTATCCAAAATTAAATGAATATTAGATCTGATAAAGACGATATTCAAATATCTTACTACAATACTAAATTGATGACTTGGACAATAATCGTTTCTTATTTAGACATCACCGTAAAAATTAGGATGTGATGTCACATGAGTTTTAAAATTTCTACAGGAGAAGCCTAGATAGTAACTTCAATACCACATCTGTGTATTTGTGATAGAATTGAGTTTTTAATTAAGTAATTTGGATAACGAAATCCCTTATTTAACAATTTATTAGTTATACACAGACCATGTTCAAATCTAACAAAAACAGTGCAAAAAAAGTTAAACAAAAATACTGAACTCCAAAACACTGAAATTCAAAAAGGGGAAGTCCATAAAAAATGATAAATTCAAATGATATCAATCAACGGAGCAAGTGATAAACCACTGCCATATTCCTGACTTGGTACAGTCATTTTCCGAAGAAAATGGTGGGTTAAACCTGGTTTTATAGCTAGCAAAACCTCCCACTAGTATGCACTTGTCAATAGTTGCAACCTACAAAAAAATGTTGTAAAATGATAAAAGTATTGCTAAGTTTCAAGATTTCTGTGAGGCGTTTTTCTAGACTTTTGTTTGTCTTTTCTTTGTTGGTCATGGTACTGTGTTTTTCTTTAAATTCTCAGACTGGTTTATGATTGTTGTTTTGGGGGATTTTCAGAATGCAGAGAATTTCATCTTGCTTGCTCCAAACCCAGGGTCTCTGGATTAAACAAAAACAGTATTATAGCATTAGTGATTACATTTTAAAACTCTATATAAAACCTTGTAGAAAATGTAAAAACAGAATTATCATTAAAGAAATAAGTAAAAGTTACTATGTGAGCACTTAAGTTGATGATTTTGTTTAACATGGTCTGGCTGTTCGTATTATTTCTGTATTAAAAAGTGAGGTTGTCGGAAATTCATGACAGTAATTGTTAGCTTTCTTTATAAAATATATATTTTTTTATTACTCCCACAATTGTCTTCTGTAATGTTCAGATATAACATGATTGACATTTAGAAAAAAAACAAAATCCGTTCAAACCGATGTCATAATCCATTTTGAACTTGCAGTGAGTACGTGAACATGTGAAGTCTCTTCCTATTTTATCTCGATCTGTGGAATAACAGAGAAGGTACATTATAGATTGAATTCTAAAATCAAATGCTAAAACATAAACACTTTAAATAGACAAAGTATTTGAATCATTAAATATTACAACGATGTTTTGGAATGAATGCTAATATCTCTTATATAGCTATATTACCCGGTTTAACCTACCATTTTCTTTGGGAAATGCCTGTAACAAGTCCGGAATATGACAGTTGTTTTCCATTTGTTCAGTTGGTTGATAATAAATTGTATGGCTAACTTTTGGTTTTGTCAGGTTTTGTGGACTTCCCCATTTTTGTATTTACCTTGGAGTTTTTTTTTGTATTTTTGATGATACTTTTTTAAAGACTAAATAACATTTTAATTTGGAGTATTTTTAAACGAATCATGCATCTAAGTATTCCAAAATTCTGGTTTTATTTCTTAACTTAACTTAACTTAAATTATTTGCAGAAGGAGTACTCAAATTATTTGTCCATATCAACGGAAATTCAATTTTGGCATGACGACATGCAATACATATTTAGATATTACATATAAAAAACCCTAAAAAACAGTTAAACTATAAAATTATACAAGAAAAAATGCCCACAGGTGCAGGCAAACAAAACAACATAATAGCGTATGGAAGAATGATTGCATTTATTGAAAGCTGCTCAAAGTAATAAACCTCCGGGCATAATTACGTAGAAAATCTTCTATATTTCTCTTTTTATCTATTGTATAATTCCACGGTGTTTTATGTGAAAATTTCAATCATCATTACAGAGGACATATTACAAATGTAACCCCCCTCACCTTAATTGTAGCAAGTTTGTTAATATGAAATTTTATATAATTAGTGAGTTTTTTAACAGCAAAAATAAATTCTTTTTAATAATTGCCAGCTAGTATTTCATATTTTAGGTCAGATGCATATTTCAAAAATTGTATTGCATACTTGCATATAATACACACCACAATTCCGGCTACCTGTTACTGCAGATGAAGTCGGTAACACAGATCAGACCAATGTTTTACGGAATGATGTTTACCAGTGGGCTTCTATGTTAATATCTTAGGAATCACGTATTGCTTATACCATGGGCCATATGTTTTTTTTCAAATATGAAGTTAAGACTTCATTTTTTTTTATCAAATATACCACTGAATCTAGTTGAACGTTCACTCGTTTTAATTTGTTTTTGTTTTTTTGTTAATGATAGCAAATTTCTGAAAAACGATAATTGGATCGTCACATTTGAGGTTTCGTCGATATATGTAGACAATGGTTGACCTTCTTGTCAAAAAAAGAATCATTTCTGTTGTTTAATCACTGTTATATACACGATTGAATTTTGTTAATCAACATGTTTTAACTATTGCATACATCACATATCCGACAGACACGTAGCCTATAAAATAACTGCGTGACACAAAACATTTTTCACAATAACAGAAGTACTGTAAACAGTAGGAAATTCTAATAGATTTACAATTTACATGTATCTATCTTCCACACCGAAAACCATTACAGTAGTATCTGTGTTACCGAATGCATCTACAGTACCGATAGCCGGTAATAGGGTGTGTTATGTGAAACACTAGATGATTCCCCATACTGAAGCATTAAAGAAGTAAAAAGTAATGATAGTATGACATTTTAATTTAATATTTTTTCATCAGCTTTAGTTATTAGAAAAAGGAAAGCGAGTGCTAGGTGTATAGGGAAACCCTGCCAAAATGGAACATGCATACCAATTCATGGCCGGTTTTCCTGTCTCTGTTTTGCTGGATATGAAGGAGAAAAATGCCACATAGGTGAGAAAATACTTAATTTTTTACGGCCCTATTTAAGAATATAACATCAGGGAAAAAAATATTTGAATTGTCTATAATTGATGTTTTTTAGCTTCATAGTAAACTGTTTTGTTATATTTATATATTGAATATTGTTTATTGGAATACCTCCTCCACAATGGATTGTTCGAGACATTTTTCTTTTGTATTTAAAGATGCCAAAAATTACTGATTTACAAATTATGATCAGATTCTGTTTAATTTATGTATAACAAATCGACATTAAATGACTCCCAAACTTGCTTGGTTAATTTCCTTCCTTTTAATTTATAGACAGTATGTAGTATCAAGATGTCGTAAGCGAACGAAATAGGTTAGTTAGTTTTTCACAAGTGCGAGAAAGTTTACATTTTGTGGCAGTTTCCACTTCAATCCACTCAAGAAAAAATGGATATAGAATATGAGTAACATTGAAACTCTTCTCCTCGTTTGACTTAAAAGGCATGATTTCTTATACTGCATATAAAGGAAGTTTTCATCCTTTTAACTTTGACTCAAATAAGTTGTTGAACTACAATGTACTAATGGAGTACCCTCGGCGTCCATATGCACGCGAAGTCTGCGTCCACAGTAAGAACTCAGAACATGTAGGCAAATTATCTCGTTTTACATCTAATGCCATATACCTGTAACTATTAGTATTAAGATCATCTTAATGTGTTAAATTACTTTTGGGAATAGGTCAGGATCTGGAAAAAAGTTGGTCACTTAGAACTCATGCTTTCTGACATTAAAGAATTGAAACATATTGCAAACTTTATTCTTGTAAATAGCATATGTTTACAGATACAGATGACTGCTTGAAACAACCATGTTTGTTTGGAAAATGTTCGGATAAAATAAATGATTTTCAATGTGACTGTATGGTGTTCTTCGAGGGCAAAACGTGTAATAAACGTAAGTTTCATTGCATATTAACATAATTCTGCCAAATTAGCTTTCAATCAATAAAATAACAAGATCTTAGTCAGAAGAGGCACATAGCAACTCAATAAAATAACTAGATCTTTTTAAGAGACGACATATAACTACTCAATCTCAATGACATAATGATATCGTTGTCAGATATGGCATACAGCTACTACATAAAATAACTAAATCTTTGTCAGAGGCGGTTCATACCAGAAAATGAGGTAACCAAAATTCTTGTCAAAGGCGGCATATCCATACTCAATGAAGTAAACAGATCTTTGACAGAGGCCGTCTATAGATACATTTATTTCATTCAGGAAGCGGCTAGATGGAGGAAGTGAAAAAAATATATATATTTTTCTTAAGTTTTCTGTTGCAATCGACCTGCAGATATGATCGTTGTTTGCTGATAGGTTATGATTCAATATTTACATAGAAGAACTTTCGAAGTAACAAAAATTGGCTTTTTTGCAAAGAAAAAGCCCCTTTCGTGAATATGCTATGATGTCCATAACTTAATTTTTATGATATCTTCACGATAATGGGCAGCAGTTATCTTGAGTGCATTTTAGATTTAAGTGGTAGAAATATTTAAGGTACTGCATAATGTATGCAGTATTTGAACAGCGGTAGATAGGCAAGAAAGTGAATTTTAACGTATGGTAATTATTTTTAAACCAACGTAAAATGTACAGTGTAAAGCGATGAAATAACTATTGAAGCCAAACATTAATTCCAAGTGTAAAAAGTGTATAGTGTTTTTTTTCTTAATGTTGGTGAAACTGTTCTACATACATCATGTAATTGTGTGGGTATCCTTTAAAGGATGTAAAGATCTAGAGAAGAAGGAGATAAGCATAACGGAATTCCGGAGATGATCGTAACTGTAGGAATTTGATTCTTATCCAAACAAGTAATAGCTTTTCTAAAAAAGCTAGCCGTCTCTTAGCTGATGAAAGTGGAAAGTGTTCTCGCTTTGTAGATTAATTCATTTAGAATAGCCTTTCATATAAATCAACATTTTACCAAACACGTTATTAAGCAGTATATCGTTTAATGTTGGTGTCAAATAAGGTCCTTATCGTACGAATCCTTCAAAGCTTAACATACTGGATTGACATAATCTTTTGTGAGAGACCGTTCTTTTAAAATGCCAACAGTATTTTACAGAGGACAAACAGTTAAATAGAAGTATTTACACAGTGAAAGTAAATGAAACAATTAAAACTAAATGTTTGATTCATACATGATGCTGTTTCTAAATCATAAATTTTTTAAATCTCGTTTCTTAATTCCGTTGATTTTTCTTAAAAAATATATATGTTGTTGATACATGAATTTCACCGACTTCGTTTTTGATGTATATTGACCAATCTCTTACCTAGTTTGTAGTGAAAAAGTCACAAATTGACGTTTTACGGTATGACTGTCCGCTTATTTTTACGTTTTGTGGTATTTTTGTCACCTAAAACACCATTTTGGATGATGTATATAGTAAAAACGTAAACTCTATGATAACTTTATATCATTAAAACGAAAATTCATGTTTCAGCAACATATTTGTTTTTTAAAAAACAACTATAGATTTATAATGCAAGACTTGATGATTTTAAGACGACTTAATATAAAAATAAGGAGATGTGGTATGATTGCCATTGAGACAACTATCCACCAAAGTTCAAAAGAAGTGGATGTAAGCAATTTAAGAACGTTTTCATCGATTTATGTGACGAGCTAAAGTTGTATCCAAAATTTTACCAAAATCTGAGACATATTCCATTTACTGTAATTTGACCTTATGTCTTTATGGATTGTTGTCTTATTGGCAATTAAACCACGTATCCTTATATTGATATTGTTGAAATTGGCCCTGATGTGAAAAAAAAAAAACAGTTGAAACTGACCCAAAATCTGGTTCTTTTAATTCCACTGTGAAAAGTAACATTTGTGAAGATTATTTTAACATAAAGTAACATTTACACACATTTTCTTAGAATAAAAAGCAAAGACAAGTAATCCAATAATTTGTTCAAAATACTTAATTTTGTATCCTACGTTAATAATATTTGACAAAAAATATGCTCAACATTATTGTTTTTGAGTCGACCAAATCCATGACCCCCAGCTGAAATTATATGATAACCATCATTCCAAACATGCATGAATTATATTTAATACGATAATGTGACACTAATTTACCTTTTCGCTAATCGATTGATTGATTTGTTTCTTAGCGTCCAGTGGGAAATATTTCATTCATACGAATGACGAGGACAAATTAACATTTAATATAAACGGTAGTTTCTTCAAAGGATGTCGACAAAGATAAAGGATGGGAAATTCGGATTGCCACATGAAATTGACTTTATATTGGATAGAGGCAAACACTTTGTCTTGTAATAGGACCGTAAGTAAGGTGTTGCAAAGGTTCTGTGACGTGCAGAAAAATTGCACTCTCCCTTCACCAGGCATCGGATTTAACGTCCCCAATCAGACAGGGCGGGTATTTAAACATCCTGCACACCCAATTGGACTTCCTACTTTAGCAAGGGTTTTATTTCCGGACGGGAGAAGTCCAAGAATGACTATATATAACTTTAGTCAACTTTTTGGTCTTTAAGTCAGTCGAGAGGAATAGTACCTTTCATTGTTAATTTGCAATGTGAAACTTAAAGGTCTGAAAATTTTAACTGTTATATGGCAATATATAATTTTTGACATGGATAAGTAAACAAAATATAAACTATCCATTCTATTGCAAAAAAAAATTAATTGTCTGGCCTAAATTCCAACTGTAAAATGAATCATGATATATAAGAAGCAAACCATGCAAAAATGTAATTTTAGTTAAAAAAAATTCTTACTATGAATAAAAAGAGCTTAGGTGCTCATTTCGTAATCATCGTATTTTTATAATTTTCTTGTAGTAAAACCATGGGCTATAGCCATATTAGCACTGACAGCATTAGCTCTACTTCTGATATGCTGTTGCTGTTTCTGTTGTATGACGGGAAAGTATGTACATTACACTAAAATTAGTCTCTTACAGAAAATTTGTAGTATTTTATGCTTAATTAATTTGTTAAAGCTTTAATACTGTATAGCAGCTTTTGGTAATTTTAGTGTACTTTTTAGAGTATTTTCAACAATCACATAACCGTCTATGAAAGGTACTAGTGCTTTAAAGATGCCAACATTAAGATTTCAGGAAAGTTATCGAAACCGCAAACACCATATAGTTTCAGCAATAATTTCGTATTCGGCCTCAACATGTGGTAGCGCCATATTTACTTAAAGAATCATGATCATGTCAGTTTTGAATAAACGTGGGGGGGGGGGGGGGGGGGGGGGTATAAACAATTAAAAAGTTAAAACCTGAAATATCTGGACATTAGATTTATAGTAAATAGAAAAAGTACAAGAGATGTATTTTACGAAAACAAAAAATAATTAAACAAATTTCCATCAATGTCGATCTTTGAAGGGGTGGTTTTGTTACTAATGGATTGTGTTGAAAAGTAGATTGAACCTTGTAATGAACTGTAGAAAACATAAAGGTTTTTAGTTCAGTAAATATAACAGTAAAGTGCGAATTTTTGCAAGTCATAAGTGCCTGCTATATATTGTGTTCCATGTGTTTCAGTAAAATTAAATATCTTGAGAGATTGATTGATTAATGTTTCGTAACGTCAAGTGCCAATATATTGAGGTGATATAAGATTTAAAGATACAAATAGATACATCATCAAATGAATGTAAAAACAGCAAGTGTAGGACACGAGTTGGAAGAACACACATACAATGTTTGATAATTCATTTAAAATAGAAATATTTAACAGTTATCTTTCTGCATTAAACATAAACGGCAAGTAAAATAATGTATTTCTATATTACAGGGTAGAAAGCAATGACGAGAACGAAAAGGAGAAAAGGAAAAGAAAACTTCAACCAACTAGTCCTAGAGTAGGACCTACTGAAAAATCAAAACCACAGGATTTGGCATGATAACTGGTCAAATATCATGTCATCTTTAAGAATTATAATTATTATTTTGAATATTAAGTAAAATTAATTTTTTAATACATGTTCTTCCTGGAAATCTGATATCTGTCTCAGTTGTTTGTTTTCTCGTTTAAGTAGATATAATCATGGCTCAAAATAGACATTGTTTAAAGAGGAAGTAAATAAAAATGGAATTTGCTTATTGTTGAAGGCTGTGTAGTGACCTATTATAATACATTGTAGTTTACATTTTCGTCCTTCAGTCTCAAATGATTATTTTTTTTTATAAATAATATCTAGCCATTTACTTCATACAACTTAAGACCAATAATTTCACATGTCTAATCGCTTTTATGTTAACCTTGACAAGTTGAGTATACATTTAACATACAACATACTGCGACACCAAATTCTTACACGGACAGAAGCTCTACGAGTTCACATGAGACAGCCATAAATCTGATGATACCGATGATAGAGACGTTTAATTCCTTTTAAGCAGGAGAGAAATTCAATATTCACAAATCGAAGAAAGACAAAAGTCATAGTTAACGAAACAAAACACCATAAAGAATATGAATAGAAACTCTTCCAAACCGAATGTGAACTCAGATGCTTTGGGAAACACCCGTCGTGTTTTTTCTGTTAAAATGAGATACTGAAACCTCACAGCTTTATATTTTGCAAAAATCTAAAGGGTATTATTTGTTAGATTTCTTAAACTTTAAGTTTTTATAATTCAATGGGATAAAAGTATGTCCTTACCATACCTTTTCCTTCTGTGTTTATTGTATATCAAAATAATCTATCATAGAACTTTTATAAATAGTTATACTTTATAACGGTTCTAGGGTCACAGCATATAAATTCTTTTGGTCTTCTATAGTTTTGTCCAAAAATGTAAACATAATAAATAAATAACCATACTATATAAAAAGATAGCGCTATCCAAAACTGTTCTAGATATAGAACTGTAAGGATCTGTTCTATGGTAGAAATGTCGGAACCAGTTTGAAATTAGAGTTGTCGGCATGAGTTCTACAGTAGAACTGTCGGAATCAGTTATATTGAAGAACATTCAAAAAAAGTTCTTGGATAGAACTGTCCAAAACTGTTTTGTGTTAGAACTGTCCAAATCTGTTTTAGGATAGAAGGCATGTGAACTGCTCAACATACAGTTCAAGGACAGTTCTAGCAGATTTTAAGAGAGGTTAGAACTGATTCAAACTTTATTTGAAGCAAAACTAGAGGAATTGTAAATACTTTTTTTTATTTTAAAGTTGTAATGTAATCAAAATATTCCGTAAAGGAGAAAACAATAGGCTCTAAACAAAGAAAACCTATGACGAAATTTCTAACATGAAACTGTCACAGCAGATGTAAACGTTCTTAATACGATATCTTAAACTATTGTTTTATATAGCTGCTTTTTGTTTATTTGTAATTCCGATGTATTTGAATTATATATTTTTTATTGCACAAGTCTGTCTGTATTTATAGTTCTAGTACTGACTGTAATCAATATGGGAGATTACTCTGGTACAGCCAGTTTCGCACCAAATGTTAACGCAGCAGGCCTAAGTCAGCAGTCTTATTTTAATTCTTGATTTTCTTTGAGAACAGTTTTGTTGATCTTGCTGAACATATTTTTTGCAACAGACAATCGACAATTCTATGGAAACCAACCCCTCTTCTTGACGACTTGTTCATACAGGAGCTTCATAAGAAAAGAATTAACGTCAAGTTTCGCTATTTTGCTGATATGCTTTTACTAAATAATTCGGTGATTATGCCTTTCCCATTGAACTTTACATAAAGTGTACTGATGGAAAAACTTAACTCTCTCTATATCTTAACTTAACTATACGAACTGAAAAGGAGAATCGATTGGGATCTACATTTTATAATTTATGATAGGGCTTTCATATACTATCATGAATTTCTAAATAAAGGGTTGAGGGTTACAAGAAAGCTATTTTACTAATAAGTTAAAATGGAAATGACGGGACATCCCTGTAAATGTTATACGGACGCCATCATGATTTGGTTGACCGTTATTGAATATCTGTGCAACATATGACCACGGATATCTTCCAACTGCAGTAGCAACAGTCCGGTTCTCTTTTCCTAGATTGTAGCTCACCAAATGCACCGATATTAAATTGTAATGAGTAACATCACAGTGGACAATGCTCTATTTACCCTATTGTTTTGGGGTAATGTTTGTGTTGCTGACTGTTTGACCATGCTGCTGTCTCTTTTCATTCCACTTGTGATTGTTGATTCCTCCCTTGGTATCTTCCCCTCTTTCACTTGCTTGTCCATATCTCGACCTGTTTTTAGGCTATCAATTAATGGCTGTTGTCAGATATTTAGTCTTTTTCATTGGGGTTGAATGTTTTTCATTTCAGGCTTTTGTAATTGAAATCGAAACAGTTTTAATGTCGTAACTCGTGACAGTAGTAAATATTACACAATCGGTAACCGTAAAACAACACGCGGGAACCAGAACAACTAGTGAATTAACGATTTATAGTGCGGGACCTAATAAGGGTACATGTTAAAAAATTTCTTCAAATCTTTAAAGTATAATTAGATTTATTTGCATTGTAGATAAATCACATTAGGTTATTTATCTAAACAACATCAACACACATTTAAAGCTACAAATATAAACACGCACAATACCCGTTAAAGTGTACTAGTTGACTGGATTTCTGTTCTTTATATATACGTAATTTCCCCCGTTGCTTTTTAATGCGTTTTCATGAGGATGATAAATGTCAACTAAATACAGATGTTTCTACTAAAATTGTTCAAGGCAAAATCAAGTTACTTTTGGTCAAACATCTATCATGCTGACTTGAGTTATTTTGATGATTTAAGTTGAACATTTCTATGTAACGTTTTAAGTAAAGTATTATATAATAATTAAACATTGTACAGTTCATATGGAAAATAAATACTGGGAACATGTTTTTAAACTTTAAAAAGTGCACCATATAAGTGAAAGAAAAGAATCAATTAGCGAAGAGCACAATAACACTACCAACCACATTGAACAAAGTTTTCGATAAAAAGCGAGAAGACAGCCACATTTTTTTTTAAAATCATGTCATGATTAATAAAAAATGCTCACAAATTAATATTTTTTGGTAAAATAGATTTTTGTTAAATTGTTAAAATATGACCTGAACACGTATTTGAAATATTGCAGCTTTCCCATGTTAACCAGTTAGAAGTTGTAATAACATTGATTTTAAACTGGTATTTCTCCAGGCGAGAAACCACTGTGAGAAACCAGTATCTATCTAAGTGCATGTAACCGATCACATATTTATCATGTTTTTAGTTAACTTAACAGCTAACTGATAGGTCAATCTTTTTGAAGCCTTAAAGTAACGATTTAAAATATCATAACACAATTACCACGAAGATAAGCTTCGTACTATAAAACAAATTTATAAATCGCAGAACACGTCAAAGGGAGATACAAACATGAGAGACTCGCGCGTGGTTCGCTTGTTCACTCTAATAATCTTTTATTTCTGCAATGCATGTGATAAATTAAGAACCAATTATTGTAAAGTTGAACAATGGGCTCAATGGGGCTCTTGTAATGCTACATGTGGAGGAGGAGTACAGGAAAGACAGAGATATATCTGTTGTGATACTAATAAATATAGTTCACTGAAAGGATGCTTAATCGGTTGTAGTATATCATCTAGTTGGTGGCAGTCTAATGCAATTGAATATAAGAAATGTGGAAATTGCTCGCGTGGCGGAACGTATGATTTAATACAAAATCGTTGTAAATGTCCTTTAGGTTATGGTGGTACATGTTGTGACGGTAAGTTAAATCGTTATTGATACTTTTGCCACTTCACAATCAGACATGGGCTTGGTGAAATATGAGAAACATCTACATATTAGTCACAGTTGTTGATAAATCTCTGGATGAACACGTTTTGAATGTTGTTAACAGTAAAAACTTGTCAATAGGAATTTATCATTTAATTGCAAAACGTAATCCTGATAGAAAAATAGATCTTTCGTTATATTATATCATAACAGTCATGATTTGTTTGGCCCTTAAATTGCAAAAAATCTCATTCAAGCCTTTCAAAATTATGTTAATTTTATTGGACAATTAATCTGGACACTTAAGCACAGATGGATAACTTGTGACGTAACTATGGCGTCTTTAGCATGTCGAAATTTATGTATTTAACCTGAAATGGCCATTTCTTACATAGTTTTCGGTAACACTGTATATGACCAAGAGCTTCATCCAAAAGATATTTTACTCACATTAACATCTTTGTAAAATACATTTTGTTGCAAAATATCCTTTTGTCTAAAACTCTTGCTCGTATCTAATTTTTTGAAGGCAGGATCTCAAAATGCGACTTTTTTTAGCAGCTTTTGATGTTTTGCACTATAAAATGTAAGCAGTTTGAAACCCAATATGCAAGACAAAGTTCAAAAATGTTAATACTGATGTCTAAAAATTAAGGTCTGAAGGATGTTAATTGGTAGATTTATAATACTTTCAAGGGTCCCAAACAGTTTTCCTACCTTCTCTTTTTATATTGAAGTAAGATACATCTTATTATTTGAAATACTTGTTCTACTATTTTACCATGGCAAGCTGCTATTTGCAATATGGAAAATTTTGATTTATGCTAAGATCACTAGAATTCTCAAGACATAAAACATGCAATCCAGGCATTATTTTGTGTCGTTGCAATTTAAATTATTCGCTAATGAACCTTTTCCATCTGCAAACGAACTCTTTAGAACATTTACGTAGGCTTAAATATAAGGCACTTCTCGTTTTTTGGTTGCAGGTTTGTTTAACATTAATAATTTAACATGTGCCATGGATGGATACCCCATATCCTTTGTTTTTCTAACACATCTACATCTTAGACATGCAGCTTTCTTCTTTGACCATTTGTTTAAACAGTTTAAAGTGCACCAATATTTAGCCGAAAATTTGAGTTGAAGAAGCAGTTGTCACAAAAGAAAAAACTGCTTGTAAAATTCAACCTCTTTATTAATCGTAAGTGTATCAAAAGCAGGAAAATAACCCACCTTACGGGGGTGAACCTGGGGTATGGGAGACAACTCTTACAAATGTATTGGAAGTCATTTGTTTGTTTTAACCATGCAATCATTGAAACAGTTGAACAATCATTTATGCTTTTACATTTTTGTTATGAGAATGATGCTTCCCATTCGATGCAGCAGCATCTAAAAATATTGTCCAAGTTTGACTCCAACAAACATTAACTAAGGAATTCCATTTTTGTTTAAGATTAAAAAAAACTAAAGCTAAATAAAATAGAAATTTAACATTCATAGATGAAGTGCTTCTAAAAATACTTTGCCCTAAGAATTTTTTGGACTGACTATTTTTAGTGAGGTTTTAATAATATTGTATAAATGCACTCTAGATGATATCGCAGCATCTTTAAATTTGCACCAAATCCAGTAAATATAATTCTAATGTTCAAATGTATAATAAAATTGAGAATGGAAATGGGGAATGTGTCAAAGAGACAACAACCCGACCATAGAACAGACAACAGCAGAAGGTCACCAACAGGTCTTCAATGCAGCGAGAAATTCCCGCACCCGGAGGCGTCCTTCAGCTGGCCCTTAAACAAATATATAATCTAGTTCAGTGATAATGAACGCCATACTAATCTCCAAATTGTACACAAGAAACTAAAATTAAAAATAATACAAGACTAACAAAGGCTAGAGGCTCCTGACTTGGGACAGGCGCAAAAATGCGGCGGGGTTAAACATGTTTATGAGATCTCAACCCTCCCCCTATACCTCTAGCCAATGTAGAAAAGTAAACGCATAACAATACGCACATTAAAATTCAGTTCAAGAGAAGTCCGAGTCTGATGTCAGAAGATGTAACCAAAGAAAATAAACAAAATGACAATAATACATAAATAACAACAGACTACTAGCAGTTAACTGACATGCCAGCTCCAGACTTCAATTAAACTGATTGAAAGATTATGTCTTCATCATATGAATATCAGGCACAATCCTTCCCGTTAGGGGTTTAGTATCATACCATCATAACATATATGAGAAGAACATAACCCGTGTCATGCCAACAATCTCAATTTATAACAAATAAATAAGCAGGTAATATATTTATAATGTTTGTGGTGAATTAAATGCTTTCTAATAAGTCATATATTAACGTTTTGAAAAAATAATTCAGGACAAAAGAAGTAATAATATCCATGAAGATAGATAATAATGATTGTAATCAGTGATGGCAATGAATATTCAATACTTATAAAAACGGTATGTACAAGAATGAAGTTTTTTTTCTTGGTATGCCTCGCTATAGAGATGGTTTTTTGTTTGTTTGTGTATCACATGTTATCAATCTAGTACACACTACTTCTTAATTGAACAATGGGCTCTATGGGAGCTTTGTAATGCTACATACGGAAGAAGAGTAAGGGAAAGACTTAGGTCCATCTGGTGTGATAATTTCAAATATATACTAATATATAAACACTAGATTATTCTTTTTACTTTTCCCTTTCAGATATGCAATTCGTGTAAAATAAATGTATAAACATAAATTTCATTTATTACTTCATTTTCTAAAAAACATTTGAAGCATGAAAGGTGAATTGATTACGTTATTTCTAATATTCAAATCATGTGGTATGCACGGAAACCATGGATTTCTCCTTATCCATGGATATGTCACCGTCCAAGACAATGACTGCATGTAACCAACGCCTAAATGATTGACAGAAAAGTCAACTAGTTCTGTTAGGCATGTTTTGAGTTCTGTGTTGTACCTCCTGATATTGTCTCTGTCCCATCCAATACAGTTTGTTTTGTCAATTTTGCGGTTTAACTTTCGGACTTAATATGTTTTTCTGCAGTCGATTCTTTGATATTTCAGTATATGGGAAACATTTATTGCATGAATCTGTCTGCCATGGCATTCGATGACTTGATTGGCAATTGATGTTGCGGACGTAACATGTTTCACAAATAACGTTGCGTTAACAAAATTTATTGACGTGGCGTTGTCACTATATATTGATCTGGTCAAGGGTGGTCATTAACAAATCCCATCTGCCTGTGCCATTGTAAGGACAGTAAGATGAGTTTCTGACGTGAAATTGTCAAGCAACAGCCCATTAATTTCACGTATACCTGCCTGCAATATTCTTATGGCCTGATTCAGATTCTCAGTCTTGACAATATGGAAATGCAACATGTTTTTACTGATTTAAGTGTGGGTATAATTTGGAAGAATTGTTTCACGAAGAAAATATATTAAAACAATCATTTATGGGTTTCAATTATCAGTTTATGAAATTCGTGCGAATTCAATAATTTGGTATTTTCAATTACCTCAGGAAAGTCCGGTATTGAATTTTCTATACAAAAAGAAGTAAGGTGAGCTGGAATATTAGTTAAATGAGGATCAACCATGATTTGGTAAAAAAAAAATCATCAAAATGTGTGTTGCGTTTTTAAAGTCCGTCAGTATAAGTTATTAAAGGGGTGCGATGCAATAAATCGGCTCACAGATTAGAAGTTGGTTTTACATGTACGTCAAGGTATATTTGATACATGCATTGGAGTATTTACACAAAAGATGAAACTTGACTTTTTTTTTAAACTTTGCCAAACTCCCCCAAGCAAAGTTGACCTAAGGTGGAATAATTCTTTTATTGAAGATTCCTATTTGGTCATATAGCTCTTCGCGTACATCCATGACTTTCCATTTTTGGAAGTTTGAGCCTTCCTGATGAAGGTAAATCACGAAAAGCGCTCCTGACTCATCATACATAAAAGTGTTATTTTCATATTATATATACATGTATACCAATGAAGAATTTCCATTTCTGTGAAGTATAACCATGATCTTATCAAAAGAAATTATTTCAAACGGCAAATTAATTAGATCTTTTTACCTTTAAATTTTGTTACTTCCTGTCCTGTGAATCGATTATTATTATAAAAATTCAGTTTAGTCTGCCGATATCTTTTACATTTGGTAAAGCGTATATAAAATCATTAATAATTGTTTCCATATTGACTCACATTAAATGAGATTTATGTTTTACTTTTTCTTGATGAAAATTCAATTGCTACTTATGTTTTCATCTAACCTTAATCCTAACTACTCGGTTAGGAGAACTTCTGCTATTTTGTATAACATAAAGCAAATGTAGTTTTGATTTCTGCACTTAATCGATTTCCTAGGTTATGACTGATGTTTCTTATGTAGACGAAACGTGCGTCTGGCATACCAAATTATAAAATCTTGTAGCTATGATGACTTTTTACCAGCTTCGGTCCTTGCTTGGGCGTTGGGTTCACCAGAACTCGAAACACAATACTGGCCCGTGTAGTTTTATCTGAAAAAGGCTTAACAGATTTGTATATCCTAGCAAAATAAACCACAGTTTTATAATGTGGTATGGGTTTTATCCATTTTTGAAGGCCATGCATTGACCTATAGTTGTTAACTTCTTTGTCATTAGGTCTCTGGTGGAGATTTGTCTCATCATTTGGTCTCTGGTGGAGATTTGTCTCACCGGCAATCATACCACATCTTCTTATTTTTACATTCCTGTATTTGAAGGAATATTTTAAGGGTTCATCAAGAATGCTCAACTCTGACGGAAAAGTTTGGCATCTTGAGTCCTTTTCTTCTTTTTTAGTCATGGTGTTGTCAGTTTATTTTCGACTTATGAGCTTGAATGTCCCTTTAATATCTTTCGCCTCTCTGTTGGAAAGCCCAAGATGTATGGATACATCCGGATTTAAATAAACAAAGACCATCTAAAGATAATGCCTTCAAAGAAAATTAATGTTTGGCTGGAGTAGTTTAATACTTAGTAATACATAAATTTTAAAACCTAAAATCCTTCAATTTATTTATTTATTTTAGCAAAGTAGAAATTAAAAAAAAAAAAAAAAAACAAAACCAAACATTTTGACGTCAGTGTTAGGTGAGGTATTGAGTCTTTTAAGTTGGTTCCTTTCGTAAATATTCAACACGCTTTCGGATTTACAAACATTCAAATAAACGACGGATACCAGACTATAATAGTATTAAAAGTACATGTCAACACATATGACGTCACAAAGCCATAAAACAGAATTTCACTAAATAATACACAGGCAAAGGAAAGGTTACCAATTCAACACTGTAATTAGATCTTTGAATATTGTTTTATTGGTAAAAATACTGATTTTGTTATGAGTAAATTTAAACCATACTAAATATTATTGTTATTTACATATGCACATTTATGGTTATTCAATCTGTCAATACCTATATTTTGGCATTGAACAAGGTCATGTTTTTCTCTGACTTACGTCTTGACACTAAATCCATTGGATGTTGGATGTGTACTGATTGATATTTTAGTCTCATATACATGATTTTTTTTATTAGTTGTTATTGACTTTGAACCAGCTGTCAGTAACTGCGAGTTCTCTCAGATCTGTACTTTGTGGTTTTTGTTGCTGTTATGAGGGATTTATAAATACCCTGTCACATCGCGTCTGTGTTTTATTGGATGTTATTTCTGCTTTGTATCAATCTAAAGAGTTAAGCCCTTTTTAACTGTCTTTTAAAGTTTGTTCTTATGTTGTACTGTTACACCACTGTCCCAGGTTAGGGGGAGTGTTGGCGCCTTCAAACATATTCAACCCCGCCACATTCTTCATGTGCATGTCCCGAGTCAGAAGCCTGTAATTCAATGGTTGTCTTTGGTAGCTGTCTGTTATATTTGTTTTTCGTTTATTGTTTTGTCATAAATTAAAGCAGGTTGTATGTTTTTTTTTTTATTTGTTTCACATTTTGTCATGTTCGGGAACTTTTATAGATGACTCTACGATACGGATTTTGCTCATTGTTAAGGCCGGACTGTTCTGTATAGTTGCTAAAATCCACGTTATCTGGACTTATTTTATATTGTATAGTTGTCTCATTGGCAATCATAATACAGCTTCCTATTTTATATTAAGTTATTATCAGACATGTAACTGATTAAACACCTTTCACAAGTAGCAAAGATCGTTTTTTTTTTATTATAAAATCACTTACACTTGTTATTCTTTTTAAAACATACTACATTTGTATTTGTCATATTGCTATACCTTAGAAAAATTTGAACGCAGATTGTATCTTCGACGTTCAACATTATTTGATCCAAAGCAAGAATCATATCATCATTTCTTAATATGCATCCAAACAGAGAGCGGTCAATAAGCAAGAGGTTCTTCAGCGAAAGATAGGTCTAGAATATGTCAAGCTTTGCATCGTCCAATGTATTACAAGCTGCGAATAGTGTTATACAGAGAGACTATTAAAGATCGGCCAAAAAACACCAATATCTCAGAAGAACCAACAATATTAAGAAATGAAAAATATAACCACAGACGAGGTTCATGACTAAGAACAAACGCATGAACATGAGGCAAGTTTTAATTAGTTTGTTCAGTAAAACAAGAGTTGTGTTGTGTTGTTTACTGTAAATTCAGAAATTATTGCGTGCATTTATTATTGCGATTTATGAAGAATGGACAATAATGCGAGATTAATTATTGCGATTTCAGGAAATTCTGCATACAGATGCATATATCAGATATCAGAATGCGAGTTCTAATTATTGCGATACTAACCCAGTCGCACTATTCGCATTAATAAAAACCTCGCAATAATTTCTGAATTTACAGTATGTCGAAATATGCATTCAATATTCGCCTCAGGACTTTAAACCCCAGTCCATTCATCTTACTTTAAACAAGACAGGCCAAAGTGACCATATGCCATTTTGTTAAACTTGAAAGTTTTCTTTCAGTTAAGACAACTACAACAATATCTACTACAACAATACCAACAACTACAACAATATCAACTTCTACAACAATACCAGCTACTACAACAATACCAACTACTACAACAATACCAGCTACTATAACCAAACCAACTACTACAACCACACCAACTATTTCGACCAGTACAACAACTACTTCTATAACCGCACCGACTACTACCACGTTTACAACGTCCCCAACGCACAAGCCAACAATCGGGACAACCTTACTAACGACCATGATAAAACTAACTACGCAGTCCATCACAAAGTTAACTACAACACAGAAAGGTAATTTTTTGTTATTGCTGCCTAAGTTTAAATGAGTTATTTCTATTTTACATATAAAAAAAATTATAATGATTTAATAAACAAGATGGTGGGATCTTTAATGTGATCGACAGAGATAAGGACGTGAAATATAGTGCAACTGAATAAACGTCATAGATATAAAAAGATGTGGTATGAGTGCCAATGAGACAACTCTCCATCCAAGTAAAATTTGTAAAAGTAAACCATTATAGACCAAAGTACGACCTTCACACGGAGCCGTGGTTCACACCGAACAGCAAGCTATAAAGTGCCCTAAAAATGACTAGTGTAAAACCATTCAAACAGGAAAACCAACGGTCTAATCTATATAAAAAACGAGAAACGAGAAACACTTATGAACCCCATCAACAAAGGACAACCACTGACCATCAGGTTCCTGACTTAGGACATGTGCAAGCAAATGCAGCGGGTTTGAACGTTTTATCTAGTACCAACCTTTACCCTAACCTGAGAAAGTGGTGTAACAATACGACATAAAAGGACACAAAATTAAAAAATAATTGAAAAAAGGCTCAACTCATCAAAGCATGAATACTAACAGATTTTAGACAAAAGTTAGACCATGGAAACCAAATTACCAAATAATTAAATTATAAATCACAGAAAAATATATCAAAGCCAAAACAAGAATGAAATAATTTTGACAAACAACCGGTCACTTATGAACCACTCAAAAAGAGCTTTTTTGAGGATTTCGAAGGGTCATGTTTGGTAGGGACAGACATCTGAATAAAATAGAGAATATTAACAGTGGTGAAATGTTTACCGTCACATATCACATGATCTAATATTTTAAATAAAAGAACATAAATATATTAATTCTGTAAATTTTGTATAATTTGAAGAATTTCCTAATTCATGCAAATGTTATTTCTTTAGAAACAACAGCATATATTTGTTCCTTTTTCAGAGTTATTTTCTTTCGGTCAACGGACTTTATCAACCTCAACTGCCTCATATCTGGACTTACATCTAGAAATTGACAATGAGGTTCGGTTGAAAACAAAACTTCACAACAAAAGAGATGATTTCAGCTTTCAATTGTGAACTTTCCATTTCTATGTAGCAACATTCCAGCAGCGCCTGCATACGGAGTATATATCTCCCAGTTGATATAATATTCCAGGGCTTGTATTTCCTATCATGATTTCCTTGATAGAGGGTAACTGCTCACAAGGAAGCTATTAAAGCAAGAGTTCCAAGTAGTGAGGTTGAAATCATTCCTTCGTAAATTTTACGGACGCCATCACGAGTTGGTTGGCCATTATGGAATATCCGTTTCACAGATGATAGCGGATATGTTCCAAATGTCGTAACTACAATCCATTCCCCTTTTCCCCGAATGTGACCTACCAAATTATACTTATTACTGGGTTCGTACTAGCATGAGCAACACGACGGGTGCCACATGAGGAGCAGGATCTGCTTACCCTGCACCTGAGATCACCCCCAGTTTTTGGTGGGTTCGTGTTTCTCAGTCTTTAGTTTTCTATGTTGTCTTTTGTGTACTTTTATTTGTCTGTTTGTCTTTTTTTTCTTTTTAGCCATGACGTTGTCAGTTTATTTTCGACTTATGAGTTTGAATGCCCCTTTGGTATCTTTTGCCTCTCTTACAAAACTAATAAAAGGAGATTCGACTACAGTCAATTTGGTAGGGATAGTTTAAACCTTAGTTTTTATAAAACGTACCAATATATATGGATGAAAATAAGTTAAATTGTCCTAAGTCAGGAGCCTGTATTCAGTAGTTGTCGTTTGTTGCTGTATATCATATTTGATTTTCGTTCATTATTTTTTACATAAATCTTATGTGTATTTGACATTATGCATACGTTGTATTTGACATTATGCATACGTTGTATTTGACATTATGCATGCGCTGTATTAGCCATACTAAGTAGGGAATTATAATTGAATGATTGTACAAACCTCAAGTTTTTGTTGTTGTCATTAATCATTAGTGACAGGCCTCTAAACAAACACAAAAACATATCTTAAATTTAATTCATCACAAACCTACTCGGAAATGTGGATGAGTTATTGTGAAAACAAGTCAGACACTTCTCCCAATAATTCATGAAATACACAGTATCTTGTAGTAAACAAAGATGTCACGTGGACTACATAAAAGGGCAATGACAATTCATAAGCAGAAGAGAAACCGACAACACCATGACAAAATACGAACCACAACATAGAAAACTATAGACTAAATAACAAGAGCCCCTCCAAAAACCGTGGGTGAACTCAGTGCTCCGGGAGGGTAAAACTCGTTTACTAGTCATAATAAATTCTTGTCGTTTTGGTAGTAAATATTGATGTTCAGCAATTCATTTGATGAGAAAACATATTGTAAATTCATAAACATTTTTACAGGGAATGGTTTATCAAGCTGCGTAGGAAATCGTTGTCAGCATGGAGTATGTATACCAATGGATCATCAATATTTTTGTCTGTGTCCTCCTGGATATGAGGGACAAAACTGTGACAAAGGTATGTACAATTAAGACACAAAAATAGGTGCTATACAAAATTGTATACTTTATTCATTTGAAAAAAATAGCTGACAATATATCTTAAAATATAGATAATATATGTAGATATATAACAATAAATATTTGTCCCAGAAATACACGTAAAATGATGATTAAAAAAAAAATTTCAGATTCAAAATGTGAATAACATATATTTTTTTTTATTTCGAAAATCTGTAAATATAAGAATTGAAGGGCAGGCTGTGGAATGTGTTTTCACATCTTTGTCCTTTGGTCTTTGCTGTATAGTTGTCTTATTGGCAATATTTCAACATGTCTTTATCCTTATAAACTTATAGTTGTCGGATTTACTTTTAATTGATCGTTATTATAATTAAGTACATGACATCTATACATGTGCACAATAATCTCAATATATAGCAGTATAATTTCTGGAATTACATATAACGTATACACTTGTGTCATCAGATTATTGAAGAAAAATACTCAAAAACTTTTGTCAGCAACATCCCCACCGTGATCTCCACCATAAAAAGAATAAAAATGACGCATTAAGAAAACCGTCTTATAAGTAAGAACAACAAAAATATAGAGGTACAGGAAACAGTATGTTTTATATAATGTAATCATTAACATAAGACTTCAAGTGACAGTAAATAATACGAAATAACATTGAAAAAAAATACTGAATTTTAATATATTTAAAACAGACATTGATGACTGTGCCAGCGGCCCATGTCAGTACGGGACATGCCATGACAAAGTTGATGATTTTCATTGTGATTGTGTTTTCTTCTTCAAAGGCAAAATGTGTAACAAACGTAAGTAAATTAATTAAATACTAAGGACACGTGTGTGAATGCCACGTACATGTAGCTAGCAAGTGACTCTTCAGACTATATGGATCAATCATAAACGGTCTACAATCCTTGAGCAGTGTTTCAGAGTGTATTACAATTTTCAAAAAGTGAAATTATGATTACAAGGTCAAGTTTATCCACTGATATACGCAGAAAATAATATTTAGATCTAAATGTAGATATCTGAGAATAAATATTTTATATACACTTTTTGTGCAATTTGATTATACGTCTGCCATTTTTTTTAAATGAGAATTTTGATAAAACAATATTACTGTTGATATAAACAAGTTGAGCTATTGCTCACCATTGATACCCCTGCTATACGTATTCGGTAAACACGAAGTAGATGTGCGCTGCATGTGAAAGCGCATCACACGATACAACATTTTCACGTGAAGCTAGATAAAGTATAACTGGAAGGTCTGATTAATAGTTCCCGAGAAAAATGTGTCAAAATTCATACATGGCTATTATGTATAAGAATATATAATAATTCGGTAAACAGGAAGTTCATGAGCGAAGATAATGCACCAAGCGGTATAGCATAACAACGGTAAAGCTTGCTACCAAATTTCAAGAAAGTCTGATGTGTAGTTCCTGACAAAAAGACAAAATGAATGTCATGGAACGGACGAACAAAAACACGGACAGAGGTAAACCAGTTATCTCACCTCCTTTGGAACAGTGGTATACAAAACAGATTGAAAAGTTCCTTTGATTCATGCAAGCCTCAGATGGACAATTCAGAGTATGCAAGTGAATAAAAATGAAGAATAGTATATTAATGAGACAATACAAAACAACCATATGAAGGACATCAAGAGTGGAGCACACGCACTTATCAAATTTGGATTTAACAATGAGTAAACCTCGAGGATATTGCAATACCGCTAGAATAAGGAGTTTAAAAATTTTTCTGTAAATTTTAACGATGGATCATCGTTATATATTTTCTCAGATATAATTTTCTTATACTTTACCAAAAAATTGAATTTATCATGCTTTTTTTCAAAAATTAAATAACAAGTATGGGTTACCGTGCTATTTTTCAAGCAACAAGTCGTGCAAAATTGCCCATAGATTATTCCTTTTTTTTTGTAAATTAAAAGAAATCTATAAGAGGGAATTTTTATAAAAATTGAGAAACTATATAGGTATTATGATATGCTTTAACGAATGAAAAGAAAAAATGGTGTCACCGAACTTGTTTTCGGGCCACAAGTCATAAATAAACTTTTTATTAACGTTCCTTTATAAATATTATACTATAAGAGTTTTCTCCCCTTATATGGCTAAGTTGAAAAATTGAATCGAACAAAAAAAGATATTTGGTATTTGTTAAAACAGTCTAAATAGTCCAATAAATCACTTCTTTTCCTTTATTTGAATAAAAAGTCCTACAATTTAATTGCCAATCTGTCTCAAAACTTGAAGATTTAAGCAAAGAACTAGACCGATAGTGTACAGCTATTTACGATAGCGTTTGATTTTGTCAGTTTTTATGGACTTCCCCTTTTTGATTTTGCCTTGGAGTTCGGTATTTTGGCAAACTTTTTTTTATAATCCAAGATGGCGGTATACTGTTAATCTACTTTAAATAAGGAAAATATGAATGCAATTTACAATATTTTTTTTGAATAAAAATATGAATGCTTAATTGTTTAAGACATGCACGATAAAGTAAGTTACGATATTTGAATATATTTGTAGTTACATCATGGGCCATAGCATTTATAGCATTAGCATCTTTAGCGGTTCTTCTAACTTGTTGTTGTTGCTGGTGGATTATGGGAATGTAAGTGCATATTATTCCATGTAGAAAAAATATATTGTTTATTCATATTTCAATACATTCCTGAAAAAGAAGAAAGTAAAGGCACTTTTAAAAGTCGTTTAGACTTAATCTATTTCTTTTGCCTATTTTATTTATACATGCAGTGTAGGATAAATATGAAATTGTCTATAGAAATGAACCGATATTTCTAAGCTTGTTATTTTCGACGTTGAAGCAAATTAGCTTTGGATTACTGGAAACTGAAGAGTTTATTGCATATGAGAGATAGTCGTGCATTTTGTAAAAAAAACTATGTTATACGTATATTTTGTGTATAATATAATATAGCACGTGTGAAATGATTAAACTGTGTGCACATTCAAATACAATACACTTACATTTCTCCTTTTTTCAGTTGTAACAGGGACGAAGAAAAGACAAAAGTTAAACCTATGAAGGAAAAGATTAAACCGAAACCAACGGAGAGACAACCACGATATGATAGATGGTGATGGAGTTCGAAGCCATAAATAATAAATACTTTTATTTTAGAAAGATTAAGGCTTGTTGTGTGTTCGACGTCTTGACAGAAACCATCCTACTACAAAGTATAACCCATTTAAACGCCAAAATTGTAGTATATTTTAGTGACACAATTCAATCTTTAAAATAAATATATTTTCCTTCTTAACAATATAAAAAACTAAATTTTAATATCCAGTAAGCAAAATATCAAAATGTCATATTTATTTAAATGCAGCACTTATAGTCTGAATACCAATCATTTCGTATTTAATTACTGTTTTAAAACTCCACTGTACCAGTCCGTTCTAGTCTGGAATATTGAAAATAACACTACGGAAAAGTTAAATTAAACAATTGTTCGTGTTGCCCAGTCTTTAGTTTTCTATGTTGTGTTTTGTGTACTATTGTTTGTCTGTTTCTTTTTTAGCCATGGCGTTGTCAGTTTATTTTCGACTTATGAGTTTGAATGTCCCTCTGGTATCTTTCGCCTCTCTTTTGAAATATTTTAACCCTTGAAAACTCATCATATTTACTGAACATCTCTGTGATTTTGTTGTTGTTTCAATACTTTGTCAATCCCATAATGGTATCTGAATCATATTGCACTTTTTTTTCATTAGTTTGCTTCAAAACATTTATTCTCATGTTTAAACAAATTGTAAACGTAAAACAACTTTATAATTAAACCAGCATTCATTACTGTTCTCGATTTTTTAGTATGGTGAGCCGAAAGCTTTTTCGTTATAAAAGGTTTAATTATTGCTGTCTATTCTTGACTTGTTTTAAATAATGTCACTTAGGTAAATTCAGTTCTACGGTAAAATAAGATATTATAATTAAATGTGCCCACGACCATCGCTTTAACAACCCTGTAAATAACAAAAACAAGAAGAGAAAGTGCTAGCCAATGCCATGCAATAGTCTAAGTGCCATAATATTGTTGGACTATTTTTAATTGAAATTTATCATAGCAGCCCAGTTTTAAATGTATATATATCTTAGCTGATTTAAAATACGTGATCCTATTGCAGGTCATTGAAAAAAAAGATAAAGTTTGCCTACATACAATAGAAAATCAACAGAGAAGCAGATTCCATCGCTGTATCACGGACGGGTTCAAAATTATATTCTTCCAAACTCAACAGTTAGATACAGCATAATCTGCATTATTTTATGGTTGTGGCCCGTTATCTATTTGAAAGTGGAGATTGCGAAGTCGAAAATATTTCACTAGCACAAAGATATTTTTTACTAATTTGAAACTCGTGAAAATTGGATACTCGAGTTGATATCAAGCGATATTTTTACTCGTTAAGAAATCTATAATCTCATAAATTTCATACGTTTTATTGTGTTTGATATCGATATCAGTCCCGGCTTTGCCCGAGCTGTAGATAATACAGGCGTATCGTATACCTGTTCGGATATTGTATATCACTTGTGTTCATTTCACTGGAGCAAACAAAGCTTAGATAAAGTAGATGTGCTTTAGCTAAATTTTAATTAATTCGAATGTTGGTATCCAAAACTGTTTGAATCGGAATTGACAAGGATTGAAGGCTTTCTTAACCAATAAAAAAACCTGACCATCATGATATCGCCAAGAGCGACGAAAGTGGCGCTTAACATCAACAATGGAGCATTCAATCATGTGAAATAAACAATAATTTGGTGAAAATAAAAATTGATGAATGGTGACATTTTTGCGTAGTTTAGTCAAACAGATAAAAGAACAGGAAACCATGCAGTCTTAAAACAAAATGCTAATTACATGTAGTAAGAATATAAATTGTGTACTAGATTGCAACGGGCAGTCGGAGGAGAATACCACGATTATTACCATTAGACTATAGCAAGAACGATTAAGCCAAAGTGATATTAATTTGATATCTAAATACTTTGTTAGCTTGTCGTTTTCAGTGGAATGACATCAATACATTGCATATGAGTATTAAAAAGGCCGGGATTTTAATTTTTGATTTTGACGTTATCGAACCCTTCTGAAATGACGATGACATCTATTCATAAAAAGGCTGATATATTAAATCAACTCACCTGGGAGACACACATTAATTACTTACATTACAACACTGTCATATAAACTGCAGGAATTTTGTAAAAAAATAAGATTAAGTGGTATTAAAAAATAAATCATATAATAACTTTTAACATAAAGTGTACCTCCCTTGTCAATAAATACGTGACGATACATTTGGGAAAAACTCAATTATTGTCAAAAAGTCGACAAACTTTATATTTTCAATAAGTAACAAACAAGTGTCATGCGGTGATAACACATTTTAGACAATGAAACCGATTTTCTGTTTATACTAAACCATTCTCTTTGGCCTACGGAGAGTAAGCTCATTATTTATGAACTCATAGAAAATAACACGCACTAGCACATGTATAAAAAACATGGAAGTGATATATGTGTCCACATAGGTATAAGAAATTATTTAGCATTTTCGGACGTTCAATTTGAAATACATTTACAACTAAGCAACCTTGTCGCTTAGACCAACTGACTTTTCGCATGATTTATTGTATGAAACCTCTTTGTGGCGGGTCCAGGGTTTTCAGTATGGAGATGGTCAGGGGCGTAGAAAATCTCTTGTTTTTTTAAAGAGGCGGGTTCAATGTATGCAATTCAAGTGATCCGCCTCTGCCTGGAGATAATGGTTAGAATCGATTTCAATTTATCAGTCAATTTTGTTGCCAAGTCATTATACTGAATTCAAGAATAAAGTAGATGGCAACAAGCATGTTCCTATTATATTACTAAAAGGTAAATATAAGTTACTCAACCCTTCCTTTCTTTTAGTGCAATATATTTTAAATGGGTAATTTTAGGATTTTTAAATACTCTGTCTGCTTGTGGAATTACTAAATACCTTTATATTGAGGGGTTAATTTCTTCAAATAATCACTCTGGCATTGAAATAAAGATCCGATACTAGTATTTCGTATTTATATTTAAATATCATAGACAATACCTTACCCTATTTTTATCTTATGAATTCAACATTTTATCACTCTAAAAATGAAATGACTACAAAATATTACTTAAGACCAAAACAGCAACAAAAATAGCGTTTAATTAAGCAATAATTGAGTAAAAGAGTACAAACAATATAGTTAGTCTTTCCGGTTAATTCTCTATTCAAGATAGTTAAATTCTTAACCTTAGAGGTGAGTTATCCGTTTACAGTGTTTGAATAAATTTTTCTAATGAAATGACCTGTCACTCAGTAATAAGATTTTCCTGTACCTGATATACTTTTTTCAATGGGAAATTGGCTTAATGATTTTTATCTTAAATAACAACATATCTGTTTTGTCAAAAGAAACAACATGTCTATAAACTTAATTAGAACATTGAAATCCGAAAGAAAAGTACATTTGTCTGTAACTGTACACATAACGGAGAGATACCACGCAATTCACATTGGAAATCTTTACTTTAATGATTTTCATTCTATTTGAACCCAAAAAGTAAAAGCCGACGTATATGTATAGAAAAAAAAAGATTTACGTAAAATAGTATTTAATACAACATCTATGTTATCCATTTTTAATTAAGTCGGTTGAGACAAAACCAGTTAAAAAACATTTAAAGGTAAAAGAGCAGAATGAAAAACTTTCTGTTTATTTTCTCTTGCATTTATATCTTCTGTTATTTTGTGTTTGAACTATGTTGTGCATGTGGATCAGGAAGCATTTTTTGTTCAGTGGAACAATGGGTTCCATGGGGCCTTTGCAATTCTACATGTGGAGGAGGAGTACAGGAGAGACAGAAGTCTATCTGTTGTGACTCCAGATATCATTCACTGAAAGAATGCTTAAACGGTTGTAACATTCCATTCAGTTGGTGGCAGGCAAATGCAACAGAATACAAAACCTGTGGAAACTGTCAGAGAGGAGGAACGTTCAATATCGATCAAAATCAATGCATCTGTCCTTATGGCTTTGGAGGATCTTGCTGTGATTGTAAGTGTTACAATGTAGACACCTAAATGTGAAACTTTTAAATTATTAATACATACAATCAGTATAATTTATGCTCCGAGTCCTTGTAATGCTTCAATGAAAATAACACTTTCGAAAACTAAGTATGTCTGAAGCTTTTATCTGGATTTAACTTCATCAGTTACGCTCAAACCCCCCAAAAAAAATAATTCAAGGATGTATGAATACATACAAACGTGAAGAGCAATATCATCAGTTATGCTCAAACTCAAAATTGTTTAATCCAAGGATGTATGAATACCTACAAACGTGAAGAGCTATATGACCAAACGGACCTTAATAAATAGCCAAATTCATTTAAGGTCAACTTTGCATGAAGGAGTTGGAACCTTAGTTTCTGCTACAACGGTTGCAATCTTTCTTATATAAGTAAGTAACAATCAAGGAAAGTTTTGACTTTGTTACATTTTTTTTTTTTACAATGCAACTTGAACAATATCATAAAAAGCAGGTTTTAACTTAACATCGAGTTTTAGAAATTTTGATCTTGACATATTCTAGTAGACTTTTAGTCAATGAAGGTAAAGGTATCGACTTTATATGTAATGATGTTGTAGAGATTCAGAAATGTAAGATTATCGCCAACCCCCTCCATAATAGAAGATAATTATATTCCTTATTGCGTTAAACTATTTAAAGTTGAAATTTAAGTTGATAGATTGTACTTAATATCTTGGTAATTTTGGACTTAATATCATGGTCATTTTGTACTTGATATCATGGTCACGGCTGCTACATTTAGACTAAAAACATAGAAATGTTAGTGGCAATTTAGTGGTTTATGGTCTCTTTATTTGTTAAACTTTTAGAATTTAATAACATGTATACTAAAATCTAATAAAAGAGAAGGGAGGATTTTGTTTTAAGATCTGTTGGTCTAAAGTAAAAATGACAGTTTCTAAGGCTAGCTATACATAGTATGAAGTTCATCAAAGTTTTAGTTTTTAGATTTCATTTTTTAATATGGCTTTTGTTTGGGAATATGTTCATTGAGCATGTGCTTCTGGACCTGGAGGTTTTTCAAAAGTCACGAGAACCCCTGGCCTAAAAATTAACAAGGGCGTAGGAGGGAATTTTCTATACCAGAGTTGTGGAGAAATCAATTTAAGCACATGGCAACTATACAATGATTTATTTATAATTTTAAATCATAATTTCTAGATGAAATGTCTATCTTAAAATTTACTTTTTAAAGAAATTTCAGTAACTGTATTTGGAATATAACTCACCTACAGACCAGACAGATTAACAAATGTCAGGAAAACACTAGGGCATTTTTGCAAGGGTAGAGGAAATCTCTTGAAATATAAATTTTTTTTTACTTTTAGCAATATTATAAGGAGTGTACCCCTCAGACCTGGTGGGATAGCTATGCAAGAAACAGCAGGCCTTGATTTTAAAACATTTTACGGCCCTCTCTTTTCGAAAAATTATGTTCTCAATTCCTGAAACTCCCTTGGCAAAATTGTTAATAAAAGGTGGCTACCCCCTCCTCCCCTTTCCCCTTTTTACACACTTGTTTTTGAAAATTCAAGATCCGATCTGCTAATATTGCGCACCAAATAATAGTAAGAACATTGAGAGTAAATTTTGAATAGTTAAGAAGGTTTTGGGTTAGCGGGAGCCATTACAATTTTACTTCAGATACGACAGCTGGCTTACAATTTGACCTTATATTCCATTTCAAGCATGTGCATGATATGTAACGTCCATAATGTATATGCGTTAAAACATTAGTAGTCTGGTTCACTACTGTATAAAGAACCATTGGGACGATGCCACTGCTGGTGGACATTTCGTCCTTGAGGATATCACCAACAAAGTAGTCGGCAGTTTTGTGTTGACATGAGTATCATTGATACATTCATTTTCTGCAAGTTTGATTTATATAAAATGTTGAATTATTCAAAACACTAGTTTTTTTACCCGCATGTACAGATTGCCTAGCCGTATTTGGCAAAACCTTTCGGAATTTCGGTTTTTAAAGCTCCAAAATTTTTTTTTTATTTTGTGATCTATTCTTTCAAACAAAAAATTCTGATGTGGCTGTATACTAGAATATGCATTTATAGATTTTTTTTTCAGCAAAAGTGAAAACAGTAATTACATCAGCGGCTAAGATTTTATCAACTACACAGTCCATCAACAAGTTAACTGGTACAGGGAGAGGTGATTTTTAGCCATTGACACCATTCAAATGCTGTTTTTTCCTTGATTCACTTCAATGTACCATCATTATAACTCAACATATGTTATTTCATATTATAGATCGTTTTAAAGTCATATGAAACCAGTTTCTGGTAGAAATAATGATGTGATTGTTGATCAAAAACTTTTGCTACTAATATACTTTCGGATTTTGATGCCGAAGTGTACCGATCGTTACCTTTTGATAATACGGAAATCAACACAGAATCATGGAGCACGTGGAATAAAAGTGCGTTGAAAGAACGATGTAATTGTCATAACAGTTGTTTATTGATTTGTTGTATTCTTTTTTTTTCATTCAAAATCGATTAATATTATATTCATTCCTCGTGTGTTTACCTTTTCTTTCATCACGGGTTTTCAAAGCACTTGCGCTGTGCGGTTTCCGAATTTCTAACGAAAGGTGTTGTGGTTAAGGTCATTCCATACGGAAAAGACGTCGGCAAATTTAGAGTTTGGAAAGACAATAATTCGAAAGCAGTACATTTCTCAAGATTTCTCAAGATTTGGACAAATAAAAGAATTTTCTTTTAAAAAAAGCCTATGTAGACGTGTTTTGTAGTAAACCTTAGCCATTCAAGTATTTAAAACATATTCGACTTTTTTGTTAAATTTGAAGTATCATATGACCTTAAATACCGCATTCGTCCCAAAGGATTCTACTTATATTTTTTTAGAAGAGATATAGTCTTACATCAAGGACTCAATGTTGTGTGGTTGTATTATCTGTCCAAAATTATGATTGATGGTTCCTTGGTAAACGTCGATTAGGACATATGTCATACACAAACCGAAAACAAAATATAAGATACATCAGTTTAGACTGCCACTGGTAAAAGAGGGTTTGGTAAAAGTACTTATCAAAAATTCCGAACACATATACTTGAATTAAGACAGAAAGTGGGTAGAAATCTTTATTTTTTTTCCCTTCACATATATTTTTTTGTTTTTTTAATACAAACAGTATCGATCCGATACTATACTGCTAAAAGAACTTTAGAATCAAAAATAAATGACTTTGTACATCTGCATTGAAGGGCTTAAAATTTGCATGTTGAGAAAGAAATGTTACATTCTTTGTAATGCATGCAAAGGTAATTTGCTCCAAGACAACAACGACAGAAAAAATGCGAATAAATCTACTTATAAATGTATTTTCAACATTCATAACAGATTGGAATGATGTAACTGACGACAACATCTATGTCCGTTTTGTGAAATTTTCAAAGTTGTTTATATTTGTGTCAATCATTATAAATATTCTTAATATATAAATGGTAAAAAAAGCTACATATTAATACCGTATATATTAACCACAAATAGACACATCCAGGACAACAGACAAGCGTTCATGCTGTATCATAAGCTCCATACCGCCCTGAGCCAACAAAAAATGCTGAATACACTTAACAGTGACAACCACATTTCTGTAACAGACAACACATGTTCAAAGGACGAAGCCATGGAACGGGACGTACAATCACGTATATGTATCATATATGTACGAGGGGATAAAAAGTAAAATAACAAAAATACCGAACTCCAAGGAAATTTCAAAATGGAAAGTCCCTTATCCAATGGCAAAATCAAAAGCTCAAACACATCAAAACATCTGACACAGTTTTGAAAATATATGGAAAAGGATGCATGCATATCTCAAAATTATGAAATGATAAACGCAAGACTACATGTAAACGCACATCATGCGAAATAACAAGGCAAACATAATATTTACTAAAGTTTAAATGTCTTATACAGATAAAGATGACTGTGCCAGCGGCCCATGTCAATACGGGACATGCCATGATACAGATGATGATTTTCACTGTGATTGTCTTTTCTTCTCCGAAGGAAAAATGTGTAACAAACGTAAGTAAAATAAGTATTTAGTTGGGAGATAAGTGTGATTGTTACTCAGCTAGCAAGTGACTGAATTTTACAGAGATAGACCACTGTACAACAAACAACACTGAACAGCGGTTAATTACGTATTAATATGACCAAACGAGATGTTATAATTGCAGGGTCAGTATAAGCAATAATAAATGCAGCAAAATGATATTACTAGTAAGTCCTTATATTTACTTCAACAGAACAAAATGATTGCTTAATTTGAACTTTCAATCCAATTTCGATCACTAATTTGATTGATAACAAAAAGAACTTTAGTATGACGATACATTATCACTTCTGTACTCGTACTGTGAACAACAAATTTATTTATTTTGTAAAAATGTTTCCGTACTCCCAACAACAAAATTATTATATTTATTAATATCGCATCTATATTGTGTCAAAGATCAAACTTATTCGTTCAGTGTATGTTTACTTGTTTTTGTTTATATGTCTTTTTGGTCGAGTTAAGCAATTTCAATTGATATTTTATTGCGTGTCTTTTAATGTTGTAATGTTACACTACTGTTTCAGTTTAGGGTGCAGGTTGGCGCCTGTTAAAACGTTTAAACCCGCTGCATTTGTATGCACCTGTCTTAAGTCAGGAGCCTGTTATTCAGTGGTTGTTGGTGAGGTTCAGAAGTGTTTCTCGTTTCTCGTTTTTTATATAGATTAGACCGTTGGTTTTCCTGTTTGAATTGTTTTACACTAGTCATTTTGGGGCCCTTTATAGCTGGCTGTTCGGTGTGAGCCAAGGCTCCGTGTTGAATGCCGTACTTTGACCTATCATTGTTTACATTTTATACATTGTGACTTGGACGGAGAGTTGTCTCACTGGCACTCATGCCACATCTTCTTACTTATATTTAATAAGGAAACATAAAAATTAATATCAAAAAACGAAAAACACTTGATAAACCAACATTTTGTCCATCATGATACTAGTAGCATATCTGATCCGATATTTTTAAACTCCCCAATTATGTTATGCACCTTTAAATCTTCAACTAAACAATACATACATGAAGTATGTACTAGAAAAAATAAGATATTAGAATTCCAATGAGACAACACAGATGTTTCATTTCATCCTGCACGAGGGGATAAAAAGTAAAATAACAAAAATACCTAATATCCTAATATCCCCTCGTGCAGGATGAAATTTTAGATAATCACAAATCCCTCCTTCTTTCTTTTGGTATTAACATCAAAGAAGAAAAAGAAAGTCTACCGTCATTATACTGGATACCAAAACTTCACAAAACTCCTTATAAAGAACGATACATAGCTGGATCATCAAGATGTTCCCCTTAGCATCTTTCTAAAGTGCCGAATACTATTCTTTCTACAGTAAAAGATACCCTTCGGTAATACTGTGATTGGATATATTCAACTAGTGGTGTCAATCAGATGTGGATTCTTAAAAATTCTAAAGATCTACTGCTAAATCTTAGATCACAATCTCTGCAATTTTGCAGCAACATTAAGACCTTCGATTTTTCTACGCTTTACACTACTATTCCCCATGCTCAATTGAAAGATCGACTTCACAATCTCATTAAACAGAGCTTTTTTTTATAAAAATGGGAATCGTAGATATAAATTTCTTGTTTTGGGTTATGATAATTCTTATTTTGTAAAGAACCATACTGATTCTATCAGAAAAAACACTGAAGATGATATTATCAAAATGCTGGACTTTTTGATCGACAATAAATTTGATGACTTTGGAGGATTGATATTTCAACAGACAGTAGGTATTCCAATGGGTACTAATTGTGCGACCCTACTGGCCTATTTGTTTTTGTACTCGTATGAAGCATAATTCATTCAGAACCTTCCAAAACACAAAAAGAAAATGCACCTTTCGAAATTCTTTAATTTTACTTTCAGATATATTGATGATGTCCTATTACTGAATAACCAATATTTCAGTCAGTAATTACATTTCATATATCCTAGTGAACTTGAAATTAAGGATACTACTAATACTAGAAGGACTGCTTCATACCTTGATCTTTTCCTCAATATTGACACAGATGCACGACTTCAGACTAAAATCTATGACAAACGGGACGATTTCAACTTCCCAAATATCATTTCCCATTTCTCAGCAGTATCATACCCTCTGCCCCGTCGTTTGATGTTTACATATCTCAATTGATACGTTATGCTCGTGCATGTTCACACTATACGGACTTCATATACAAGAATGTGCTCCTTACGCAGAAACTGCTCCATCAGAGTTATGAGGAGGAAAGATTAAAAATGACACCGTAAATTTTATGGACACCATCACGAACTGGTTGATCTATAGGATGTGTCTGTGCCTAAACTTACTAACGACATTTTTACCGCGTCTTAGATTATGGTTTACCATCTACGTCGTCTGGTCTGCTTAGTACCGAACGTGACCTATTCCCGAACATGACTGTTTTGCCGAGTGTGAATTCGCATTGCTATACGACTTGTCTCGGTATTTATATATCCAACATTCATGTAGTTAGTAATGATGTTTCTTTTGTAAGTCCTGTTAGATATATTGTTATGTCTTATGTTCGCTGTTGGAGACGACGTGGTTCGGTATTTATATATCCCGCTTTCAGGCATTTTGTTGTTACTCCCTTATACGTGTGGGTCAGGTGGGTCATTTTGTGCTGAGTTGTTGTCTGTTTATTTCGTTTGTTGTTTGAATTCTGTATTTTCGGTACATTTCACATATTGTCGTATTTGTCAGTATAGTCGAGTTACTCTTGGTTCGTCTACAGGTTTTTTGTTTTATGTTGTTTGTTTTCATGTGTGTTTACTGTTTGGTCTCACATGATCTTGCCTTATATTACAGTTATTTTATTTTTATTTTCTATATTTATGCAAAAGTTAAGATAAAAAATCAGCTACTTCATTTATATGATTTCAAGTTTAAAGCAACTATATGCACAGGATTTTTTTTGTTTATACACGGTTTTGATTTATAAGAAAAACCGACATGGCTAGAAAATACAAATAATAACACCATTACAAACACAATTCCATTTTAACATTCTTGTCATGGTAAGAAAATACATAAAATAACACCATTACAAACTCAATCCCAAATTATTATTCTTGTATGTGTCTATAAATAAAACAAATCTATTTTGTTTTAAGAAATTTACCTGTGTTAATATAAACGTCACAAAAAATACGTCACTTTTTGTGACGTTGATCCATTCATGTGACGCGCATTTTGTATTTCGTTTGTGGTATCTTTGTGTGCTGTCGTACATTCATGGGAGGTGTCCGTAGTTATTCTGCGGTTAACATGTTGTAATGTACTAGTATATTATTTATTTATGTATTTCTCTGTGCTGAGTGTTCTTGCGTTTGTTTGTACTGTATTTCTGTCACGTAGTGTTGTCATTTTAGCGTTTTTTTTTACATTGTCATAAAACCAGGTTCAACCCACCATTTTTTCATAAAATGTCCTGTACCAATTCGGAAATATGGCAGTTGTTATCTACAGTCCGTTTCTATGTAGGTTGGCGTTTGTTTTTGTTGTAGTTCAGTGTTTCTGTTCTGTTGTTTTCCTCTTATAGTTGATGTGTTTCCCTTGGTTTTAGTTTGTTACCCGGATTTGTTTTTAGCTTAATCGAATTATGAATATTGAACAGCGGTATACTACTGTTGCCTTTATTAAAGACGTAGCAATTTTGCAGACTTGATGCTACATGTGCAAGTATCTTTGATAAATGAGCTTGAATAACAAACTTATAGCAGATTTTAAAGGACCGCAGAATCTCGATAATCCTACATTCTGTCCATAATAGCTTCCCATTTCCATTTAATGATAGTTTTAAAAACTATTGCATATATGTTTAGCCTCTGTGACATTTTCACTAACCATTACTATGCAGATGAACAAAATGAAAACTGATTTACAATATCGCATATCGCTCAAAACAGTCTATGCGTTAGGTCTCGTTGTTGTTTTAATACAGTTAATGTTTCTAAAGAAACAAAATTAAAAACAAAAATTTCTTAGCTTTAGTCAAGCTCAACAATCCAGTTTTCTGTCATAAAATATATTTATTTGTAGTTACATCATGGGCCATAGCTGGTATAGCCTTAGCATCTTTAACAGGAATTCTAGCATGTTGTTGTTGTTATTGGTGGATTATAGGAATGTAAGTGTTCATTATTCAATGTTGATAACAGTTTTTTACTTATGCCAATTCAATTCTGAATAGAGACATTTTAAGGGAACTCCTTACAGGAATGAAATTAAGAGTTCCTCTTAGCTATACGTGATTTGTGTTTTCCTTTCCTACATATAGCAGACGACATCTTGTATTTTAATTTCAGCTGAAAGATCAGGAGACGCTTACCCTGTCGACGCACCCGGTCTTGCTCGTGTTAACTCGATTAATTTTCAGAGGTAACAAAATAAGTTTTACAGTTTTGCCTTTTTCAGAGGTAAAAAGGACGATACAAAGAAAACAGCAAAACCTATGAATATAAAGATTAAACCCAAACCAATGGAAAGACGATGTGATAAATGGTGATGAGAGTTCGTTGTCATAAATTTGACTGCAGTCTAGTTATTGTTGATATATAATTGTATAAAAACTTCACCAAAGATACCAGGCTTATATTTTTATACGCCAAATGAAGTCTTTTATTTCCGATATGTCATTGTTTATCATTAATCCGTAAAGTGAGGCCAAGGTCAGGTGATACCTGACTAATGGACAAGAAGATCTTGCAAGGGTCACGATTCGGACACAAGGGTTTTTACGGTGTTGTTTCTATTTTTCACCCGTGTAAATTTATATTTCTTCATATTTACCTTATCGAGATAGTTTATATATACGGTATGTTCGATTAACGACAAAAAACATTTTTTTACGTCATTGTCAAATTTACACTTTTTGTTGGCGTCTTGTTGCTAGATTAATTTAGTCAGTTAATTTGTATGTCTGTGATGTATGTTTATACAGTTTTGACTGCTGGATCCCAATTATTGCCACATTAAACTTTTATGTCTGTTTGGGTTGCTCACCCAATTTTGTCAATATAACGGAACTATCATACAAGTGGGAGGTTTAGCTAGCTTTAAAACCAGGTTTAACACACCAGTTTTCTCGGAAAATGCACGAAGAAAGTCCGGAATATGGCAGTTGTTTTTCACTTTTTGATTGATAGTGTTTGATTTTGAAAGTTTTTATGGACTCCTCCTTTTAGGATTTGCCTTGGATTTTTTTTGTTATACTTTTTCATGTGTCTTCACAACATGCATTAGTTGAACATTGCAAAAATTATCTAACAGTTTCGGTTAATAATATTTTTGGATATGTTACCTACACAATGAAAACAGGATCATCGGGACAAAACTATAACAGAATAGACACATTTTATAAGAGAAAAAATAGATGTTGCTAAAATTATTGACCATAAATGGTAGTAGTTTACAATGAACATGCATGATATTTATAACCGCACGGTACAATAAAAAAGTTCGTATTAAAAGATATTGTCCATTGAATGGTAACAAGAAGGACAAAATTCATAATACGAAAGACTATGGCATGTTATTGGTTGCAAAAATTTGATATTTTTCATTTAAATCCAATATTTTTTTATTTAATTGATGTATTTCTTATTTAAATGCAATTTTTTTTATTCAAATGGTATAATTTGTCATTCAAATGCAATATTTTTTATTCATTTGGTATAACTTGTCATTTTAATGCAATATTTTTTATTCGATTGGTATAGTAGTTTTTTTTATTTATATGCAATAATTGCATTATGGGAAATTCTTTGACGTCATAATGTCAAATTTGCAACAACATTTGTGATTGGTCGGTTATTGTTTGGATTTCTCCCCTTTCTTTCTAAACATAAGTGACCAAGAATTAAAAAACGCGTCAAAATATCACCCCTCTAACTAAATCTGGCGTTCGTGCGAGTCCTGCACTGGCTGTTAAAATCTTCTGGTCCTAACTATTATTTCTATTGCAAAATTTCGATGGTCAAAACGTTCGGACCACAACTTTTCAAAAACTTTCATTGTATATGGATCTATATGCAAGTATATCGGTTTTTTTTTTTAATAGATTAGACGGCACCGTTGGTTTTCCCGTTTGAATGGTTTTACACTAGTCATTTTTGGGGGGGTCCTTTTTAGCTTGCTGTTCGGTATGAGCCAAGGCTCCGTGTTGAAAACCGTACTTTGACCTATAATGGTTTACAAATTATGACTTGGATGGAGAGTTGTCTCATTGGCACACATACCACATCTTCTTATATCTATATACAACGTAAACCAGACGTTTCTCAGACTGTTTTCTTTTTAATAAATCCTTTGCCGCGCGTTGTGTACTGATTGATACTTCAGTCTGGGAGAACAAGATATATTTCAGTACTAGTTGTTATTACCTTTGAGCAAACTTCCACTGAGTAATTGAAAATACTCTTATGTCGGTGCTTTGTGTCTATTGTCTTAATGTTAGTTTTTTGTGTGTCTCGTACCGATCTTTCGACTAATTGCAACTGATTAGTGCAGGTTGTTCTTTTATTGTACTGTTACACCACTGACCCAGCTTCGGGATGGGTTGAGTGCTCACAAACATGTTGTTGTACTGTTACACCACTGTCCCAGGTTAGGGGGGAGGATTGGGATCCCGCTAACATGTTTAACCCTGCCACATTCTGTATGTATGTGCTTGACCCAAGTCAGGAGCCTGTAATTCAGTAGTTGCCGTTTGTTGCTGTGTTATACATATTTGTGTTTTGTTCATTTTTTGTACATTAATTTGGCCGTTAGTTTTCTCGTTTGAATTGTTTTACATTTGTGATTTCGGGGCCTTTTATAGCTGACTATGCGGTGTAGGCTTTGCTTATTGTCGAAGGCCGTACGTTGACTTATAGCTGTTGATTTCTGTGTAATATGGTCTCTTGTGGAGAGTTGTCTCATTTGCAATCATACCACATCTTCGTTTTTATATCAACCCTACCATATTCTTTATTTGCCTGTCCCCGGTCAGGTGCCTGTAATTTAGTGGTTGTCGTTGTCTCATGTCTCGACTCATATTTGATATTTTGTAAATTGTTTTGTTATGTATAATTAGGCCATTAGTTTTTTCGTTTGAGTTGTTCACACTTTTCATATCTGGCCATTTATAGACGACTTTACAGAATCAGGTTTTGTCATTGTTGAAGGCCTTACGATTGTCTATAATTGCTTACATCCACTTCATATTTGAACTCCGGTGGATAGTTGCCTTATTAGGAATCATATCCCATCCCATCTCTTCGTTTTTTATATTATATACCTGACTTCTAAATGCGTGTTTTCCTGAACAAGCATGAAATATTTGTCACTGGGCGTTAAAAATTAGCAACAAACAATCAATCAATTTAAAATTGTGTTAAATAAGTGGAAAACCATTTGATATTTATCTATTTGTTGGGGTGGGGGACAAAAGGATTTCATATATGAATATAGTTGCCTGGTAAGAGCTGAAAAATAGGCATGATTAGCGACAGATTAAAATGAATAATAATACCCTCTCTTCCCTTCCCCATCCTTTATCTATAAATTTAAACTGACCACCACGGAATAGCCCAATAGTGTTCAAAGTAGCGTTAAACACCAATCAATCAAAATCCCTTCCCTAAAATATCAAATAATCGTCCCTTAACTGTTATTGTCCGACGGTGTAGTTATATTTATCCAGCTTATCGTCCTACAGGGATGTCCTACTAAGACTGTCATACCATAAAAACGTTTATAACACAGCTCACATTCTAATATATCTGCATTCATAAATTTATTAGTCATTTAGACTAAACGACGCCATATGTTTGTTATGTGCCTCTGCCGTCTAAACAACCTATCAAAAAAGAATAGGTGGAAGAGAGCCAGAAGATCTTCCCAATGCAAAAAAAAAAAACAGAAATGGACTTCTTCTGGCTCACTACCGAAGAACAAAAAAACGCACCCCATTAATATGTTTTAAAAACGCCTTGTCCCTACCCTTTTTCCCCAAAAATTGGCATTGTAAAATATATATACATATATATAATCATCATTACAATGCTATTGTATTTTTATAAGACCTACTTTATTACATGATCTGGGACTAATGACATCTATCTATAAGTCCAAGCATACAGTAAATTATTATAATATAAATATGTTTCTTGTTTTAATAACCACATATGATGCTATGCATGAGTCACCATTTATCAGGACAGGAATTGGGTTTACATAGAGAGAATAATGTGCAAAAAATAGATAAGGGGCGGGACCAAACCTATAGATAACATAATAAAGAAATGATGAAATATATAGAATACGTTGATTGTTTTTTGGTTGCCTTATGTCCAGTGGCAAATATTTCACGCATATTAAGGACAAATATAATAGAGATCAAAGGATAAAGCAAATAGTGAAATGGCAAAAACTAAAAGATTTAGAATTATAGAAACGATCTTTGATCTGAACCCCTCCCCTCACACACACACCATAACCATTACTGCCAATACTCGCATATATACATCTCTATACAAATATCTAAATCTGAACCCCCTTCCCCTAGACACCGAGGTTCTGGATCCGCCCCTGTTAAATGTATCTTATTATATACATTTTGTACGGGTCTAGATAATAGCTAAACGTACAATCCTACAATTTGTTGGATACAAATCATTAGAGATTTGTATCTAATCATATTATATACTGTGTCACAAAATAAAGTTACTTTTATACCCCCCTCCCCCTTTTCCCAATGCAGTATTGAAAAGTAAACCAATTAAAAGTCCTGAAGAAAAAATATGTTTTGAAATATGCCCTGCATACTTATTTATGCAAAGACATATAGTAGTTATTGAACTACTGTGGGGCTTGAAAAAAAATTCTATTTAAGGGATTCGGAGATGGGAACAGTAAAAAAAGCTCAGCAACGAATCCTAAATGTAAAATGGTATGCGGTATAAGACATGAGAGCACATATTATAGATAGTCCAAAATATGAAGTTCACGCCTTCATATACAGTGTACGTCCTATGTCATAGGACTATTGTTGTAACATGGGTAAGTAACTGGTTCCAATTTATCCTGAATTGTCTTTATTAAAGAATTAGTTCCGGAGTATCACAACTCAGGTCTCTTCTTGTGGGTCTCTGTGAGCTGGTTCTGCTGTCGTAATTAAGTGATTTTTTTCTACATGTAGCAAAAAAGAGGGGACTTAGTCCAAATAATTATAACGTCCTGGAAAGCTTTTTATTCTTTTTTATGTTTGCCTTCCTGCAATGTCTCTGAGGATCAAGAAAAGTAAAAAATGATATAGCATTAGAGAACATCATGGTTACACGTATCTGGACTTAGAGGGGGAAAGGGGGGGGGGGGGGGGGGGGGGGGGGGCTAGCTATGTAGCTATGTATTTTTTTTTTTATTTCAATGTGTAGACTGTAGGGGAGTTTCTTCAGAAAGGGTTTTCATTGGAGGCATTTTTGCCATGCACGCAGGTATCTGTTTCTATCCATGAACAGGTTGTGTGTCAAATTAATTATTATTACTTGTCACTTGTACTTGTTATTACTTTTGCTCGACCTGGCCATTATTGGCATTAACAGCCAGTGCACGAACTCGCACGAACGCCAGATTTAGTTAGAGGGGTGATATTCCGACGCGTTTTTTTAATTCTTGGTCACTCATGTTTAGAAAGATAGGGAAGAAATCCAAACAATTACCGACCAATCACAAACGTTGTTGCAAATTTGACCTTGTAACGTCAAAGAATTTCCCATAATGCAATTATTGCATATAAATAAAAAAAACTACTATACCAATTGAATAAAAAATATTGCATTAGAATGACAAGTTATACCAATTGAATAAAAATAATGGCATTTGAATGACAAATTATTCCATTTGAATAAAAAATATTGCATTTAAATGAAGAAATATACCATTTAAATAAAAAAATATTGCATTTAAATGAAGAAATATACCAATTAAATAAAAAAATATTGCATTTAAATGAAAAATATCAAATTTTTGCAACCAATACCATGCCATAATAGACATTAATATTACTTTAAATACATACCATGAGTTACGATTTATATTTTGTGTTGTATAAATAATACACATTTTATCACCACAAAACCAATCTTTATGAAACGTTAATTTAATAAAATTAAAAGTCCATAAAAAACTGAGAAAATCAATTCTATCAATCAACAGAACAAGTGTAAAACAACTGCCATATTACTGACTTGGCACAGTCATTTTCTGAAGGAAATGTTGGGTTAAACCTGGTTTTATAGCTAGATAAACTTCCACTTGTATGACAGTTGTTTATAGTTCCGTTTTGTTGACAAAATTGGGTGAGCAACTTAAACAGACATAAAAAGTTAATGTGACAATAATTGGGATCCAGCAGCCAAAACTGTGTAAACATACATCACAGACATACTACACAACTGACTAAAAAAACTCAAACAAACATACAAATTAATCTAAGAAATACGCCAACAAAAAAGGTGCAAATTTGGCAATGATATAAATGAAGTATGAAGTAATTTTATATTTAATGGTTGATAACACTGTTTGCGTTGCATGAAAAGCAGGATATATTCTAAAAATGATGATTCGTTATCTTTTGCATCTTATGCTATTGTCATTAAAATACTAAACATGTAAATTAGACGAATTTAATATAACAGTAAAACATGACAAAGCTGTATAATAGAATCAGAGAGCTAACAACGTGAAAGAACGTTTTGAAATGCTGATTTTAGCAAAGCGGTATAACTCAATAATTATTTTTCTGATAATATCATAATGCTATATATCGATATAGGAGTCAATATGTTTTTATTCAATAAATGCATCAAAAATACTTTCAATTACAACAATTCTTTTTATAACGTTTGCTGCTACTTTATTTCTTATATAATGACAATTTAAGAAACAAATTTTTGTTCACATTTTCACTTTCACCAATGTATTTTGGTATATAAGATCTTAAATCAACTTTATACAATTTCTTACTATTATGAAGCTTTATAACAAAGCAATGCACAATATAAAAAAAATGTTGAACTATCAAGACGACAGTATATATATATATATATATATATATATATATATATATATATATATATATATAGTCTACCGATGTTCATATCTCGTAGATCGATTAGGAAGAATTGAATTGAAACAACATTGATTTGAAGCATAATTAGTTTGATAAACACCCTCCAGCAAATAAAAATAAAATGTTGATATTTTGAACGATTTCATATTTTCTGAATAGATGAACTGACATGCTTCTAACAGAAATATTTGATAATGAACATATTTTTATTTATACATTTACTCCGGTAAAAATAATCTCCTACCAAAATCATATTGAGTCTTCAGTCTTGCAGCACGACGCTGGTTTATTCTATGCTGGTTAGTTCCTTTTTTCTTGATGAAATTAATTTTAAATATGATGCTTGAATTTGACAAGATCACATGATTGTCTAGAACTGAACACAAAACACCTTTTTGGATTATTTTCAGTTGTAAAAAAGAGTGCTACCTCAAATCCTCAACCCCGAAAAATCAATTTTAAACAAAAATCAAAATCGCAAGTCTCTTTCTTAGTTACTTCCTATGATTTTCTTATAATAAATCTCATTCTTGATTACAATAACATTTAATAAGCTTGAAGTTTGTCCCGATATAAAGAAGACCCAACACGAAATGCAGCCTTATATAAGCATAACGAATATCTCATATATATATATATAAATAAGTCAAAATTGAAAACAACGTTCAAACCTATGATTGCGTTGGATAAAAACCGCAATTTTTATACGTGTGCATGCAAAACAAATTTCTTGGTAGAGGGGTCTAAATACAGCACAATCAACATTTTCCAAAAGACCAAAAAAGTGAAAAAGTATATTTTAACAAAACGCATTTGACTAACAGGTCGAACAACAAATGTTCTTAAACCCTGCTGACTGCCATTGGCGATTGCCAAATAAACGGATCACCGATGTAATAAATGGATCTTAATTTTAAATTTAATACTAAACAGAAAACAATAAACTTGCGGAAAAAATGATATACCGCAAACAAAAGGTGCAAAGGATTTTGTACACCATATCCGGATTTCGACAATTAATGTCTCTTCAGTGATGTATATATATATTTTTTATATATATATATATATATATATATACACAAGTCTAAATTGAAAACAACGTTCAAACCTATGATTGCGTTGGATAAAAACCGCAATTTTTATTCGTGTGCATGCAAAACAAATTTCCTGGTAGAGGGGTCTAAATACAGCACAAACAACATTTTCAAAAGATCAAATGAGTGAAAAAGTATATTTTAACAAAACGCATTTGACTAGCAGGTCGAACAACTGATGTTCTTAAACCCTGCTGACTGCCATTGGCGATTGCCAAATAAAAGGATCACAAAATGTAACAAAATAGATCTTATAATTAATTTATTACCAAACAGAAAACAATACACTTGCGGAAAAGATGGTATACCGCAAACATGAGCTGCAAAAATTTGTACACCATATCCGGATTTCGACAATTAATGTCTCTTCAGTGATGTTAGGAATCGAAACGGTATTTGGAAGGCCATATAATTTACCTCAATTTAGGATAGACCTGAATTTTGAAAGATTCAAAATAGGATGAACGGATCATATAAACCCGAAGGCAAATACTATACAAGCCCAAATGAAAAAATATAAACAAGTCTAAATTGAAAACAACGTTCAAACCTATGATTGCGTTCGATAAAAACCGCAATTTTTATTCGTGTGCATGCAAAACAAATTTCTTGGTAGAGGGGTCTAAATACAGCACAAACAACATTTTCAAAAGACCAAATGAGTGAAAAAGTATATTTTAACATATATATATATATATAATAAGTCTTAACTGAAAACAACGTTCAAACCTATGATTTCGTTGGATAAAAACCGCAATTTTTATACGTGTGCATGCAAAACAAATTTCTTGTTAGAGGGGTCTAAATACAGCACAAACAACATTTTCCAAAAGACCAAAAGAGTGAAAAAGTATATTTTAACAAAACGCATTTGACTAACAGGTCGAACAACAAATGTTCTTAAACCCTGCTGACTGCCATTGGCGATTGCCAAATAAACGGATCACCGATGTAATAAATGGATCTTAAATATAAATTTAATACTAAACCGAAAACAATTAACTTGCGGAAAAGATGTTATACCGCAAACAAAAGGTGCAAAGGTTTTTGTACACCATATCCGGATTTCGACAATTGATGTCTCTTCAGTGATGTTAAGAATCGAAACGGTATTTGGAAAGCCATACAATTTACCTCAATTTAGGATAGACTCTTGAATTTTGAGGAGTCAAAATAGGATGAACGGATCATATAAACCCGAAGGCAAATATAATACAAGCCCAAACGAAAAAATATAATAAGTCTAAATTGAAAACAACGTTCAAACCTATGATTTCGTTGGATAAAAAACCGCAATTTTTATACGTGTGCATGCACAACAAATTTCTTGTTAGAGGGGTCTAAATACAGCACAAACAACATTTTCCAAAAGACCAAAAAAGTGAAAAAGTATATTTTAACAAAACGCATTTGACTAACAGGTCGAACAACAAATGTTCTTAAACCCTGCTGACTGCCATTGGCGATTGCCAAATAAACGGATCACCGATGTAATAAATGGATCTTAAATATAAATTTAATACTAAACAGAAAACAGTTAACTTGCGGAAAAGATGTTATACCGCAAACAAAAGAGTAAAGGTTTTTGTACACCATATCCGGATTTCGACAATTGATGTCTCTTCAGTGATGTTAAGAATCGAAACGGTATTTGGAAAGCCATACAATTTACCTCAATTTAGGATAGACTCTTGAATTTTGAGGAGTCAAAATAGAATGAACGGATCATATAAACCCGAAGGCAAATATAATACAAGCCTAAACGAAAAAATATAATAAGTCTAAATTGAAAACAACGTTCAAACCTATGATTTCGTTGGATAAAAACCGCAATTTTTATACGTGTGCATGCACAACAAATTTCTTGTTAGAGGGGTCTAAATACAGCACAAACAACATTTTCCAAAAGACCAAAAGAGTGAAAAAGTATATTTTAACAAAACGCATTTGACTAACAGGTCGAACAACAAATGTTCTTAAACCCTGCTGACTGCCATTGGCGATTGCCAAATAAACGGATCACCGATGTAATAAATGGATCTTAAATATAAATTTAATACTTAACAGAAAACTATTAACTTGCGGAAAAGATGTTATACCGCAAACAAAAGGTGCAAAGGTTTTTGTACGCCATATCCGGATTTCGACAATTGATGTCTCTTCAGTGATGTTAAGAATCGAAACGGTATTTGGAAAGCCATACAATTTACCTCAATTTAGGATAGACTCTTGAATTTTGAGGAGTCAAAATAGGATGAACGGATCATATAAACCCGAAGGCAAATATAATACAAGCCCAAACGAAAAAATATAATAAGTCTAAATTGAAAACAACGTTCAAACCTATGATTTCGTTGGATAAAAACCGCAATTTTTATACGTGTGCATGCAAAACAAATTTCTTGGTAGAGGGGTCTAAATACAGCACAAACAACATTTTCCAAAAGACCAAAAGAGTGAAAAAGTATATTTTAACAAAACGCATTTGACTAACATGTCGAACAACAAATGTTCTTAAACCTTGCTGACTGCCATTGGAAATTGCCAAATAAACGGATCACCGATGTAATAAATGGATCTTAAATATAAATTTAATACTTAACAGAAAACAATTAACTTGCGGAAAAGATGTTATACCGCAAACAAAAGGTGCAAAGGTTTTTGTACGCCATATCCGGATTTCGACAATTGATGTCTCTTCAGTGATGTTAAGAATCGAAACGGTATTTGGAAAGCCATACAAATTACCTCAATTTAGGATAGACTCTTGAATTTTGAGGAGTCAAAATAGGATGAACGGATCATATAAACCCGAAGGCAAATATAATACAAGCCCAAACGAAAAAATATAATAAGTCTAAATTGAAAACAACGTTCAAACCTATGATTTCGTTGGATAAAAACCGCAATTTTTATACGTGTGCATGCAAAACAAATTTCTTGTTAGAGGGGTCTAAATACAGCACAAACAACATTTTCCAAAAGACCAAAAGAGTGAAAAAGTATATTTTAACAAAACGCATTTGACTAACAGGTCGAACAACAAATGTTCTTAAACCCTGCTGACTGCCATTGGCGATTGCCAAATAAACGGATCACCGATGTAATAAATGGATCTTAAATATAAATTTAATACTAAACAGAAAACAATTAACTTGCGGAAAAGATGTTATACCGCAAACAAAAGGTGAAAAGGTTTTTGTACACCATATCCGGATTTCGACAATTGATGTCTCTTCAGTGATGTTAAGAATCGAAACGGTATTTGGAAAGCCATACAATTTACATCAATTTAGGATAGACTCTTGAATTTTGAGGAGTCAAAATAGGATGAACGGATCATATAAATATGATTTCGGTGGATAAAAACTGCAATTTTTATACGTGTGCATGCAAAAAAAATTTCTTGTTAGAGGGGTCTAAATACAGCACAAACAACATTTTCCAAAAGACCAAAAGAGTGAAAAAGTATATTTTAACAAAACGCATTTGACTAACAGGTCGAACAACAAATGTTCTTAAACCCTGCTGACTGCCATTGGCGATTGCCAAATAAACGGATCACCGATGTAATAAATGGATCTTAAATATAAATTTAATACTAAACAGAAAACAATTAACTTGCGGAAAAGATGTTATACCGCAAACAAAAGGTGAAAAGGTTTTTGTACACCATATCCGGATTTCGACAATTGATGTCTCTTCAGTGATGATAATAATCGAAACGGTATTTGGAAAGCCATACAATTTACCTCAATTTAGGATAGACTCTTGAATTTTGAGGAGTCAAAATAGGATGAACGGATCTTATAAACCCGAAGGCAAATATAATACAAGCCCAAACGAAAAAATATAATAAGTCTAAATTGAAAACAACGTTCAAACCTATGATTTCGTTGGATAAAAACCGCAATGTTTATACGTGTGCATGCAAAACAAATTTCTTGTTAGAGGGGTCTAAATACAGCACAAACAACATTTTCCAAAAGACCAAAAGAGTGAAAAAGTATATTTTAACAAAATGCATTTGACTAACAGGTCGAACAACAAATGTTCTTAAACCCTGCTGACTGCCATTGGCGATTGCCAAATAAACGGATCACCGATGTAATAAATGGATCTTAAATATAAATTTAATACTAAACAGAAAACAATTAACTTGCGGAAAAGATGTTATACCGCAAACAAAAGGTGCAAAGGTTTTTGTACACCATATCCGGATTTCGACAATTGATGTCTCTTCAGTGATGTAGAATCGAAACGGTATTTGGAAAGCCATACAATTTACCTCAATTTAGGATAGACTCTTGAATTTTGAGGAGTCAAAATAGGATGAACGGATCATATAAACCCGAAGGCAAATATAATACAAGCCCAAACGAAAAAATATAATAAGTCTAAATTGAAAACAACGTTCATTGGCACTCATACCACATCTTCTTATATCTATTCAAACCTATGATTTCGTTGGATAAAAACCGCAATTTTTATACGTGTGCATGCAAAACAAATTTCTTGTTAGAGGGGTCTAAATACAGCACAAACAACATTTTCCAAAAGACCAAAAGAGTGAAAAAGTATATTTTAACAAAACGCATTTGACTAACAGGTCGAACAACAAATGTTCTTAAACCCTGCTGACTGCCATTGGCGATTGCCAAATAAACGGATCACCGATGTAATAAATGGATCTTAAATATAAATTTAATACTAAACAGAAAACAATTAACTTGCGGAAAAGATGTTATACCGCAAACAAAAGGTGAAAAGGTTTTTGTACACCATATCCGGATTTCGACAATTGATGTCTCTTCAGTGATGATAATAATCGAAACGGTATTTGGAAAGCCATACAATTTACCTCAATTTAGGATAGACTCTTGAATTTTGAGGAGTCAAAATAGGATGAACGGATCTTATAAACCCGAAGGCAAATATAATACAAGCCCAAACGAAAAAATATAATAAGTCTAAATTGAAAACAACGTTCAAACCTATGATTTCGTTGGATAAAAACCGCAATTTTTATACGTGTGCATGCAAAACAAATTTCTTGTTAGAGGGGTCTAAATACAGCACAAACAACATTTTCCAAAAGACCAAAAGAGTGAAAAAGTATATTTTAACAAAACGCATTTGACTAACAGGTCGAACAACAAATGTTCTTAAACCCTGCTGACTGCCATTGGCGATTGCCAAATAAACGGATCACCGATGTAATAAATGGATCTTATATATAAATTTAATACTAAACAGAAAACAATTAACTTGCGGAAAAGATGTTATACCGCAAACAAAAGGTGAAAAGGTTTTTGTACACCATATCCGGATTTCGACAATTGATGTCTCTTCAGTGATGTTAAGAATCGAAACGGTATTTGGAAAGCCATACAATTTACCTCAATTTAGGATAGACTCTTGAATTTTGAGGAGTCAAAATAGGATGAACGGATCATATAAACCCGAAGGCAAATATAATACAAGCCCAAACGAAAAAATATAATAAATCTAAATATATATATATATATACAACTCGTCTAAACATCAGCCCAACAATGTTAGATCTGTATATTTGCTTTCGCAAATTTTTTGTTCTTCCCTCGCCGGGATTCGAACTCATGCTACTAGGTATCGTGACACCAAATCGCCTGCACTGTATCCGACGCGCTAGACAGGCGACCACCTAGGCTTCACAATAATAAAGCTTTCGGTGGCCGGGTGTTACCTTTCCTCGTCAGTTTTAATCTAGCGTCGTAATACAGTACATGATATATAAGGCATGAAGATGGAATTGTTACAGATCAGATGAAATATCTATTGTAAAGGATCCTACAAATTAATGCAAGATACAGTCACAGAAATAATTATATTTATAAGTATCTTATCTCAGATGTATCCATCGGATCACCAGCAGTGATGGTGATACATGGCTGTGTACATTCTGTATATACAACTCGTCTAAACATCAGCCCAACAATGTTAGATCTGTATATTTGCTTTCGCAAATTTTTTGTTCTTCCCTCGCCGGGATTCGAACTCATGCTACTATAAAATGACTGAATAATAGCCAACGATAAATCTTACGGGGCGATGGATCATAAAATTATGATACAGTAAACTACAAAATATAATATATAACAAGTCTAAAAGGGTACAACATCACCAAAAAATAATTAAATCATGAACAAATTTTAGATATTTCGGATAACTAATATCCTTCATCAGTAAGATGTAAAATGAATCTTATCTTAATTTGCCCATGAAAATATTGGCGTAAAACGGTGCCATTTTCGTCCCCATCGCTGTCCCGTTTATCTGAAGGTAATGTTCACCATTAAAGGTGAAATTGTTGCATCTCAGAACCAGAGTAAGCAGCTGGACTAAACATTCGTTAGGTGGTTCTAAAGTGTTGCGCGAGTCCCACATTTCCTTACACGATTGTATTTCGTCATCATGAGGTATGTTGGTATGCAATGAGGTGACATCTAGAGTGACAAGGAGAGTTTCCGGAGGAAGAGGGTTCATGGATTCCATTTTACGAAGGTAGTCTGTGGTGTCTTGAATGTGAGAAGGAAGATTTTCTACTTGAGATCTTAAATGAAAGTCTACGAATTCCGAGATTTTCTCAGTCGGGAGGCCGTTTGCGGATACAATGGGTCTACCAGGGTTGTTAACCGTGTGTATTTTGGGAGAAGATACAATCGACCAGGCTTGGCGTTCTCTGGTTTTAAATATCCGAATGTATCCTTATCTATGTGAATGTCATTGTGCATGGTTTGTAACGCAGTAATAATTTTGGAACTAAACTCGGAAGTAGGGTCATGGTCAAGCTTCTTATAAAATCTCTCATCAGAGAGCTGACGCTCTGCTTCTGCGATGTAGTTAGCTTTGTCCATTATTATATATATATATATAAAACGTCTGAATAATAGTCAACGATTTTTCCCACGAGGGCGCTGGATCGTTACGAGTAACGATACATGTACACAATAAATAAATTATATAAACGCCTAAAAAGTGTACACAACAACACCATTAACAAAAAAAAAAGGAACTATAAATGTAATTATTTATAAATATTTTGGATAACAGATATCCTTCATCAGTAAATATGATTGTGATGTTGAATGAATCATATATCAGTCTACTTAGATTAAACTATAACAATCTTGAAATTTATACAATAAAAAAGTCAAACCGAACATCAGGTAAGACGCTTGCACAATTCTAAATATGTGTTAAACACGACATATGTTATATGACTAATTACAACAGAGATTTCAAATATATGCTTTAAATAAAAATAATAATGTGCGATATGAACTAGCACAATTCTAAAGCTTTAACGGTGACGACAGTTATGATGTTACAAGAACGATTGCGTCAATAAGAATTCCAAATAAACAGCACGGAACGATCTAAATTTGTAAATATTACTATACGGTAGAGTAGTTACAACAGAGTCTGCGTATTTAAACATCGCAAACAAACGGCCGTTAAAATATAATAATAAATTTTGACTAAGGTTAACTAGTTGAACGTGGCTTGGTACTTTTACATCCCTCAAAAAATTAAGCAATTTAAATTGGTATATTCAACAGATTTATTTTAGAGATGAGTAAGGTAAAGAAATAGAAACAGAGACTGTAATAATAAGTAATATAACCCAAATGTGAAGCACTGCATGGAGTCGAACTACATCTTTTCATTTATCCCATTTGGTGTCAAAGTTGTTAATTTTCTTATCCAAAATCTTTCCCGAGTGAGTCTATCCTCCCTAGACCAAGCAGAGTTGTGGTCAATGATTGTAATGGTCAGTCGATTGAGATCTGCCTTAGTATGGCCAGGGGATCTCAAATGTCGACTGAGAGGGAGGTCTGGCTTGCATTGGTAGTCGCTACGATGACCGTTCATTCGTTTGTGAAACGGCTGTTCTGACTCGCCAACATACTGTTTACCACATTTACACTGTAGGAGATACACAACATTTGTAGTCTTGCAATTAACATTGCAAAATATGGTGTATTCTGTACCAGTGGAGTGACTGTTAAAAGTCTGGGTAACCAGTATTTGTTTGCAAGTCAGACATCGTTTGTTTCCGCAACCCTTGCAAGAGCCCACATACGAAGAGCCTGCTTGAGAGGATAAATCAGCTCTCACCAGCAAGTCTTTAAGGCTTTTGGGCCTACGAAAAGCCAGTACAGGTGGCTCGGGAAAGATCTTGGATAGTAGGCCCAAAAGCTCTTGGACCGAAAATATCCGAAGAGAATAATTGATGACGGAATAACTAGAGCCAAATCTTTTTGCTTACAGGAATTACGGAAAACTAAATCACATTGAAAAGAAAACGTTTTACCGTACATTTCTACTCACAACCCCAGAAATAATGAAGCTTTCAACACTATACATAACCATTTACCATTTTTACAGAGCGACCAGAGGATGTTGAAATTATTTAATTCACACAAAGTAATTAAAAGCAAACGGCAACCGAAATCATTTAAAAAAATTGTTGACCCGCGCAACATTCCAAACTGAAAATAGTCAACCAAAGGTACAAAAATGTGGACGACCAAACTGTGAATCTTGTTTATACTTATCCGAAGGAACAGAATTCGTTTTTAAATCAGGACACATTTTTAAAATCAAGAACAGTTTTACATGTGCATCGGAAAATCTTCTATACATCATCACTTGCAGTGGTTGTCAAGAAAATTATATTGGACAAACCGGCAATACCATTAGAAAACGAATGACAATACATAGACAGCAAATTCGAGTCCCGAGCACAAGAAAAATCCCACTTAGCGAACATATTGATAGATGCGCTGGATCAAATCATCCAAATTTCTTCATTTTTCCATTTTATCAGTGTTCAGATAATACAACGGAACCAATGATAATTAATAAAGAAAATTATTTTATTAAAAAATACCGTCCTAAATTAAATAGATGAAATGAGAATCTGGAAGGCATTTCTTTATAATTATGTACTTTCACTTTCGTACGTTGTGCTATATTATGACGTTCAGGACTAAATAATAATGTCGCTGATGGACGTTACCCCTGGTTACAAGAGCGCAATTATTTGTTTACATTTTACCGGCAAGTTTTTTACCCCAAGATGGTACTCAGAATAGAATCCTATACGGCTTCTGATTGGATGATACAGGATTGGAATTACATTTAATCGAAAGCTTATCCAATTAGGTTTAAAAATTGCAGAAAATCATATTCACATTTTACGAAGTATAGAAAATATCCTCCATTTCTGCACGTCGGAGCCATTAAAAATATGCCTTTTTCATTAGGCGAAAAAAATAGACGATCTTTTTCAACTGCATTTTAAGTCAATTTCTGCCGCATGACCCTATATATTTTTTTGGTTGTAATGCAACACTGACATTTCTAGTAACAGGAACTGCAATCCGTTTTTCCCTAGTTTGTGTAGTCTTCGAGAAAAAAAATACGGAACACCAGTGGTACCCTATGGAATATGCATTACGAATAATTGCGCTCTTGTAACCTATAGAAAAAAGACATTTTTTTTTAATAAGGCTTTGAAAAATGTTAAAAATAGTCATTTTGCTCAGAAAAAATGTGAAACAGCGAGAAATTGGGTCAAATGGACTTTTCATCAACGTGAATTCAAGCTATAGTCTGTTTCCTATTTGTGTTGATTTCCATATCTAAATCTAGGGTGGGCTCGAATGTCGACAAAGTATGAAGAGAATAGAACGGTTTTGTGATATCTACTGTTTTTATGGGGAAAAGCATGTGTATATCTTTAATTTGAAGATTCATTTTGGTTTTTAACAATAATGATCGTGACTCAGTTGCTATTCTAGCAAAAAGCTAATTTGGTGAAAATTGACCGAAAGGGTCCCTAAGCAAACACCAACGATTTAGTTAAATTGCAAAGTAGAAAAATTAATCTTGGCATTGAATATTGTAGTCCAAGAATAGTTTCTCTTGCCAAAGTAGTAATATTATCATATTTTCAAAATTTCGAAAAACTATAGTCTGTTTCAAAAACGTGTTTTTTCAAGAAATGGTTTCATTTAAAGCCATTCTTCAAAATTCGATGTAGCTTTTCCATATCAGAACGGTTTTGTCGATAATATGATCAGTGCTGGGTGACCTTTGAAAAATAAGGCCAGTAAATAAACTTTATCTTCATGTCTTTTTGAACAGTACCGTATTTGGTGAAAAAATCAGTTCAAATTTTTGGCCCGATCGGCGGGCAAAAACTAATTCTCAAAATTAAGAGAGTGATCGGATAATGTTTTAAAGACGTGATTTTATCTAGATAGACGCTAGCGCTTCATTTAGCGCGGGCGCTTAATTTTCGGAATTTTTTTTCATTACCGTATAGGTTACAAGAGCGCAATTATTTGTTTACATTTTACCGGCAAGTTTTTTACCCCAAGATGGTACTCAGAATAGAATCCTATACGGCTTCTGATTGGATGATACAGGATTGGAATTACATTTAATCGAAAGCTTATCCAATTAGGTTTAAAAATTGCAGAAAATCATATTCACATTTTACGAAGTATAGAAAATATCCTCCATTTCTGCACGTCGGAGCCATTAAAAATATGCCTTTTTCATTAGGCGAAAAAAATAGACGATCTTTTTCAACTGCATTTTAAGTCAATTTCTGCCGCATGACCCTATATATTTTTTTGGTTGTAATGCAACACTGACATTTCTAGTAACAGGAACTGCAATCCGTTTTTCCCTAGTTTGTGTAGTCTTCGAGAAAAAAAATACGGAACACCAGTGGTACCCTATGGAATATGCATTACGAATAATTGCGCTCTTGTAACCTATAGAAAAAAGACATTTTTTTTTAATAAGGCTTTGAAAAATGTTAAAAATAGTCATTTTGCTCAGAAAAAATGTGAAACAGCGAGAAATTGGGTCAAATGGACTTTTCATCAACGTGAATTCAAGCTATAGTCTGTTTCCTATTTGTGTTGATTTCCATATCTAAATCTAGGGTGGGCTCGAATGTCGACAAAGTATGAAGAGAATAGAACGGTTTTGTGATATCTACTGTTTTTATGGGGAAAAGCATGTGTATATCTTTAATTTGAAGATTCATTTTGGTTTTTAACAATAATGATCGTGACTCAGTTGCTATTCTAGCAAAAAGCTAATTTGGTGAAAATTGACCGAAAGGGTCCCTAAGCAAACACCAACGATTTAGTTAAATTGCAAAGTAGAAAAATTAATCTTGGCATTGAATATTGTAGTCCAAGAATAGTTTCTCTTGCCAAAGTAGTAATATTATCATATTTTCAAAATTTCGAAAAACTATAGTCTGTTTCAAAAACGTGTTTTTTCAAGAAATGGTTTCATTTAAAGCCATTCTTCAAAATTCGATGTAGCTTTTCCATATCAGAACGGTTTTGTCGATAATATGATCAGTGCTGGGTGACCTTTGAAAAATAAGGCCAGTAAATAAACTTTATCTTCATGTCTTTTTGAACAGTACCGTATTTGGTGAAAAAATCAGTTCAAATTTTTGGCCCGATCGGCGGGCAAAAACTAATTCTCAAAATTAAGAGAGTGATCGGATAATGTTTTAAAGACGTGATTTTATCTAGATAGACGCTAGCGCTTCATTTAGCGCGGGCGCTTAATTTTCGGAATTTTTTTTCATTACCGTATAGGTTACAAGAGCGCAATTATTTGTTTACATTTTACCGGCAAGTTTTTTACCCCAAGATGGTACTCAGAATAGAATCCTATACGGCTTCTGATTGGATGATACAGGATTGGAATTACATTTAATCGAAAGCTTATCCAATTAGGTTTAAAAATTGCAGAAAATCATATTCACATTTTACGAAGTATAGAAAATATCCTCCATTTCTGCACGTCGGAGCCATTAAAAATATGCCTTTTTCATTAGGCGAAAAAAATAGACGATCTTTTTCAACTGCATTTTAAGTCAATTTCTGCCGCATGACCCTATATATTTTTTTGGTTGTAATGCAACACTGACATTTCTAGTAACAGGAACTGCAATCCGTTTTTCCCTAGTTTGTGTAGTCTTCGAGAAAAAAAATACGGAACACCAGTGGTACCCTATGGAATATGCATTACGAATAATTGCGCTCTTGTAACCTATAGAAAAAAGACATTTTTTTTTAATAAGGCTTTGAAAAATGTTAAAAATAGTCATTTTGCTCAGAAAAAATGTGAAACAGCGAGAAATTGGGTCAAATGGACTTTTCATCAACGTGAATTCAAGCTATAGTCTGTTTCCTATTTGTGTTGATTTCCATATCTAAATCTAGGGTGGGCTCGAATGTCGACAAAGTATGAAGAGAATAGAACGGTTTTGTGATATCTACTGTTTTTATGGGGAAAAGCATGTGTATATCTTTAATTTGAAGATTCATTTTGGTTTTTAACAATAATGATCGTGACTCAGTTGCTATTCTAGCAAAAAGCTAATTTGGTGAAAATTGACCGAAAGGGTCCCTAAGCAAACACCAACGATTTAGTTAAATTGCAAAGTAGAAAAATTAATCTTGGCATTGAATATTGTAGTCCAAGAATAGTTTCTCTTGCCAAAGTAGTAATATTATCATATTTTCAAAATTTCGAAAAACTATAGTCTGTTTCAAAAACGTGTTTTTTCAAGAAATGGTTTCATTTAAAGCCATTCTTCAAAATTCGATGTAGCTTTTCCATATCAGAACGGTTTTGTCGATAATATGATCAGTGCTGGGTGACCTTTGAAAAATAAGGCCAGTAAATAAACTTTATCTTCATGTCTTTTTGAACAGTACCGTATTTGGTGAAAAAATCAGTTCAAATTTTTGGCCCGATCGGCGGGCAAAAACTAATTCTCAAAATTAAGAGAGTGATCGGATAATGTTTTAAAGACGTGATTTTATCTAGATAGACGCTAGCGCTTCATTTAGCGCGGGCGCTTAATTTTCGGAATTTTTTTTCATTACCGTATAGGTTACAAGAGCGCAATTATTTGTTTACATTTTACCGGCAAGTTTTTTACCCCAAGATGGTACTCAGAATAGAATCCTATACGGCTTCTGATTGGATGATACAGGATTGGAATTACATTTAATCGAAAGCTTATCCAATTAGGTTTAAAAATTGCAGAAAATCATATTCACATTTTACGAAGTATAGAAAATATCCTCCATTTCTGCACGTCGGAGCCATTAAAAATATGCCTTTTTCATTAGGCGAAAAAAATAGACGATCTTTTTCAACTGCATTTTAAGTCAATTTCTGCCGCATGACCCTATATATTTTTTTGGTTGTAATGCAACACTGACATTTCTAGTAACAGGAACTGCAATCCGTTTTTCCCTAGTTTGTGTAGTCTTCGAGAAAAAAAATACGGAACACCAGTGGTACCCTATGGAATATGCATTACGAATAATTGCGCTCTTGTAACCTATAGAAAAAAGACATTTTTTTTTAATAAGGCTTTGAAAAATGTTAAAAATAGTCATTTTGCTCAGAAAAAATGTGAAACAGCGAGAAATTGGGTCAAATGGACTTTTCATCAACGTGAATTCAAGCTATAGTCTGTTTCCTATTTGTGTTGATTTCCATATCTAAATCTAGGGTGGGCTCGAATGTCGACAAAGTATGAAGAGAATAGAACGGTTTTGTGATATCTACTGTTTTTATGGGGAAAAGCATGTGTATATCTTTAATTTGAAGATTCATTTTGGTTTTTAACAATAATGATCGTGACTCAGTTGCTATTCTAGCAAAAAGCTAATTTGGTGAAAATTGACCGAAAGGGTCCCTAAGCAAACACCAACGATTTAGTTAAATTGCAAAGTAGAAAAATTAATCTTGGCATTGAATATTGTAGTCCAAGAATAGTTTCTCTTGCCAAAGTAGTAATATTATCATATTTTCAAAATTTCGAAAAACTATAGTCTGTTTCAAAAACGTGTTTTTTCAAGAAATGGTTTCATTTAAAGCCATTCTTCAAAATTCGATGTAGCTTTTCCATATCAGAACGGTTTTGTCGATAATATGATCAGTGCTGGGTGACCTTTGAAAAATAAGGCCAGTAAATAAACTTTATCTTCATGTCTTTTTGAACAGTACCGTATTTGGTGAAAAAATCAGTTCAAATTTTTGGCCCGATCGGCGGGCAAAAACTAATTCTCAAAATTAAGAGAGTGATCGGATAATGTTTTAAAGACGTGATTTTATCTAGATAGACGCTAGCGCTTCATTTAGCGCGGGCGCTTAATTTTCGGAATTTTTTTTCATTACCGTATAGAAAAAAGACATTTTTTTTTAATAAGGCTTTGAAAAATGTTAAAAATAGTCATTTTGCTCAGAAAAAATGTGAAACAGCGAGAAATTGGGTCAAATGGACTTTTCATCAACGTGAATTCAAGCTATAGTCTGTTTCCTATTTGTGTTGATTTCCATATCTAAATCTAGGGTGGGCTCGAATGTCGACAAAGTATGAAGAGAATAGAACGGTTTTGTGATATCTACTGTTTTTATGGGGAAAAGCATGTGTATATCTTTAATTTGAAGATTCATTTTGGTTTTTAACAATAATGATCGTGACTCAGTTGCTATTCTAGCAAAAAGCTAATTTGGTGAAAATTGACCGAAAGGGTCCCTAAGCAAACACCAACGATTTAGTTAAATTGCAAAGTAGAAAAATTAATCTTGGCATTGAATATTGTAGTCCAAGAATAGTTTCTCTTGCCAAAGTAGTAATATTATCATATTTTCAAAATTTCGAAAAACTATAGTCTGTTTCAAAAACGTGTTTTTTCAAGAAATGGTTTCATTTAAAGCCATTCTTCAAAATTCGATGTAGCTTTTCCATATCAGAACGGTTTTGTCGATAATATGATCAGTGCTGGGTGACCTTTGAAAAATAAGGCCAGTAAATAAACTTTATCTTCATGTCTTTTTGAACAGTACCGTATTTGGTGAAAAAATCAGTTCAAATTTTTGGCCCGATCGGCGGGCAAAAACTAATTCTCAAAATTAAGAGAGTGATCGGATAATGTTTTAAAGACGTGATTTTATCTAGATAGACGCTAGCGCTTCATTTAGCGCGGGCGCTTAATTTTCGGAATTTTTTTTCATTACCGTATAGGTTACAAGAGCGCAATTATTTGTTTACATTTTACCGGCAAGTTTTTTACCCCAAGATGGTACTCAGAATAGAATCCTATACGGCTTCTGATTGGATGATACAGGATTGGAATTACATTTAATCGAAAGCTTATCCAATTAGGTTTAAAAATTGCAGAAAATCATATTCACATTTTACGAAGTATAGAAAATATCCTCCATTTCTGCACGTCGGAGCCATTAAAAATATGCCTTTTTCATTAGGCGAAAAAAATAGACGATCTTTTTCAACTGCATTTTAAGTCAATTTCTGCCGCATGACCCTATATATTTTTTTGGTTGTAATGCAACACTGACATTTCTAGTAACAGGAACTGCAATCCGTTTTTCCCTAGTTTGTGTAGTCTTCGAGAAAAAAAATACGGAACACCAGTGGTACCCTATGGAATATGCATTACGAATAATTGCGCTCTTGTAACCTATAGAAAAAAGACATTTTTTTTTAATAAGGCTTTGAAAAATGTTAAAAATAGTCATTTTGCTCAGAAAAAATGTGAAACAGCGAGAAATTGGGTCAAATGGACTTTTCATCAACGTGAATTCAAGCTATAGTCTGTTTCCTATTTGTGTTGATTTCCATATCTAAATCTAGGGTGGGCTCGAATGTCGACAAAGTATGAAGAGAATAGAACGGTTTTGTGATATCTACTGTTTTTATGGGGAAAAGCATGTGTATATCTTTAATTTGAAGATTCATTTTGGTTTTTAACAATAATGATCGTGACTCAGTTGCTATTCTAGCAAAAAGCTAATTTGGTGAAAATTGACCGAAAGGGTCCCTAAGCAAACACCAACGATTTAGTTAAATTGCAAAGTAGAAAAATTAATCTTGGCATTGAATATTGTAGTCCAAGAATAGTTTCTCTTGCCAAAGTAGTAATATTATCATATTTTCAAAATTTCGAAAAACTATAGTCTGTTTCAAAAACGTGTTTTTTCAAGAAATGGTTTCATTTAAAGCCATTCTTCAAAATTCGATGTAGCTTTTCCATATCAGAACGGTTTTGTCGATAATATGATCAGTGCTGGGTGACCTTTGAAAAATAAGGCCAGTAAATAAACTTTATCTTCATGTCTTTTTGAACAGTACCGTATTTGGTGAAAAAATCAGTTCAAATTTTTGGCCCGATCGGCGGGCAAAAACTAATTCTCAAAATTAAGAGAGTGATCGGATAATGTTTTAAAGACGTGATTTTATCTAGATAGACGCTAGCGCTTCATTTAGCGCGGGCGCTTAATTTTCGGAATTTTTTTTCATTACCGTATAGGTTACAAGAGCGCAATTATTTGTTTACATTTTACCGGCAAGTTTTTTACCCCAAGATGGTACTCAGAATAGAATCCTATACGGCTTCTGATTGGATGATACAGGATTGGAATTACATTTAATCGAAAGCTTATCCAATTAGGTTTAAAAATTGCAGAAAATCATATTCACATTTTACGAAGTATAGAAAATATCCTCCATTTCTGCACGTCGGAGCCATTAAAAATATGCCTTTTTCATTAGGCGAAAAAAATAGACGATCTTTTTCAACTGCATTTTAAGTCAATTTCTGCCGCATGACCCTATATATTTTTTTGGTTGTAATGCAACACTGACATTTCTAGTAACAGGAACTGCAATCCGTTTTTCCCTAGTTTGTGTAGTCTTCGAGAAAAAAAATACGGAACACCAGTGGTACCCTATGGAATATGCATTACGAATAATTGCGCTCTTGTAACCTATAGAAAAAAGACATTTTTTTTTAATAAGGCTTTGAAAAATGTTAAAAATAGTCATTTTGCTCAGAAAAAATGTGAAACAGCGAGAAATTGGGTCAAATGGACTTTTCATCAACGTGAATTCAAGCTATAGTCTGTTTCCTATTTGTGTTGATTTCCATATCTAAATCTAGGGTGGGCTCGAATGTCGACAAAGTATGAAGAGAATAGAACGGTTTTGTGATATCTACTGTTTTTATGGGGAAAAGCATGTGTATATCTTTAATTTGAAGATTCATTTTGGTTTTTAACAATAATGATCGTGACTCAGTTGCTATTCTAGCAAAAAGCTAATTTGGTGAAAATTGACCGAAAGGGTCCCTAAGCAAACACCAACGATTTAGTTAAATTGCAAAGTAGAAAAATTAATCTTGGCATTGAATATTGTAGTCCAAGAATAGTTTCTCTTGCCAAAGTAGTAATATTATCATATTTTCAAAATTTCGAAAAACTATAGTCTGTTTCAAAAACGTGTTTTTTCAAGAAATGGTTTCATTTAAAGCCATTCTTCAAAATTCGATGTAGCTTTTCCATATCAGAACGGTTTTGTCGATAATATGATCAGTGCTGGGTGACCTTTGAAAAATAAGGCCAGTAAATAAACTTTATCTTCATGTCTTTTTGAACAGTACCGTATTTGGTGAAAAAATCAGTTCAAATTTTTGGCCCGATCGGCGGGCAAAAACTAATTCTCAAAATTAAGAGAGTGATCGGATAATGTTTTAAAGACGTGATTTTATCTAGATAGACGCTAGCGCTTCATTTAGCGCGGGCGCTTAATTTTCGGAATTTTTTTTCATTACCGTATAGGTTACAAGAGCGCAATTATTTGTTTACATTTTACCGGCAAGTTTTTTACCCCAAGATGGTACTCAGAATAGAATCCTATACGGCTTCTGATTGGATGATACAGGATTGGAATTACATTTAATCGAAAGCTTATCCAATTAGGTTTAAAAATTGCAGAAAATCATATTCACATTTTACGAAGTATAGAAAATATCCTCCATTTCTGCACGTCGGAGCCATTAAAAATATGCCTTTTTCATTAGGCGAAAAAAATAGACGATCTTTTTCAACTGCATTTTAAGTCAATTTCTGCCGCATGACCCTATATATTTTTTTGGTTGTAATGCAACACTGACATTTCTAGTAACAGGAACTGCAATCCGTTTTTCCCTAGTTTGTGTAGTCTTCGAGAAAAAAAATACGGAACACCAGTGGTACCCTATGGAATATGCATTACGAATAATTGCGCTCTTGTAACCTATAGAAAAAAGACATTTTTTTTTAATAAGGCTTTGAAAAATGTTAAAAATAGTCATTTTGCTCAGAAAAAATGTGAAACAGCGAGAAATTGGGTCAAATGGACTTTTCATCAACGTGAATTCAAGCTATAGTCTGTTTCCTATTTGTGTTGATTTCCATATCTAAATCTAGGGTGGGCTCGAATGTCGACAAAGTATGAAGAGAATAGAACGGTTTTGTGATATCTACTGTTTTTATGGGGAAAAGCATGTGTATATCTTTAATTTGAAGATTCATTTTGGTTTTTAACAATAATGATCGTGACTCAGTTGCTATTCTAGCAAAAAGCTAATTTGGTGAAAATTGACCGAAAGGGTCCCTAAGCAAACACCAACGATTTAGTTAAATTGCAAAGTAGAAAAATTAATCTTGGCATTGAATATTGTAGTCCAAGAATAGTTTCTCTTGCCAAAGTAGTAATATTATCATATTTTCAAAATTTCGAAAAACTATAGTCTGTTTCAAAAACGTGTTTTTTCAAGAAATGGTTTCATTTAAAGCCATTCTTCAAAATTCGATGTAGCTTTTCCATATCAGAACGGTTTTGTCGATAATATGATCAGTGCTGGGTGACCTTTGAAAAATAAGGCCAGTAAATAAACTTTATCTTCATGTCTTTTTGAACAGTACCGTATTTGGTGAAAAAATCAGTTCAAATTTTTGGCCCGATCGGCGGGCAAAAACTAATTCTCAAAATTAAGAGAGTGATCGGATAATGTTTTAAAGACGTGATTTTATCTAGATAGACGCTAGCGCTTCATTTAGCGCGGGCGCTTAATTTTCGGAATTTTTTTTCATTACCGTATAGGTTACAAGAGCGCAATTATTTGTTTACATTTTACCGGCAAGTTTTTTACCCCAAGATGGTACTCAGAATAGAATCCTATACGGCTTCTGATTGGATGATACAGGATTGGAATTACATTTAATCGAAAGCTTATCCAATTAGGTTTAAAAATTGCAGAAAATCATATTCACATTTTACGAAGTATAGAAAATATCCTCCATTTCTGCACGTCGGAGCCATTAAAAATATGCCTTTTTCATTAGGCGAAAAAAATAGACGATCTTTTTCAACTGCATTTTAAGTCAATTTCTGCCGCATGACCCTATATATTTTTTTGGTTGTAATGCAACACTGACATTTCTAGTAACAGGAACTGCAATCCGTTTTTCCCTAGTTTGTGTAGTCTTCGAGAAAAAAAATACGGAACACCAGTGGTACCCTATGGAAAATGCATTACGAATAATTGCGCTCTTGTAACCCCCTGACGACGTCGCCAGCAACCATATCCTTGAAGATCTGTTAAGGGCATACGATACAGTTTTGATCCCATATTGATTTTTTTACGAAAATTTGCTTACAAGCTTTTTTTTCACTAAGTCAATTCAAATATGTAATAAAAAATATACCTTCATGTGCTAATTTCGGAGATAAATGGGGTCAAAATTTTAGACATTTACCAAAAATTAAGTTTTTTTTATATTTTTATCCTTTAGATAGACATGCCTTACTCTTTTATTTCAAAAGATAAACACACGCGGATTTTTGTAAAAGCATCAAGAAAATCTTCTTTACATAAGTATGCTCTAATTTTGGATAAAAATTCTTTGGAAATAATTTATTTTTATCAAAGTTCCATGGGTTTAGGAAAAAAACGGCATTTTTTGCTGCCTGTTTATCTAATTTAAAAAAATTCCATTATTGACTTTTTCATAAAAATTGGTACAAATAATCTTCATACGTAATCAAACCTATTGTCATTTTAAAAAAGAGGGGTCCATGAACTCGTTTTCAATTTAAATCAGTCTGAATGATAAAAATCAGTCGAAAAATGCATCTTTTTCCGGTATGTCGCAGTTTGACGTCGCGAAAATAACATTTTACGTTGGCAACGTCATTGCCTCCCCTGTAACTGTATCGTATGCCCTTAAACAGTGAAACCGGTAGGATACTATGGAGAACATTTTTGAACAATTTGTTGTTGTAATAGACAAAATGTGAATATTCATATTGAATATAAATATTTGGTGCATTTTCAGCCTTAATTTTTTTTTCTATTTTATGCACAGCGTGGACAAAATTTAAAACTTTTTAATATATATATATATAATCTGAAAGGTTCACCATCTTCTTGCCACTATACATCATGTATCGTGTGACAACCCCCGATAAAGCCGACGAGGAAAGGCATTACTCGACCAGCGAAAGATATATTTCTATATAACCTAGGCGGTCGAGTAGTCTAGGGCGCTGGACACGGTGCAGGCGGTGTTGCCACGATGTCTCAGATGCAAGGGGTCGAATCCCGCTGAGGGAAGAACAACAATTCGAAAACGCAAATTTGAAGATCTAACATTGTTGAGCTAAATTTGAGACAAATTAAATAGATAGTATGGTGTTAGCCCTGTATAACCACGTTTTATTCGATGGAGAATGTCTGTCATAAAGTTGTCACATGTTTAGACGTATACATTAAAAATAGTATCCATGCTTCTACGGATTGACGAAAGATGAAAATATCATTAAGATGTTTTACATCTAATACAATGTTATGTTAAAAATGATTAAAAAATTCTCCCTTTGTTAGGTGAATACTTGCTGTTGATCCTTGTTTGTTTTAATGAAATCAGAACAAAATATCAAAGAAGAGGAAGTTTTGCCTTTTTAGTGCTTTTGTGTAGAATCCCCATCTTAATATCAATTGCTGATGCTGATGAAGTAAAAAGAAGCCGTTTATATTACAACACATGAGTGCTAGAAATGATCTCTGAATATCAAATACTTTAAAAATGCATTAATTTCGGTGTGAGTGATCCTCCGAATTTTTATGAATTCATACCACCAAGGGTTTATAGTTGTCAGTGGTTTTGATTTTTGTATGGCTGTACTTTTACAAATGTAATCTTCTTTTGTGTTTTTGCTGTCTGTCCTGGTTTGTTCACAAGTGTTGCCTTACTGTGATGTCTGTTTAACACTGTCCAAATTTGTGCCTATCGAAATTTTGTTAATATGTTAAAAATTAAATATTTGATACCTATTTTCGCTGTACTTTATAAAAATAGGAAGATGTGATATGACTGCCAATGAGACAACTCTCTACATTAGACCAGATGACACAGAAATTAACAACTATAGGACACCGTTCGGCCTTCAACAATGAGTAAAACCCATACCGCATAGTCAGCTATAAAAGGACCCGTTTTTGTCCATAAATTAGTTACACTACAGTTTTGTCCATGAATTAGCTACACTACAATTTCTGCTTAAAATATTTCATGAAACGGATTTACGATAAACATGCGTTGCAGTGATAATTACGAATGGTATTGGCAGGGAAAAAATGTCAAAAATTCTGGGTCATTAGATTTTCCTACGTTTTATCTTTGGTTAGTTCTTTTTTTATAAAGATAAAGGGGTTTAAAGGGGTTGACATACCTGTATTAGTGTATTGCTTGATAACTTGATTTTCATTTTTTTCCATACATTATATCGACTGTTATGGTCTTTTCGTCACGATGCTATTTAATTACAAACATGATTTATTTATTTAGCTTGTTATATATCTCTAAAGTTTTTATTTAATATAATAAGTTGATATTATTAATATCAATTTGAACAGCTCAATATTATTTGACATCTATTCGATAATTTGGTCAAGAATTGATGATTTTGAACTGAAGAATTTTGTACTCGCCCAAGTACAAGATGTATTGACTAATACTTATATTCAATAAAATGTAACACAGTCCATGACATGTTGTTTTTGAAAATTACATATGCCGAATTTTGAGTTTTGTGTCTTCTACGTTAATTTCAGCAAGACAAATTGTCTATGTTTTTTGCCAGAATATTGAAATTTACCTGTTTTAACTGTTGATGAAAATTGGGAATTAAAAGACCATCAATTAAAGAAATAAACATCATGCACAAATTCACCTAGCAGTTAATTGACTAGTGTGAAGCTAGCCGGCGTTAATATTTATAAGGCTAGCCGTCAATAATATACTAGTAAGTTACCAAGGAGCAATAACAAAATGAACTGTCGAAGAAAACCATACAACACTTTGACAAACAGTAAAAAACGAGAAGAGAAAGGATATTCAGCAAAACTTAACACATAAAACTTAATGTTTAGCCACATACACTCTATGGTGGAGTATAGAAAAAAAATAAAACTGAAAATCAGTGGTAGGTGGAAGTAATTTTGAATTTTGGAGCATACTCCTCATAAACAATTCCACGGAAATATGGAAACTCAAAACATTGATTAGATGCATGCAATAATCTTCATCTCTTCCAATGGACACAGAGTAAATCTTATCGCGAAAAAGCAATACGGGTACACCTTTTACATTCATGTGTGTTTAAGGCCACTGATTTGTCCTGAAAAGAGAGGCGAAAGATACCAAAGGGATATTTAAACTCATAAGTCGAATAAAAACGGAAAATGACGAAAAGACAAATAGCGTTAGACAAAACACTGAACAACACGAACCCAACCAAAAACCGGTGGTGATCTCAGGTGCTTCGGAAGGGTTGGCCGATCCTGCTCCACATGTGACACCCATCTTATTACTTCTATATAATTCGTTGATATGCTATATCAAGTGATAAGGCATCACACAATAGCGGATTTAGTTTTCGACTTTATCTCACCCTTAGACATCACCAAATTTGTAAACCATCGGTCATGTAAATCTTCTAACCCTGAAACTTGACCGAGTATGAAATTTTGAAATTGAAACGTTATTCGTGACAAAAGATAGACAAGACTGTTACCGATAAAAGCAATAAAGACATTGGAAAAATAAAAAGCATAAACAACATTTAAAGATAAAACAAGAGCAACATGGACCCTTTTAAAACAAAACTAGTGGTCATCTCATGTGCTCCGGAAGGATAAGCAGATCCTGTTGATACATGTAGCACCCGTCGTATTGCTCAAGTAAGTACATACCCGGTGATAAGTCTAATTCGATAGGTCACAGGCAAGGAAAAGTGGACGGGATTGTGGTCATGACAATTTGATAATCCTCATAAACAATTACACATCCGTCGTCATCTGTGAAACATATATTCCAAAACGGTCAACCAACTAGTGATGGTGTCAGTAAAATTTTCGAAGGTATAATTACAACTTCGCCACTTGGAACTCTTGGTTCAATAGCTTCCTTGTAAACAGCAGCCCTCAATCAAAGAAATCATGATAGGAAATGCAAGCTCTGGAATATCGTATCAACTGGGAAATATATATAAAAATGAGAAGATGTGGTATGATGGCCAATGAGACAACTCTCCACCAGAGACCAAATGACATAGAAGTTAACAACTATAGGTCACCGTACGGGCATGTACAGGCGCTTCTGTAATGTTGCTACAAAGAACAGAGACATGGAAAGTTCACATATAAAGCAAAGGTAAAAACTGAATTATATCGCTTTGATTCCATTTTTATTTGATATATTTTAAGCTAACAATAGATTAAATAATACTGTAAATTCACTTAACAAAACACCAAATTGGGGCAGCCATTAGTAAAGCTTTCCGTTCAAGTTATCTTTGCAGAATTATGTTATAGATATAGGAAGATGTGGTATGAGTGCCAATGAGACAACTCTCCATCCAAGTAACAATTTATAAAAGTAAACCATTATAGGTCAAGGTACGGCCTTCAACACGGAGCATTGGCTCACACCGAACAGCAAGCTATAAAGGGTCCCAAAATTACTAGTGTAAAACCATTCATACGGGAAAACCAACGGTCTAATCTTTATAAAAACGAGAAACACGTATGAACTACATAAACAGACGACAACTACTGTACATCAGATTCCTGACTTAGGACAGGTGCAAACATTTGCAGCGGGATTAAACGTTTTAATGGTACCAAACCTTCTCCTTTTTTCTGAAACAATAGTATAACATCACAACATAGAAAGACACACTATAAAATATCAATTGGAAGGCTTAACTCAATCAAAAAACGTAAATTAACACACAATGAACGAATAAAGTTGATCTGTGATACCTGAATGCAAATACATAGTTAATAAAAATTATAAGGGATAAATAACTAAGGTCAAAAGTAAATAAACAGGTTGAAACAAAGTTAAAGTATGATACCACTGTGAAATGTTAAACAATATTTAGAAATTCATCACTTCTGAAAAAACTTGCGTCATATTATACACAGGTAAATGAAAATAATATTGTTGTTAAGTATACTTCTTCTTCTGTGTGTAAAAATTTCTTGTTTAAGAATACCAAGAAATTTCTTTAATACACATTTTAAAAGTAAGATGTAGGCATACATTTATTTTTTATCATGAAAATGGACTACAAAAATAGGGATCGGAAACACCGTTCACTAACGTTCCCCATACATTTCTGACAAAAACATAAATTCATTTGGATCATGCATACGCTTAAAAGATATTTTTTGATGTTACCTGTATACGAAAGCCTATTAGGGTCACACAAAAAAAAATAATTATCTCGTAATTACGAGAAAACTATCGCGTAATTACGAGATCATTATCGCGTAATTACGAGATAATTATCGCGTAATTACGAGATAACTATCGCGTAATTACGAGAAAATTATCTCGTAATTACGAGAAAACTATCTCGTAATTACGAGATAAAATTACATATATATAATTATATATATATATATATATATATATATATATATATATATATATATGTATATATATATGTATATATATATAGATATACAGATCATGATTACCCTTCCGGGGCACCTAATAAAACGCCCGTTTTTATTAGCTCAACTGACCCAAAGGGTCAAGTGATCTTTTCCCATCACATGGCGTCCGTCGTCGTCCGTTAATTTTTACAAAAATCTTCTCCTCTGAAACCACTTGGCCAAACTGAACCAAACTTGGCCTTAATCATCCTTAGGGTTTCTAGTTTAAAAAAATGTATCCAAAGATCCCGTCCACCAACCAAGATAGCCATCATGGCTAAAAATCGAACAGGGGGGGGGGGGAGTAAAATGTAGTTTGTGGTTTATATCTCTGAAACTAAAGCATTTAAAGCAAATATGACAGGGTAAAAATTTTCAGACGAATCAGACTTCCCGTTGTTGGGATGCTGCCCCTGAATTGGTAATTTTAATGATTATTTTTCAGTTTTTGGTTATTATCTTGAATATTATAATAGAAAGATATTAACTGTAGGAGCAAAAATGTTTAGCCAAGTAAGATCTACAAATAAGTCAAATGACCAAAATTGTCAATTGACCCCTGAAGGAGTTATTGCCCTTTAAAGTCATTTCTGCAATTAAGTAAATTTTTTTAATCTTTTACAAAAATCTTTCTCCTCTTAATCTACTTGGCCAAATGAATTTTTATCTCGTAATAACGAGATAGTTTTCTCGTAATTACGCGATATTTATCTCGTAATTACGCGATAGTTATCTCGTAATTACGCGATAATTATCTCGTAATTACGCGATAGTTATCTCGTCAGTACGAGATAATTATCTCGTAATTACGAGATACAAAACTTCTTATCTCGTAATTACGCGATAGTTTTCTTGTAATTACGCGATAATTATCTTGTTATTACGAGATAAAACTATGATTATCTCGTAATTACGAGATAAAACAATGATCATCTCGTAATTACGCGATAGTTTTCTCGTAATTACGAGATAAAAATTTTTTTTTTGTGACCCTAATAAATCGTACATTTTTTAGTGTTTTATTGATCTTTTTAGTGGTATCATTTCAGCGAATGAGACAATAATTTATAATATAAAGGTGTTATAGATTACTATATGGTATAGGTTTTGCTGATTGTTGAAGTTCGTACGGTGACCTAAAATTACTTATATATACGATAGTTAGTCTCTTGTGGATAGTTCTTCTTTTATATAGATTATACTAAGATATTAAATGGTGATAATCAAGTAGAAAAAAAAACCATTTTTCTGTCAAGTTCAACTTTTAAGTAAGTAGTCGTAGATGATATAATTTGAATGACATTTTCCGTTTTTTAAAAACATCACACACGATCGCAAATGAATACATATTTCGAAAACTGAGATTGAATGGTGCTAGGGCGTTTGTCACACGCTTTCATAAGTTCGGAATAAGTGAAAAGTTTCCGGTAAAACTGAAAAAAAATTGAAATTATCATAATCAGTTTTGAGAAAAGCAAGAAAACGAAACTAATACTTATATTTTTATATAGTTTGTACGTCTAGAAAGAACAATGTCCAGAATTAAGATAATGACTATTTAAACTCTGCAGGGGAAAATAGAGAAAAAGAGAGAAATTTTGAGCAAAGCTTACAAAATGATACCCCCGCCCTCTTTTAAAATCCATGCTTTAGTAAAATAAACCCAAACATTATTTGAGATACAAAAAATAGGAGGTGCTGTTCTGATTAAGCGTTTAGGAGGAGAATGGTATATAAATGCGCGCTGTAGTTTGCAGGTTAACTGAAGGAAACCACTAAAATATATATAATATTTGCCACAGAACGTTAAGCAAACAACAATCAATCAAGCTAGCTTGCAAGAACAGAACAAGGAATATATGACTATGTTTTGAGATTCTGTTTTAACATTAAATTACTTCATACTCAATTATGAAAGGGTTATGGCACAAATACTTCATTGTGCAGCAAGAAGCTTATGCAATACGATATTCTGTTGGAATAATATCTCTTATTAATATAAAAATAAGGAGATGTGGTATGATTGCCAATGAGACAACTATCCACCAAAGTTCAAATGAAGTGGATGTAATCAATTATAGGCAACCGGACGGCCTTCAACAATGAGAAAATCCAATTACGTATAGTCGGCTATAAAAGGACCCGATATGAAACATATGAAACAATTCAATTTAGAAAACTAACGGCCTTAATAATTACAACAAAACAATTTAAGAAAAACAAATATGACGGACACGAACCGACAAGAAGCACTGAACTACATGTTCCTGACTTGGGGCAGGCACATAAAGAATGTGGCGGGGTTAAACATGTTTGTGTGCGCTCAACCCTCCCCTAACCTGGGACAGTGATGTTAACAGCACACCATAAGAACAAACTATAAAAGTCAGTTAAAAAGGGCTTAACTTATCAGATCATCAGATCGATACAAAGCAGAAAACATCTAACAAAAACACAGACCGGACGTGGCAGAGTATTTATATATCCTTAACAACAACAAAAGACACAAAGTACAGTTCTGACAGTACTCGCAGTTACTGACAGCTAGTTGAAAGCCAATAACAACTTATAAAAAAAACATGTATCTAAGACTTATTTATCAATCAGTACACATCCAACATCCAATGGATTTAGTGTAAAGACGTCATTAACAGTCAGAAAAAAAACATGACCTTGTGCAATGCCAAAATATAGGTATCGACAGATTCTAGTACCGAAAATGAAAGTACATATATGTATAACAATAACATTCAATATGGTTTTAATTTACTAATAACAAAATCATTATTCATACCAATAAAAACAATATTCAAAGATCTAATTACAGTGTTGAATTTGTAACCCTTTAGAATAAGTTTATTGAAAGGATTGATAACCGAATCATATATAAATTTCCGGGCTCGGTAAACAAAATCACCTCAAAGTCTTTATTATTGAACTTCTTTGCAATAACAAATAATTTAGTCAGTTTAAAGATTATAAGAAAGCCGTTTATAAAATATTTGATAAGGTTGATTTTTAATTAAAGCTTTCAAAGCTCTTTAAATTCATCTAACTATTCTGCTAGATTAACGAAAAGATAGTAATCTGTCAAGTGAAATTTTCTCTGTTCTGTTTGAGAAATTGTACAGAAAAAATATAATCAAACGAATCCAGGTTCATAGTGATATTTTCTCCAAGCACTCAATTTACAGTTTGTCAGGGAATCAGCGAAAAAAGAGTAAATAAACGTATCAGGTCAAGATATTTTTAATTTGATAATTACATTTTGTACATGAACAAAATTCATGGAACCACATATGATAGGGTATTTACTTTGTATTTAATGGACATGTTATACATAAATTACATCGGAAATCGTTACTTTATCATTTCGTATCTATTTGCGCACAAAGAGTAAAAGCCAAAGCTTAATGATAACTTCAAAATTAAAACTGGTGTACGATAAATCTAACAAGTATATTGTTCTATCCATATTCAGTTAGACAAAATCTTATAGTAAAAAAGAGAGGATGAAACGAAATCTCCTGATCTGCTATTTTATTTATATTTCATGTGTGTTTAATTTGTGTTATACATGTGATCGAACAGGTAACAATTACTGTGTAGTAGAACAATGGGCTCCTTGGCATCCTTGTAATGCTACATGCGGAAGAGGAGTTCAGAAAAGACAAAAGTATATATGTTGTGATATAAACAAAAGGGACCATTCATTAAAAGCATGCTTAATCGACTGCAACATTCCATTCAGTTGGTGGGAGGCAAATGCAACTGAGCACAAGACCTGTGGAAAATGTACTCGTGGTGGTACCTACGATTACACACACAATCGTTGTAGCTGCCCAAATGGCTTTGGAGGATCTTGTTGTGATAGTAAGTTTCAAAATGTGAACTATTTCACGGTAATCACTCTCGACTGTAAATTTGATTTCAATCATTCTATGATATAAAAAAAGTTCAAATAATACAAACAAAAAGTGAAGAATAATTTCGATTCAACCATTTATATGTCAATTTTAAAAGAAAATTATATCGAAGCAGGATTGAATAAGCATCATTCGAAGCAGTTTTTGTATAAACAACGGTTGTATAACTTTTGATAATATGAGGCAGGTGTTACCTGTGAAAGGGGACGAAGTCAGAAAACCTGTAGAATACTTTACGATATCCCATTAACAGCAGATTTATATATAGAAACATTTTTTGCAATTCCCAGCATAATTTCTGGTGAGAAAGTAACTCAATTTAATAAGAAAACAACATGATTTATACATTAAAAACAGAAGCATATATTACATATTATTAGAAGTATTATACGTCTCAGCAAGGATTAAGCACCCGGGCATCACTGTAGGTGAGGCTTTTCATTACTAGATATGCTGATCACTCTTTAACTGAGGTTAACTTATAATCTGGCAATACACATTGCATGGTGTGAAAAAAGACATAAAAAATAATAATTTAATATAAACGACTATTAAACTATTTTCACTTTATTAATAATTTTTATAATGCATACGTAAATTGATATCAATCGATAATTTAGATAATCTGATGATTTTGGTTGAATTGAAATTCTATTAAAATGTTAAAATCAAAATATATGCCCTTTATTTATGCAGAAGTATATGTCACCATACATTTGTTAATATCTTTCAAATTCTATGGAAGTCTCGGTAAAGCTAGCCATTTACAAAATTACAAAAGTATATGATGCATTTACAGTGAACCTATAAAAAGATATAATACATTTTCAATTATAGAGGTATTATATTTTGATCGATAGATTGACTTTTAATACAGATATTGTAAACAAAAAAAAAAACAAAACTGAAGGGGTTACATGGATAGGTCTTGTTACGTCAGAATTACTGACTAAACCATGTACCTGCAAACTACTGGAAAAGAACTGCATGTAACACATGACAAAAGAATGATACCGGTTTTATGACATGTATCTAGCGCATCTGCAGATTACCGTGCATCAGTGAGTTCCCTTATGTACAACAATTATGAGTTATGCTATGTGCACAAACACTTGCAAAGTCAACCTGTAGGGTAAATTCTCAAACTGAATGGTTACATCTGAGATTCCTATAACCACTGATATGGTTGTTTCTCACTGTTTAAGGCCTATTTTTGTTTACATCCACTTCATTTGAATTTTGATGGATAATTGTCTCATTGGTAATCATACCACATCTCCTTATTTTTATAAACATCTGAGAAATGTCCCACTCTAAAACAGTTTAGAAATTGGCATAAGTGTTTCTACTTATATTTAAGGAATGAATGTAATATTTTTTCTGTCTATGAAGAAATAACATCAAAAATGCGGTGCACACTGAATAACCTGCATAGCGGAATTATTTAAAAGTGTGCACCACATTTTTTAGGTTATTTCGAATAGACAGAAAAAATATTACAGTCTTTCCTTATAATTTAATTCTAAAAAGGCGTAAATCATGATAAAAACGTTGTTGACGTCACGGTCACATGACAAAATTATGTCTATGAGCTGATAGACAAAACACTTTCAGCCAATCGGAAGACGTGTTACATCCAAAATTAGATTATATATACATAGAGCAGAAAAACCCTAACAGTGGTCATGAAAGTATCTTATTTTCTTGCTTCAGGCGTTTAGCTCTGATCGAAGGTTGTATAATTCATTATACATCATATATCCTTCTGATGCATGCCCATTGAGAAATGGGTTTGCAAGTGGCTGCATGCAGTGAATGTAGCAGGTGATAACATAAAACCATTCGTTTAAATTTATGTGACACTGAAGGGAAACGTTGCTAGACATGATATATTTTTTCTGTGTTTCTTCACCATGTTCACTACATCGCGGTACAACACTTTTTACTAATAGATCTGGTGATGTGAAGTTGATTTCTCTTTTGACTTCTCATTGTTTAATTTTTATAATTTTTTTACTCTTGATATGCTAAGCCATGCATGGAGAAAACAAAAGTTGTGTCGATTCTGCTCAAGACCTGTAGGTACATTATGAAGATATGTAGATTTAAATGACACATTCCATGTAGAATGATTTTATAATTTAAGATAAAATAAATCTATGTCAATAGTTATTTTCAATTTTTCGTTTAAATGTCACTTCTTTTGGCAGTAAGTTTGTAACTAATAAAATTATTAAAATATATGAAAAAGAAAAGTTGTTCTGTGATTGAGTTCAATTTTTAAAATCTTTTATTAAAAGGTACGATTTAAAACTATAAAACGTTTTGTTTTTTGTTTTTTGTTAATTAGCTGCGTTTAAAAAATTACCCCCATTAACTTGCACATGTACATAGACTCGATTAAGGAAAATCAAACAAGATCACCTTAATTTTTTTGCCATTTATTCTGCGCATCTTGTCCATTATTCTTGATTCCTTTTCGAAAACACATTAAATGAAATAATAAGAACGATTTTAAGTTAATTTTCCTGAAGATTATACACAAAAAAGTGAGATCACTGGTTTTAAAAAAAGCCTGTATGTTCGGATAACAGAACATACAAAGTCGACTTCTTCTTATGGTATCCAGTTATCCATTAGATTTTTGATGATTAGTAACTGCTTATTACGGATCTTTGTAAATTTGCAAACACCTGCATGATTGATCAGCGGTGAGTTTCCCCAGAGAACTCAAGGAATATTTTAACTTCAGAATCTGTTGGAAAAGAAACGGAAATACGGAATCGTTTCCGATGTTGGTCCTATTGTTAGGGAATTTAAAAGTTGCGACGTCATTTGCAATGTAAACAAAGAAACGCTATCATCAGGTAAATTTTTTATCACATCAAAATCTGAATTAAAGAATTGTACATTTAAATGGTAAAAAGGACAGAAAACGCTGTTATTTTAATGTAAACAAGAAGACGTGTTGCTATGAAGCATCGACCAGTTTCGAGTTTCGAGTTGTTAAGGAGCGGATCTGTATCATGACCGACAAGTGTTAAAATGATCATCAATCAGGGCGATGACCTATTGACAACTGTTATAATGACTTCATACATTTTTGAATCTTTATGTCTTTTCTTTAAATATCAAACGAAAAACAAAATAAAATTAAAGAAAAGTCTACCATAAATTTAAAAAGGACATTAAAAGGATACAAATTTAATTGTTATTGTGTGGTTGTCCATATTCTTTTTGGTATTCATATATAAAAATTTTCGGGAAATCGTGTGACTTACATGGCATCTTCCGTCAGCAGAACCGGAACAGGGAAAATGCAACTGTTGGAAGTTAGAAAAACGTTTACGATTATGATTTTATTAGTGTATTGATTTTTTATGTTGATTTTTGGTAGTTTTATTGATTTGCCTTCTGTTATAAGGTACGTCCCCATAACATTTTACTAAAATCCCGAGCCTAAACGATACCGGAAAAGATTTTTGCGCAGATGCGGGAAAATAGAAAAAGTCTGAAAAAAAAAGTTAAAAAAAAGTTAACGATTTTGAGTTCATTAGTACAATGAAAATTTCGCGAAATTTTCCCAATTTTTTTTTTTTTTTTTTTATTGATTTTTCTACTGTAATCGTCCCCTTATTAATTATTCAAAAAAAAACTATCAGTAAAGCAAGGCAATCACTCAACTCAATAGGTCAAAATGCAAATGGTGGAACCAGCCTTACAAACATCAACAAATAAACGTCGGTATTGATATAAAAGAGATCAGGGTGTCGTCAATATTAGAAAAAAATGGTAAAGTGATTGCCCAATGTTTTCAAGAATTGACAGTTCGCTGAACTTTCTGGACCTCAAAGCACATCATTAAAAAAAGAAGATAAGTTTTACAAGTCTGTGAATCTAATGTTAACCTTAATTTCATAAAACGTTGTATGTTTTCATAGAATAAGTCGGTATTGATATAAAAGAGATCAGGGTGTCGTCAATATTCGAAAAAAATGGTAAAGTGATTGCCCAATGTTTTCAAGAATTGACAGTTCGCTGAACTTTCTGGACCTCAAAGCACATCATTAAAAAAAGAAGATAAGTTTTACAAGTCTGTGAATCTAATGTTAACCTTAATTTCATAAAACGTTGTATGTTTTCATAGAATTTATTTATTTATATAAAGATAATATAGATTCAGTGCAGGCGGAGTTACATCATGGTCGATGAAGCAGGAGTTCAAATCTCGTTGAAAGAAGGGTACAGTATTCAAGATGCATTTGATGAGAATAATATACAAACAAACGCGAACAAAACAAGTTGCTTTCTTTAAAAAAAGAAAAGCAACACGTGAACCTAAGACCGCTGACTGGTCACCAAAAAAAATGTTGCTGAATTTTGTTTGCTTTTGAATTGAAATAATTGACTGTGAATAAAATAAGATAATGATGATGTTAAAACAACTTTATTAGAAATATGTAATTGTGTGTAGATTCTTGCACAAGTCAGTTGAAAGCAATGTTGGATAGTTGTGAATAGAAAAGTGTAAATATACAGCTACTATCAGTACGTCTACTATTAGAATATACATTTTAAGGCGCGACTATTTTATTTATTACTTGGTAGTGTACATTATTTTTTTCATAACACCTTTTGCAAATCCCAGTTTCTACAAACCGGATGTCTAATGCAAATTGAACAAACCAAACGCAATATAAATTTAAGCACTCAGTTTGCTTTATAATCTGGATGCATTTATTTTATCTATCATATCTTCATATTTTGTTTCCTGGATGCCTTCAATTATTCTCAACTCGTTATTGAAGCTGTCTGTACTCATGGTAGATGTTGTATAGATAAATTTAAAGTTTAATTTCCATTTGAAGTGAAACCCTGTGGTATGCAACTTATAAGAAGGTTTCGTATATTTTTCTTGAGAGTAACACACCAGCTTCATTGGTACCTCTTATATAGAGGCTTATTTTGGTCTCATAAAACATCTCAAATTTTAAGGATTTCCTGATTTTATTTAAATCAATCCAAATATTCTATAATAGGAAAACTTGGTTTTGAAGAATATCTCATTTTCAGAAGTTTTGTGAATACATGAACATACTCTGAAAAGAACCAATTTATATAAAAAGATATGTAGATATAAAAAGAGACCAGGATTAAAATGTTGTAAGCTAGAGGCGAGTTAATTCTTCAAAGAATCATCAGTGACGCTCAAATAAAACTAGAGGCTCTGAAGAGCCTGTGTCGCTCACCTGACTCTACTTTGGTTTTAAAAATCATGTAAAAATTTATAAAAATCATAACAGATACCCAAATAATGATTGAGGCCAAATTTGGTTTAATATTGGTCCCGTTATTTAATAAAATATCCTGGTGGACTTCTTGAACAGTAAATCGGCAACAAAGTAGCAACACTTGGTCAGCACCTCATAAGGAACATTCATGCCATGTTTGGTTTCATTCCATTCAGTGGTACTCTAAAAGAAGACATTTGTATGTATTTCCCATAGGGTCCTATGTTAAACTAAGTCCCCCGCTGGTGGCTATCTTGGATGATGGATCGGCTGCAAAGTAACAACACTTGGTCAGCACCTCATAAGGAACATTCATGCCATGTTTGGTTCAATTCCATTCAGTGGTTCTCTAAAAGAAGACATTTGCATGTATTTCCCATAGGATCCTATGTTAAACTAAGTCCCCCCGCTGGCGGCCATCTTGGATGATGGACCGACTGCAAAGTAACAACACTTGGTCAGCACCTCATTAGGAACATTCATGCCATGTTTGGTTTCATTCCATTCAGTGGTTCTCTAAAAGAAGACATTTGTATGTATTTCCCATAAGGTCCTATGTTAAACTAAGTCCCCCGCTGGCGGCCATCTTGGATGATGGATCGGCTGCAAAGAAACAACACTTGGTCAACACCTCATAAGGATCATTCATGCCATGTTTGGTTCCATTCCATTCAGTGGTTCTCTAAAAGAAGACATTTGTATGTATGTCCCATAGGGTCCTATGTTAAACTAAGTCCCCCGCTGGCGGCCATCTTAGATGATGGATCGGCTACAAAGTAACAACACTTGGTCAGCACCTCATAAGGAATATTCATGCCATGTTTGATTTTATTCCATTCAGTGGTTCTCTAGAAGAAGTTCAAAATGTAAAAAGTTAACGACGACGACGGACGACGGACGCCAAGTGATGAGAATAGCTCACTTGGCCCTTCGGGCCAGGTGAGCTAAAAAATTAAAAAGGCCAAATAAAAAACAAAGTTGAAAGGAATTCAGGACCCAAAATTTCGAAACAAAGGTTTTGCCGAATACATCTAAAGTAATCTATTCCTGTGGTAGAAAATCCTTAGCATTTCGAAAATGTCTAAGTTTATAATAGGATAGTGACTCAAAAGAAAAGAAAAGAGAAACAGCTAGAGGCCAGAATCCCGTAAGTAATGATGACCGTGCTTGAAAGTCACATGTCAAGCTCTTACTGCCGTGTCCTGGATTAAGATAAGATATGCATGCACGTGGTATTTTTGCGCAAGAAATAGTAAATAGAAAACATACGCACTGATACTCTGGATAAGAATACGCATTTGCATATTAATCTAATAGTTGAATTCGCATGTCAAACTACCTACCTCAAGTGTTTTGACTCCGGATTCATTGCCATTTAATCCAGAATTTGTGTGAACGCAAACCGATAGTGTGCATGTGAACAGGGTGATGCATAATGTGAATGAACCAAGACCTGTAGGATAGCTGGTCAACACAATGCATACAATTTTCAAAATTGTACCATAGTGCAAATATTTAGATGCTATAAGGTTGAACTATTAAAACTAACAAACAAAAAAAGAATTAAAATTTTAATGATTTTTTTCCGAGAATATAATATCAATAAACACAAACGTCAAGTTTTTACGGATGGACATTTTATTTATCAAATCAATCTCTTCTTAAAGTCTAACATTCCACTATATGAATATATTGCTATACAAAATATAAGCAGAGACTTATCAATCCATACTAAAACAGTATAGAAAAATTAACATAGTAATTAAATTTTGTTATGATTATTGTAAAATATTAATAAATACTTTTTTTGTGAGATGCAAGGATTTAAAATCCTTGTGAATTGAAACCATGCAAGTATTTTTTCATTCACGACCGTTAAAATTTAGATATTTAGCTAACTTTGGGTACGCATCCCTGCTCATTGGTGCTCATACGTTGCATATAATTTTCATAAATGTAATGACTGTTCAAACCTGTGAGACATAATGCACTTATATATGACAATTTTAATTATATTAGTAAGAATAAATTCAGTTTCAGTTTAAACTTAATAACGAATATTATTTTGGTCTGGTAGTATCTATTAAAGAAATTAGATATTTTTGACAGAAAAATCCTTTTGTTTAATTATCCTTCTGCTTTCTGACCACTGTGTTTCCGACCTAAGATAAATATTTATAACAGAAATATTGTTTTCTTAATTTTCTTCATGCTTTCCGACAATTTCCCATGCTGTGATTGAAATACAAAATATCAAATGAAAAAAGTTCAGAAATAAATAGTTTATTCTGGGACATTATATATCAATAAACTATTCCCAGGAATACTACACACACAACGCGTACAGGGACCGTCTCAAAGCATGAATTATATAATTGCGTTATCATTATACATTAAAAACACATATGTTTTGTCAAAAGGCAAAAAGGTTCTAACATTAAAATGATTTTTTGACTGCAACCTAGTCTTTATTGTTTTACTTTCCAATCTACAAATGAACTTTGATTGTTGAAATATACAATGTCACGTGGTAGCCTATCCATAAAGGGACCGTATCAAAGACATAGATAATTACCTGTATAAATGATCGAAAATTTTCGAGACGTTCCGAGAATCTTGATTCCGATGATATCGAATGGCCCATAGACACTTCCAAAACTCACCAATATACAGACTTGAACCCCTCAGGGGGTTCACGCAAAACAGCTGGCATTTATTAACGATACAAAGTGCAGTTGAAAGCTTCATTAAAAAAATGTTTTATGAAGAAAAAATAATTTCCTTTGAAAAATTACTTTTCATTCATTTGAATTGTTTTACATTTTTTGCACACTTGGCTATATCATGGCAACTAGATTTAATTGATGGAGAAATTGACCTTCGACAGGGAAACTGGCAATCCTAGTCTATAAAAAACCAGTGTCGAACACACCTTGCCAGGAAGGGGTAATTCGTAATAATAAGTCCATAGGCATTTCAGAATAAGAAGTTTAATCATACTAGGAAAATTGTACTCATTATATTTGTCTTTACATGTAACCATGTTTTCAGTTGTTTGTCTTTATTTCTGGAATAGATCTAGATTGGAAGGTGACTGAGTCTCTGTAGAAAATTTAAATTCACCGATATATGCAATGATTTGGATTTAAGCACTCATTGAAATCAGTTCTGACTTTAAGAAATTCCAGTAAAAGCGTGTTAAGCTTAGCAATACAGAATATTTTGTGCAATCCAAATTGAGCGATAATATAGTCTAGTACACTTTTTTTGCAGTAAGAACAACAACCACTACGAAAGCGACAACAACCCAGTCAACAACCATATCGAAATCAACGACACCAACAACACAAACATCACTGATTACGTCATCATTAAAAATCGTGAGAACCAAACCAGCTATTATAACTAAGAAGGGTAATTAATACATACAAATGTCGAAAACAATAAAATGCAGCCTATTGTCACGATGATATCTTTGACGCCATACAATCTAATACATCTTATTGAGATTTTTGCGTGAACCCCTGAGGGTTCACGCATATTAATTAGTTAGAAATATAGTCTATGGAGGAATATTCGGAACCCTAATTATTGTTCATTCGGAGCATTTATATTTCTTATCTGTATTAGCTTCCTGCAATTAAGAGCACCTCCATACGGATCATTTAACATATCTAAAACTTGGCAATAAAGAAATTTACACAGATCGCTTAACCTCACTTATATGCTATATGGTAATAAAAGATATAGTTGATAATCTATATAGAAAAAAATAGAAATAGATTCCCATACGTATAATTCTTAAAGAATTATAATGATTCAAAACATGGACACATGTACCTCAGTCTTTCAAAAATTCATTAAATTAATCTAGAAATAGTTAATGAGGCATTGAGTAATGGTCAACTAGTAGGAGACATTAATTGATGTTCCTTGCAACTGATCATCAATAAGTGTAACTCTACCACGAGACGCATTGAGAGATAAAATGATCTAATACAAAACCATTTTTGTAGGGGCATAACTTTTAAGTTCAAGATACCAAAAGATTTCATTAATAAAACACACGAGGTAAAAAAGGAATGCGTTCTTATTGCCTATGATGAAACGTAAATGTACACAAATATAATCATTGATAATTTAAAAGAAACAGTTATCAATGCAGAAGAATTAATTGACACAAAAGAATATCCTTTAAAGATTCTCAACAAGAAAGATTAAACTGCATTTGTTTAATTAATTATAAGAAACAATAAATTTGAGTTTAATGGAAAGTTATACAAACAAGTTATAGGAGCGCCCCCTCCATAGGTGGAATATTTTCGCCATCATGCACATATATCTGCATCTGTCTGTCCTATTAATAAATATCTTAGATAAGTTCAAATGGAAAGAAAACATCAAATTACACTGTCAATATAGAGATTGCGGTTTTATGGTCTTCACATGCAAAATAGAGCAAGTAGAAGATTTCTTTAACATAGCGAACAAAATGTCCCCTATACTTAAGTTCACATATGAGGTAGTAGTTGGGAGACTTTTGAAAAGGGACCCATGCTTAAAAAGTTAACTTTAAGCAAAAAATCCAAAAACACTGTTAAATTTCTGAATTATAGGTTACAAACACAAGTTAAGCAAAACAGTGTAAAGTTTTGAGATTTATTACGTATGTTGATTTAAGGAACCGCATTTTATAACAATCGAATTATCCTGCGACTGATATGATTATATAATATTTGGTAAACTATGCTTGCCAATGAGAGAACTTTTCAATAAACATGGCGTTGAATGTTGAGTCTTAGCAAAGCGAGCTAAATGACATCAAATTGACCAGTGTTGTACAAGATATAAATCAATGGCAATATTTTTATACAAAAAAAAAAACGAACAACAGACACGATAATAAGCAAACAAAAACAGGCTCCGGATTTGGACAGGTATATTAAGTATACATGTATAAGCAGCAAATTGAATGTATTAGCTGGATCCAAACCCATTTCTAAGGTGGAACGGGATTTTACGGCACAAAATAAAATGGTAAGCAAGTAGATTTTGTCTTATTTGGTAGGAATAAAACTTTCACATTTTATGAAACAAAATATCGTACTTGCTCTGAAATATGTATTTTAAAAAGAAAAATATATAAAATTACTGAGGGATTCTAGTTGAAATATTTTAACTCTACCAATAGACATCCTAGAAGTGTCATCCATTGGTAGTAGTTTGACCGTTCACACTGACAAAAATGAAAGCAAACACCATTCAGAAATGAACTATTGAAATTAAAACATTCCTTATCTCCCTACTTTATATTTTACACCACTCTCAACGTGCCATAATTGTTCTGATTTACAATAAAAAGAAAATATTATCCTCCACACACATGGTAATGAAAATACTGAGATATAATTTACAATTCAGTTGAAATAATAATTAGTTTAAAAAAAGTTCTAAGGTTCACGTATTGACTTTTTTTTTTAAAAGCAACTTGTTTATTTATTATGAAATTAATGTATTCGTTATTTTTCTTCAACCAACCGTCACGTGGTACAGATTTTGTTTTGGCTTGATCAATTTCTCAGATACTATAAACATTAGGTCAATTATAATTGGTGGAAGGAACGATTGTAGGGTGTACATGTCTGTCTAGCAGGTTTCATATGACATTGACCTCATTTTCATGGTTCATTGGTCAATGATAAGTTTTTGTGGTTTTGTCAGTTTAACAGATACTATCGACAAAAGGTCAGCTATATTTGGTGTATGGAATTATTGTAAGGTGTTCATGTCTGTCCGGTATGGCTCATAATACCTGGACCTAATTTTCATGATTCATTGGTCAATGTTTAGATTTTGTGATTTGATCTGTTGCCCGGGTATTATAAGCGATAGGACCACTATATTTGGTGTATGGAATAAGTGTAGGGTGTACATGTCTGTCTGGCAAATAAAAACACATGGCAGAAACAAACTAACCAAACAAACAAATAAAAAAATAAGTGGTTTTAATAATAGAGATTTGAAAATAATAATATAATTTTAATTTTAATCAATAGAGCGTAATTTTCATTTATGCTAAAAAATGTAGGAATGGACATTTTTTTTACTATAATCTAAAAAGTCGATTAGTTGAAATGGACACCTGTCCTAAAATTGTCATAACATATACATGTAAATTAAGCCTTTTTAATAGTATTGACAGATTTCGATCATTGTGCCAGCAATCCATGTCACTTCGGAAGATGTACAGATATGGTGGGTGATTTTCACTGTGAATGTGTAGTGTTTTTCAAAGGCAAAATGTGCAATAAATGTAAGTTTTGACATTTTATTTTGTCATCAAATGGATACCACACAGATAAAGAATAGACTCGCAACATAGGTTTTTGAAGTAAACATTTTTCAAAATCTTTGATGTCGTCGCATGCATAAAGCCAACATAGAAATATAATGAAAAAATATAACATGACTTCCTGCTCGAATCTATAAACCCTGCAGCTTTGGTGATTTTTTTATATTCATTAATTCAACCTCAAAGAAGAGCCTACTAGAATGACACATTTTTGTAGTGAAATTTGCTGAATATATCATGACAGTATAGACAATTAGGAACTTTATACTTAGCTAAACATCCGCCTCATTTGTACCGAACAGACGTTCTTATTAAGAACTCGTTATTAACTAACCTATTGGAACTGTACTTGGAACATTTTAGCCAAAAATCTGAACTGTTCCCAAACAAGACTGGTTAAAAATATACTGACCAAAGTATTTTGGGCCTGCCAGCTGGTTAGTTAACTAAACATTTTAAATAAGATGGTGTCATTGTTCAGAATTATCTGAATGAGGTTATGACATAAAATAAAAAAAAAAGAGTAGAAATAATGTTAAATCAATATTTATTTTATCAAATCAAATGGCAAAATTTTATATGGTATAATAATTACTTTTAATGGTTTTCTAATTAGGTTAATATCTGGAATTTTAAAAGTATGTTCTATGTTTCATTTTAGTTACGTCACTGGCCATAGCTTTAATATCACTAGCATCACTAGCTGTCCTCCTTACGTGTTGCTGTTTTTGTTGGTGTATTCTTGGAACGTATGTATATCAATTTTTATTATTATTCCTCATAAGTAAATCCTTAATTATCTGTAAAACCTTACTTGTTTTTAATTCATAATTAAAATACATATTCGTTATCTTTAATCAGTAAAAAGTATGGACAATAATAGAATAAGCAATCTGTCGTACAGCGCTTTAGTATATTTTCATGCAAAGAAGGTACTATAATTACATACATAAAGGAGCATTATATGTGTCCGGTATGTGCGTCCGTCCGTTCGTACCGTATCAGGTTAAATTGTTTGTTAAAGATGAATATCAAGCTTTGGATTAAGGTTGGTTGACCGTTATGGAATATCTTTTTCACTGTTGACGACGGATATGTTCCAATTGTCGTTACCATAATCCCGTCCTCTTTTCCTCGAATGTGACACACCGAATTATTCTTATCACTTGGTTTGTAGTTACACGAACAACACGTCGGGTGCTACATGTGGAGCAGTATCTGCTTACCCTGCCGGAGCACCTGACATTACCCCGGTTCGTGTTGCTCAATCTTTAGTTTTCTATGTTGTGTTTTGTGAACTTTTGTTTATGTCTTTTCGTCATTTTTCGTTTTTTGCCATAGCATTGTCAGTTTGTCTTCGATTTATGAGATTGAATATCTCTTTGATATATTTCGCCTCTCTTTCACAAATATATATACAAACGGGACTGGGTGTCCTCTCTAGATTTCTTCTCTTCTTCTTTTTTAAACATTTCAGTTTCACGTATATATATATATATATATATATATATATAAGTCTAGAGATTTGCACAACGATACTAATATAAGATGGTATTATACGAAGATGTTGTTAATAAATCGTGTTGACAAATATTTCGGCTTAACAAATAGCCTTCTTCGGTGTCAATTATTTTAACAATACTGATAATATGTATAAAAATAGCTCAATAATACAGGTAAGTTTTGGTCTATTGATTTAATCCAAAATCCTGAACATCATAATATAAAACAAAACTCAATACTCAAATATACGTGACTGTGTATATTTACAACCCAAAATGAGTGAAAAATAAAACTTAGCATTTTTTATTGATGCCGTTTGGATGATGCACATTTAGTTCCTTTATCCAAAAGCTTTCCCGAACCTGTCGCTGGGCATCACTCCAGTGAATGTTCTGTTCAATCACTAGGATCTTCATGCGGTTAAAGTCATCAAGTGTGTGACCAGACTGTCTGAAATGCTGAGAAACTGGGAGAAGTGGCTTCTTAGAGATATCACTCCTATGGCCATTGAGGCGTTTGTGGAAAGGCTGCTTTGACTCACCAACATATTGGAGGCCACAAACCGAACATTCTAGAATGTAAATAACATTCATACTTTTGCAGTTAACATTGCAAAATATCTTATAGTTATTTTCGGTTGCCTTACTGTGAAAAGTTGATGAGTGATGCATCTGTAGGCAGCATTTGCAGCGTTTTTCATCACACGAACGACATTCTCCAGAAGTACTTCTATTATCAGACACTTCAGCCCGAACCAGCAGGTTACGCAGACTATTGGGTTGCCTAAAAGCTATCATGGGAGGCTCGGGAAAAATCTTGGATAGTTTGGAATTCTTTTCAACTGTTTTCCAATGCTCACGAATGACACCGAAGCTGTTTTTGAGAGATGGGTGGTAAGTAAGAACACATGGAGTCCTTTTATTTTTCTTTTTATATTTGTATTCTAACAGTTTACTCCTTGGGATAGTTTCCGCTTTCTGAAAGCCTTTTTGGATAGTTTTGTGTTTGTAGCCCCTTCTCTTCAAACACAAAACTATCCAAAAAGGCTTTCAGAAAGCGGAAACTATCCCAAGGAGTAAACTGTTAGAATACAAATATAAAAAGAAAAATAAAAGGACTCCATGTGTTCTTACTTACCACCCATCTCTCAAAAACAGCTTCGGTGTCATTCGTGAGCATTGGAAAACAGTTGAAAAGAATTCCAAACTATCCAAGATTTTTCCCGAGCCTCCCATGATAGCTTTTAGGCAACCCAATAGTCTGCGTAACCTGCTGGTGCGGGCTGAAGTGTCTGATAATAGAAGTACTTCTGGAGAATGTCGTTCGTGTGATGAAAAACGCTGCAAATGTTGCCTACAGATGCATCACTCATCAACTTTTCACAGTAAGGCAACCGAAAATAACTATGATATTTTGCAATGTTAACTGCAAAAGTATGAATGTTATTTACATTCTAGAATGTTCGGTTTGTGGCCTCCAATATGTTGGTGAGTCAAAGCAGCCTTTCCACAAACGCCTCAATGGCCATAGGAGTGATATCTCTAAGAAGCCACTTCTCCCAGTTTCTCAGCATTTCAGACAGTCTGGTCACACACTTGATGACTTTAACCGCATGAAGATCCTAGTGATTGAACAGAACATTCACTGGAGTGATGCCCAGCGACAGGTTCGGGAAAGCTTTTGGATAAAGGAACTAAATGTGCATCATCCAAACGGCATCAATAAAAAATGCTAAGTTTTATTTTTCACTCATTTTGGGTTGTAAATATACATAGTCACGTATATTTGAGTATTGAGTTTTGTTTTATATTATGATGTTCAGGATTTTGGATTAAATCAATAGACCAAAACTTACCTGTATTATTGAGCTATTTTTATACATATTATCAGTATTGTTAAAATAATTGACACCGAAGAAGGCTATTTGTTAAGCCGAAATATTTGTCAACACGATTTATTAACAACATCTTCGTATAATACCATCTTATATTAGTATCGTTGTGCAAATCTCTAGACTTATATAATTTTTTTCCTTATCTGCACAGTATCGTCTATTCTAGACGATCCGGTACATAGTAAATTTGCTGGTTGGTCCTTTTTATAGACTTCTATATATATATATATATATATATATATGGAACTTTAAAAAAAAAGCCATTAAACAATTCATCACGTTCCTCAAAACAGCTTCGGAATAACCCAATTTAGTGTTATTAACATTTTCTAGCACTGGGTAGATATTGCAGCTAGTGCATGGACGGCTATTCCTTGATATTATCCATTGGTCCATAGTCAGTGCTTTGTTACAGACATGAATTATAACATACCTTGCTCCGTGATTCAAACTCCTTCAGTCAAATTTGACATTAAGATGATTTGGCTATTCTTTTGATGTCTCTTTTTGGCCATAAATATTCAAGTATATATATATATACAATATTCTTTTAAACTTTTGAATTTGAACGTTCCAGATATTATTATTAGTTTCGTTTTTGAAAATATCTGACTATAATATACATGTATGTTTAGATGATATAGAAGGTTTTTTTAACAAATGGAGGACTTTCTAATAAGGATAATTATATAAGCATTAAACTAGCTTATTCAATCCCAATTTATTCAAGCAATAAATTATTATCTTTTTAAAGGCCTGGACATATATCTGAATTTATTAGACTGTTTATGTTTCTCAAACAACATTTTTATTGGTGAATGCTTGTTTTTAAATTAAGCATACAGTTGAATAAAACTGGTTCAACTAAGCACGTAAAAGATAAGACTGGTGCATTAGTGGTATAAAACATTAGGAATAATTATATGTTGTTTAACGATTGAAAAAAAGTTAAAAATGTCACTATCAGAATCAATTATTTAGAATGAAAAAAAAATGAAAACAACGCTTTCATCCATCAGATTCCTTTCTGGTTTTACCTTCATCAGGAACGCTCTAAGCCGATAATAACCAGGTTAAAAGACAATTACAGCTAAAACAAACAAAAAATGAACAAATAAACTACCCTGCAGTTTATTCCAATGCAAAGAACCTAAATGTTACTTATATACACCGCGATTTAATATGAACATATACGACGTAAATACTATATGCGGACTTCTTCTCATATATTTTATGATGGTATGATACTAAACCCCTAACGGGAGGGATTGTATTTGATTTTCATATGATGAAGACGTAATCTCTCATTCAGTCTAATTGAGGTTTGGAGCTGGCATGTCAGTAACTGCTAGTAGTCCTTTGTTCATTTATGTATCATTGTCATTTTGCTCATAGCCAAAAATTAGTAGTACTTTTGCTAATTAATATTCATAATATGTAAATGAGAATTGTACCACGTGATAATAGTTTGAACTGGACTGGCTTGATATCATTAAAATCTTTAAAACACGGATATTATAAGTTGCCCGTCACAGAGTCCTTGTTTATAATCACTCTGATATTTCCGAAAAGTTGCCAGGCGGTCAAAATCAAAACAATGAACACGAATTTAGTGAATTTTTCGTGTTTTCGTGAGTTTATTCTTCTTGAAATAGGGGCATTTTAACTTTACGTGGGAACCTAGAGTTCAACGACTACACATACAAGGTTTGGACTTGCTTATTCTTTGGACATTCAAGTTTCAAGTTTCATCCCCGCAACCTGTTTTTGTAATGACCTTGTTAGCCAATTTTCAACACGAAGTTTGCAAATTTGACGTTTCAGCTATTTTAGCCTGTATTTTATACTGCAATGTTAAAAGCCTCTCGCTTCGATTTTTAAAATAGCTCAGAAACCTTGATTTTTGCAACGACAGTCATTATGTTTCGTTTAAATGGTCACGGTATATTGTTGTGTATAATTATTTTCTGTCTCCGCAACCTGTCTATCACTTAAATTAAAGTTAAAACAGACATTTTTTTTTCAAAATTCCCTATCATTTCAATATAATTTCCGTGACCCGTATCCGATTTCTTTAGTATAATATTCAAATAAGCAAAGTGGCGTTGATTTCTGGATATGTTAGTTTCTTTTGTTACCTATTCTGACATCGGACTCGGACTTCTTTTAAACTGAGTTTTACTGTGCGTATTGCTATGTGTTTCTTTTTTCTACATTGACTAGAGGTATAGGGGGAGGGTTGAGATCTCACAAAACATGTTTAACCCCGCCGCATTTTTGCGCCTGTCCCAAGTCAGGAGCCTCTGGCCTTTGATAGTCTTTATGTTTTTTTAATTTTAGTTCATTTATATGTTTTGGAGTTTAGTGTGACGTCCATTTTCACTGAACTAGCACACAATTTTATTTAGGGTCCAGCTGAGGACCACCTCCGGGTGCGGGATTTTCTCGCTGCATTGAAGACCCATTGGTGGCCTTCGGCTGTTGTCTGCTCTTTGGTCGGGTGGTTGTCTCTTTGACATATTCCCCATTTCCATTCTCAATTTTATACTTGAAAAAAAGAACAACGGTGACGTCAAGAGTCACAGAGAGTCAGTCATCACAATGGGGCCTACATGTTTTAATTGATGCATATCCGTTTTCTATATCTAGATCACACATATTATTTGCTTTATAATCGACCATATGCAAAATTTCTAGTTGTGATATGGAATAAAATTAGATTCTACCACTGCATCGAATGTATATTTCTACACTTGAAGCAGCTAAAATTTGAAGTTCAAAACGCAAGGATAGCCGAGCGTTTAAATATTTAAATTTAACCGTCGAGTGTAGAGAATAATGTATTGCACGATATTTGGTAGTGGAATCTGTTTCTCTAATGATTTTTATATGAAATGTAGAGGAAAGCAAGAAAAATTGACGTCATAATTGAATTTTGACCAATGAAGATAAACGAGTCACTCGTCGATTAAATTAAAATAATACACAGGTCAAGAAAATGATAAATCGACAAAGATTTAGAGAAATCAGTTAACATGAAGTAATCGCATCAAAGCTGATTATGCAATATGAGTTCTTTTCTTGTATTTGGAAATATGATGAATGGGATGTGTAAGTCAATACGATAAAAATTCGACATTTCAATAAAAACCTATCAAAACGAAAATATATGGAGGAAAAAAACTAAATTTATAACTTCTGACCGAACGACTCTGTGTCAAAAACGCTAACTTTACGACAAGTTTTAATTCAATCACCTTAATACCCACCTTGTTACTTCATGACAATAAGGGAACGACCATATTACTTCAAGGAAGGGTTATGTTTTGTTCCTAAAAATATTCTGATCCCCAATTTGATGAAAAGAAATATTGTGTTCAAGCAGATGTGTCATTGGTTTAGACTGCAGATCGTGGTCGATCACACAACTTAGAAAGTAACTTTTATTACTACTTTGTGTCAAAAACGCTAACTTTACAAGTTTTAAATTTGATCAACTTTATTACCACCTTGTTTTTTCATGACAATAAGTACGTGTCATTGGTTTAGACTGCAGATCTTGGACGGTCACACAATACAGAAAGTAGTGTGTTTTACCTGCAGCAGTCAAAGGTTTGCTTAAGGTATAGAAATATGGTCATCATTAGCGTTAACCCGTTTGGTTGTGCTGGATGTATAAATACGAAGCTGCACATCCGGTTAGATTGGGACTTTAAATCCAGTGACTAGTGTACGGTGAGTGTCAAGATCTCTTTACGTTAAAGAAAATTTGGTACGACGACTCTCCAAGGGGTCCGCAGGTGGCCTATTGCAGATCAAAATTTCTGCAATTGTCAAACACACCCTCTTCATCACGGTTGATCTACCTTGTACAACCTGCCAATTTTATTAATTGTTAATTTGTTTTCGTGCTGAAAATGCACTAAACTTTTGAATTTTGACACTAAACAAGCAACAATCAATAAATCAATAATACATGCAACTAACGCTCCTGACATTGTTCCTTTCGAAGTTTACCGTTTGTATGATACGTACTTTTTGTTTTAGGGTTTGTTCTGATAGATTTACAGTGAAATCAACATTCAGTTTCTATAGCGAGAATACAGGCTTCATTTATCTTTTTTTATTTATTATTTCTAATGAATAAACTCTTTTCATAGATTTGACAGAGATGATGAAAAGAATAAAGTAAAACCACTGAAAGAGAAACCTAGACCCAAATCCTTGGATAGACCGCCACGATATGATGATTGGTAGAAACGAATGTCTGCATCCGCAAATCACCATGCTACATATATGACTAACCTTTGTATTTAATAAATGCAAACAAGAAGTTAATTTGTTTTTCTTTTTTTTTTTAAATTAACGAAAACGCGAAAATTTCCCGAGGCAAAAGGTTTAATTCATTTTCATAGAACTCTTGAAGTTCTTTCAGTATAGGCTTATTTTTGAATTTTACCAGCTCATTTATTTGAAAGATTTCAAATATTCATTAACCATTCTGGGACCAGGCAAGATATACGACTTTCTAGTATATCATAATAAATTACACCGTTCTTTTTGAAAATTATTTTAATTTATTGAAACTCAAAGTTAATTCATCGAAAACAACATAGTGTTCTCGAAGAGAAAGTGTGCTAGACTATAATTTTAAAATATTTGGTGAAAAAATACATCATAAGGATGAATAAAACTATTTAGGCATTTTGAATAACTATAATTGTAAATTTTTATAAAGCAAAAAAAAAAAACACGTATAAAACAAGGACAGAAGGCATTATATTCATTATATACGAACATTCGTAATATTAGTATTTTATTTATAGGTTTGCAACTAAAACTATTTGATGCATTAGTGTACCCTATATTGACATAATCATCTGAAATATAGGGATCTGAAAATAAAAACAATTATAAAGAAAACATTTATTTACATTTTTGTTAGACATTTTTTGTAAGAAAATTTAAGGAATAAGAACAGGCATGCCTACTTGCGCCTACTTGTATGGTGTCTTACGAACTTCTGGAATATCCTGTCGATTACAGATTAAAAACAACAATGTTGTGTTTCTGAAACAAACTAGTTGAAAATGCTGAGAAATTATCTGGTAAAATGTACAGATTACTGTACAAATTGTATGAAAATGGTAACAGAGACATATTCTGATTCATTTATATTAAACCCATATTTGATGAAACGGTTTTAGTGACATATGGAATCCACGACCCCGCCGATTATAATCAATTATAAAATCTTCGGCTTTTAAAAATCACGACCCGCCGATTATTATTATTATAAAATCCAAACCAAAATTAATCTGCGGGACTTGTTAACTTCAGTAGGATGGGACATAATATATTGTCTGTACACTATTCCCATGACTAGGTTATTCCTCAACGAAACAGCAAACAACAACATTTTAAGTACCATTTAAATTTTATCGAAGGAAGCAGTGAATCATACACCTTGTTTAAACCTGGGACCAAATATTACCTAAATAAAGTAATAAATTTAAAAAAAAAACTATCTTAATTAAGACTTATAACTCGGTAAGTTGATATTAAATTGTTTTGTCTGTACGTATATATATTACGATCGGTTAAGGCCCATGTGGCGTTAAGATATATTCATTATATTTTAGGCATTCACAATTTTGGTCTCGACATAATTTATAACGACTGCTTTTGAAAGAGCGCGTCGTTCGCACAGAAATTGGTTTCACACGTATTTATTATTTGTAGGACAGTTCAAATGAAATCTCCGGTGCTATAACCATTTATTTCCAACAGCGTTCAATATATTTTTAACATAAGGAAGTTCTAGCCATTCATAAACTGAACGACTATTAACTGTTCTCCTAGACTGCAAACTAACTTTTCCAAACAGATTCGCTCGCTTTAAATTTTTTTTTGACAAAATGCATGACAGCATTGTAGATGGATAAATTTATTGTTGACTTATCGCATTGCACTTGTCCCTATTATAAGAAAAACCAAACCATGCATCAATATAAAGACAGCGACAAACAACATTGCAACAATAACTATTTGTTGTACTGTTACACCACTGTCCCAGGTTAGGGGAGGGTTGGCGCCTTCAAACTACTTTAACCCCGCCACATTATGTATTTAGATATAAGAAGATGTGGTATGAGTGCCAATGAGACAACCCTCCATCCAAGTCAAAATTTAAAAAGTAAACCATTATAGGTCAAAGTACGGTCTTCAACACGGAGCCTTGGCTCACACAGAACAGCAAACTATAAAGGGCCCCAAAAATTACTAGTGTAAAACCATTCAAACGGGAAAACCAACGGTCTAATCTATATAAAAACGATAAACGAGAAACACTTATGAACCACATCAACAAACGACAACTACTGAACATCAGATTCCTGACTTAGGAACATAGAAAAACACACTATAAAATATCATTTGAAATGGCTTAACTCAATCAAAAGACATATTAACACCTGTGAACATACACTGAACAAATAAATTTGATCTATGATACAATGCAAATACAAAATAAATAAACTAAGGAAAGAATAATTAAAGTAGCATGTTATACCGCTGTGAAATGTTAAACAATTTAAGAAAAACAATATACTTGAACAAAAATATCAGCCATTTGCAATTACTTTAAACACAGGTAAATAAAAAATAGTTTGTTGTTAGGTATACGTGTACAGTTCAGATAGAAAAAGGAAATATTTTTACAAAATAAATAATTTTGATGTTCATAGTACGAAGAAGTGAAAATTGATAGTAATACTAAACAATATCATTATCAAAGCTGGTATATAGACCAGATATAACCCTGAATAACATTAAATAGCAAAAAAGCATTACAATTGGTATCAACAGGTCATAAACAAGAAAGTAAGATTTGAGAGTACTCGCAGTTACTGACAGCTAGTTAAAAGCCAAAAACAATTAATAATAAAAAATCATGCATCAGAGACTAAAATCAACTAAAACACATCCCAGGGATTTAGTATTTTAACGTCATGGACAGTTAAAGAAGACATGACTTGTGCAATGCCAAAAATAAATGTATCGACAGGCAGTAGGCTAGTTAGGAGTTAACCTCTTTATAGATCAAAATGAACGTAGGTGTGTCTTTATACATCCCGTTTGAAAAGAATGCAAATTGAGTTATTTTTTAATTTGCTGATGACAAAATCGATATTAGTGCCAATGTAAACTATATTTAAAGATCTAATTACAACATTGGTAAGATAACCTTTACTAATAAGTTTGTTTAAAGGTTCGATGAGTTTACACGGATCAAATAGTGATTTCCGCGCTTTAAGTACAATATTACCGTAAAATTTAGGATGTGAAATACCATTTTTAATCAGTTTTCTACAGGTACAGCCAAATTTACTAATCAAATCTTTGTATCTATGAAAGAATTTAGTAAAGGTTTTACGTAAATTATGGTAACGAAATCCCTGACTTAATAATTTACCAGTGATGCATTGATTACGTTCGTTAAAATCTATGACATCACTACACACACGGTCATAACGAACGAGTTGGGATATATAAACACCGTATGATGGATCCAAAGGAACATCGACGTCTAAAAAAGGAAAATTAACAATAGGGAATGAAAAGTCGTCTCTTTTGTCGTAAATTTTAGTTTGGAGTTTTCCTTTAGTGATCGAAATGTCCAAATCTAGAAAAGGACAACTACTGCTGTTTATGTTAGATTTAGTTAAAGTAAGTTCTTTTGGGTAAATATCGGTAGTATATTTAGAGAACTCTGGATTATTTAACGAAAAAATATCATCTAGATAACAGAAGGTATTGTTGAATGTATCAACTAAATGTAATAATGACGTGTCTTTACTTAGTTTGGTCATAAACTGATATTCATAGCAATACAGGAATACATCTGTTATTAAAGGGGCGGAGTTAGTGCCCATATGAATGCCTACTACTTGTCGAAACACTTTATCGCCGAAACGTACATATATGTTGTCCAGGAGAAAATATAAAGCTTCAATACCATATCTTCACATTTCCAGTAAGTGTATCTAGCATACTTTACAGACAAAAAGGCTTTAAACGAGTTACAGCAAATAAATTTGTATTGATATTTTTCAAAAGACCATCTTGAGCGTCTTTGATGACCAAATCAGTCCAAATCTTTTACATAAACTAATTGAATCGACTAAGGTAGACACTTAAGTGTTTAAAAAATGTCAAAAATCTTTCATTAGATGTACTTCGAATAATAGGCCAAAACTAGCCCTTACCAAACCTTCTCCATTGCCGGGAACTACTTTACGTTCACACAAAGGTATTACCACGTTATTTAACGTTCACAACAATATGTAAAGGATTGATTGATTGTTGGTTGCTTAACGTTCAGTGGCAAATATTTCATGCATATTCAGGACGAAAAAAAATATAAATATGTAAAGGGAACTTCTGTTAATCCTAAATCAATCATCATGCATCTCAATGTAATGTTAATATTAGATCTATGGCTAGTAAGTTAAGACACAGAAGCAATCACCAGTAGGATATAGTAACCGTACAATTAATGAAGCGTTCTAAGTCGATAATTGTAACAAATCTACTGAAGTAATTCGTCATCTCTATATCAAAAATCACCATACAGATATATCGTTATGTCGTAAACCGTGATATTTGTAAATCCCATTATCTATGAAAGGCTTTCTTTTACTTCTAAAGAATTAAAAGACTCTAATATAAGAAAAACTTGTACTTATGGCAATAGTTCATAGATGTCAATTTCTAGAAAAAAAATCATGAATGAAAGCCGATATTCTGTGCTTTCTGTATCTTCAATTTCAATTCTCTTGCATTTGTATGACCTCTGTGCCTTTCAAATCAGACTTCGAAAGTGGCCAGAAATTTGAATGTTGACACACAATGACATGATATTTTGATCAACTTTGATTGTTTTGCAGTACGAACCACACTGCCGACAACCATGGAAACATCAACACCAACAACCACAATACCAACGACGACAAAGACAACCACAATATCATCAACGACAAAGACAACCACAATACCAACGACGACAAAGACCACCACAATACCATCAACAACAAAAACAACAAAGAGAATAACACCTACCACAATATTAGTAACAACTAAGAATACTATTAGTAAACTATGTTTACTTAATATAACAAATCTAGTATATAAGTCAACAACAAAGTCTTAACTAATTTACGTAAAGGTTGGCGATTTGAACGTAGCTATAGAACTATTTGGATAGATATAGGAAGATGTGGTATGAGTACCAATGAGACAACTCTCCATCCAAGTTACAATTTATAAAAGTAAACCATTATAGGTCAAGGTACGGCCTTCAACACGGAGCATTGGCTCACCCCGAACAGCAAGCTATAAAGGGCCCCAAAAAGTTTATTCATTATCATTTTTTAATTGGTTCCTAAAATTAATTGTCACTAATTTCCCGCCATTTTTTTTTTTTTTTCGCATTACAAAAATTACAAATAAGATCAATTATTATTTATGATTTGATAAACTAGAACTAGATAAGAAATATTATAATAATACGCGAATGTTATATATGAATTATGATCATTCTCTGAAATTAATTTGCATTTAAAATAAGTAAAGTGTATCAAACAATGTGTTCATGTCAACTCCAATTTTACAGAAGGGGTGATCATAAGTTGTTTTGGAAATCCTTGTCAACAAGGAAAATGTATACCAATGAATAATCAGTATTTCTGTCTCTGTTCTCCTGGATATGAGGGACATAACTGTGACAAAGGTAAAAGACAATTTTACAAATTCAAAACATCATAACGTTTACAGTTTAATATATTAATACTATTGACTGTATACCACAGCCCGTTTCAGAAGCTTGTAGAAAAACTTTATTACAATATAACAAAATCAAAAACAAAAGCATCACTTTGAATGCTTCCTTTTTGGAATGGAAACACCTGCTGCTTTTCACGAAGAGTATTTTTATGATACGGATTATCATCTGAATGAATATATTAAAAGAACATTTCAAATAACAGTAACACTTCTCATATCATTTGTATACTACAGTTTATTTTGAATAATAGGACACCATTTCCGTTTCGCAATGTCTGTGAACCTTGTAGTCGGGGTCAAAACCGTACTTTGGCGTGTAATTAAACCAAAAAACTTTAACCTTAGAACATATTGGTTTCACACTCCCACATTTCCATGTTTGGTGAACCGTGTAACTAGGATCGAAACCGTTTTACGGTATATAAATAAAAACGCTTATATCGTAATTAACATGTGTACTATGTCTCCAGTTGATGTGACCACGATTCTGTTGTAAACTACCTTAACCAAAAATCCCTACTATCGTTGACGGTGCATAAAAAAGACGAAACTACAGAAAATATATATCCAGGAACAGTTGTATGAATTGAATAAAAACCGCACACTGAATATTACTGGTTAGGAGATCAAGACACGTGCATATTGTCACCGCTATGAAAAATTAAACATCTTTTTGACTATGTTTTGTTTACAGATATTGATAATTGTGCTAACAGCCCATGTCAGAACGGAAGATGAAAAGATATTGTTGATGATTTCCATTGTGAATATGAGGTTTTCTTTAAAGGCAAATTGTGCAACAAATGTAAGTTTGAACATGCTTCTTAATTTTTTTTATTGGAAATATATATATGATATATAACAAAAGGTAATATATAAGTTACAAAAATACCGAACTCCATTGAAAATTAAAAAAAAGTGAATTAAACAACGGGACAAGTGGAAATCCATTGTCGAAAACCTGAGACTAAGTATTTGTTTAAGACAAATATCAGTCAACAAAATAGCCGAAAGGGTTGGTGGGGGTTGGGTTGGAGGGGGGGGGGGGGGGGGGGGGTGTAATCGCGACATGAACATACAACATTAAGTAAAACTTCCTATTACCACGAAGGTCACTACAAACCAGGAGAAGTGTACAATGTCCAAGTTTTCTGTACTTATTACTAAATTACACAGTATATATCTTTCACAATCTTGCATTTTCCTTTACGTTGTACATTTGACTGAAATCATGTTTTGCATTAATAATAGACACTGGACGTTAAATACAACCCGTCGATGTGTAATACCATATTTTAGTTACATCATGGGCCATTTTTTGTATGCCACTAGCATCACTAGCTCTACTTCTGGCGTTTTGTTGCTGTTACCGGTGCATTTGTGGAACGTATGTATATGTTACCAGATTGTCAAAATATTCATCATCTTAATCATTTAGATTATTTAGTTTCAATAGCACATGATTGTCTGCACTGAGTAAAAAATTTGGACAGCAATATAATAAACAGATAACATTTAGATCAGATATTAAAAGCAAACATGGTAAATTGTCACATAATGAAGGGGATAATTGCATGCAAAGATTAACACATTATATATGCCAATATACACCAATAGTTAGTTCTTCTGGTGTTGCAATTGTAATATGTTCGATTTGTTAAAAGCGGTTTAACTGAAATTACTTATCCATCGCTGTAGAAGACAGATTTTAATTTAACGAACTGCGAGGATTCAATATAGAATGTAGCGTTTTCAGTTTAAATTTTCCCTATTATTTGATCCTGCCATGACCTTTGATACTTAACCTACATTAATTTCAATGATGTGTCATAGCAGACGAATAGCAGGAGATAACTTCCTTTCTGTTGACACATAGTGTACATGTATCATATCATTTCTAAGTTCAAAAATTGCATCTTCTATTGTACTTGCGAATTTTTGGTCGATTAACAATATTTTTTTTACATTGAGATGGATAGCGTTTGTATGTGATTTAAAAGGTAAAATCTGATTTTCAAATAACATGATTTCATAGATTTGAAATAGATGACGAAAAGAAGAAAGTAGAACATTGAGAAAAATACCGAGACCACAATCAACGGCAAGAGCATCACGTTAGGATGATTGGTTGTAATGACTGTTACCGAAAACCTTACTTATAAATTGCACTGTGATGATTATCAATTCTAAATTAAAAATAAATTTTATCGTATTATATACTTACTTTAATTTATAGTTTCGGCTATAACTAATTTCCGTAATAAAAGGTTGAAAGTTTTTACAGGAATAGGTATTTATCTTTCTAAATAAAATTGCATTGACCTTATCTTGTTCGAACTTAAAAAACATTATAATTTCGAGCGACTTACAAAATATGATAAAGAAAAGAAGAGAAGATACTCTGGAGGCAATCATAATCCACAAGTCGAAGAAAAAATCAACACTATGGCCAAAAGAAAAACACCAATTCATAAAACATCACATCAAACATCAAACGGAGTGCTCCGGAAGGGTTCGCAGTAATGTGCAAACAATTTTAAATAAATGAAAATAAAAGACATGCCAATATATTTGTATTATCATTATCCTCTGCTAATATTGTAATGGCGATGGTTTAATCTAAACGTTAAAAATGATTTATTTTCCCATTTCCTTCTCAAATTATTTAATTCTTATTTAAAAAAAGAGCAGAGTAAAGAAAACAATTTGATTGAATTATTTGTCAATGCAGAAATAAACAAAATCGATTTTTATATATCCCGTAATTCGATTGTGTCCTTTCAAATTTGGTAACTAGACATTCTGGGACACTAGAATAATGACCTGACTTCGTTTGGGTGAAATAACACGTTGAAAATATACAAGAAAGTACATCGCCGAGATTAACGAAAATCGCAAAGAATATGCATTTTATGTAAACAATATCCATCTACAGAAATCTATTTTCTACAATGAAGCTTACGGTTACAAGACTTCAAGGAACCAATTGTGTGCCGGAAGGATTCTGTTTTCATCTGTAATGATTCCTTTCTATGTCATGTCAAAATCGTTTAAATGAATGTCAAAAATATGTCAAAATCTTTTAGATTTGACGAATGCCAAAAATACAATTCCTATCTCTACCGACCGCACCATGCCAAAACCTCTACAACAGGGACTATCCGCCATTATTGACACAATAAATACCAATAAAGTAGATTTTAAATTTTGAGTTTATTTTATGAAAATCGATTGTAGTGATAAATAAAATAGAAAATGAAAGGAACTACGTAGTTTGTTTCGTTTATGTTAATAAATGCAATTATCGACCAATTTTGGTTAGCTTAACATTCAGTGGAATCTATTGCATACATATTCAGGACGAAAACAAATTATCAGTAGACAGGCTAGTTGACTGAAAAAGCGTATATACATAGATCGACACAGGAACATTGAGTTGGGAAGTGGCATACATTTTGCAATAGATACCCTATGGACCACTTAAAAGTTGTTGTAATGGTTCTTTGACATGCAAAGAGAGTTGCACTCTAAGTACACCAGTCAGCATCTTCATTCGAACCGGATGTTGCCCCCTGTTTATACATCCCGCACAGTCAAAACAACTATATGTGACTTTATGCTGTTGAATGGTACAGGATCCTCATGGTTCCTGTTCATCAGACTCATTTAGTGTGTTTTGTTCTCTATTATTTCTGTTGCTGCTTCCGGTTATATCAGCTCGATAACCATTCGACACGTCAGCTGGTAGACTGTCAGTCCCCGAGGGTACCATCAGCTCAGTAGTCAGTACTTCGGTACTGACATCATTTATAAAAAACAAAAAAAACAGACCTTTCTAAAATTATCCGTTTGTAAATTTTAGAATTATGAACTCCCTCAGACAAAGCTTACTTTAGATGGATTTGGCTACTTTTAATGCCTAATTTGGTCAAATAGCTCTTCAACGGTTTTGGTTGTTTGGCTTTGAGCGTTCCTAATGAAGGTAAATCTAGAAAAGCGCTTTTGACGCATGCAATTTATAACATGTTGTTTTCTTTTTTTTCATAATTATAGATTTCTTAATTTTCGAATGTTTGTCTAGTCTATTATTAAAGACGTTTATTGATGGGGCCTTTATCACTTTATCAGGAAGTTTGTTCCATATTTTTGCTGGATGATATTGTGACCATTAACTTTTGTGCTATGTCTATTTTCTATATTTGTTACTAATTTGAGAACATTACTTGTTTCTGCGTCATATTTTCTGTTTAATATCTTAAATTTCTATATCATGTCTCCTCTGATTCTTCAATACGACATTGCCTAGCTTCTTCAGTCTTTCTGGTCAACTAAGTTTGTTAAAACCTTGTATTTGTCTTATTGCTCTTTTCTGTACATTCTCAATTCTACCTATATAGGTTTTTTTAATACATGTGCGTTCTTCTTTTCCATTTCTACTCTTATTTATATGTTTACATTTTTCAGGGTGGAATTTCTGACTGATTTGGATCATTTTGTAATATATCTCGGTTTCTCTTGAATTCTGAGATCCTGAATATTTTAGCATCATCCTCAAATAAGTAGGCATCTGATTTAACGCAATCTGATAGGTCATTTATGTATAGAACAAATAAAAGCGGGCCTCATACTGTGCCATGATGTATTCCTGATGTAACTTCCTTCCATTCTGATGTTTTACCATTTACTAATATTCTTTGTTGTCAATATGTTAGAATCTCTAACCCCGTCTAGTATTGGATTAATTATATATCCATTTATCGATTACGTCCAGTAATTGTAGAGAAGTCGATCTTCCCTAAATAAAACCCTACTTTATGTTTGAGAATAGTTTATAAAGCTGCATGTGTCTAATTATATATTCTCTGGTGATTTTCTCCATACTTTTACAAACAGCTGAAGTAAGACTTACATGCCTGTAATTTTTAGCTTGTGATTTATTGTCTTTTTTTTAAAATATAGCACTCATTAGAGCATTTTTTTATTCTATAGGTTATCTTTTTGCTAATGATTGACTGAAAATTAAACTAAAGGGTTAAGCTTTACTTTCCTTTACCTAATGCAACAATCTTAGATGTAAGTTATCCTGGTGTGGTGATTTATCCTTCTGTTGTTTTTGTAGATGTTTCGGTGATGTATCTTTGTTAATGAAAATTGTTTGGACTGGTATTGTGAAAATAATTGTATAAAGTTCGAGATTGCATGTTCGTTACGTAAGTGCGTCACTGTTTGTGATGTCCTGTGGTGTCTGTCGTTAATGGAAGATGTTCGCTGTTGATCTGCGGTTTGCATGTTGTGTCGACTATTATATTATTTGTTTGTGCGTTTCTCTGTTATGAGTGTTTGTGCTGTATTTCTGTCACGTAGTGTTGTCATTTTAGCGATATATTTTTTAACATTGCCATGTAAGCTTGAGGTTTGGCTAGCCATACAACCAGGTTCAACCCACCATTTTCCATAAAATGTCCTGTACCAAGTCAGGAATATGGCAGTTGTTATTAAATAGTTCGTTTCTATGTACGTTGTCGTTTGTTTTTGTTGCACTTCAGTGTTCCGGTTGTTCCTTTGTATTCCTCTTATAGTTGATGTGTTTCACTAGGTTTTAGTTTGTAACCCAGATTTGTTTTCTCGCAATCGATTTAACTTTTGAACACCGGAATACTACTGTTGCATTTATCTAATACCTTCTTTTGTCTTTGATTTTGAATTTTTGTGAGGGATTTTATATAGCTCTTTATGGCTTTTCGATATTTCTTTGAATTTTCGGATAAATATTTTTTCAAATAATTTCTTTTGTTTATTTACAGTACCTGATAATTTAGCCTTGTTTCTCACTCTATTATATTCTGTTCTAATTTCGGCGGTTTGGCTTATGATTTTTATTTGGCCGGACAAAATATCTTTTCTTCTAATCAAATCTCTTGTGTACTTTTATCTATTTTTTCCAATTTAGGTCCTAGTTTTTTGTTGGTACAAATATGTGTTCAAGATCCTTTAAAATGGTTAAAATAGTTTTAGTTTGATTAAGTGGAATGTTCAGCATTTAGTCTGTTGTGCCAATTTATGTTGTTTAATTCATAATTAAAATCATTGTACGTATCATGATTATACAGTGTGTCTATTCTTCTGTTTATATTTACATAATGATTAAAGTAAAAAGATAGGACATAACGGTCACTTATTCCAAGCCGGCTCATATATTCTAGGTTGAATATCATGTGTTTATGATCTTACAGTGATTCTAAAAATCTATTTCCATTATAACTGTTCCAGCTTTTCTAACCAATTTTAGGATAATTAAAATCACCTATTATGAGTATATGTGAAAATCCCATTTTTGATGTCTCTGACATAAACTTTACCAATCTGTCATTATAATATATGATATTATTTGACTGGGATCCGTATATCATGTCTACTAATTTAAAATTTGCTTTATTTTAACGAAAAGGTTTACCTGAAGTTCTGTGTTCATTTGGATTTCTAGGTTATTATCTACATACAGTACTTATCTCAAACATTTTAAAATTTCCTAATTCTGGTAATGAGTATTCGCTGGAGATGGTCTGAATCTATTTGCCTTTGACTTGACTTCTGGTATTCTAGTAATCTTTGGCTTGCTATTCTGCTTCGGACGATAACCTCAGACAATTTATTGAATAGCTGATCTGCATTTGTATCAAAACCGTTCAATTTGTGTAGAACTGTAAAACTATTTACACTTGTGTAGATAAAACCCTTTACCCTGATTTTTGCATTCTTATGTACATGTTTCAAACTTTTTTTGTTTTGACCCAATTTCGGGCCCACAGAAGTCCCCGCATCTTGTACAGGAAGTCCACCGAAATGTTCGCATGTAGTTTTCGTGCTTCAGCCCACAAAAAACTTTCTTGTTCTCTTTCATTTCAAGTGAGGTCATTACTAACATTGACGTTTTGGTATTTTGGTTGATCTCTGATGTAATGCAAATTCTTAAAAAGATTAATTTTTTATTCTACACTTTTCCAAAATACTAATAATGACCAGAGTTTACTGAATTGGGACATGCGCAAATATGCGGTGCGGTTAAACTTGTTTTGTGAGATCTCAATCATCCCCTATACCTCTAGCCAATGTGGAATATACAAACACCCAGCGATACGTACAGTAAAACTCAGTTTAAAAGAAGTCCGAGATGGATATTAGAATAGGTTACAGAAGAAAGTAAGCAAAATAAAACGTATATAGTCATATATATGCAGGACTCTGAACAGCGATGGTGACGCTGAAGTGCGACGTTAGCATTGTGACGCTATCTTCTTGCTAGCTACGCCGTAGTGTTTTACATATTCTCATGTCGAGGTAGAAGTCGATTAGTTTGTTTGAAGCAGCTTTTCCGGTTTTTTAGTAAATTACCGAGAATGTCATAATATATAGTCATTATATTTCGTATCATAACTGAATCGTTGTTGTTTACTTTGTGGTTCGACAAAAATAATCCTACGTTCATAAAAGCGTTTTCAAATAGACCACTATAGACGCTATATGTAAAAGTTGTTGTCCATTCAACGTTCAAACCTACGATTGCGTTGGATATATATCTTTACATTTACTAACGAACCTTTAAAACTCAGTAAATCCCACTGTATACATAGATGTCTATATATCATGATTGATTGATGTTTGTTTACTGTCTAGTGTCAATTATTTCATGTTCAGGACGAACAAAATTTATCAATTAATAATAGGTAGGTATTGTCAGGTAGAGGTAAACTGGGATAAAGAAATTGTTTCACTTTTGAATTGTAGAGCGAAAAAATATTTTTTACAATGAGAGATAAAATCATTGACATAAATCAGTTTTGCTTTGAAAAATATACGCAAAAACTGTCATCTGAAATGGCTGTTCAATTGGAATAGTTGCTTTAGTATTTCATCAATGTTTTAAAAATATATTAAAAATAAAATATTCCTCTTTCCAATCTTCAATTTAAATTATTGTAGAGCCCGCAATATTTGTATTTTTATATTCCTGTATTTATATAATATATGTGCAATGAACTTCGGTAAATAAAAAAAAAATTTATAGTTTATCTTGTCATCTGTTTATAAAATCGTATTTTTTTTTCTCCATGAAGAAAACGGTTGACTATGTAGGGATGACGCGTTTTCGTTAATTTTATTCACATTGTTTCATTACGATACGGAAAGTCACATTTTTTTTCATTCAATATATGTGCATGTCTTTATAATACTCAAAGTTTTTGTCTAATTGTTTGTCACGGAGAATTTTGGAAAGTTCGATAAAACACTTCTATTCTTAAAAATTATATGAAAAAATTTCGTGAAAGGGTAGAGAAGACAATTTCACAAGTTGAAGGCTAATAGTTACTGAAAACCTTTTTTAAAAAAGTGATGTTTTTAAACTTGTGCATTTTAAAGATCCAACAGTAAAGGCTCGTAAAGTTTTTCAGCATAAAAAGGGAAGGAGGGATGAACGTCCGACGTCTATTTTAAAGTACATTTTCATGAATAAGATAATAAGTATGCCTTAATTTTATTTTAGTAAATGGTCAAATGAAATTAAATCTATTTACCAATAAGACGTTTAGCAATTTAGCACAATGTTATTTGTATTTTCAAACACACCTACCCTGTTTTGATGACTCATTGCAAAAATATCTCACGTGATCCATATACTTGTTTTCTAGTTAATGTTAATATATAAACATTTAGCTGTAAAATATAAAAATAATGGAATTTGAAGTGAGATGATATACTCTTTGTTTCTGTATTATACATTTACTCACACCCAGTAGAACAAGCAACCATCCTTAATAAACAGTTCCAATCGGCTTTCTCCACCAAGGATACATACAACCAGCATGAGTTTTTATCCCGATGTCAGATGTCAGGTAAATACCCTTCTGCTGAGGATCTTAACATAACAGAAAATGGAATATTAAAATTACTAACAAAAGTTAATCCAAATAAAGCAGCAGGAACCGACATCATAAGACCAAGAAAACTAAAAGAACTAGCAACGGAAATAGCCCGTATACTTACACTAATCTTTCAAACATTAATTAAAACAGGGGACGTACCATCTGACTGGAGGAATGCCATTGTTAGCCCAGTCTTCAAGAAAGGAGAGAGATATAGAGCAGAGAACTATCGACCAATATCTCTGACTGGTATATGCTGCAAACTCATAGAGCACATAATCACAAGCCATATCATGAACCATGCAGATCACCACCAAATTCTCTACCCATTTCAACATGGCTTTTGCTCTAAACGATCTTGCGAAACCCAACTTATTGAATTTGGACGACATCACTAACAACATGAGTGCAGGTAAACAGACAGACGTACTTATTATGGATTTCTTTAAAGCATTTGACAAGGTCAGTCACAATCTCCTCGTTAATAAACTCGAACACTATGGAATCAGAGGAAAGGTCAATAGGTGGATTGCTAGCTTTCTGTCACATCGGACACAAGCAGTAGTAGTGGATGGAGAGAGCTCATCACATATTGATGTAGAATCTGAGGTACCCCCAGGCTCAGTCTTTGGGCCTTCAATATTCCTGTTCTACATCAACGACATGCCTGATGGAATTAAATCCACTATCCGCCTATTCGCAGATGACACCATAGCATACCTTACAATATCAAACGACAAAGATTCGAACGACCTACAAAAAGATCTAGATAAACTAGCTACATGGGAAACCAAATGGAAAATGGCCTTCCACCCAAACAAGTGCAATGTACTTACCATCAGCCGGAAAAAAAACTAATACCATTTCAACATCCTGCAAGCTACATGGTCACACTTTAGAACCTGTCAAAAGCGCCAAATACCTAGGCTGCACATTCACATCCGAACTGAAATGGAATGACCATGTTTACAACGAATGTAATAAAGCCAATAGAACAATCGGCTTCCTAAAACGAAACATGAACATCGGATCTACTTCTGTAAAGGAAAATGCGTATAAAACACTTGTAAGATATATAACAGAATACGCCAGTCCGGTATAAAATATTTAAAGTACTTAAACTTGATACAAAAGATTTGACAGATATAATATTTTTTAAAAATAGTCTAATAAGATATTATAATCAGCAATCTGACTCACAACTACAATAAATCAAAGCTGGAGCTGTGGACAGTACATTGATGCTTTCACTGACTACAATAGTAGTAGGGGCATTATGTTTTCTGGTCTGTGCGTCCGTTCGTTCGTTCGTCCGTCCGTTCGTCCGTCGGTCCCGCTTCAGGTTAATGTTTTTGGTCAAGGTAGTTTTTGATGAAGTTGAAGTCCAAGCAACTTGAAAATTAGTACACATGTTTCCTATGATATGATCTTTCTAATTGTAATGCCAACTTAGAGTTTTGATCCCAATTTCACGGTTTACTGAACATAGAAAATGATAGTGCGAGTGGGTCATCCGTGTACTATGGACACATTCTTGTTAGTAATATTTTTGATTCAAATTTTGTTCCCTTCTATCTTGAAACCAATCTTACAAATATAAAAAGTAAAATTACACAACTACCTATAGTGCTCATTGTTTAAATATAGAGAGGGATAGATATAATAAACCCAAAATTCCAAGAGAAGAACGATTTTGCAAATTCTGCCCTGAGGTAGAGACAGAAGAACATTTTTAAATAAATATAAAGATATAAGGCAAACATTTTTTCCAATCTTATGATTTTGAGTTGAAAGATTCTCATATTAATTTTTTTTTCAGTTTCTTAACTTTTCAATCCACATTATTGAATGTAATTATATATAAAAAATTTATAAGAGATGCATTAGAAATAAGAAATAAGAAACATTTCTTAACAATATGTGTACAATTGTATTATAATATACTAAATGTAAAACTTTAAAATGTTGTTTTGTATATTATCATATGATGTGTAATGGAGAACACTTATGTTATATTAGTTATCTTTATAAAGATATGATTGCAAGCTATATTAAGGCATGCAACAGATTACAAAAAGTTGAATATAACTTGTCATCACATAATTTATTTTGATACCCATGTTTTATTCTTTTCGTTTTAGTTGCATTGCTAATATGGCATCCCCGGAAAAGTGCGGCTGATATTGGTTTACTATGCAATTTTATTAGTAGGGTCAAATCATATTCCTTTTTCGATTAAGCTATAATTTACGACAATTGACCTTGCAGTTTATCAATTGCTTAACACAACAGCTTAAAAATTAACATCTTTAATTCTTCGAACAACGTTTGATATTGTAACTCGTTGCAATTTTGGGCGAAATTCTTGGACAGGTTTTATTTTATCTCGTGAGATGACACGCAGACGATATCTGTTCTGTCAATTACGCGCGTACATACCAATTTAGACAGGTAATGAAATTGACACATTGTCATAGATTCTATCTTTTGCGAAATTTGTTTTAGTTTATTCCATTTGACAGAAAATCCATGCCAAAGAAGGATTCGCGTTTTTGTTCTTTTGGAAATATGAATACGCAGTCACGGCAGGTTGGAATTGATAGAAAACATCCAGTGTGAGGATAAAAGAACAACTTTTGTAGGGCCCTTAGTGGCCAGTTTCAGAGCAAATATTTTGCCTCTATTTAACATATCCTGTTTCCCCTGCCCTTCCCATAGTTAATCCACTTCAAACACCGGGTTTTAATTGGATTCGTGTTGCTCATTTTTATGGTTTGCCTTGTAGAGTTTTGCTGACTGTTGTTAGTCTCTTCAATTGGAATCGAGTATATGATGAAGGTTATTCGGATCAAACTTATTTAACAAATGATTGTCGTGCTACATGAAGTGTTTGAATTTTTCTCAAAATATTTTTCATTATTGTTTGGTTCGAACCGTTCTTTGACACGTAGTAGCCAGTGCTTCAATACTGACATGATTTGGATACTTTATTTTGACAAAGTTTTCAGTTAAAAATACTATCTTAATTCAAACTTTGGTAGGTTGATCTTATATTGTTCTGTCTGTATATATATGTTTACGTACTGTTAGGGACCATCTGGTGTTGAGTCGTTAAAATATATTCATTATGTTTTAGACTTCCACTCTTTTGGTCTCGACATAACTGAGAAAGATTACTCTAGAAAGACGCTTGGTTCACACAGAAATAGGTAAAACACGTATTTATTATTAGTAGACAGCATAATCCAAATCAAAACTCCGGAGATGATATAACTATTCATTTCCCACAGCTGGTCAATATATTTTTAATATAAAGAAGTTCTGCTCATCCTTAAATTGTACGACTATTACTCACAGACCGCAAAAAGAACTTAAATAAATATTGTACGATTCGCTCGCTTTAACATTTTTGACACAATGCATGACAATATTAAAGATGGATAAATTTATTGGTGAGCTATCTCATCATTCTTTTTCCTACTACATAGAAGAAACAAACCATGCATCAGTGTAAAGACCGTGACAAATAAAATTGACACAATAATTTTTAAAGGGAGGCAATCGTATTAAAATACATTATACACTGCGGTTTTTTATGAGAGTGACGAAAACAACAAGTTCGCGTTGAACATGGTAAACTTTATAACAAATACTTTTTATTTAAAATTAATGATGACAATACACCATAGAGAGAAGTGACATGCATATATCTGTTACCGTGCATATGACGTAAGGACCATGTAGAACGATTGGAAATCATTAATTTCGGTTCTTTGACAACTGTTAAAAAGATAAGTTTATATAAAAATCGTTCATACAGTCTGACATGTCCGTTGCAATCCAGTCGGTGCAGCTAAAGTCAGTTTAACTTCATATTAAGGTGAAAGAGCAAAATGAAAAACGAGATTCTTGTTTTTGCTTTCATTTATATATCCTGTAGTTTAGTGTTTGATTTTTATGATGCATGTGGATTAGGTGACAATTATTGTTCAGTGGAACAATGGGCTCCGTGGCGTCCGTGTAATACTACATGTGGAGGAGGAGTACAAGAGAGACAGAAGTCTATCTGTTGTGATACTTTCAAATATCATACACTGAAAGGGTGCTTACACGGTTGTAACATTCCATTCAGTTGGTGGCAGGCAAATGCAACAGAATACAAAACATGTGGAAAATGTCAGAGAGGAGGGACATTTAATATAAAACAAAATAGTTGTATCTGTCCTTCTGGCTATGGAGGATCCTGTTGTGATAGTAAGCTAAAAATATTGCATAGAAATTTTGCAACATTTAATAATGATTTCGTCTATTTAATCAAACTATAATCCAAGTATTTGCAATGTTTCACTTTTTTAAATGAATGTACACAATTAATAAAGAAATTGAAAAGTTGTTTGAAAAAATTAATGCCCACCAAGTATATGGTTATTTAGGAACACAATTACAATATTATTAGTGTAAGGTGCTGTTATATAACTTTTTATCTTGTGATGCTCTTTTACACGATCATTCCAGCAAACGGACTCGATATGTAAGTAAAATGTTTAGTACCAAACTTCTTAATATTGACGAACAAAAGTAAGATATTGATGTAGTAGAGAAAGAGTTATGAATTTCGGAAGAAAATAATGCACTGTTGTACAGGAATACGCAGCCTATTATTACTACTTTCAATATTAATATACTGGAAAGTATTAATGAACGTGATGATGATAGTTTTGTTTTAATTTGAAGTTTCTGGTCTTTTTAAATAGTTCCCAACAATCTGGTTAACAAACTTGTATTGATCTCATTCGTCCTTCTAAAGGTTGAAAAATCGGGAAGAGAAAAAAAAATAGTGCCTAAACTGCTGATACAAGTCGATATGTAAAGGCAGTTTCTGCTAAACCTCAATCATCATTCATCCTTATAACTAATATGCTGTCATGTCAGACCCAGGTAGTTGAAAAATTATAGTATATAGTGAGAGGAATGTAATGTTAATATAAGATTTATGGGAATTTAAAATAATTCTATTAAGTTAAGACACAGAAGCAATCATCAGTTGGATATTGTGATCGACAATTCTTGAAGGGTTCTTAGTTGATGTTTGAATAAATCGGTTGAAGTATTTCGTCCCCTCTATTTCTGAAATCCCTATATAGAAATATCGTGATGTCGTAAAAGGCGATTTTTTTGTATATCCCGTTATCTATGAAAGAGTACATTTTCTTACTAATGAATTATAAGACACTAATAAGAGAAAAACTTTTACTTTTCGCAATAGTTCATCAGTGTCAATTTCTAGAAAAGATCATGGATGAAAGCCGATATTCTGTGCTTTCTGTAACTTCCATTTCAAATTCACTTGCATATGTAAAACCTCTGTACTCTTTCAAATCAAACTCCGAAAAGGGCTATAAATCAAAATGTAGACCCACAATGACATGGTAAATTGATAAACTTTGATTGTTTTGCAGTACAAACCACACTACCGACAACCATGAAAACAACAACAACCACAATAACAACGACGACAAAGACAACCACAATACCAACGACGACAAAGACAACCACAATACCAACGACGACAAAAACATCAATAAAACCTACCTCAGAAGCAACTCAGATTAGTACGTTTACTTAAAATATATAACAAATGTATAGCTGAGTTACTAACATAAAGTCTCTTTGATTTAAATAGCGTCAAGGTAAACGATTTGAACGTACTAGCTATAGAATTATTTAGAGTTTACTCATCATTATTTACTTAATTAATTGTCACTATTATCCCGCCGTTTTTTTATGATTTGTTTTTTGCATAACAATAATAATAATTATGATCATTATTATTTATGTTTCGATAAACCCAACTTTGATAAGAAAACTTATAATAATGTGATAGTGTCATATATAAATTATCCTTCTTTGAAATTAATTTTCATTTAAAATAAGTAAAGAATATCAAACAACATGTTCATGTCATCTCCAATTTTACAGAAGGTGTGATCACAAGCTGTTCTGGAAATCCTTGTCAACAAGGAAAATGTATACCAATGAATAATCAGTATGTCTGTCTCTGTTCTCCTGGATATGAGGGACATAACTGTGACCAAGGTAAGAAGCTATTTTAATAATTCAAAAACAGTTTAACAAATACTGTTGATTGATGACCACAGTCTGTTCGGTCCTATTTGTTTCAGCAGCTCATACGAAAATCTTATAACAGTATGTCACCGTAGCAATTTACCAGAAGAGTACGCCTATTTTACTAGTACTATACAATATGTTGTGTGTACATTATTTACTATCATTCAATCATTCATTCATTGACAGACAACTAGAAAAAGACTTCAGTCGGTATACTATTCTGCACGAATAAATAATGCATATAACCGCGCCACATTTTCTGGTACTATATATACTGTGTACTCGTACAAATGCAAGTTTCACACTTCAGCACGCACGTAAAAGAACTATGCGATATATAACTTTTTCCCCAATTTTCAGGTAAGTACATTTATATTTTATGCCTTAAAATACATGTTTATCCTATCAAATTCACAGTTCAAATTCCAGGGAAAATTTCAAGTTAACATTTGAAATAAATGTTTATTATGATTATGTATATTCATGTGAATAAACGTTGGTTTGCAACATATATTGTCACTATATATATACGCCTAGAGATACGCCCTATTTAACACAATCTAAGTGGCCATACACCCTGTAACAAAATTTCAGATACACAAACATCATTTTGAATGCTTCCTTTTTCAGAATGCTTTCAAAAAGTATTTTATGATAAGAATTATCATCTGAATAAATATGTTGAAAAAGCATTTCAAACAGCAGTAACAATTCTAATATCATTTGTATACTACAGTTTGTTTTAAACAAGAAAACGTGTCAACAGGCAACCATTCCCGTTTCGCAAATTCTGTGAACCGAGAAGTCGGGGATCAAAATATTAATTTGGCGTATACTAGTAATTAAACCAAGAAACTTTATCCTGCAAACATATTGGTTTTACACTTCCACGTTTGCATGTTTAGTGAACCGTGTATCTGGGATCGAAACCGTTTTACGGCATATACTTAAAAAGGTTAACATCGTGATGAACATGCGTACTAAGTTTCCAGTTGATGTGACAACAATTCCATGGTAAACTACCTTAACCAAAAACTTCAACCTGAAACCGAACGGACGGAAGAACGCAAAGATCAGAAAACATAGTGCCTCTACTATCGTTGGCGGTATATAAAAAAAACGTCACTAGAGAAAAAAGTGCATCCAGGAACATTTGTATAAATTGAATAATAAACTCACATTGAAAAATACTGGTTAGGAGATCAAGACACTTGCAAAGTTGCCATCGTCATGAAGAATTAAACATCTTTTTCATTTTCAGATATTGATGATTGTGCTAACACTCCATGTCAGTACGGAACATGTAAAGATATGGTCGATGATTTCCATTGTGAATGTGTAGTTTTCTTTAAAGGCAAAATGTGCAACAAATGTAAGTTTGAAAACGCTTATTAATTATATGATTGGTAGAACATGATAGGTAACATATAAGTAGTAACAAAAATACTGAACTCCGAGGCAAATTAAAAAACGGGGAAGTCCATACAAACCCGAAAAAATCAAACGTTAGACCATATCAACCAACGGGAAAAATAGTTCACGCAGTCACTACAAACCAGGAGAAGTGTACAATGTCCAGGTTTTCTGTACTTATTACTAAATGTACTGAATATATCTTGATTAATTTAGCATTTTCCTGTACGTTGTACTCTACTGTATTAATTAATAAACTACATATGACCCAAATAATTTTTTGAACTTATAATAGCCACTGAACGTTAAAAAGAATCCGTCCAGCAAGACATCAATTATTTCAGACTGTTTAGTGAGAATTTGTGTATACTTTATTTCAGTGACACCTTGGGCCATTGCTTTTATGTCACTAGCATCACTAGCTCTACTTCTGGCGTTTTGTTGCTGTTACCGGTGCATTTGTGGAACGTATGTATATGTTATCAGATAGTCAAAAGCTTCATTATCCTAATTATTTAGAGTACATGCTTGTCTGCACTGAGTAAAAAATGCGGACAGCAATACAATAAACAGATAATATTTAGATCAGATATTAAAAGCAAGCAAGTAAATTGTTACATAAAGAAGGAGATAATTCACGTAAAGATTAACACATTATATGCCAATAGTCGTCAATATTTTGTTCTTCTTGTGTTGCGATTGTAATCATTCAGTTTGTTTTGTTAACAGCGGTTCCACTGAAAAGGCTTATCCATCGCTATTTTGTAGAAGAGAAATTTTAATTTAATTAACTGCAAGGATTCCATATAAAGTTGTAGTATTTTCAGTCTATTTTTTTTTTCTTCTCTATTATTTGATCCTGCAATGACTTTTGGTACTTAACCTATATAAATTTCAATGATGTATAATAGCAGAGGCATAGAAGGGGATAACTTCCTTTTCAATTGACACATACGATACATGTATCATCTCATGTTGCATCTTCTATTGTACTTGCGAATGTTTTGTTAATTAACAATTTTTCTTTAAATTGAATTGGATAAGGTTTGTATGTTAAAAAAAAAGCTAAAATCTAATTTTTAAATAATCATGTTTTTATAGATTTGGAAGAGATGACGAAAGGAAGAAAGTAGAACCATTGAGAAAAAAACCGAGACCACATCCAACGGAAAGACCACCACGTTATGATGATTGGTTGTGATGACTGTACCCGAAAACCTTACTAATAAATTTCATTGTGATGATAACCAATTCTAAATTAAAAATAAATGTTATCGTATTATATATTTAATTAATTTACAATTTCATCTATAATAAATTTCTGAAATGAAAGGTAGAAAGTTCATACACGAATAGCTCTTGATCTTTCTAAATAAAATTGCATTTACCTTATCTTGTGCCAACTGTATTATAAAGATATATTATGATTTTTGAGCGACTTACAAAATATAATTTGGAATTATTTATATCATGGCGGAATAATATTCACTGACATGCACTTATTAAGTTTCAATGAAAGATTCATGGATAATACATATTTTCTATGAGAGTACTCACAGAATAATCGTACGATATAGATTTCAAATGATGATTAAAAAAAGAAGAGAAGATACCTAGAGCGGCAACCAAAATCCATAAGTCGAAGAAAAACGGTCAACACTATGGCAAAAAACCCCAACCAATCCATTAAATACGAGGAAGAGGACAGGACAGTGTCTACGACAAGGGTAAATTATCCGTGGTCATGTGTTTGTCCTACAATGAATTTGGTGTAGATGGCAGATATGTTTTAGTCTCTGTTTGATTTTTTTTACAAATTCTTTAGACTCGAGGTGGTTAATATCTTTATTACCAAAGTCTATACAAACTTTAGGTGAAGATTTGAATTACACCCACATTAATAATACATATGTAAACACACAATATGTGACAGAATAGCAGAAGGTGTTGTAATTGTAAATTACTTAGTAACACTATTTTAACATATCGGTTCTATGCTTCATACCGATATAACATGTTACTTTTATTATTCTTCCCTTAGTTTATTTATTTTGTATTTACATTGTATCATAGGTCAAATTTATTTGTTCAGTGTATGTTCAATGGTGTTAATATGTCCTTTGATTGAGTTAAGCTATTTCAGTTGATATTTTATAGTGTGTCTTTCTATGTTGTGATGTTACATTATTGTTTCATAAAAAGGGTGAAGGTTTGGTACCATTAAAACGTTTAAACCCGCTGCATTTGTTTGCACCTGTCCTAAGTCAGGAATCTGATGTTCAGTAGTTGTCGTTTGTTGATGTGGTTCATAAGTGTTTCTCGTTTCTTGTTTTTTATATAGATTAGACCGTTGGTTTTCCCGTTTGAATGGTTTTACACTAGTAATTTTTGGGGCCCTTTATAGCTTACTGTTCGGTGTGAGCCAAGGCTCCGTGTTGAAGACCGTAGTGTGACCTATAATGGTTTACTTTTATAAATTTTGACTTGGATGGAGAGTTGTCTCATTGGCACTCATACCAACATCTTCTTATATCTTTTAAAAGATCTAATAAAGAGCTGCGCCATGAGCGCATGATACGCCCGTCGATTTTTCAAAGAATAAAGTTCCATAATTCCTCAATGTGATATCAGAAATTTATAAAAAAAAAAAACTAAAAGGAGATTATTTTAATAGATATAAACCAGTCACCATAATTTCAAGAAAACTGCTCATAGCACTTTTGAGTTATTGTCCGAAAACTGGAAAATTACCCTTTTTTATGAATAAAACCCCATAACTCGGGAACGTAAAATATAACTTTATAAAAATCGAATCACGTCAATAGATAATAAACAATTCACCAAAGTTTCATGAAAACTGTTCTAAGCATTTTTGAGTTATTGTCCAAAAACTGGAAAATCCCCTTTTTTAATGAATAAAACCCCATAACTCGGAAACTTAAAATCTAAAATTTATAAAAATCGAAAGGAAGCTCACGTCAATAGATATATACAATTCACCAAAGTTTCATGAAAACTGCTCAAAGTATTTTTGAGTTATTGTCCGAAAACTTGAAAATCCCCTCTTTTTAGTGAATAGAACCCCATAACTCGGGAACGTAAAATCTAAAATTTATCAAAATCGAAAGGGAGCTCACGTCAATAGATATAAACAATTCACCAAAGTTTCATGCAAATTGGTTAAATCGTTTTTGAGTTATTGTCCGACATGTTGACGACGGACAGACGGACAACGGTATACCATAATACGTCCCGTAAAAGGGGCGTATAAAAAGAATTTACCCTGAATTACATCGCTCTTTTACATTGTGTGTACTCGTTTGTTTGAAAAATTCGTACATAGATGGTTTTTTTGTACAATAATATGGCGTAATAAGGGGTGTCGAAAACCTTGAAAAAGTGGAAATTTGAGGATGAAATGATATTCATCCTGTAAATCGTTTTTACAAAAGTTACATATTCTATTATTTCTTGTTATACCATATTTATACATTTTATATAGTAAAGTTGGTTTAGAGCTCCACAAATTGTATACAGGCTGACTGTCAGCCAATGTATGTTGTTACGAAACGTATAATATGTTAACATCAAACTGTTGTATCATTGAGTTGCTATCTAAAGTTTAACTCATATCTCTTTTCTGGTAATTTAAGTTTAAGTGTAATAGATACACATTATTCATTTTGCTGCTAAGATTGAAAGGTTAGAAAAAAGAGGGAGACGATACCAAAGAGGGCAATTACAAAGCATTAGTCCTATAAAAAAAGAAAGAAAAACTTTGCAAAAAACGACGAGAAGACAAATAGCAATCCCCAAAACACTATAAAGAAATTTCAAAGATTGAGCAACACGAGTCTCACCCAAAACCGTGGTAAATTCATGTGCGCACGAATGATAGGCAGTTCCTTCTCCACTAGTGGCATCTGTCGTGTTACTCATAGGAAGTAGATAATAATCGGTGCTATTATGTCGAATTTAGTAATTTCAAATTTGGGGAAAAGATGATGGGATTGGGCTGTGACTCCCGTAATCTAGTTGAGTGGCCATACAGGTTATTTTTGTAACAGGTAAGATCTGGAGATGTTGCCAATTAAAAATAATTATCACCAAAAGACTATAGTAAACAACCACTGTTACAGATCATCGTTCATCCTCCAATAATCACAAAACTAAACACACTGTAGTTAGCTTTAAAAAGTCCCGGATAACTAGATGTAAAATAACACAAGAAAAAGAGAAAAAATTACATTTTGATTTAAGCTAATAAATCGAGAGAAAAAAATTATGACATATTTTTCAAGTACTGAAAATTAGATAAAATTTTAGAACCGATAAAGGTAATATTAAAAGATTTTACTCCGGTGTTTATTTGATTAAGCGTTCAAAATGAATTAATAAAAGGACTTATATATTTACATGGATCGTGTCTTAATTTTCAAGCTCAATGAAGAGCATCACCATAAAAATCAGTATGAATTTGTGGTATCCCGTTTGTAATAAGATTTCAACAAGTTTAGCCAAACGTTCATACAAAATCTTTTTATTTATGAAGGAATTAAATAAAAGTAACCAAATTCCGGACTTAATAATTTACTACTAATACAAAAGCTATGTTTATTGAAATTCAAAAACTTCACTACAGACATCAACATAGTGAAAGTTGTAAACAATATACATATCGTTAGAAGGGATCAAATGAACTTCACCTTGAGAAAGAGAAAAATGTCAATAGGTAAAGGGAAATCGCCTCATGTAGATTATTTTTTTTTTTTAACTAATAAAAATATGAATTGTTCACATTTTTTCCTGGTGAACAATTATGTAGTAATATTAGAGAATTATTGAGTACTGAAAAGCAAAAAAAAAAAAAATACCAAGGTCAATGTTAATAATATACTCTATTTAAGGGAATTTAGACAAATTCTTAATGAATTTTGCCATAAACTGCGTTTCGTAATAATACAGGAACAAATCTATTAAATAGGAGCAATTGATGTCCATAGCAATACATATAAGCTGTCAATATTTTTGCGAAAACAATCATAGATGTCATGGAAAAAAATAACATTGTAATATTGAATATTCTCGTCACACTTCCAGTCAGAACATCTAGCATATTAATTATTTTATTACAGAAGTACTCTTATATTGGTGCTTTGTGTCTATTGTTTTTATGTTAGTTGTTTTTGTGCTTTGAACCAATCTATTGAGTTTATCCATTTGCAACTGATTTTTACAGTTTGTTCTTATGTTGTGCTATAACACCACTGTCCGGGTACGGGAAAGGTTGAGCGCTCACATACATGTTTAACCCCGTTACATTCTTTATCTGCCTGTCCCAAGTCAGGAGCCTGTATTTCAGTGGTTGTTGTTGATTCATATCGGTCATAATTGTTTTTCGTAAATTGTATTGTTATAAAGTAGGCAGTTAGTTTTCTCGTTTGAATTGTCATAACTTACTAAACGGTAATTTTATTTAATGGTAGTTATGGATCTAGTTAAAAAGACTGAAAGATTATGTGTAGTACACATACTAAAACCAAGATTTGGTGGTTCTTTGGCGTTCCAATACATAGCCGGATATCCAATTGTTCAGTGGAGATCTAAACACGAGATATGGTAATGACATGAGTGTACTATTTGACTCCATCATGTGCATTATTTCGTTTTATTCTTACGTTTATAGCACGACGCAATTAATGTCAACGATTTCGCCTCTGGGTATTCCATATTCGATCAAATTCTTCCTAGATATTGACTGTTTTTTGTTGATTTGTTTTTGTTTGTTTGGGGAAGGAGGGGTTGTTGTTGTTAAATTTATACATGGATCATGTACATAAAGAATGTGGCGGGGTTTAACATGTTTGAAGGCGCTAACCCTCCCCTAACCTCCATATTTACAATTATCAAACCAGCTAAAACAGAACGATAGTATAAATATAAAAACTGAGAGAAAAAAAAACTGTTTACTAACATGTGGTGGAAGAGTTTAAAACTTTCTCTCTTCATGATTGATCTGGCATAGCAAAAATGGCGTAAATTCTTCACTCACTTTGTTTTATCAAAATAAGAAGACATTTTTACTTGATCATTTAAGAATATATTACAAATTGAATCATTTTACTTTCTCATTTGAGCTTTTATAATGTATCATAATGATTTGACAATATTTGTTTTCTGTTCATGAAAGACGAGTTGTATTACCTCCTGTAAGAACATTGTGTTACTTAATTTTAAAATGTTGCAATGACGTAAATGAAAACAGCAGGAATTTCATACAAAGATCATCAAATGATACAACATAACAGAAAAAGACAAATCAGTAATCTTTCCTTCCAAAACCTTGGGTAAACTTTCACTGCCAAAGAAATAAATGATCAAAGCTAAGAAACAAAGTTCTGGGCTCATTAAATGTCAAAAGTCCGACAAGTAAATCGAACATAAATGACATCTATAATACTAGATGTTTGAATAAGATTTATTTGTAATCAGTCTTAATAAATGCTATAAAATTGACAACGCTGAATTGTACAAATATATTGAAAATCTATATAGCAATTTATGTAATTACCTTCAAAAGCTACAGGTGTTCGTTGTAACCTATCATGTATGCGGATACATGAACCGATCGGCCTTCTTTTTTTTAATATATGCACTTTACTTTAAGACAGCATTTCTTAACCCAAATTACTTTTAAATCCAGCTTCAAAATTGACGTACTAAAAAGTTTGGCTTAAAGTGCTTTTTATATGAAAAAATTATTTGAACACCCGCAAGAGAAACTGACTTTCGTATTGCCAAAAAAAAAAACAAATGAACTTTTCTCTTTTAATCACACAAACACACTTGAAATATTGACCAGGATAGACGATGATTCGTCAAATCCAACTAACATTTGTTGTTAAAAATCAAAGGTTAACTTTTTACAATAATATATATGAATAAAAGAAAATGAAGGAATATGTCAACGAGCAGCCAACCCAACAAACACTAAAAGCCCAAAACAGAAAGATATGTAAGTTTTGCAATTTCCTATTTTTTTTTCGAATATAACAATTTTTGACTAGAAAAAAACATCTTCAATTATTTGGAAAGCCAAATGATTATAGATAATGAATTATATTATTCTTATTTCCAATTAGTTTACAAAATTATATTGTTAGTTAGTTCCAATAAATTTTCCTATGTATGTTAACAGAAATTGATATTTTTATATTTTTCACATTAAAGCAAGTATCAATGTACATCACAAAATCACTACACGCACATGAAAAAACCGAAAGCAAAGGATAACCGCTAATTTTGGTGTTCTTTATCTCAAAGTCACAGTCCAGTGGGAGTATACATTTCCACGACCTTCATTCCGAACGGCCTCTATTACAGGACCTACCTATTGTATTTATTGTTAATTTGTTCTCGTCATTAACATTCAGGAAATATTTTGAACATGATGTTAAGCAACCAACAATCCATCGAAGTCACAGTAGGCATTCCACCTTGAGCAAACACTATGATCTCAATGTTCAAATTGTCTCTAGCACAGGAAGTCCTTTCTAGACGTCCATCACATTTAATCTTAACATTAAGATTGTAGATGTGCGTTTATATTAACAAATTATAATAATATATACATTATTATAATTCAGCGCTTGAATGAACCGTAATTTATGATTTAACATTAATCATTTGTATTTGAAAGTTTGTTAAGTATTACCATCGTATCTACGAAATCCAGAATAACTAATGTTCAAATGATACCAATTACAAATACATTTACCTTTCCTTGAATCCTTTATCAAGCTACGTATATCAGGATTGAGAAATCATCAGATCATTAACAGTTAGGGACCAGTCATTTGTAACATTTAGAGAACTTTGGAGGAATTAAAGGGGTCTTGAAATAGATAAATATACATAAAATATTTTTGTAATATACAAGGGGGGTCTTGGAAACTAAAATCCAAATTTAAATTTAAGTTTATTTAACAAGAAAATACTGATTGCATTACCTATGAAATATCTCACAATGGTTCACAAAAGTGTCTACATCTTCATTCGAGGAGGAGAGAAACGCCAACATATGTAATTCAGTTGATAAAGCTGTAATCGTCTCTTTGTAATGCAAAGTAGAATTTCGTTTGACAAATTGATGATTTACTACTTTCTGATAAGGAGTCGACTGACGATTTCTACTATTGACTTATTTGTAGAACTTATCTTGCTGATCATTTTTTTCAATTTAAAGTTTCTCTCTATCTATAATAGTTTTCAAGATAATAGACAAAAATGAAAAATAATGGTAAAATTTGTCATTTAAGGGCAAAACCGTCAATGAGAAGTCGTCTGACAGTTTTGACGTATGTGGACAATTGGTAGAGCTCAACATTCTTTACATTTTATCTTCTGTCAGATTTTCTCTATTTAAAACTGTTTTCAAAATAATAGACATAACTTGCATTTTACCCCCAGTGTTCTATTTTTTAGCCATATCGGCCATCTTGGTTGGCAGGCGGGGCATCGGACACTTTCTTAAACTATACTAGAACACACCGGCGACATCACGGGTCCATGACTGAATTAAACTACCTAAGCCTTATTTTTAGTCTTGATTTTAAGTATTCGTATTGTCATCTGATAAAGTCATGCTGATTATAAGGTGCACAGTTTTCTCTGCTTTCAATATCTTGTTTCTGTTTGAACCGTCCTGGTTTTCTTACTAAAACCGGAAACTACATGTGCCATATACTATATATATATATTTTTTGGTCATCAATGGTTGAATTTTGTAGTGTCAATCTCTGCATAATGACGAAGTTCAGATGTGATTATCACCCGTGTATATAGCAAATCCCAAATACACCGTTTTGTGGTGCACCTGACAGAGGCGGAACGTACATTTTAGATAACAGGTAACAGGTAACTATTCGATCCGGAACTTGTTAATTATTGATAATATTATTTATGTGGAAAACAAAAGGGAGTGTAATGGTGTAATTTTTAATCAACACTATTGTCCTATATTTTATATATAAAGTTGAATTCTTTGATTCGTCGTTTTTACATCATGCCGGCTAAAAAATTGGACCTCGTTATTTTAGTAGTATAGATACCCCAATGATGATTTTGGACAAGTTTAGTTAAATTTGGTCCAATAGTTTTTTTTTGTAAACGACAACGGATGCCAAGTGATGAGAAAAGCTCACTTGGCCATATGGGCCAGGTGAGCTAATAACAACAAACAAAACAAAAAAAAGTATCCAGAAATTTAAAGATGACAATTAAATCCATTGATAACATTCAATACAATCCTTAAATTCGATCTAACTATTCCAGTGACATTTAAATCCAGTGTGTAAGTAAATGTTTTCTTAAGCTTTAAACACGTTTGAATCATCGTACAATATGTCGATTTTTTAGGTTAAGATATGAGACGCCTTGGTGTGAACAAAATTGGGGTATAATATTGAGAGTTAAACACTCATTTCACGTTCAGTGCCATTCAACTCATTGTAATTGATAAAAAAAAAACGAACTCCTCTTATTTTGAGCGGCAGTAATATTTGTTTCATATTCTGGTATCCCACATTTTCATGAGTACGAAAAATGCGCCCTACGTAATTGTGAATTTGACAGGAATCCTCTTCAGTGATATGAAAGTCCAGTATCTCAAAGATAAATGTTTTAATGTTGATAAATTTTGTGATTTCTACGAAAGACTTTGACAGGTTGAAGACAACCCGCCAAAATGGGGAATAGTTCCCAAAATAAGTAATCAGCCTTCAAATGAGGGATACTTTGCCAGTGTAAAACAACTATTTTTGAATACACATTTTATACTTAAAATGTCAAATATTCATTAAAAAATGCAACAAATTTTCAAAAATGAATAGCCCTAACCTGATTACGAACAAGTTGCAAAACTTTGAAAACTTTGACAAATGCCAATTTTCAAAAGTGAAGCAAAAGTCGAAATTAACTGACAATGTCACGGCAAAATATGAAAAACAATGAAGAGACAAACAACAGTACACAAAACACAACATAGAAAACTAAAGACTGAACAACACGACCAGACAGGGGGTGATCTCAGGTGCTCCGGAAGGGTAAGCAGACCTTGTTCCACGTGTTGTTGTGCCACGGTTATTTAAAGTACTGTAACATTTTTAACATTCATTTCATTCGTTTTTCCCGGCGTATACTTTCCGCAAAAGTGGGTCATACTTATTTTTCACTTTTGCACACTTAAATTGCTGGTTATAGGGAATGATTTTTCATAGTTACAACATAATAACCTTATTCAAACGTTATTAATGCATCCTATTTAATCCATATTTATCCTTTTATAAGGTTAGAATTATCCCAAACCCTACTTGTCAACTAGAAGGCCACGTTGGTTTACTTTCACATTTGTGTACACATGTACTATTTTTAGCGTGTATTGAGTGACGTCGTCTAACAAACGTTTTCAGAAAGATAGAAGTTTAAAATTAGAGCGCATAGAGAACAGCTGATTTTTGACAGTTCACAGTATTTTATTATTCAGGTATTTTTGCACACACTGCAAGTTATTTCACATATATTGTAATTCATTATAATAATTAATAACTATTATTAATGATATAAGCTTTTAATAAAGGTGCTTTTATTTATCTAAACAAATCTTGTTTCTAATTTTACAAAGTTTGGACTTTCAAAACAGTTTAATACTGTGACTTTAATAATTGATATTTGCATAATATCTGCCAACGATTTATAGTAATAGTTGGCGTTTCAATTGGTGGAAGCGGTAAAAGAACAATTTAAAAAAAAGGAAGGAAAAAAGAAATACATAAAAAAAAATAATATTAACAAGCAGACATACAAATCAGCTTATATTGAAACTCAAGGTGTATTTTCCATATAAAATTATTGAGCACTAAGAGTTATTGAAACTCAAGGTATATTTTTCCATATAAAATTATTGAGCCTTAAGAGTTATTGAAATTCAAGGTGTGTTTCCATATAAAATTATTGAGCCTTAAGAGTTATTGAAATTCAAGGTGTGTTTCCATATAAAATTATTGAGCACTAAGAGTTATTGAGACTCAAGGTGTATTTTTCCATATAAAGTTATTATCCCAAATCCTACTTGTCAACTAGAAGGCCACGTTGGTTTACTTTCACATTTGTGTACACATGTACTATTTTTAGGGTGTATTGAGTGAAGTCGTCTAACAAACGTTTTCAGAAAGTATAGTCAGTTTCAAATTAGAGCCCAGACTGAACAGCTGATTTTGACAGTTTACAGTATTTTGTTATTCAGGTTTTTTTTGCACACACTGCAAGTTATTTAAAATACACTGCAATTTATTTATATTAATTAATAACTATTATTGACGTGTTAGCTTTTAATAAAGCTGCTTTTATTTATCGAAACAAATCTTGTTTCTAATTTTAGAAATTTGGACTTTCAAAACAGTTTAATACTGTGACTTTTATAATTGATATTTGCATAATATCTGCCAACCATTTATAGTATCGGTTGGTGGCAGCGGTGGGATTGAAAAAAAAAATAGAAGGAAGGAAGGAAAAAGAAATACATAAAAAAAAAATATTAACAAGCAAACATACAAATCATCTTATATTAAAACTCAAGGTGAATTTTTCCAAATAAATTATTGACCACTAAGAGTTATTGAAACTCGAGGTGTATTTTTCCCATATAAAGTTATAGAGCACTAATAGTTATTGAGACTCAATGTGTATTTTACTATATAAAATTATTTAGCATTAAGAGTTATTGAAACTCAAGGTGTATTTTTCTCAAAATATTTTTTAAACATTAAGGGTAACTGAAATTAAAAGTATTAATTCAGTCTGGTATATTGAAAATATGAATTTGAGACACAGACAATTACCACTTCCTATGTTTTTAAATAATGGAGAGGGAGGATCCCCAAGAGCTCCCTTACGTAGTGTTAACTCCAATTATTCGGACTTAACAAGGGAAAATGAGACACAATTTGTTCCGAATAGTGCACCAGGGGCTAGTGGTATTATTTCTGATACTTACCCTTCAATTGCAAGTGTTAATACTTTTAATAGTTCGATGGCTGGTCACAGCATTTCTAACTTTCATACTATAAGTTCACCTAGTACTAGGTTAAACAGCCAGTCATATCCTGCTTGGGGGTTACATACATCTATTAGTACTAAAAGTATAAATGTAAGTACTTATTCAAACCCAATAAACAGTAATGCTAATTTGACCCGACCAATAACAGCAGATCAGACAAATACCATGACTAACCTATCACTGCCAAGAATATCTTCTCTGAGTGACAACAATCTGAACAGATCTACATATCACATGAACCATAAACCAGATGAGGTGATGGAACTTAGACGAAGAATACAAGAACTTGAAAAAGAGAAAGACCTTAATACAAGGCAAACAATGACTACTAAGGCCAATCCTTCAACGCATAGTATGCAGGCACAATATAGAAATTATGGTAACGGTGAACAACAACCATATAGATGGAATCAACAAAATTCCACATACTACCTTGACACAAGATTTAGCCAGACGGCCTATCCGATGCAAAATCGTACAGAATCATTTGCAAGTCATTATTCCTATAAGTCAAGATTTCCATATTTTAATAGTAAAGGAGACTGGAAAACTTTCATGTTACAGTTCAAAATTATTGCTGAACGTAATACCTGGAGTCCACGACAGCAGACAGAAGAAATCCTTTTAGTCCTTAAGGATGACGCCCTTACCTTTGCCACAGAGTTAGCTCCAGAAGTTCGCACTTCCTTTATGCTGTTTAATTCAGAAATGGAAAGGCGTTTTGGAAACTACAATTTCCCAGAGACCTACAGACGTGAATTACAGACCGTCAAGAAGCAATATAAAGAAAGCATCCATGAATATTCTGCTAAGATAGAAGGCATGGTTAGGAAGGCTTACCCTGGAATGGACAAGCAACTTTTCAATAATATCAGCATTGAGTATATGTTGTCTGGACTACCTGATCAGAGTCTGGCATATGATGTTTTGACTAAGCGACCAAGAACCATGGAAGAAACAATAAACTTGATGACCTGGCATTTAACTTGCAAAAATGACATGAGAGGCAAATCTCAGATTCGTTTAGTGGAGACAACTGAAGATGAACAAGAGGTTGATTATGAGGACCTTAATTGCAGAAAAGCGGGACATCAGCGGTATGTGACTGAAGAGAGACTGAATCAGTTTGGACGAGACATGAGAGAGTCTATGACAAAGGATATTGTAAAGTCAGTTGGTGATATGATGGATGAAAAACTGATGAATAAAGAACCAGAAAGAAGGGAAGATAAATGGCTTCCTAAGGAAAAATATCAGAAAACTTCGAATAAATGCTATTCATGCAACCAAGAAGGGCATTTCAGCAGGTACTGCCCAAATAAGAAGAATGATAAGCAACAGTATAAGAATATCACTGAACAGAATACTTTAAACAGGTAGAGGCTGGGACTGTCGGCCAAGTGTCAGCCTTAGAGATGAGTAATGTAAATGCTGAGTCAGCAGATTTTCATTTGTCAGCTTTAGAGATAAGAAGTGAAGATGATGAGTCAGCAGATTTTAATTTTAATTTACTTTTTTGTGAATCAGGGATACAGAAACTTCAAAAGGATTTAAGTCCTTTGACTCTTGTGAGGGAAACAAAGATTGTGGAGGTAATGTCTGAGTTGACGTCAGGACAAAGAACCTCAACTGCTGTAACTCCTTTACAAAGTTTGGACTTTCAAAACAGTTTAATACTGTGACTTTAATAATTGATATTTGCATAATATCTGCCAACTATTAATAGTAACGGTTGGCGCTTCACATATGACACCCGTCGTATTGCTCATGTAAGTACACAACCGGTGAAAAGTCTAATTAGTATCATACCATCATAACATATATGAGAAGAACATAACCCGTGTCATGCATATATATTTTATATTCTAAAAAGTGGGACCAAGAGTCACAATAAGTTCTTCAAAGTAAAAAAGGCCTTTTTAACTCAAGCCTATGTTTTTTAGTTGAACAATGCAGTACTGCCTAGATAATATCTTACAAAAAAGGATAAGTATACCAAAAATATTGACAGAAACTCTGTAAAAAATAATACTTAAAATTATAAGTGACATAAATTTGAATTTTAAAATCATTATTATTGTAAAATTCAATTATTACATTACCTAGCACGGCTAGTAGCCCTTGCCAAATTTCTCAAGGTATTTTATAAATTATGAAAGAAAACTTTTTTGAAAAAAAAATGGGGCTTCTACTCTTCAGGTTGCTGTATCAGCTGGTATGCATATTTATAAACAAAGTATTGTATATTTTACCTTAATAATTGGATATTTATATCAGAAATGAAAGTTGGTGGGACAAATCTTGTGCCTTTTACTTAATGATCAATGGATTGTTAAATTTATCAAGAACTTGCCATTTGAATAAATTCAATTTTGTAAGAAAACATCTCTATGAATTTTTCTTCTTTGACTTGATAAGGTAGTTTTTGCACTTATTACTGTAGCTTATTTAGTAAAGAGATAATTAAATAAGCAAGGTTTTTAACTTCCATCACGCGATGCCTTCATTTCCTTTTTTATATATTTTTCCTCCAGAAATTTTCTTTACCAGGCATTTTCTATTTCTATTTTTTGTGCTTTTGTCCATCCATAGGCTATCATTAATTTTTCAGATTTGTATCCAGTATGATTTATATTTTCTAAGACGTACAGTTTCAAACGCAATAAAGATGATCTTTGTTTCACTTTTCCAATGTGTAAATTTTCACTATGCACATGACCCTGACACATATTTTGTTAACGTTATATGACGTATGTTGAAAAAAGAAAACAATGTCACCGTCAATTTGTGTAGGGGATTAAGAAGGGTTTTAGTTACTTTGAAATGGAAGTATCGTATGGAATTGTGAAAAAACAACAATTTTTAATCGAAATTTCTTTCATATCTTTAATAAAATCAGTATTTTAGAGTACTTTGGAAACAGGAACAATGAAAAGAAGTTGAACATTCACTGTTTTAAACAAGAAACGCAGCCAAAACCAGCTGCAAATTGACATGACTGGTGGTCACTCAAATTGATGTATTACAGTAAAAAATGATGGCTTCATAATTGTGTAGAAATTTGAAATAGGTTACCCGGTTTCATTTAAGATTTTTTTCGTTCTTTTCCGTATTTGGATACGCAAACGTCAAGTTATTTAAATTCGATGTTTTGGCGAACAAAAAAGATGGCTGATAATTTTTAGAACGGACAGGATAAAGAAATAGCAAATGAAAGTTATTTTGTACAATGTTTCTATATCGTATTGAAACTATATTGCTCACAAAACCTACAAACTTTAAAAATCAATTATAATAAAAGCATGACAAGTTGAAAAAAATAGTTTAAACGTCGATTTTTTGGCCGATTGATTTGGCGGACTTTTTGACGTCACCGACGACTGTAGCGCCACCTAATTAATTTCCCCTGATATTGTTGCTGATAGAGCTTGGCGACAACGGACGTTTCTAAGGACTTGCTTTCCAACTGTAACTCAGGTACAAACTAGACGTTTAGACTTGAAGTCGTTAATGATGAGATCTTGCAACACGTGTTTGTAATTGGAAATTTTAGTTGGAATTGGTTTAGTATAAGTCTTAGAGATAAGTGAAATGATTTATGATGAGATATATTGCCCAAACTGATGGTATCGAGACCTTTGTTGGCAAAGGAAAGTTTAAGATAGGATCTTTTCTTCTTTTGATCTTTTCTAATGTTAACTAGTCTTAAAAGTCTGTGACGGTATCAGAGATGATACCTGTATGTTTGTATTGGTTTGAATGGGGGTTTGTAACAGTGGTTTCCAAACATAAATTGTACAGAGAATGAAGTTTTGAATATGTTAGTGAATAAAGCTTCGTTCGAATGGGATGAATACCCAACGGCAACCAGTTCAATTTTCTATAAATTTGTACCATTTTAAGATAAAAGGCTCGGCTAAGAAAATTTTGTTTAAGCACTTTCAAATGATTACTCATTTGAGGGTTTGTTACTCATTTCGGGAATAGTTCCCAATTTGGCGGGTTGTCCCAACCTGTTTGACTCCATCACGCGATACCGTCAAATGGATCTGGCTACAGAGTTTTATGAATTAATTTGTACATGTATTTTCCTTTCATTTTTGCTAAAATATTGTAGTATTCTACGGCAGAAGATACTTAAATTTTGTCGCTCTTTGATTGTATTATTCATTGAATTTGCAATGGCAATGCAATGTTTTAGAAGAAATTAGACAATGAACGTATATATCACATATTTTAAATGTGTTTTATGTCTTTACTCATAGCAACCAAGTAGAATTTATGACAATTGGACCATGGTCTATTCTGATTGGTCAATATTAAGATGGTCAATTCAAAACATGACAATGCATTTATGTGAAGTAAGATTTATGCCTACCCTTGCGAAATATCAACATCTTTTTTTTGTATATTAAGTGCATCATATATCCTGACCATCAACTGCTTTGTTTTATTGGTCGATTCAATTTTAGAGCATGTACAGTCGTAGTAAAATTATTACGACCACACTAGTTAAAACTTCTCATTGTCAATAAACACACTTTATGAATATGAATTTGATAATTCTACAACAAAATATAACAGAATCATGTCTAAAATATTCTGTATATCAAAATATGTTGGAAAATCAATATTCTATCTTGATTGCCGAAGTTAGATGTTAAGCTTAGATTTAAACTGGCCATTGTATGTGGAAAGAAAAATAACACTTAGTAGACTTTGTTTAAAAGATACTATCATCTGAATTTGTTAACCAAGGCAATTTTTTATGCCATCCTTTGCCCTTTTTGTGCTTACAAATAATAATCAAAGTCTGTGATATGGTACAAATTATTAAAAAAGATAAGATAAATGTCCAAGTATTGGTTGCTATTACATGTAAATAAATTTTAGTCTGAAAACAATTCTGAATTTACCGCAGTAAATAAGTCTGAAAATTGACCGGAAAACGGAAATGATGACATAATTTATTGTCCAGTCTCTTAAGAGCTGTTTAGATGAAAATGACCGTTTCAGATTAAAATTTGTGTACTAGTGTATGTTGTACACATACGGTGTTTATTTGGTAAAATATGTTCTTGTCAGCCGAAGGCTGTGAAACTCACGAAAGACTTTCCTTAACGTTGAAAACAGGCATTAACCGGTAAATTAATGGTCCGTCGTGGAAATTAATATCCTATGTTATTCTATGAATGATAAGTGAAATTCTTTTCTTCACCAAGTGACGTTATGACAGGAATTAACTCGCGTTGATAATTCGCCCAGTTTGTCACCGGTGTGCCGGCAGCTAAAATTAGTTTAAACAATATTTTATGTTCAACCACACACAAATAGTTAATATACAATACAAATACAGAAATAAAAAACTTATTTAAATCCGTCTCCCTTTATTTCGGTTGTGAATTTAAGATATAAATATTTTTGCCTAGATTTCTACGTTATCCAATATGTAAAAAAAAAATCGGTTTTATTTTGGAAACACTGCATTTACAACTCCTTTTAGCGCCATGGGACACAACCGGAAGCATTCCAACGAAGTCTGCCTCCTGCTTGTTGTAATTCTCTCCATGTTTTTCATCCTATGAATGTTCTTTTTTGTCGACCTGTTCACTCCAAGTTTCTTTTGGTCTTCACAGGCGTCTCTTTCCTTGTGGTGTCAATGTCAATGCTATCCGACACTTTATGTGTCCATCCTCAAAATGTGGCATATCCATATCAATCTCCATCTTAATGTTGATAGTGTTGCTACACATGTTGGTTCTTTGCAGCAGCTCTGTGTCGGAAATCTTTGCTGGCTAAAATATCCTAAAATTATAAACAAAAATATCGAACTCGAAGCCACATTCAAAAAGGAGAGGGGGTACATGAAACCTCACATATCGAACTTTAGACTATAGCAACCAACGGAACGAATGTAAAACAACTGTTAAAAAGATAAAATTGAGAATGGAAATGGGGAATGGGTAAAAGAGACAACAACCCTACCAAAGATCAGAAAACAGCACAAGGCCACCAATGGGTCTTCAACATAGCGAGAGGCGGGCTTCATCTGACCCCTAAACAAAAATGTGTACTAGTTCAATGAAAATGGACGTCACACTAAACTCCAAACATATAACTTAACTAAAATTAAAAAACATACAAGACTAGCAAAGGACAGAGGCTCCTGACTTGGGACAAGCGCAAAAATGCGGCGGGGATAAACAAGTTTTGTGAGATCTCAACCCTCTCCCTATACCTCTAGTCAATGTAAAATAAACAAACACACAGCAATCCGCACAGTAAAACTCAGTTTAAAAGAATTCCGAGTCCGATGTCAGAATAGGTAACAAAAGAAACTAAGCAACATGACAATGATACATAGATTAACAAAGGACTACTAGCAGTTACTGACATGCCAGCTCCAGAACTCAATTAAACTGATTGAAAGATTATGTGAAAACCAAGCACAATCCCTCCAGTTAGGAGTTTAGTATCATATCATCATAAAATATATGAGAAGAACATTCCTGACTTTCCGAAAAAATATGTTTTAACCCTGGTTTTATAGTTAGCTAAAACTCTCAGTTTTATGTTGTTTCTATTTCCGTTATAATTGACGAGCAACCTAAACAGACATAATTGGAATCCAATAGCCAAAACTGTGTAAATCACAAACATACAACACAACTGACTAAAAATCCCCCCCCCCCAAACAAAACATACATCTGACAAGATGCCAAAAAAAGCAGTGTTTGTAATTGAAACTACATTCAGTATAATAATACATAATGACATTGGTAGTATACACTTTCTGAAAATGAAATCAATACTATAAAAAAATCATGCCTCCGAATCGCACCTCTGGACTCAAGACAATATTGATATATATGTGAAGTAAACGCTGCTTATTTATTTATTAAGTCTTGGAACTTTCCTATGAACCGTTTGATAAAAAGGACTACACGCTCTTTGGCAAAACCCTGGCTGATTAATTTTTTTCTCAGACACCGATGACGCGTTACGTCGGAGTAGCAGTTGCAAGCTCTTGAATATCGTACCAGTTCAGAAATGTATACTCCCTATGTGGTTGAACTTGAAATATTGTTACTTAGGTGAGGAAAATTCATAACTTCAAAATTGAAATCGTCTCGTTTGTCATCGATTCTAGTAATGAGATGACCGATATAGTCATAATCGAGGTGAATGTCTAGAAATGAGACGGATGCAGCTGTATCTGAGGTATCTTTGATTTCTAGTTCAGGAAATCAATCAGAAATATTTTAATTGTTAATGGAAAGAACATCATCAATATCCCTCTATGTGAAATTAAATGATTTAACTTCTTTGATCTTCTTGTTTTACATGTGTGTGAAAGAACTTCGACTTATATGAAAATAAGAAAAGATTGACCAGGAGAGGCCAACAGTTGGTTCCCATAGGAATGCCGTCAACCTGCTGAAAAATTCCACATCCAAACTTAACTTAGATGTTGTCAGTGAGAAATTCCAGCATACTGATCACTTGTTTCTCGGTGTAGCATGTTTTATTTTCGAGCTTGTTGTTTACCAAATATGCAAAAATATATTCCAAAAAAAATAAAGTTGTAGCGTCTCGTACCAAAATTGTATGGAGGAAAGCATTCTCAATTATTTCTTTTAAACCGGTTTTCAATATTTTTATATGATATGGTGATGTAAAGGGTAGATAATTCGAAGGTTTCTATAGAATTAATTTCAGAGAATGACCGAGATTTCTGTGTTGGTATCCAGTCTATAACCACAAAGAAAAGGAAACCTGACATTTCACATTCTTGCCTCCAGACTTAGTGTAAAACCATTCAGAATGTTATGTAACCATTACGCGACTGTCATACAAGTGATATTATTAGTGACATTTTTACCTATTATGTCTGTTTGTTTTGTTCACACATTGTTGTCAATATAATGGAACTTATTGCGACTGCCATACAAGTGAGAGGTTTAGCTAGCTTTAAAACCAGGTTTGATCCACCATGTTCTACATAAGAAAATGCCTGTACCAAGTCAGGAATATGACAGTTGTTTTCCATTTGTTTGATGTGTTTGAGCTTTTGATTTTGCCAATTGTTAAAGGACTTTCCGTTTTGAATTTTCCTTGGAGTTCGGTATTTTTGTTGTTTTACTTCTTATAAATAAGAATAGTTTTATATACAATGACAGAATTGTGAAATAACAGAGCTAGGAAAGTCACCAGCAACAATTTGAGTGTATAAGATTATGCTTGAAACCTTGCTTATCCATTGAAAGTTTTGAAATACAAGAATTAAGCAAATTGTACTCGAATATTCATTCACCACTTTCATTAGTTTTGGAAGCGATATGCCCTAAATTTACACATCAAACCGAATGATATTGAGATGTTCAGTTACAATTAAGCCAGGGAATTGTAGGAAAATATTTTATCATTAGGTTATAAAAATAACATTGATATATCTAGAGTTCAAATCGTTCTACAAAATTTAGACATTTTGAATACAAATACAACGCATGTTAATAAAGACAACATGAATCATTATGGTTCAAATTTATTCAAATTGCTAAAATTTATTGTAAAAATATAATCAATGAAAATATTAAATTTAAATGTGCCATGCGAAAAAAACATAAAATATAAAATATATGAGTGATTAATTCAATTACAAAATATAAATAAAGAAAGACAACAAGAATTTTTCTTAAAACATTGTTTTTTTTACATAGATTTAAATGAAAACAATTATGACTAAAGAAACGACTATGTCATACAAAATGACATGCATCAAGAAAATTCAAACGAAATTGAAATGGCAAGATTACCAGAGGAAATTAACAAAGCTGTTACAAATGCAAAAAATAATATAAACTGTTATCACAGAGATATGTCTCGCCTTTTTGTAATTTTGATAATGCAAATGTTGAAATTAAAATAACAATAATTTAACATGTAAGTTATGCAAATATTTAAAGTCGATGAACCATGACTGAAAGTACATGGCTAAACAATCTCCACGGAAATGAAATGTGCCAATGCTAATACAACTGCATACCAAATACCATTGACTTATTATGAGTCGTTCCCTTTAAACAAACCTAAACACAAACATTAACTTGTAAACTATGTAAAAGTTTCAAAGTCAATGAACCATGATGAGGGGAGGGGGCTATATAATCTCCATTGACACTTGCAAATGCCAATACATTTGCAAACCAAATATCATTGACTTAACATTAGTAGTTCATCTTAAACTGATCTAATCACAAACTAATACATGTAAACTAAGCAAAATTTCAAAGTCAATAGACCATGACTGAGGGGGTAGGGCCAAATATTCTTCATGGAAATGAGATGTGCTAATGCTTATACAACTGAATACCAATTAACATTGGCCTATCACTAATGGTTCCCCTTGAACGGACCTAATCACAAACTAATACATGTAAACTAAGCAAAATTTTCAAAGTCATTCGACCATGACTAAGGGGGCGGAGCATAATAATCTCCATGGAAATGAGATATGCCAATGCCTATACAATTGCATACCAAATATCATCGACCTACCACTAGTGGTTCCCCATAAACTGACCTAATCACAAACTAATACATGTAAACTAAGCAAAAGTTTCAAAGTCAATAGACCATGACTGAAGGGGCAGGACCAAATGATCTCCATGGAATTGAGATTTGCCAATGCTAATACAACTGCATACCAAATATCATTGACCTACCACTTGTGGTTCACCATAAAGTAGACCTAATCACAAACTAATACATTGTTGATGCCGCCTCCGCCGACGCCGGAAACAGCACACCTATGTCTCGTTTTTTGACTCCGTCAAGGCGAGACAAAAACAACCAGAAATGATAAATAATTTATGAATACAATTGTTCAACTTTGGATAATATGATAGATATTTATGTTCAATTGTTAAGCAAAGATTCTGATTTATTTGAATTTTTTAATTTTTCAATTTATGCATTTTTCTACTCTCTACTCTTAGTATGATGAATACATGTATGTTGAGGAAATTCTATCATTTTTATACGAATTATAATCTGAACAAAACAAACGTACACATTAAACATGTTTTGGTAATTTGTATTTTTTGTTTTTACAAATTACGTCTAAAAAATGCCATGTTTCCAAAATCTTCTTCGGTTTGAAGATTTGAAAAATTATCTTTATGCAGAGAAGAAGATAAAGCAATCTTTGGTTCTGATCCTGAAAGAGTCTTATATGGGGGTCTATTCCTTTTGATATGAGCGATCTTTTGAAAAACTGTACGAAGCGCAAGACTTTAGACCATGATGTTAACATTTCCTTAATGAATTTGTGGAAGTCTATACTTTCCGGAAAGTTTCAAGACTTAATAGATAAATATTCAGTGCAATAGAGAATGGAAACGGGAAAAGGCCACCAATGTGTCTTCAACACAGCGAGAAAATACCGCACCCGGAGCTGGTTCCTAAACAATAATGTATATTAGTTCATCAAAATGGACGCCGCACTAAACTCCTAAACATAAATGTGAACTTAAAAAAACACACAAGACTAACAAACGCTGTAGGTTCCCGACTTAAGACTGGCGCAAACATGCGGCCGGGTTAACTTGTTTTGTGAGATCTCAACCCTCACCTATACCTCTGACCAATGTGGAATAAAGAAACTTACAGAAATACGCACAGTTAAACTCAGTTTAAAAGAAGAAACTTAGAAAAATGACAATGGTCAACATAAGTTAACAAAAGACTACAAGCAGTTACTGACATGCCAGCTACAGACCTCAATTAAACTGATCGAACGATTATTTCTTCATTATATAAACATCATCCACAATCCCTCCCGTTATGTGTATTGTACAATGCCATCATGTGTCTACTTCACTAATAATACAAGATGGTCTCGAAATATAGATCCCATGGGCTGAAGCAGTCTATCTTTTTATTTACTTTACAATCTTCTCTATATCTGTCTTTATGCTATTACTTTCTTTTGGTCGTATGAATCGTGGCGTGACTCGGTATTTAAGCATCCAACTGTCGGGTTTTTGGCTTTGTGCGTTCCTGGTTCACGTAGGTTCAGATGGTGATATTCGAACACAAGAGGTTTTTACAGTGTTGTTTTCATTTTGTTTACCCTTGTCTTTCTATTTTACTTAATTTGTACTTTATCGAGAAAGTGTATAACTATAAACTGTATGTTCTATCAACCACAAAAACTTTTTGTTGACGTCTTTGTCATATTTACTATCAACTACAAAACTTTTTTGTTTGCGTCTTATAAGATTTATTTGTTTGCTTTTATTATTTTTTTAGTCAGTTGTGTTGTATGTCTGTGATGTATGTTCACACAATTCTGGCTGCTGGATCCCAATTATTGTCACATTAACCTATTATGTCTTTTTGGGTTGCTCACTCAATATTTCAATATAACGGAACTATAAAAAAAACTGTCATACAAGTGAGAGGTTTACCTAGATATAAAACCAGGTTTAACCCACCATTTTATTTGGAAAATTAATGTACCAAGGCAGGAATATGACAGTTGTTTTCCATTCGTGTCGTTGGTTGATAATGTCTAACGTTTGATTTTGGCAGTTTTTAAGGTCTCACCCCTTTTTGAATTTACATTGGAGTTCGGTATTATTTTTTATACTTTTTTCCATGAATAATAACTAGTTCTCGCCATACAGATTTTAAGCTGAATTGGCATAATAGCTGTGAATTGTCTGTCGTTGTGGCTTTGAAGGACATTTTCCGTAAAGCATAAATACTAATAAACTATGAAGCTGGAATGCTGCTTCTGAAACCCTTCATATATCTTCTCTATGGGTGGATAGTAAAGGAAAGGATCATCTGGAAAGAAGTTTAAAAAAAATAATACAATAATTCTATTTATGAAATTGTTGTCAGGAATCTAATCTGAATAAAATTGAGAATGCAAATGGGGAATATGTCAAAGACACAACAACCCGACTAAAGAGCAGATAACAACCGAAGGCCACCAATGGGTCTTCCACGCAGCGAGAAAATTCTGCACTCGGAGGTGGTCCTCACCTGGCCCCTAAATAAAATTGTGTACTAGTTCAGTGAAATAGGACGTCACACTAAACTCCAAAACATATTAATGAACTAAAATTAAAAAAACATGAGTTTAGTGTGACGTCCATTTTCACTGAACTAGTACACATTTTTGTTTTTATGGGCCAGCTGAAGGACGTCTCCGGGTGCGGGATGTTTTTGCTTTGTTGAAGACTCATTGGTGGCCTTGGGCTGTTTTCTGCCCTTTGGTCGGGTTGTTGTCTCTTTGACACATTCCCCATTTCCATTCTCAATTTTATTTGTCGACTTAATTTAATGGAAGTAATACCTTAATTAACATTTTTTCTACGTTTCGAATGTTTGCGGTCCTATTTTTACGTCATTATCCTTTTGCTTATATTTGTTGAAATAAAAGGAAATAGTTTTTTTCTCAAAATCAGCAAAATTGTTAAGGTACTTTGTTCCATCCATTAAAAACAATCGGTTTTGCATTTGTGTACAGCAGAGTTTTCGGCTCTAAAAATTTAATATGTACGTAATACTAAAATACCCCCCAAAAAAAATCTATTGCCTCCTTTCGTGATGACTTTGTCGATTTAAATCACTTGCACAACCCTGTATTTCTTGTAATTTTTCTTTCCCGATGCAGTTAAAATTCATCAGTGTAAAAAATGTTGTCAATTCAATTCAATTCAATATTTTATTTACGTCCAATAACACAATACAATCATAAAGATACATTTTTTTATACATAAGCCAATCTGTATTGATTCTAAAACATTCAAAATTAGGGAAGAAAACAATTTCGACACTGAGATTAAAACATTAATGTTCACGTATGTTCATGAGAAAAAAAAAACAACCCCCCTCCAAAAAAAAACAACAAAAAAACACACACACAAACTCAGAAAAATAAGAATAGTCGGTGCATAATCATGAATACGTTTCTGCTGCAAAGGGTTTTTCACAAGTATAGTTTTTAGCAGAAAAGTTCTAGTTTCCTACACCAAACTATACATTTTAGCTATTTCGGAAAGTAAATGCAAATTTCATAAGGCTTGGTCCAAAAAGCTTTTTACTGTCATATATTTTGCAAGTACGAAAAAGACCATACGAAAGTATATTTTGTCTATGTTTTGTAATTGCACAACTATTTAATATTGATCATGCATTCGTTCTAAAATAAAATTTTAGACAAGTTAAAAGTTAAAAGTTACTAAGTGAAAAAATTGGACAACCGCAATGGGTTAATCGCTTTGACGTCCGAAAAAGATAATAGCCAACACATACATTGTCACTTTTAAAGCTAGTTTAATTAATTTTTATGTTTAACAAATGTTTAAAGAACGTGCGATATCATAAAAAAAATGTTTAGCAAAACATAACAAACACGTTAGTAAAGAATGTTTAAGTATTCAATATTAATCATAACACAACGGTTATTCCTGTACTAGTTTTTCGAATTATTTGATTAAGGCGTTGGAAACCTTTGGCCTCCCCACAGTTTAAATGTCTATAATAAGTACGACGTGACAAATGGGCGTTACAGGCGAACGTTCACCTAATCTGACCCAGTCAATTGATGACCCGAGCGCGCGAAGAATGATCTCGTCCAAACTGTTATTAAAACGATAATATTTACAACATAAAACTCCTCGGCGTCTTTTTAGAATTAAAATACCGGTTTTGGCACATAAACTAATTATATCTTGATTCGAAAACAATAATACCATTTTCTGACAGTCTGTAAAACTATTAAAATGTTCATCAATTTTAAAAGAGTCAATAAAAAGAATTTGTCTACGATCATTATAAACAGGACCAATGTAAAATGACATGATATTCATCTTCAACAGTATTAAAACAATAAAAAGAACATCTCTCTTCCAGTCGCAACTTTTTATACCTCCCAGTTTTCAGCCTAAAGTCAAAAGCGCTATTTCTAAAATTGAGTTATCTCTTGTATGTAAATGTTAGCCGACTTGTGAACAAATTAATTTTGTACGAGCTATTTGACGTCAGAATCCAAATTATGCTGTATAAAAATAAGGAGATGTGGTATGATTGCCAATGAGACAACTATCCACCAAAGTTAAAATGAAGTGGATGTAAGCAATTATAGGCAACCGTACGTCCTTCAACTATGAGAAAAACCCATACCGTAAAGTCGGCTATAAAAAAAAACCCGACTTGAAAAATATGAAACAATTCAATTGAGAAAATAATGGCCGAATTCATAACAAAACAATTTACGAAAAACAAATATGTGTATATTTTCTTGTTAAAATTATAATTTAGACACAACATGCATGTATACATATATTATACTGTATATATATTAAATATATATGAAACAAGACACAAAGTAGATTTGAAGATGGCCCTTTTTGTATATTCATTTTACGTTTACAGATCGATTTCTTTGAAGGGTGAATGTGTTCTGTGTGGATATTATAATCTGTTTGTTCTATGTCAATACAATAAATACTAAATTTAATTTCGATGAAATTGTTTAATTTTGAACACCTTTTCCAAAAAAGAAAAAAAGAAAATTGCATATGAAAATAAAAAATTATAATCAAAATCTTCATCTTTACAGCATAATAGTAGTACATTTCAAAATTATAAAGTTTTACTATTATTACAATGCTTCATAATATGAAACTTTGATCTAAGCAACCAGAAAATTTTCTCGTCAAAATGTTAATCTTCAACGTACCTGTCCCTTTTAAATGAGAATAAGTGAAAGTGCTTTTTATCAATAATTAAATTAATATGGAATTAGAGCAGAATTGACCGAAGTCAATAATAAGCCAGCATGCTAAACAAGTTTTTTTTATTCTTTTAAAACTAATTAGATGAAAGGGTAGTTATAAACAAAACCAGACCAGAAGTATATATTAAAAAGTTAAGGAATGGATGGTTTAAGGGTAGTTATCCTTTATTTAAGTTTATGTGCATTTTTAAATATAGTAGGCTTATCCAATGCAATGTGTGACATTTTGGATTGGAATAATTGGTCACAATGTAATGCAATTTGTGGTGGCGGTTCACGTTTAAGAAATAGAAAGGTTAATTACAACGCTAACTGGAAGCCTTTAACTTTAGAAAACTGTTTAAAGAACTGTAATATCACTGATAAGAAGTGGACGACCAAGGGTATGGAAAATGAGCTTTGTAAACCAAGTTGTCATAATGGAACTTACAATTATATTTTGTACATGCTCAATTGGATTCAGCAGCAATTGCTGTGAGAAAGGTAATTTATTTAGAACTCTTCCCTATACACTCAACTGAAGTTCACATAACAATTTGGATGTATAAGTTGATCAATTTACTAGGAGTAGCAAATGGCCTTTGTATACCTGTTTTGTCTATTTTAAAAGAGTAATTTCTCAGTAACTTACTTTTACTTTGAACTTGTATTATTGTCTGATTGCAATAGTCGTTCTCCAATTGTTCAATTGGTTCTGATAATTGAAATGCTATTTAATAAGTACTGGTAAATGTATTATTACTGCATACTTGATTTTTCCTTCCTGCTGCTAGTGATATATCTTATTAATGGGAATTTAAGCAGGGAAAGGTAATACAGTTTTGATGTCTGCCTGTGGTGGTCATTCTTGTCGGCTTGTGACATGCCTTCAGTTTTTTTTAAGAAAACAAGCGTGTGTTAACCTTCTATGTATGTACAATGTATACACATTTGAATCATTTGTACAGACAAAGATGAATGTAAAGATAAACCGTGCCAGTATGGTCAGTGCAGAGATAGGGTGCATGACTTTTACTGTAAATGTCACGCTTTCTCCGGGAAAAAAGATGTTCTGAGAGTGAGTATATAATAAGTATGCAGGCAAAAATAACCATATGTCTACTTAACTATCATTTCGCATAACAATACATACAATGTACATGTACAGTAGTTTCTTTTTTCGTATCGTTTTTTAAACACCTGTAAACAGTTATTAAAAAAATAAAGGTTACCGAGCTTGTTTTCAAGCTAATTCTGGTATATTAACACATTTTGCGAGCATATTACAGGAGGAAAGCATTATCATGTAAATAAAAGGACAGAATTTTTAAATTGAAATATGAAAAGATTGCTCTAACAAAATCGGTCACTGTAATTTTTTCTTGATAAAATATAAAAAACAACTTTACATTTCTTTAAAAATTTAAACTATCGGAATTATCTCACCTAATATGGCTAATTCAAACCACCTACGAAATGATTATTAATCTGCTGAATAACACACATCATATGTTCATAAGACACTAGACTATCAATCTTCAATATTTGAACTTTGTCCTACATATTTGCATTTAATTAGGGTTTCAAACTTCTTGCATTTTGTGCAAAACTACAAAAAATGCCAAAATAGTTTCATTTTGCAATCTTATTATTAATATTTAGATATGAGCCAAGGTTTTACACAAACATATATTTTCCTACACGATATGTTTTACAAGGACGCAAATGTGTGTAAACTATCATTTTGAGTTAGAACTTGGCTCATATCTATTTTGACCAAACAGTACGTGTAAAATGGCCGTTTTAGGTTAAATGTGTAAGTTTCGACATGCTAAGGACGGCATTGTAAATCAAATGGCATCGTTCTGTCAATATTGTATTAACCGGTTAAATTATCAACATTATTAACCTAATTTTGAAAAGCTTGAATAATTTTACTATTTTTGCAATTTCATGGGCCAAATAATTGCTCTTATGATACCTCCTCCCTTGTTTTATCAAAAGAAATATGAGTTTCTCTTTTTGTAGTGAAAATCTGGGCTATTGCTTTGTGTCGGCAGCAGTTCTAGCTCTAATGATGCTGACCTGTTTCTTTTTGTTCTGTATTAAGAAGTAAGTATTTTATTTCAAAAATATATTTATTTCTTAATTAAAATGTGAGACAGGGGGTACCCGTGAAAGGGGACGAAGTCAGCAAACCTTCAGAATACTTTACGATATCCCGTTAACAGCAGATTTATATATATAAACTTTATTGTAAAAAAAACCGGCACTATTTTTTGTGAGATAGTAACTGAATTACGGAAACGTATCCAATTTTTTACCCTATTGTTAAGAATTTTATATATGACTTCATTTTCAATGTAAACAAAGAAACGTTATCTTCAGGTAGCGTTTTTTTTTTTTTTCGTTTTAAAGTATAGTTTAATATTAAAAAAAACACAAAAAAAACATAATAATTTATACATAAAAACAACGAATGTACAATGTACAAAGTCGGCTTACTACTTATATTTGTGATTCAGATACAAAGACCTACCCGATTGATCTGAGGTGAGTTACGGGAAATCGTATGACATACAACATGGCACGTGCGTCAACAGAACAGGAACCTGGTAATGCACAAGCTCAAAAGTTAACGATCTTTAAAACTGACAAAATCAAATGTTATCAATCAAGTGACAAGTGAAAAACAACTGCCATATTCCTGACTTGGTACAGGCGATTTCCGAAGAAAATATAAACCGCTTAGAACAACTGGCAGGTATCAGGTGGACAAGTCCATGTCCTGTCGGAGGAGCTGTACACAATCAGTTGAATTCTGTCAAATAGTTTAAAGGAGTGACGCGAATGACTCGAGTGAAATCCATGTGTCAGTTCAGCTACTCTGTCAGACAACAAAATAATAAGTTAAACGCATCTTAAATTTAAAATTTATAAAACCAATTCAATATTTTTAAATTTTAGATATGGCAAGGAAAACAACCAAAGAATTGAACCACAACGTAATAGAAATATTACAAAGCCTACCACCAAACCTTGTGCCTGGCCATAATATTAGGTCATATTAGACAACCACTGACACAACTGTCTCTTTAAATTAGTTTAAAATACATATTGAACTAATTATATATTCTTTCTTTAAGATCCCATATTTTCATTATTTTTGCCATAACTGCCTGTTATTTGGTTTATTTCAATCTCATAGTTGTTTCCTATATTTTTTTTTATCTATCCTGGGTCATTTTGTTTTTAAATTTACCTTTTGAAATTTATAAACTAGCTGTATTTTACTTTGTTTTTAGATTATACAACGGATAAAATGGCAGTTTGGGATTTCATCTTAAAACCTATGTTCTAAACGGTTTATTTAGTAAATGGTTGAATCATTTCGATTCCTTTGATTCACAACATCCCACCGGAATTTGCAGATTGAAAATGTCCGTCATATTTATTATTCGTTAATTGATTTGTTTTATATGGAAAGCCACAGTGAACCCCCCGATTATTATTATTTTTCCTTTAAAAATACATGGATACAAATAAATCTTCGGCTTTCAGAATCCCGCCGATTATCAATTCTAAAATCTTCGGCTTTTCAAAATCTTCGGCTTTTCAAAATTCACCGCCGATTATTATATTATAAAATCTTCGGCTTTTAAAAGTCTGAAAATCTTCGGCTTTTCAAAATCTTCGGCTTTTCAAAATCTTCGGCTTTCCAAAATCTTCGGCTTTCAAAATTTTCGGCTTTTCATAATCTTCGGCTTTTCAAAATCTTCGGCTTTTCAAAATTCACCGCCGATTATTATATTATAAAATCTTCGGCTTTTAAAAGTCTTAAAATCTTCGGCTTTTAAAAGTCTGAAAATCTTCGGCTTTTCAAAATCTTCGGCTTTTCAAAATCTTCGGCTTTCCAAAATCTTCGGCTTTCAAAATTTTCGGCTTTTCATAATCTTCGGCTTTTCAAAATCTTCGGCTTTTCAAAATTCACCGCCGATTATTATATTATAAAATCTTCGGCTTTTAAAAGTCTGAAAATCTTCGGCTTTTAAAAGTCTGAAAATCTTCTGCTTTTCAAAATCTTCGGCTTTTCAAAATCTTCGGCTTTCCAAAATCTTCGGCTTTTCAAAATTCACCGCCGATTATTATATTATAAAATCTTCGGCTTTTAAAAGTCTGACCCCCGCCGATTATTATCAATTGTAAAATCTTCGGCTTTTATAAACCAAACCAAAAATAATCCCCGGGACCCGAATATTATGATTGTATAATCTGCGGGGAAATATAAAAATGCAAAGACTTACATCAAATGCAGACGCGGAACCGAGAAATACATTCGAAACACTCTAGATTTGCATATTCTGGTTCATTACACCAAGAAAGGTTGAGATAGATGGATAGGTGTTATTGTTGAAAAGACAACTGAAAACCTTAAACACGCAAGCACATGCAGACTATAAAGTACGTGTGTATGTATATATTTAAGTGTGTGCGTAATCGTCTGGAAATCTTTTACGGCCCCCCCCCCCCCCCGGGTGACAAAAAAGGGGGGGTATTAATTTACCCCCTGTCCGTCCGTCTGTTCGTCCGGGGGCTTAAAAATTATCCAGACGCTTACGCATACACTTAAATATATACATACACACGTACTTTATAGTCTGCATGTGCTTGCGTGTTTAAGGTTTTCAGTTGTCTTTTCAACAATAACACCTACCTATCTCAACCTTTCTTGGTGTAATGAACCAGAATATGCAAATATAGAGAGTTTTAAATGTATTTCTCTGTTCCGCGTCTTCATTTGATGTAAGTCTTTGCATTTTTATTTTCACGCAGATTATAACAATCATAATATTCGAGTCCCGGAGATTATTTTTGGTTTGGTTTATAAAAACCGAAGATTTGATTATTGATAATAATCGGTGGGCTCTTGATTAAAAGCCAAAGACTGAATAGTGAATAATGAACTATTTCATTATTCATTATTGAATTTTGAATAATGAAAAATGAATAACGGACGTACTTCAGCGCGGTGACTTTATTATTGAAAATAATCTACGGGATCTTGATTAAAAGCCGAAGATTTCATTATTGAAAAAATCTGCGGGCTCTTGATTCAAAGCCGAAGATGTTATTATTGAAAATAATCTGCGGGCTGATTAAAAGCCGAAGATTTAACAATTCATAATAATCGGCGGCCATTTGATCAAAAGCCGAAGATTTTATGATATAATAATCGGCGGTGAATTTTGAAAAGCCGAAGATTTGAAAAAGCCGAAGATTTTGAAAAGCCGAAAATTTTGAAAGCCGAAGATTTTGAAAGGCCGAAGATTTTGAAAAGCCGAAGATTTTGAAAAGCCGAAGATTTTGAAAGGCCGAAGATTTTGAAAAGCCGAAGATTTTGAAAAGCCGAAGATTTTGAAAAGCCGAAGATTTTGAAAGCCGAAGATTTTGAAAAGCCGAAGATTTTGAGAAGCCGAAGATTTTGAAAGCCGAAGATTTTGAAAAGCCGAAGATTTTAAAAAACCGAAGATTTTGAAAGCCGAAGATTTTGAAAAGCCGAAGATTTTGAAAAGCCGAAGATTTTAGAATTGATAATAATCGGCGGGATTCTGAAAGCCGAAGATTTATTTGTATCCATGTATTTTTGAAGGAAAAATAATAATAATCGGGGGGTTCACTGTGGCTTTCCATAGTTTTAGGCCGTTAGTTTTTCATTTAAATTGTTTCACGTTTTGTCATATCGAGCCTTTTATAGCTGACTATACGGTGATCTATAGTTGCTTACATCCACGTCTTTTGGACTCTGGTGGATTGTTGTTTCATTTGCAATCATACTTAATCTCCTTATTGTTTATTATATAGTTAAGAAAGTTATTGGTCATTATAGTTTACTTGCATTGTTTTATCCACTACATGTAGGATATGCGTAGACTATTACGATAGGAAGTTTATTTTTATTTGTAGTTTGCTTAAAATTATTTTTAGTATCTACATGCAGGGTATTTGTACACTTCCATAAGCATTCTGTTGGTACTGTTATTAGTTATTTATTTGTCCGATTGCAAAACAAACATATCACATTTTATTTGCTTTATTAATATATGAAGAAAACAAATGAACAAGTTTGATATGTGGTATTTCTAATTTCACTGATAGAAACTTTAACAAAGGTTCAAACCAATGCAATATTCATGAGATCACAAATCACGAATTCCTTTGAGAAAAGAATTTATTGACAATCTGTTTTCGACATTAAATTGATGTTCATTTCAATCAACGGACGTTCGAAATCCAGACACAGTAAGTCGATTATTCTTTAAGACAGAGATAATTCAATTTTTGATTTAACATATTTATATGTACCATGCAGGTAAAAAAAGGCTATGTAAGAGCTCTCAGAGGGAGAGAAATACATTGATTCAACAGATGTGTTTACGTATCAACGATTGGTCATAGTTGTTTCAGAAGATAAATTTAAATGTTAACTCTAATGTTAACCAAATTAGTTTGTAAAAAATACAGGGGAAAAAAAACATAAAATATCTGTTAATGACAATTACACAATTTGGTGCGTCCGAAGCACTTTCATATTCCATAAATATTTCATAACGGTCAACCAACTCGTGATGGTGTCCGTAAAATTTACGAAGGGATGATTTCAACTTCACCACTTGGAAATCTTGGTTTGATAGCTTCGTTGTGAGCAGCAACCCTCTATCAAGGAAATTATGATAGGAAATGCAAACCTTGGAATATCGTATCAACTTGGAGACATATACTCCGTATGCAGGTGCTGCTTGAATGTTGCTACATAGAAATGGAAAGTTGACATTTGGGAAGCTGAAAATCATCTCTTGTGTCGTAAAGTTTTGTTTTCAACCGACCCTCGTTGTCAATTTCTCGATGTACGTCAAGATATGAGGCAGACTTAACTGTATCTGTTGTATCTTTTATCTCAAGTTCGATGGGATAGATGCGTTCAACATAGTCACCAAATTTTGAATTATTTAGTGAGAGAACATCATCTATATAGCGTAACATAAAGTTAAAGGATACTGCTAACTTCCTTTCTTTCTTCCAAAGAAGTTCCTGTATGGATTCAGCATCATATGAATAAAGGAACAAACTACAGCGTATAATGGGATTAAACATTTCATATAACTAAATAATGAATCTTCAGTTTTTCGCTTGACCAAAAAGAAATGTCTTAAATATAACGTTACAGGCAACACTAGATTTTAGTTGTACAAATCTGGTAAATTCGTTAAGAATAAACAAATCAAGGTAAAAACAATCCAATCGGAGGTATGTGTCTTCTGCTATGTCTGTATAACCAGTCATTTAAATCAAACATCGGTCAAAATGTCACAAAAGGGATTAAACACAATCGGTACATTTATCGATTATATTTTTGGAATCTGCAGACCTCGAAAAATCGTTTCTTGAGAGTTGAAACACAGCCACATCGTATACGTCAACCAATTCGTAACGGTGACCGTAAAACTGTTATAAAAGGTCTGTTAATTTAGAGTATAATTTTTTCTTTAATTTGTGCATATCTATATTCACTACACGAGATTTCTAGATTGAAAAAACCCACTTGATTACAATTTTTTAATTTAATCTTTTCAGTAACAAACGTAATTACTACTAATTTCAAGGTAGTACAAAAATTGGAAGTGAAAAATCAATGAAAAAAATATTCCTTACTTAAAAAGGCACTTTCTTAAATGAACTTAATATCCAAGCTGATCATATAAAACAAAATCCTAAAGTCATCTGATACTTCAAATTAAAAAATTAAAAAAGTGTGTTTTATCTCCTTGAATAGCCAAGTGTTACTGAAATACGCGTGAACATGGACCTTCTTAAATAAGAAAATCTTTTATCTACAAAATCTTCAGAAATGAACTGCTATTAAACTATTGTCTTCCCGTACTCTAATTCGCAGAAAACTTTACTGTATGCAGTAACTTTAACCACGAGACCCTGTGTTAGGATGACTGGGGAATATAAATATAGTCACTTATAATAAGTCTTCTGCTAACCGGTAGTAAACCCTTGCCAAAGTGGGGCGTCCGTTTTGCTGTGCGGGATGTATACAGTACGCAGCCACGACCGGACAGATTACCTCGTGTAGAGAGAATGTCACGCTCTGTGTCAACATTATTTTATCATTTTTCATAAGCAACCTTCTTTTTATTCCATACCCACACAGTTAATCAAATGACTACACCCTCTAAGACTTTTGTGGCTTTACTGTTGATGACATTTGGTTTGATTTCTGCTCAAAATCTTGGGACTTCTTTGGATTTCAAACCATTTGAAGGGTGGATCCAGGGTTGGAGGAAAACAAGGGGGAGTGTCTATAATAGTTAAATGACATTTTTTAATATTTTCTTTTGCGAAATTTTTTTTTTCATCAAAAGAGGGGAACTTACGCCTTCTACGCCCCACTACTGGTTTGGGATCAATCTTTAATATACTGATGAGACAATAATCGTTGAAATGTGCATATAGTAAATTATAGTATACATAATCTAGTGATTATTGTCGACTTTTATTTCTTTAGCAAAGTCACTGTCAGGTGATACCTTTTTATACACCTTTAATCTATTCACATCTATAATTTATTTTTTTTTGGGGGGGAGGCGGGGGGGGGGGGGGGGGGGGGGGTGTCAAGATATTTAAAACATTTTTTTCATTCTTGGTGCAGACATATTTATTCATTTTTCAAAAGCAAACTTTAAAAAAAAATCGCTGCCCCTCCCGTGGATCAAATAGTTGTTTCCTTAGTTTTATGGTTGGCCAGCATACCACAACTACTAAGGTGGCTCGGGTGTCTTCCTCCATCTTGGATTTTTAAAGAAGCAGATAACGTTGGTCTAGATCTTTGATGAAATGCGCAAATTTTGTGAGTAGTATGTAATTTATGTGTCAGACTTTTGATGTAAATATTAAAAATTGTGTGTTTTATCATAATTACGGCTGTAATTTCTCAAAAACCTTATTTGTGTTTGATTCATTTTTTTTCAACTTTGCCAAATAAGGGGAGATAACTCAGATAAAGTAATTTTTATAATAGAAAGTGTTGTGAATTTACCTATTTTAATCTGTAGCAAGAAAACAAGTTCCGTGACCCCATTTTTTCTTTTTCTTATCTGAAAGCATGTTATAAGAGCTATCTTCTCACATTATATCTTAAAATTCTATCGGGTAGTTTTCATTTTATCACACAAAATTTGATTTTCCATGCACAATCTATACAAAATCTGACAATTTTGCACAACCTGTAGCGTGAAAAAAAGTCCGGTGACCCATACTTTTTATTATATTTTTGAAAAAAGCATGATAAAAACTTCATTTTAACAAATAATTAAAAACTTCTGTCAATTTTAATTAAGACGCCCCAGCCACCTTAAGTAAAGGACAATAAGAACATTTATTTCGTTTTGAGATTGAAATCTTGAATATTATAACATCTAAGTAACGGATCCCATACGAAGAAGTTTGTCTACCTTTGATCCTCATACATAAAGACAGCTTGGCATGTCTAATAATAGATAGGATTATCTTTGAGGAGTCCGTAGGTGTTCTGTTGCAAGGCAAAATTTCTGTCCTTATCCAATATACACTCATTTTCAAGCGGCAGTCAAAATTTCCCCGACCTGCATCCCGGAAGGCCTCTATTATAGGACCTACGTATTGTATGTATTGTTAATTTGTTCTCGACCTGAACATGCATGAAATATATGACACTGGACGTAAACCAACCTACAATTAAGGAAAAATAAAAAGGATACCGACAACGGTGCATGATCGTATCCTTCCTTTTCTAATAAAATTGATACAGGTCCGTTGTACGTACGTATTGAAATAAATAACAAAATGACTGTTTATTTGAAATGCAAATAAAAGTATTATGAAATTAGTTAAACTGATGAAAAAATATTTACCATTTCTCCTTTTTTAAAATCTCGAAATTTACACAAATTGTATTGATAGCTTAAGTATAATCTCTCTGAAAAAAAACTAAACAAGAAGGCAATAGATCGAATGGGAACAAAATACTAATAAATTACATGATTAAGTGTACCTCGCAAAATTTGCATAAATATACGACTCCACTAATACGATGTTGCAAGACCATTATGGTTAAAAAATGAGGTTACAGTATTTATCCAATGTTAATTATTGTCTTCATCGCACATTTTTAACATATTTTTTGGGGTATTATGTTATAAATCTACACGTCGACGCTATCGGACTCTCTCTCCTTTTGGAGTTAATGCAATTCTCTGTTTTTGTTTTATGAGATCTGAACATAGGTAAAAGTTAATGCAATTCTCTGTTTTTGTTTGATGAGATCTGAACATAGGTGAACTACTGTTACGTTAATTTACTGCTAGAGAGGGTAAGTCCAGGTGACCATATTTCTATAACCTAGTCAATTCTTGCGTTCAAAGAAAATAATTTAAATCAACTGTTTCTTATAAGCAAATTTATATTAATCGCTATATAACCATATGCATTGATTTAACACCATTCACTCACAATAATGACATTTTGGCTTACCCTGTCGACTCAACCGGTCTCGCTTCTTTTGGAGTTCATGCGATACACTCAGTTTTGTGTGTGTTACCTTGAAATGTCTATTTCTTATCAATTTCCAAGATATGAACATCGATAAACTACTGTCGCCTTACTACTGGGTAAAGGTTTCAATATAACATTTATTGCAAAACAAGCACAAACTGCCCAATTATCTTAATCTGAAGTTCGTGTCATTAACCTCTTGCTGCAGCTAATTAAATGATCTTTCATTTCGTTTGTCTGAAAATCGGGGAAAAGATCAGATTTAAACCTTATCTTACATTATGTTTTCATTTTATACGTTGCAGCTTGTATATGTTATTCAAATATTCTGGAGTCGATTATTACGAAAACTTTCAAAGATCTGTTAGAGAACATATATAAGAGTCTTCCATCTCTCAGTATTATGTAAAAATTTGACTGTCTACCCTTTACACAAGTATCCCCATTCCAAACTTAAAGACAAATTGAAATATTTGGTCCAAGTTTGTGTGATATAAAAGAAATCCCAACGTAGAAGCGCATATCTTGTCAAGAAGCTTGATTTCTTGATTGATAACATTTTTCTAACGTTCGGAGGACGTGTTTGTTCAACACACACTTGGTATTCCTGAAATACAGGATACCACAGATACAGTTCAGTTACCCTTCCAGTGCACCTGGTTTTTGGTGTCGGTCGTGTTGCTTCGTTTTACGTTTTCTGTGTTGTTTTTCGAAGAATATTGTATGATTTTTCGACGTCTATTGGTTTTGACGCATCATCCTTGGAATACAAGACGAATGACCGGAACTTGAAACAGCAGGCACTTTCAAGTGAAAGAAGTAAACCTTTAAATTATCATTCAATAAACTTCTTTTGTTAGCAAACTATAATGTCCAACATTAATACATACTTTTAAAAGTTGAACATTTTAGCACTTACATACACGTTTGAATGGTTTTACACTAGTAATTTTTGGGGCCCTTTATAGCTTGCTGTTTGGTGTGAGCCAAGGCTCCGTGTTGAAGACCGTACTTTGACCTATAATGGTTTACTTTTATAAATTTTGACTTGGATGGAGAGTTGTCTCATTGGCACTCATACCACATCTTCTTATATCAAGTTATGAACTTATGGTAATGCATGATTTAGTACGTACATGCAGCTTTTCAGATTAAATCATCAAAAAATTTTTAAAAAATTAGACCATTCGAGGGACCAACTAGGGTTTTCTATATTTTGTTTTTCATGTGTTGGAGAAAATTTTGAATTTAATTTAATCACGTTTAACATGAAACAAATTTATAACAACAAATTTCATTATCAAAATTTTCAATATATGAGTAACCAGTTTTTATGCTGGAAAGTTGATAGTAACATTTCCTGTGATAGTCTCCCCCGCATACATCTGTACTGCCTTCCCTTTATAGTTGTCATGAATTATCTCCGGCATTTCATTTTACTTTTGAGCAAAATTTGGCTTATCAGTAATAACGGTTACCGTTTTCTCTAAGTTTTTTATGTCTTTTAAGACCACATTCAACTCTGCTTCCTGAGATGCGGACAACAATACAGCATCGTCATCATCCGGCATTTCAACAATTTCATTCATGTTATTATCACCATGTTCGCTAGAATTACGTTTTTTTGTTTTCAGCAGTCATACCGGTTCCAACTGTTGACAAAGTGATGGACATTTCACGTTGTTGTTCGAGTGAAACAACACTATGAGAATTGATAGACTGAACATTTTTGTGACTACTTAGCTGTATTATACGTGTATCATGCAGGGATGATTTGGTGTACTAAAGCACTCACAGTCGTTTTACGCGCACTGTGATTAGTTTTACTGCCCTGTATTCCTGCTTTGTCACACATGTCTTTAACAAAGTTGTATAAAGTGTTCTTTCCCATTGGTCCGCGAATACCAAATATCATCTTTTATATTCCTATTAATGCCCAAATAAAAATGATTCTCGTCTTCAAACATATCTTCAGGTCTGTGTTTAATATACTGTTTATAAAATTCCACTGGACACCTGGCATTTCCTGAAAAATAAAATACATGAATTCTTTAATTCTGACATTGATAAAGAAAGCATGATCATACTGCACGAACTGTATGTATTGCATTGAAATGTATAATTTGTATGCATACAACATGTCCAAAGTAAAAATCCACCAATACAAAAAACGAGTAACAATTGATAAACAAAGGTCATTTGTTCGATTTGATACAGGGATTTTCAAGTGACAATAAGTATTATTACATGCAGATGTTACCTTTGCGTATCTGGGACATCAAACAGTGTAAAGATTGATATTTGGTACTCATAGTACATTTTTTATGAATGCTTTTTTTTATACAACCAAAATATGAATATTGCCATTATATAATATACAAAGTATGTATGTACCTGGATCCCCAAACATCTTTGCCTGGAAAGCCCGTGTTTCCCTGGCATTAGTACCAGTTTTCGTCTTGGTGACCCTTTCAGTGTGCTCCAGATTTTTAATTTGACTACTATAGATTCATACATGTAGTACAAAGTTGTAATATAGCTAAAGTTTGAGTGACGGTTCTCCTATAAGGTATAGAACCACTGATTCGGGCCCGGTCAGAAAGAACATATTGGGCTATGAATTAATGGATTTATACCATAAAGGAGGAGAAGATAGCAGACAAGACTATAATATACTACACTGAAGCAGTTGATAAATTTTTCATATCAGCCCGCTAAGCACCATTTCGGAAAATATGGAATTCACGTAAATTAAATGCTGTTATCATATACTTAGGGTAAATAACTTATAATTTTTAAAGTACGATAATAGCATTAAATTTACGTGAATTCCATATTTTCCGAAATGGTGCTTAGCGGGCTGATATAAAAAAAAAATATCAACTGCTTCCGGCTATTATCGCAAGCCTTTCCGTTACGTTACCGCATGGCATTCTGAAGTTACTCGGCAAATTCCGCAAAATACATCTCAATGGTACGTTTTCAGTGAAAAACATAACAAAGTAGGGTACAAAAAAAATATTAGGAAACACGAAAATATATTATGTAAAATGCAAAACAAATGATACAATAAATGCATTTTCAGTTCAAAGTTTCCAGCATAATTTAGTAAGTTACTTTACAAATGTTGACTTTTCCAAACAGTGTTCATTATATTTTGTTGATTTTTTTTATCGTCAATATAAAAATATATTATACTGTTTTTTTTTTCTCTCTGTTGAGGCATTTGATAGAAAGATTTCATATTGGATGTATTACATTTGGCGTCCGTCGTCCGTAAACATTTCACTTTTTGAACTTCTACTTAAGAACCACGTAAAAGGATCAATATATTAAACTGCTCTTTGGCTGATCTTGAACCTTGGGCTGATAATACATCTGATATGAAAAATGCCATGTAATAACTTAAAAGAGGCTAACATCAAGTGTAAAACGTACCTTTATATAACATCACTTGACTGGTATAAACAGCGTCAAACTCAGCTAAAGCAAACAGTTGTGTACCCCAACGATGTGTTTTCTTCTCAGGCATGTTCTTCATTACCTTGTTTCGTAACTGGAATCCAGCCATAGACTTATTAACTGTTTAATTCCGTCCTAGATTGTATTTTGTAACGTATCATTCGAAATATTAAAGATTGGCCTTATTTTGAATCCTTGACCATAACCTGCATAGAAACCTTGGAAGAGCAGTGGTGTTTACACTGCAATGTTAAAAGTGTTACTGTAAATTCAGAAATTATTGCGTGCATTTATTATTGCGATTTTGTCATTTTAGACTAAAATGCGATTTTAATTTTTGCGATATTGAGAAAATTCTGTTTAATTCATATAAAAAATTTCAAAATGCGAGTTTAAATTATTGCGATTATAACCCATTCGCATTTTTCGCAATAATAAAAACATCGCAATAATTTCTGAATTTACAGTATATATTTTGAGCTCTGTTCCTGCTGAAAAGTTGTGACAGTTATGGTGAATGAAGAAGGTAATTGTCACCTAAATTATTCCAGTAGAATTCGATGGTGTTTTTTACCAGCTTAAGGGCATACGATACAGTTACAGGGGAAGTAATGACGTTGCTAACGTAAATTGTTATTTTCGCGACGTCAAACTGTGACTTATCGGGAAAAGATGCAGTTTTCGGCTGATTTTTATCATTCAAACTTATTTAACTTGAAAACGAGTTCATGGACCCCTCTTTTTTAAAATGACATTTGGTTTGATTACGTATGAAGATTATGTGTACCAATTTTCATGAAAAAGTCAATAGTGCAATTATTTTAAATTTGATAAATATACAGCAAAAAATTACGTTTTTTTTCTACATTCATGAACATTTGATAAATATGAGTTATTTGTAAAAATAAAATGTACAAATTTATAGAACATTTATATAAAACAGAAATTACAAATAATTTAACAAAAAACAGCTTGTGTTTATCTTTTAAAACAAAAAAGTTATGTATTTCTGTCGAAAGGAAAAATACGTCCACAAATCCGAATTTTGAGGAAATATCTGAAATTTCAACTTCAATTTACTCAAAAAGTAGCACATGATGGTATATTTTTTATTGCATATTTGATTTAATCAGGTAAAAAATAGCCTATATGCAAATGTTCATCAAAATTTCATTACGGGATCAAAACTGTATCGTATGCCCTTAATTGTCATCATAACAATACCAATTGCTTTCATCTCCGCGCGATTAGTTGCACACCAGTTATTAGTTCTAGAATTCTAAATAGGCTGTTGTATAGTTTATATGGCATATATATTTTTTTTTCAGTTTCCAAAATACCTATCAAATTTGTATTGCATCTGTTGTGAAGTAATCAAAATAGTCAACTGATCAGACGGAGATTATTGGGCGATTTTAAAAGAGGTATAACTATTTCTCTATCAATTTCCTAATTATAGAACCCATTTGCTTGTTTATTCTTAAACTCAATGTTAGAAGAAAAAGAACGTCTGATACTGTTTCAATAACCTATGCATATTCAAAAGTCATTTCAAGAAAGTTTGATTGTTGTTGGTACCTAAAGATGCTCTGCAGTTCAGAACAATACATAGCATACGAATATTTTCCGATTGCACATATATTTTATTCCCCATAGCTGTATTATTTGTGGAAATATGTGATGTTATAAATAGTTAATGCATTGAAAAAGATCATCATAACATAAATCGAGATAATTTTATATGTCAGAATTATGATTGAAATTTCTAATTGCGTTTTTCAGTACCACTGCAATAACATAATCAATCAACTCTTAAAATCCATTCACCCCTCAACAAGACCGTTCTAAAACAGCACAGGTATGTTAATAGTATACTGTTCCTTACACCGCAGACATTCAATTTGTTTTAATTTATTATACATGTACAAAATACTATTCATTTTGTTCATTCATTCATTTTCATTTTTATTTAATTATTTGGATTTGTCTTTTTCATTCTTATTTTCATTCTTAAAGAGTCCCGCTCAACTATTCGCAGCTCTAATTTCGGATCCCAATTTGCCGCAAACTCAAATTAACATTTAATAAGTTTTTATAGTTTATTTGTGAAAACGACATAATTATACTCTTGAGTTGTGTCTTGTTATATTCAAAACTATAAATTTATAGCTTTTTGTCACTCTTTGTCTATATTAACCATCAAAGTTGTGTATTTTCAATATTCAAATTTTCGGTTTTAAAAAATTCTAATATTAATTTATGGTCCGCTGAAGGCAAATAAAAACTAACACTAGTTATGATGATGCAGGCCACAAATGTGACAGTTTATGTTTCAAGATCAATCATATCGAAAGATACATGTATAAAATTTGCATTCACGACAATTATATGTACCAATTGTGAATTTAAATATACAATACTTTTAGTACAATCTGAACCCATAGGCATATTATGTAATAAGTGAAAAAGACAAATGTCATCAATTATTCAAATGGACATTTTTTAAAAGTCAATTAATTTCGAGTTATCTCTCTTTGACTATAAATTTGTTAATAATAGTGTAACATCTCAACTTTTGGGAGCAGATACCGCCTATTTTCATCACATTTAAATCTAAGAATGATATAAACTCTATTCTAGGTGGAAGAAGGGGATTAAAATATTTTATGAAATTGAGTGTCACCAAATTTCTGTATGTTCTTCCTTCATCAGCTATTTCAAAAAGAGGCAGCATATTAAAACATGTGTTTGAAGTAGCGCCCCCATATCAATTACAAAATTCCTAAAAGTTTCATGTTAGATATATACCTATTTACAAAACTATTTTCTACATATTTCTAAAATTTACAAAACACAACATAGAAAACTAAAGACTGAGCAACCCGAACCCCACCAGAAACCGGGAGTTATCTTAAATAATTCACATTAATCTGGGATACTGTTAGGTTTTAGATTGGATTACGTTTTTGAAAATTATGTGAAATAAATTCAAGTGATATTGTTACAACTCTTTGTCGGAACGATGACTTTTTGGACAAGCACTTTTTTATTTCTCTTGTTTTGTTGTTGTTTGTCTTTTTTTTAACTTCTAAAGGGTCTTGTAAATTTTAAGCATTTTTCTTTTGGTCTTAAACTTTTGACAAGTCCCGAATATGTATTATTTTAGATCAGGTGATGTAGACAATTTGTAATTGGATGTACATTTGCTTTTCTTTTCTGTTTTTATGGCAGCAGTTTCATTTTTCTTACATCATATTTCCTCTCGGATCTCGGATTTTTATAGTGATAATGACAAGAATTGTTCTGTTTATAACACACAGTTTATGTATGCTTCATAAAATGTTGATTGACGAAAACAAGCATGTAAAGAAAGATGGGGACACTTTTATCAAATTGAATTGTTATATTGTATCGTATATTAATGACATAGCATTACTTTTATAGGAATTTCATTTTTGTTAAGATATGTTTGGAAAACATCTTAAATACCTTTATCGCTATTACTCATTGGGCTATTGTAATATTTCCTATATTCATGTTTTATTTACGACTTCGGATCTAGTAATGCTGTAACTGAATTTTAAATTAAGAGAAGTTATATTTGTCCAAAACCCATGTAAAACTACGAGATACTAGTAGTTTCAGATCATTTTAGAAACAGTGCACAAACCAACATTCATATTCGATATCGAAGTAAAAAGAATATAGGAATCTTAATATCAATAAGGAAAATACTTCTATGAAGGGATTGGATTAACATATCATTAGCTTAATTATATATTATTTTTCAATTAACTTATTCGATTGTTCCTGGTATCTTCTAACTTTTTGACAAATCGACTGTATGAAATGAGTTTATAGTCCTATTAAAAGTTGGGGTTTTTTTTTGGTCCCCTGCGCAACGAGTTTCGGTGGACATAGAAATAGCGGGCGTATGTCCGCCCGGTTTTGTGAGCGCTCTCACGAGTACAGTTCTTGTCAGAATTTTTATAAAACTTATATCATAGGTTTATATCAGCATAATCTCGGACAGGTTCGAAAATCAGTACCGATTAACAATTTTCAAAGAGTTATGCTCTTGGAAATATTAATTATATTGAAAATTGCATTGTTGGCGCTCTCGTGTATACAATTCTTGCCAGATTTTTATGAAACTTATATCATAGGTAAATATTAGTAATGTCTCGGACAACTGCGAAAATCAGGGCCCATCGACAATTTTCAAAAAAGTTTTGTCCCTTGGAAATATCAGTTATATGGAAAATTGCATTGTTAGCGCTCTAATGTGTACAATTCTTGCCAGATTTTTAATTAAACTTATATCGTAGGTTTATATCAGCAATGTCTCGGACAACATCGAAAATCAGAGCCGATCGACAATTTTTAAAAGAGTTATGATCTTTAGAAATTATAATTGGATGAAAAATTGTATTATAAGCGCTCTCGTGTGTACAATTCTTACCAGATTTTTATGAAATCCTATATCATAGATTTATATCAGAAATGTCTCGGACAAGATTGAAAATCAATGCTGATTAACAATTTCTAAAGAGTTATGCCCCTTTGAAATATCAGTTATATGTAAAATTGCAATGTTAGCGCTCTAATGTGTACAATTCTTACCAGATTTTTATGAAACCCTATATCATAGGTTTATATCAGAAATGTCTCGGACAAATTAGAAAATCAATGTAGATCGACAATTCTTAAAAGAGTTGTCTCCCTTGAAAATATGAATTATAGCCCTCTCAAGTGTACAATTTTGCCAGATTTTTATCAAATTCATATCAAGGTTTATATCACCAATTTCGAAAATCAGTGCTGATCAAATATTGTACAAGAGTTATGCCCTTGGAAATAATAATTATATCGGATATTGCGTTGCATTTGCACTTTAGCCTTCATTTCACTAACCTTAACTAAGATATTTATAAAAAAAAAGTTTTTTTTTTTGTTATTGCCCTTAGAAAGATTATATATGTGCAACGCAGGTGACATTGAAGCTCTGTTCTTTTATTCATTGCTGTTGATGTAAATGGAGTTATAAAAAATAAAATGCTTTCATGTTGGTGTACACGCCGTGTTTAGGCAACTCTATTTCTTTTTTCTTACAAAATCAAATATATTCAAGTGATTAGCTCCACTACTGCTTTAATATACTATAAGATAAAAGACCTTTTTTCATTTTCAAATATCATAAAAGTGCTTATGTGCAGCAACATTCAAGCAGCATATGCATATGGAAACACATATTCCAGAAGTTACGATTTTCCAAGACTTGTGCTGCCTACCGCTTCTTTCTTGATAAAGGATTGTTGCTGAACCAAAGATTCTAAATGGTCAAGTTTAAGTCATCTATAATCGTATTTTTACTTGCAATCATGCAAAACTTGCCAATTTTTTAGTGCAAAAGACCATTAGTCATTTAAAAACTCCCAGTTCGCTCTCTCAGTATAACTATTCAATATTCTTTTTCATATTTTAATGTATGAATACTTATTTCTTTTTGAAGAAATGAGTCGCTGCGATGATGGTGGTGTTTATTGTGGAGACGAAGACAGTTCCGACGATAATGTCTGGTGTTGTTGTCCGGGTGGCATCAAAAAGAAGAAGGTTATCAACCAAAGTAGCATTGAAAATGCGTGCGCAACAACAACTGCCGAAGCAAATCAAAAGAAAAAGAAAGAAAAGAAACCGAAGCCAGATTATGAAGGAGGCCTTTTTTAATTCTGATACCAAGTGAAATTTTTTTTGAAATATTGCTTCGTTTTATGCAGTGAAATATATTTTGAAGATAGAACACTGTATGTTAACTTGACAAACTGAATGCATGCTTTTAATCTTTTATTAGTTATAAGTATTTATGTATTATTGGTGGTTTCGTAGAAAAGCATTGACAAGTGGTTAATGGATTGAACATGTAGATATTTCCAAATCTTCCAATACTCAATTCAGATTCCAAATAAAAAGAAGGTGTACTGTCGAAGGATAAAATGAGAATAAAACGTAAAAAACATCATCCTGTGACGTAGTTATTTGGTCCATAAGATCATTATAATTAAACCAACAACGTATTCTTTTGATACTTATACTCGTTATCATGAGCTAAAATAGTTAGTGCCAATTTCCTTTTAATTTATTTCCCACCAACGTAATTTTTATTATATCATTCAATATTTCCTTAAATTTAAATAATGTGTATTCTGAGTTGCTAACAAATTTATGACGTACCTCTCGACTTGATACTCTTTATTTCTAAAGTTAGATACAACCTGATAGATTTTAAAATTTCCAAACATTGAATTTGAAGGACATTCATAACCTACGAAACAAAAAGAAATAACACAAATAAGAGCTTTGTGGTAGTCTTTCAGAAACGAAATTAAATCATTTTGGCTAACTCTGTCGTTCGATGCAAACTTTTTTACAAAAGAATGTAAAATTTGCTTTAATATATAAGAATTGTCTTCAACTTTGATTTTTTTTAGATAAATAACATATTGAAGTACTGCATATAGTACATTTCACTGAAAATCCTTTGGATATATTATCTAGTCTCCTTGAAATTCAAACTCCAGTAGTTTTTAACACCTTTTAAATTTTGACAATTGAAGAGAAACAAATAAAAAGGAAGAAGGTCTTACCATTTTAATGAATAGACGGCAGAGTTTCTTTTTGGGATATTATAGAACTGGTATATGTTTTATTCAGTTTATTCACCTCTGTACTACCCGATGTTTTGTAGAAGGAAAGACAACTCTCATTTCCTTACGTATCATAATTCGCTTCTAACGTTTGATGTAGATTATAATGTTTCTTGTGTGTATTTCTCTAATAAAGATTCTACCAGCCCGATGAATGTTTACTGTTCAACACCTTCACAAGTAGTTTAAAAAGCAAGAATCGGCAACCATGATTAGATGGATGCTAATGTGAATACAAATTCTTCATATTCTTGCAGCAAATCAATTTAATTACGAGTTTTATCAACCTATTTAAGGGATTGTAATCAGATGAAAACAAAACGTCTGATATATGATATGTAATAAACGAGTGATTCCTGTACACATTGTGTTTTCTTCGTTGCAGGAAAGAAATTGTTTTGAACAACCTCAATATTTTTAAAAAGATCTCGCTTTACATTATAGTAGAGTTGACAACTGCAGGGAATTTACAAAACGCTTAAAGTGTCCCGCGTCTGAAAATGAGACATGGGAAAACAAGATTTAAAAACATTAAATGAAAATAACACTATTAATTTCACGCGCTTATGTGGATTTACCTTCTTCAAAGACGCTCAAACCCAAATATTTGAAAGCCGAGGAGATATAAGACCTAAACCAGTGAACATTTAGCCTAAAAGATAAGCCTAATGTTTTAAACCATGAAGCGAAATTCTTCTTGTCGCCGTGAAATACAGTTTAAGTGGACACGCAATAAGAAATCTAGAACACCTCACCGTACATTTTTAATGTTCTTTCAACCCCATAAATATGTCAGCTTAAGTTATAACGATTACATATACACATGTAAGCAAATCTCATGTGCTTTGTTTTTAACTATAAACAAGCCAACCACTTCTATTGGCAACAACAATCCATCTAGGAATTATACCAGTAGAAAATATTAACACTATTCATAGGATTATTAGTCTGAAACAAAACGTATACGTTGTAACAGTATGCTTTTAAAACTAAAAGAGAAGATATCAAAGGCCAACCAAAAGTCCAACAAAACAGGCACCACCATGCAATAACTAAACATTACAAAGAAAACCACACAATAACTAAACATGACAAAGAAAACCACACAATAACTAAACATTACAAAGAAAACCACACAATAACTAAACATTACAAAGAAAACCACACAATAACTAAACATTACAAAGAAAACCACACAATAACTAAACATTACGGAGAAAACCATACAAAAAATAAACATTACGGAGAAAACATTACAATAACTTAACATTACGGAGAAAACCATACAATAACTAAACATTACGGAGAAAACCATCCAATAACTTAACATTACGGAGGAAACCATACAATAACTAAACATTACGGAGAAAACCATACAATAACTAAACATTACGGAGAAAACCATACAATAACTAAACATTACAAAGAACATCATGCAATAGCAAAACATTACAAAGAAAGAGAAATATTGAGCAACACGAACCCCACCATATGTATCATCCGTCGTGATGCTATAATACATTTGAAAAGTACTCTTTCCATTCGGAATAAGTTCATAAATTCGTAATACTACAGTTTTTCGAGTTATTATCAACAGGGGATTTAATTTTTTGAGATAATTTCTTTTTGAAATATCTAATTAAAAAACAAAGTATGTATTGTACTTACGTTAAAAACTGATAAATAATGATAAACCTACGAATATTTATTTTCAAGGAGAATGATAGTTTACGACCCGGAGCTAATCTAAGTCAGGTACATGTTGTTGGAATGCAAAATATAGGTTATAGCAACTGTGTTAGTCTCTAATGAATAGACTTCATGGAATTCTAATAGATTTCTTAAGTTCAACTTTGTTTTTCGTTTTTTTTTTTTACTACTGGTTACAAATTGAAATGTCATAATCTTGTTCCCTATGTAGGCACTCAACAGCATTCAAATAGTCTTGTAGGCATTAGGTAGACAACAATATCATTTAAGTAAAAGGAAAACCGAACAGACTATAAATTGACAAAATAAAACACAACCAACAGTTTGTACTACACTTCACATAACACTAAAAACTGATCCAACACAAACTTGGGTGTTATGGAAGGCTAATTAGTTACTGTTCAACTACTGACAACGGCCGAGTTTTTCTAAATACGTTGCTGTATCATATTCGTTGATTTGGCATCACACATTAGCAGATCGGTTAATGTCTCTTATCTAACCTTCAGATATCATTAAATTCATAAAAACTGATCAAAATTATCAGACATGTTTTACCTCAGACATAAGACTCACCAGTAATGCTCGTATGAAAACAATTGGATTGCCAAATCAAATTAAAAGCTTAAAAGAGCATTTATAACCGAAAATTCCGAAAAGTAATGCCAAATACGGCTTAGGCAATCTAGAAAAACCTAAGTGTCTTGATCATTTCAATATTTTATCAACTGTAAATTTACAGAAACTGAACATATCAATAATATTTCATGTCCGAACTAATGCTGACTACTGGGCAGGTGATACCCTCCCGGAAAAACGTCAGTGGCGTGGCTCGGTACTTATACATCCCACCATTGTGTTATTGTCATATGGTCGTTTTTTGTATTCTTGTCTTTCATTTTTGCTTATGTGCTTTGTCTATATGCCATTTTGTTTTTCTTTGTTGACATATTTGTTTGTTTGTATAGTGATTAAGATTATAACACAATGTTGACTGCTGTATCCCTATTTTTGACAATTTTTACCTATTATGTCTGTTTGTATTGTTCACACATTGTTGTCAATATATTGGAATTTTATGCGACTGTCATACAAGTGAGAGGTTTAGCTAGCTATAAAACCAGGTTTAATCCACCATAAGGAAATGCCTGTACCAAGTTAGGAATATGACAGTTGTTTTCCATTCGTTTGATGTGTTTGAGCTTTTGATTTTGCCATTTGATTAGAGACTTTCCTTTTTGAATTTTCCTCGGAGTTCAGTATTTTTATGATTTTACTTTTTATACGAATACGGAAATAAAAAAACGGTTAGTCTTATTTTGGGGTTACTGTATAAATCCTTAAACGGACAGTCATCGTTCTTAAATTGAAGGTCGTAACGAAGCGGAATTTATTTCTGTTTAGTAGTTTTATTAACTGTAACAATTGTATATTTGCTTTATACTATACCGAAGAGCAAGGTACATGTATCTTAATTTTTCAGTTCTTTCGTATAATGGAATCAGCTATCGAGTACAAGCATTTTAATAACTTATATATTTTTATCCAGTTACAAATTAGATTTTATTTCTGTACAAATCCTGATGTATATCTAACCATTACAGTAATTAAGTGCCATATGGCCTCAATTATTTTACAAGTATGCTTATTTGTCAATCAACACATGTTTATCAACGTGATTTTTAGTAGTTTTTGCAATTTTTCATTTATTCAAATTTGTCGTTAAAGTGCAAAAAACTTGATGTCAATAATGTATAACTGTGTCTCAATCAAGACAAATAAATATATTCTTTTATATTTGCGAACTTTCTGTTTCAAGAATAAAATATGTATTTATTTAAGTATTACTTAATAGTATTTGTTTTTAGGAAAATATCCCTAAATTCCAACTTATGTACTTCTGAACCTGAATAAATGTGTGTGAAATTCCGTTCAAAACTAACAGTGTATTTATAGGACAAATGAAAGACAACCTTTATGTTCTATTAAATCAAATTCTTTTCAGAAATATTATATATTGTGAAACCTTTCTATGTTTCCCTTTTCAACAAGGATTTAAAACTGCTCCTGCCTTCCGCCTAGCATTTTGAAAAACAAATATGATGCACAACAACACACGACAATCACTAAAATTATCGAAAGACATATGCATAATGAGGCACGGCTAAACCAGCCCACCACCGCCCAACTCAGGACAGATGTGTGACAACCCAAGAACAAGCTATACAAATTTTGGAAAAGGGCTTGACTTTTCAGATCGGTTCACAGCTTAGCTTAAAAACAACAACAAAAAACACGAAAGACACAAAGTACTGATCTGAGAGTTTTCACATTTACTGAACGCTACTTCAAAGTCAAAACATATATTTTGACATCAAGCATCAATGAAGAGACATTAATTGTTAATATGCTTATCTTTTACAGTAAAATTAGCACAGTAAATGTTAGCACTTCAAATCTTTCAACTTATACGTATTTTTCTATAATGCAAAACAGAGTGCTTCGAATTCAGGCATACTTTTTCGCATTATCATCCCAAAACTTTGTTTGTTTAAGGAAAGAACAAAAACATAATGACCCAGAGTTATGTAAAAAGTGCTTCTCAAAAAAATCATCAGAAAGTACCAAGACCTAATAGATAAATGTTAATTGTCTAATTCATAAATAATACAGGATGGTCTTGAGTTATCGATTCTATGTACTGACGTTGTGTTTCATTTTATTAACTTTTCAGTTGTCCCCTGTTTTTTAAAATTTTTTTTTTTTTTTTTTTTTGGTATTTTTATACTCCTTTTCGTCGAATGACACTTGACGTTGCTCGGTATTTGTACATCCAGTCCTCGTGTTTTGGCTTTGGGCGGCCAAGGCTTGAAATTCCTTCAAGGCATGAGATTTTATACTGTATACCCCTGTGGATATATTTTACTTAATCTGTCGTTTATCCGGAAACATTATATGTCGTTATGTTTTACTATACTATGGTCTATCAACGACAAAAAACTTATTTTATTGGCGTCTTTGTTAGATTTATTAGTAGGTTTGTTTGAATTTTTAATGCAGTTGTGTCGTATGTCTGTGATGTATGTTTACACAGTGTTGGATGCCTGATCCCAATACCTGTCATGTTAACCAAGTATATCTGTTTGGGTTGCTCACCCAATTTTGCCAATATAACGAAGCTATTAACAACTGTCATACAAGTGAGATATAGGCTAGCTTTAAGATTTAAGACACCATTTACGTCGGAAAATGCCTGTAGCAAATCAGGAATTTCTATTCGTTCCGTTGGATGTAAATTCAGGTAGGAGCTTCGAATGCATTAAATTCAAAAATTGTTATTTTTATTTTTTGTTTTTTTTTTTATAAAAAGTAAAAAGTAAAAAGTAAAATAACAAAAATACCGAACTCCAAGGAAAATACAAAACGGAAAGTCCCTTATCAAATGGCAAATCAAAAGCTCAAATACATCAAACGAATGCTTAGTGGTATCTTATAGTCTCAGCTATATTATTAAAGTGTTTGTATAATTGAAAATAATTGATTGTTTTATAGCATATATATTTATATTTACTGAACAGAAAACGTTGCTTCAATATTCTTATAAAAAAAACTGCCAAATTGCGACCGTAACGATTATGTACTGTCTATTTCAGTCACTGATCTTTCTTATAAATCTGTTGGAGTTATAACATACTGCTAAAGTAAAGTCAATATAATAAAGATATACTGCGTCAAACGTATCAATTGAAATATGTAAGCTCAAAACGTATTGATAACTGGTATATAACTGCTCATGGGTGGGAAAAGAGCATCGCTACTTTTTCATAGACCCTGGTGTGAAGTCGTCAATTTCAAGAAAAGGATATTTTATTATGAAATAAACAGAACTACTAGAACCATTTTAAAAGATGCTAAAATTATTCGGCTACATATGAATACGAAAACAAATCAACCAGTAGAATTATTACCCAGTGGAAAACATAGAGTGTCTCAAAAGAAATATCAATCAAGCTTAAGAAAGCTTATATTTGATTTCAATAATAAACAAAAAAGGTGCAAACTAGCACGTAACACAAATTTTTTTTAAGTACGTCATGAGTTTTGACAGCCCACAAATTATCAACAAAAAGGTTGACCATCAAACACTAGGAATTCGTAAAAACATGCAACCTCAAACATTGAAAAGATTGAAAAAGTTAAAAGTTCACGCTCTTAATGTGAATCATATGCCCATAGTCTTTTCTACTGTCAAGACTTAGTTGACAAGAGTTTCCTCAATTTTTTCACTCTTTACGAAAGGAGTCTATATTTTCAGCTGCGGAATAACTACATTGTCTAACTCATATTGTGATCCGAAAAGTGTTAATGTTTGAGGATTTGTAATCATTTTCCTCAATTTTCATCGATGTCGACGTTGAAATATCAAAACAGGAAGTGTCATTCGAAGACAAACGTAAAAAGATACGAAATTTGCGAAAAGAAATACGGATGTCAAATAAATATCTTTACATCTTTGAATAAAGAATTTAAAGACAAAAGAGTCAACAAATGCTTGTTTCCTCGAGGAAAAATGATGGATTCAAGTTTCTAGATCGATGAGTATTGCCAACTAAAAATTTATCAAAATTGTAATGTGGTTAGTAGTGAATAGAATGTTTTTAGACAAAAATGTTTGGAAAACGCAATAGAACGATCGTTCGTATTTGTGTTCTTGATAGTTTTTCTATCGGGAAACACATACAATTAAAATTAAGATAATAAGTTAGATGAAATTGAAAATGAATAAAAACAATACTGTGCATACAGAGTTTATAAAAAATCTTAGATACATGATTTTTTTTATTAGTTGTTATTGGCTTTGATCTAGCTGTTAGTAACTGTGGGTAAGCTTAGATCTGTACTTGGTGCCTTTTTTGTTGTGGCGATGTATAAATACCCTGCCACGTCCGGTCTGTTTTTGTGTTACTTTTTTTTCTTTGTATCGATCTAATGAGTTCAGCCTATATTACTGTTTTTATAGTTTGTCCATTTTTTGTGCTGTTATCCCACTGTACTGGGTTGTGGGAGGGTTGGGCGACGTGAAACATGTTTAACCCTGCCACGTGGTTGTCGTTTGTTGTTGTATATCATATTTGTTTTTCGTTCATTGTTTTGTACATAAATCAGGCCGTTTGTTTTCTCGTTTGAATTGTTTAACATTTGTCATTATCATTGGCAATCATTCCACATCATCTTTTTTTTAGCTATACGTCAGACGTAGAAAATATTTTGATTGCAGTGGGAAAGTATCGTTGTGGACGTTACGGTCATGCGACGCATTTTAAGCTAGAAGAAACACTGGAAATATATTTGAAACAGAAGAAAGATATCATACCACTGACGATCGCTACTTGCCTAGCTGATGCCATATGCACATATATCAGATATCAGCCAAAAGCAGGTACATAACATAGGAAAAGAAAATGAAATTTAGAGATGTTACATTTTCCCAAGTTCATAACAACCATATCGGTTTAGATATTGTGGTAATAGCATTGCATTTAATCAAATGGAACAAAAATCATGAACAGGGTCAAAGTAATTAGTTGTCAAATGATGATCTTTTAAATTTGTTTCTTTCCAATGCATGATAAAAAGAAATTATCATGATGTTAAGCCCATTGAAAACTTTGAGTATACTCTTATGGTTTAATTGAAGGTCCAAGAGCTTTTGATGTATTGTAGTGATCAAATGACAAAAAAGTCATCTCCAAACAAATTACTGATGATATCCCTTTAAAAGAGATGTGTAGGATACCAAAGGGACATTCAAACTCATATATCGAAAATAAACTGACAAAACACATAAAATACATGATGACCTTAACAAAGACATGCATAAAATCTCATTAAAGATACAAGGCTTATCATTTAATACGTAAGAATGGCTCGTTTTATCTATATAAGGCTCATCGGTTGTACATGAATCAAAACAGTTGGAAGGCCAAATAAGATCAAGAAGTTAAAAACGCATTAAAAACTAAAAATACCAAAGGTGTGTCAAATCTAGCTAAGGCTGTTAATGTATGGGTAGAAAAAAATTTCACAATTTAGTACGCCTGACGCGCGTTTCTTCTACACAAGACTCATCGGTTGAGATAAAAAAAAAAAGGGGGGGGGGGCAAAAATACAATTAACACCTATTTCACTGTCTACTAACCTTACATATATTTCAATGTCTACTAACCTATCTTAATTTCCAAATCGATACTTGGTCTTTATCAAACCCCTTTTGTTTTAATCATGACATTGTTAATTGCTTATTAAGCATAGCAATATTGCCTGTAATTTCGTCCAATACTTGGTATATATCAATACCAATATTTGTTTTTAATTATAAGATTGTAAATAACTTATAAAGGCGAATCCAGTCTTATCCTTGTTTAAAATATCAACATGAAAAATCACAATAGTAAGATTTATTCGTAAATATTTTGTATGAAATAGTCTACACCACAAATAAAAGAATGTGTAAAACATATTTTTAACAGTACGGGGTACCAAACAATTTAATATTACGTTCTTTGCAAAAATAACAAACATGAGCAAGTTTTGCCCAAATAAATTAAATATTTCTTAACACCACAAAGAATGTAGAATGTAAGTAGTACAATGGGTACTTTACCAGTGTACTTTACCCGCCAATCAAATTATGCTCAGCTACACTACAGATGTAACAATACAGATATTGGTCCCTTTTTAACTATACACTCTGACAAGAGACATATATAAGCGGTACTCAGTAGTGAAACAAGTTTAAAATATATTTCATTTAAATATCCACTTTAAAGCATGAACAATACCATTAAATTTACCATTATTTAGTTCGAATAGACAAAATTATCTCTCGGAGTTCGTTATATAGTTCTAGCCCGAGACATATAAAGAAATACAAATATGCTGATGTTTTAGTTTTGAATGGATGAGTATAAAGTCTTATGAAAGTCGTTGAATAAGTATAATTTTTTCCGTATAAAATTCAAACATTTATGAGCTTTGAAATAGTCATTATAATGCTATGCTACTGAGATTGGAGGAATAATGAACTACAAACACATATATTATTGTCTTCACTCAACCATGTATAAAAAAGAAAATTTCAAATTAATAATGTACTAGTACATACCTAATAAACAAAAGGTTTTATTAAAACATGCATTTTGGAGTCAAAATACTTACAAACCACATCACACCTTATAAACAAAAGAAATGCACAGGTCTCAAACACAAATCTACTGGAATTCGTAAATATTATCATTTCAAAACACTTTGTAGAGAATTTATTTTTCTAACCCTCCATTCTGTTACATGAAATACAATGAATATAACGTGCCATCACTACTAATGTAGGTGATCAGAAATTTTAACAAAAGTACAACACACAATGAAATAAACGCTGAGTCTGTTAAATACAATTCTACAGACTAGGCTAGACGTTATACAGCATTCGATGTCTTCATGTCAAGTTCCAAAAAAGTTACAAGATAATTTATTTCCTTTACAAATATTCATTTTATGGAACTTGTTAAAGAGGTCTATCATTTGTAAAACTACAATTTGACAATTTGACACATTTGAACATACTTGTCATTAATGCATTCCAAAATTATCTAAACAAAAGTAATATATCAAATTGAATAATAATCTGACGAATATTTATTATTTTTTCAATTGCAATATTTGAGGTTTTTTTTAAATAAAAACTTTAGGTTCTTTTGTTCCCTAGATACTATATCATAAACGTTTTCAATTTTGGCCCTCTTCCAAATATTAACAACAGTTTATTAAAGCTTACGTGAACGGCTGAATATAATTAACAGAAGTTGTTGTTAATGAATAAAATATACACAATAGCTCCATTATTCGAGCAAAGTTTTAAATATTTGAGCGTTAAGTACTATGTTAATGAAATTGGTCTCCATATTACACTTGATGTCCAATTTAAACGATTAACAATTATATAGTTTATGTATTAATTTCTGCTTGGAAGGTAGATATGTAAAATTATACTCGTACAAATAAAGTTTTGAAATATATATAAATGTATATAAAATAGATATGTAAAATTTACATTTTTCTGAATATTCCTTGAAGACCTTTTAAGAATTCTACAAATGAAATGCACAAGTTCTTCTAACCCGCATCTTCAGCTATGCGCATTGTTGAATAAAGACAGAAGATATCAGGCCAAGGAATTTACGTATTTAACTTTATCTGATGTCAAGGCAAAAGGGAAACAAATTGCTTCAAATTTCTTGAAATGCGGAATCTTTTATATGAGCAAATCGGTCTATATTTAGTTCGTACGATATTCATTCACCTTTGAAATAATAACCTTCAGATATATAGAAATCGTCTTTTAGGTAATATGTGTACAAGAAAAACTGAATTAATTATACAAAATATTCAAGATAGATCATCCAAAGCCAAATGTGTGTCTCCCAATAAGCTTGTGTGACTTAAAAAATAATTGATATGTGCATTTTTCATCCCAAGGGATATTCTCAATTCAGTTTGGTAAAATTCTTTTACGACTCCCCTTCGAAAAGTATGATTGGTCTTTATATTTCATGATAGGGGAGCATTTTAAAATTTAATATAACCAATATTCTTTTCGAAATATGACTTTTATAAAAATTTAAAACAGACAGTAATGTGAAAAATGAAGCTTTATTCATGTGCATTAGACTTAAACTGACGATTTGTAAGCCCTTAATAGTGCAGAAGCCAATAGAAGGTATATTTTAATTAACGTCAGTGCAAGCTTTTAGCAACCAATTCATAATAAGAATTACTATGAAAGGTGACAGCTTAGAGAAACAAAGTTAAATACATTTGAAAAAGAACCTTTTGATGAGTTTGATGCACTGTTAATATTACAAGTAATTAGAACACGTTACTGGACTACTTGATCAACACAAATATTTGTAATAATGTCGAGACAAATTGGAATATTTCATAAAAAATATACTTTGAAAATAATTATGTCCATATTATGATATTGCACTGATGAGCAAAAATAAAAAAAATGATCAATGGGATAGATTTTGTAAATAACAAATCATCATGAAATAGCTCTGCTTCAATCATTTAAGGTATTAAAATTTTCCACACTAACGATGTTTTGCAAAAGTTGAACGACATGACATTTATCTGTATGTGTGTCAAAAATAATGTTCAAAACAAAGCTGTAAAATGCTTTAGTATTAATATTTCTCTAACTATACAATAAAGTTGAACTTATATTGTTCAAAGACCGTATCTCAAGTTTTGGGCATTTGAAGATATCGAGGTCAAGATGATATCGAATGTGATGTCATTTTAATATGTAACCAAGCTAGATAAAAATAAAATTAATAAAGAAATCAGCTGTCAATAGAATCAGTTTAATTAAACTAAAGTATTAATTGCTCCAATAATGACTGATCATTGGAAGACAAACATATTTGTATTATTGCTTTTACGCTTGTTAAGCCATATAAGGATTTGGCTTATTCAAATTTATGAATAAGTGTTCAGAATAAAATACAATAAAACAAGTATATATCTGATACTTGTTAAATATTGTACATGAGAATGTGTGTTTAATTTTTACATTGTTGTTTTAAAACAAACAATCAATTAAGATGAAGATCCATTCGTCATTTCAATAATGAACGGTAAATGGTTAGACAGTTGACAAATGTAATTCTTGTAACATGTGTTTTACCAACATGGTTTCACGAGATTTACTTAGTAAACCCCCCAATTGAAAGTATTGGCATACAGGAAGTAGGTGTCTGACATCTCCAAAAAGTGGTCAAAAGTTATAACTTATCACTGTCAAAACTGAAGTCATTCTGTTCTGTAAGACCTGAGAAATAATTGTTGAACGAATGGACAAGGTGAATGCAATAAAGAACCCATTCCTAGAATGGAGAATAATTTCAGCTCATATCTGTTATACAAAATAACGGACATTTTAAAACTATTCCTTCTGAAATGTCTGAAACAGCAGGGATTAAACATAGCTGCTGAATACACAGACCTGCTCAATTACTTCATAGGAAGAGACATAAATATATCTAAACACCACTTATTGTATAAATGCGTGATAATTGTTTCACTATATAAACCAACGCATATTCTTATTCATATATAAAATTTTGGTTAAGACCAAAATTTACATTCAAGTCTTAATTCCGATTTAAAAGTATGGTACATAGTTAATATTCTTCATTTTGTTCTTAAACAAAAAGCATCTGTTATCTTTCAAATGTGGTTAAAATGAACCAAGAAATATGCATTCTTTTTCATACCTAGACGTCAGATGAATAGATGAAATATAATTAACTAACCTCATTGAAAAAATGTAATCTCTCGAAAAAAGTGGCACTTATAGAAAACACTAAATTTATCTGTATAAATAGCCACCTTGAATTTACTGAAATGAGGACAAATCACATAATTTTCTAGTTATGTCCATTTCACTAAATCATTTTAATGAAAAACTGTTATGAATTAATAAATATATCGCTGAGACTTATCAAAACATAGAGATACCCGTTTGTTGGTAAGATAGCGTTGATTGCAGGAAACACAAACCGTCAGCTAAATATGACACGACAAATGACTTTTTATTTATGAACCAATGATATTTTGGGATATTTTATTCATTGTGATGTTCCCCCGTTTTAAATTGTTATTATATTAACTGTCATCTGGGAAGACAGTTTTTTTCCTTTCTAATTTTCGATAGTTCAAACAGTGCGTCGGACGGGAACAACAGAAATTTGAAGGTAAAGTTGATTTTGTACACAACATTATCAATATGTAAACGTTGAGTTCTGCAACTATAACTTACACGCATAAGTTGAAGTCGCTTCTTCTTGCACTGACAATATCATCATGCTATTTTTCAAATTTATATTAACAACAAATAAAACATTCCTAATATTTGTTAATGATAGAAAAGTGACAATTAGTTCAATCTTGAACTAAAAATTTATTACACATATAATGAAAACAAAGGGTAAATTACCATCAAGATGAGTGAAGCTTACACTGAATAAGTTCAGTCAGGTTACTGATATGGTAAAATATTATATGGCATTTTTTTTATTATGATATGATTATTTTTTTGACTGTTACAATTCAATTTTTACGGGTTGTAATTTGTTGAAATTCCTTTGAACAATAAAATTTAAATGAAGTAATATGTCTTTACCAAATAAATAAGTATATATGTCAATTTACGTACTTTTAAATGAAGTCTTTGATCATTCACACTATTTTCCAATCTTTGGCCAAAATGACTATATGTTGACATTCCACAAATCGTTTGCCAATATCAAAAGCAGTGTATTAATTGAGGGTATATTTTTCTTTCATGTTGTATTTTCTGAGACTGACTTTATACAGCTAATCTTAAATATGACTAATATACTCGATTTGTATCCTTTTCATTTTTAAAACAAAAATATAAAAAGATTCGTCAAAAGAATTGAAAGTCTGTCAGCCGAATAATGTGCAATTCAGTTCATTTCTATTATTAAAAATATGTGATATTAACTGTGCTTAAATACGTCTCTTAAGTAGACAATGCTTTTGTAACGTTGATGTCCAGAAAGTAATGATTAATACGAGGTTTGAAACACCAATTGTTGTTGCAGCATCGTGTGAATTAACATCGTAGGTGAAATGAACTAAACTTGCATGTGCATGAATTGTTCTGATAAAATTTCAATATTTCACTAGGATACCTGGATAGTATTTCTAGTCTACACGATCATAACAGTATATAATGTCATATCTTCATATTGCTGTCTCGTCAGTAGTTTTGAATTTTACTACACATTACACATGTTGTGAATATGTAACATTGAAGGATTTAAGTTAGCCTAAGAATATGATATTTGTGTTTATTATGTTGGGTTTGACAAAAACAATTACACATGAATAAAGTGAGATGTGGGGTAAACATTGTTCGTTAACTCCAATAATTCAAATAAAATAATTTAACGTTATAGGTTTTTTTTATCTATTCACAATCACTACAAGTATAATTAAAGAACATTGATACTAGTATATCAGAGTGCTTTGCGTCATATCAAATTTTCAAAAAGACCTCACACAAAGACAACTATTTGGTAGGTTTAATGGTAATAAAATCGTTCTATCACTTGCACATACAACACTGGCTACCAAGGTGATGTATCCTACAAAAATAGTTCAAAATCATCTTAAGATTCGAATATTACACATTCTAACAAAATCAAACATTCACAAATTCAAACAAATAAAAATAATACATCAACATACAAGAGAAAACTTATAAGCAATGTCCATTTAATATATTGTTGAAAGTACAGTAACATACATATAAATTAATAGTAAACCTCAAATAGTTGTTATAGAGTTGTATCTATCCTATTGGAATGTGAATATTCAATTACCGTATAAAAAACTTTATGATAGTTTTACCTACTATGCATTTCTAAAAATACTTTAGGTTAGTTGAGAGCTTTCAAAGATGATTGAAACATTGCAGATAATCAAAAACTATATTAATTTGAAATTGCACATGACTTTATTATTTTCATTCCTTTAGTTTTGCCTGCAAACTAATACGTTCCCAGTCTTCGCCTAAAACTACATGTTTTACTTAAAATGTCAATAAATAAAAAATGAATATTAGCTATTCACGGAACAAAACAGAGAGAAGTGTATTTAAAATAGTGGAAGAAAAAAAAGTGTATTTTGTATATATATATATTACATTTGAATATTGTAACTGTTGAAACATTTGAAAATTAATACAGTTATACCTCACTTGAAACATTAACATTTTTGTCTTTGCAACTTTAACATTTCAAGTGACCTACAGCAAACACACTTATTATTGCATACATTAAAGAAATATGCACTTTAAACAAAACGAGATTTTACTTATAATGCTGCAATTTTACCTTAATAACAGAATATAACAATAATTGATTATATATATAAAACATTATAAAACGTGAGTTGTTGACATGAATTTGTACAGGATAATCAGTTTCACCTTTTCCTGATTTTACTCCATACTTCTACATGCAACTTTAAATTGAACAGCTCTATTCAAGCATTGTAAGTTGTAATTTTTAACAATAGTTATTGTTTTCTTTAGATCAATATAAATTGTTCAATTCATAAAGATCAGTTAATAAAATTTAAGTTTTTGACTTTGATTAAGATTTCCTTTGATGACAATAAATGTGATATGGATAGTGTACATACTAATAGGTCAGAAAAGCACCATAAAAAGAAATCAATTATGAAAGACTATGTTTTCTGGACAACTTATGCTAAAAACATTGAATAGAAACATGTTTTTTATAAATGGTGTAACTGTTTTGGGGTAACTACAGTTTCATTTTAATAAAAAGGTATACAGTAAAATAAAATATTGCACAAGTCCGGAGAAAGAAAACACATTGCACAACAATTGAACATTTATCATTAATTGGTTGAGACTATAAACATAACAAGTATTTTGTACAGAGATTGAAATCGAAAGTTGTGGGTCATATGAGTATTATTAAAGCCAAGTTCGTGGTACTTAAGACGGCTTTTCAGACACATATAAACTAAACGTCGCACACATGGCTCAGTAACAACGAACATATCACAAAATTTCCAACAAAATTATTTTGTAAAAATCTTTGTTGGCAATCCAAGTTGTTCGATGACGGAATATTTTTTTTAAATCAACAAAATCATTCCGCACTTTGATTGGATGAGCAAAGGATTCATCAATCTAGATGGCACCATTCCAATAATTCACATCTTTCATTAGATATCCAACAACACAGCACTAATTTATCATGTGACACAACTTTGATTTGACCTGTAGTGAATTTAAAATTTATTAAATTTTCTAAGGTTCAAGATAATTGTGACTCTTCTAGTAGTTTTTTATACATTTGAGAATTAAGAAATCGTGGATAAGAATCTCGATGCATTAGTGTGTATATTTGTAGCTGTGCTTCATCGAATGTATGCGGTGTTGGATCAACCATATTCCTATTTATAACTTCTCGTACACGGGAATCTAAGCTAACCTGCAACATATGAATTAAAATAAAACTAAGTAAAGTTAAAAACAAAACAAAACAAAATTTGTCCACAAAACAGCAGTCAGCACTTCTGTGTTGACATGAATTATCATTGATGTGGCCATAATTATATATTAACTTAGCTATATTTGATAAAACCTTTCGGAATTTGGGTCGTCAATGCTCTCCAACTTCGTACTTCATTTGGCTTTTTATCTTTTTTTGATTTGACCGTCACAGATGAGTCTTTTGTAGACGAAATGCGCATTTGTCGTACAAAATTGCAATTCTAGTATCTATGATGAGTTTATTGATTAATAGCGGATCTCTGCTCCTTTCTGTTAAGTTTTTCACAACTTTTATGGACTTGGGACGATTTGGAGCTTGTTATTTTGCAAAGACGCAGGTCTATTTAATTGACCAGCTTAATTTTATATTAATGGGAAACTTCCACAGGTGAAATCAGGATATTAAGACTTGAAGTTTTTTTTTTAAATTGAGATGCTGCAAGACGTGTCTGTATTTAAAACTTTTAGTCGGTATATTTGTGGTTAAGGTACAAGAGATGTGAGCTATTGTTTTCTTTCGTCCAAAATATAGTGTTTGTTTGATGCTTAAATTTGAATCATTCTGTATTTTACTTTACGAAAGGTGAATCATCGGTAACTTGTTACAGTTTTCAAATTTTGATCTAGCAAAAACAACTCCTGTCTTTAAAACAATGAACAAACAAACGCCCAGATGCACATTAAATAGTTAGAGAAAATAACTAAGTTAACCAAGCTGACCATTTAAATTGAAACTTGGTCCGGTTTGCAATACAATTATCGATCTTGAAAGCTTAATATTTTCCTAAATATTACCTCTTTAGGTGAAAGTATAGATATATAATCTTCATATATTAATCTAGCCTTTTCTTCTACAATCTCTGGGTTTTCTTCCTTCTTGAGATCCTCACACGCTAACCAGAATAATATATTTTCTTCACTATATTCTGACTTTAAAAATTCTCTAAATGTCCTTCGTCCACCTGCATGAGAAACATGTATTTGATATTAAAAACAAACTTATGTCAAATGTTCGTGAGCACTGAGGCGGTATTGATTGCACTCAATTTATGTTGATAACTTAAAATTAAGCAAATTAAGCATCCTATTGAACCAACAAATTATTAAGACAATATTTGAAATTGAATTATTTCCCTTTGACAATTTTGAAAGCAGATAGATCAAGACCTGATTTACTACTTTCTGCAAGTTACGTTAATCATAATACAATGGTATTTGTTGACAAATATTTTAATAAACACGTTGGATACCTAATCATATATTTGTTTTTATAAACTGCTTGCCATGTGCATAGGTAAGATCAAAACAATATCCACCGCACTGCAATTTTGTGTATGTGCCACAAAACACAGGTAGAGAAGATGTTGAAATATAGCTATCAACCCAGTGCAATAGCGATTCGACTTTTTTCTGCCTACTTCTTACCACAGAAGTCAATCAGAATTACTGTGGCGTTTGGACCAGATGTTGATTTTTTTTATTTTACACAACTAATCTAGGCGATTTTGAGCGTTTCATAAGGAGTGCGAGATGGCAATTGTTGAAGATTCTTTTTTAACCACTAGATATCAATTTTAGTTACACTTTGGTTTTTGTCATTGGCTTTTACCCAAAATCCCTTTTTTCGTTTATAGATATTTCCTTTGTTCGTACAGCATATAAATATCACGATGCCACATTTTTAGGGATTATAATATTTGATAAACAAGAGGCTTCTAAATACCAAAGGAACATTCAAACTCATATCTCAAAAAATAAACGGACAACGCCATGGCAAAAAAAAAAGAAAAAGACCAAAAGACAAACAACAGTACACAAAATATAACATAGAAAACTAACGACTGAGCCAGACGAACCCCACCAAAAATCAGGGGTGATCTTATGCGCTCCGGAAGGGTACGAAGATCCTGCTCCACATGGGGTACCCGTCGTGTTGCTCATTTATGTAAAAACCCGATGACAAGTCTAATTTGGTAGATCACATTCGGGGAATAAGAGGACGGGATTGTGGCCCTACGATTGGAACATAGCCGTCGTCATCTGTGAAACAGATGTTCCATAACGGTCAACCAACTCGTGATGGCGTCCGTAAAATTTTCGAAGGGATGATTTCAACTTCAACACTTGGAACTCTTGGTTTAATAGCTTCCTTGTGAGTAGCAACCCTCTATCAAGGAAATCATGATATGAAACGCAAGCCCTGGAATATCGTATCAACTGGGAGATATATACTCTATATGCAGCTATCTGGTGTAATCGGGTGGAGTTACCATACCAGGGGTCGGTTTCACAAAATTGCTTACGACTAAGATTGAACGTAAGTCATGAAAAATTCAGTATACTTACGATCAATCTTAGTCGTAAGTTTTTTTGTGAAACCGACTCCAGATACCTACTATAAATTCAATATTTAAATCAACATGCATTAATGCCAATCCTGAACAACTGATGCAAGATTAATAAATGTGGTTCATGTAAATGTTATAGTACAATAGTTGAACAAAAAGTTAAAAGTTTTCATTATTGTAATTTCGATATTTTTTTTGTTTTCCCTATTATCCTGTAACTAAAGAACAAAAAGTTAAAAGTTTTCATTATTGTAATTTCGATAATTTTTTTGTTTTCCCTGTTATCCTGTAACTAAAGAACAAAAAGTTAAAAGTTTTCATTATTGTAATTTCGATATTTTTTTTGTTTTCCCTATTATCCTGTAACTAAAGGCTTTAAGAAACTTGAATCGCTCACCAGGAAAATTTAAACCTTAATTGCCAAATAGTAGATAATTTCTGACAAATTTAGCTTCGATAGCTTTCTTTTTATCAATCTTTTCAATTGTCAAGCCATTTTACCTTTTACTTTCTGAAGAAAATATTATTTAATTAAATTTGCCTCTGTTGCCCTGCTTATATCCCAATGAGACCAAATGAGGATCGTTTTTAGAGGACATTCCATTAATCATGAATGTCTGGTTAAAATCATACATCCTGTTGCAGAGAAAAAGCCATTACCCATTTGGATACGGATACAATTTCAACTATGTTCCATCTAAACACAAGGTTCGAGAAAATTTTTTTTTTTATATTGGCCAATCATAAGAAAGCTTTGTTGCCTTTATTTTAATCAATCCTTTACCAAATCAAATCATTTCACTTTTTTTCAGAAAAGAAGATTTTTTTTTTAATTTGGCAAATTAGAGAATCAATTCGTGCCAGTAGCAGTAAAGTTTTTCATCTGAGAACACGATCCTTATACCAATCCTGCAGAGTTTGCTTAGAATTTGATATGTGAAAATTATTCAAACGATGGACGGAAATGGACACTAAGTGATGGCAATTACTCACTTTACCTAAACTAAAAAGACACTTCATATCTGTACCAAAGGAATATTTCTAAAGAGGCTGGGTTCATGATTTAGATTTTCTTATCACATATACACAAATCTGTTATTTTTCTTGGTACCCGAGTATTGTTCATATAATACATCAAATAATAAAATGCGAAAGTTGACGTATTTTAACACTGATATCTAAAATAGTTAAAACTATTTGTTCTAAGTGTAAATGTGCAAAGTGCATATCAAATTATAATATACTACAGTTTAAAACAACATACAGTCTAATTACTTATACAAAAAAAAAATCCATTTAATTTCTGGTTCCTCTTGTTTCGTTTGTATTGATGATCCGACTTATTTTAAATGTTTGTTCATTGTATCCAAACTATTTTTTATACTTTATAAGGCACTATAAGCTTAAAAAACACATTAACGTGTTTCTCACTCTCAGGCACAGTAAACCTTAGAAGGATTTAGCTATTATTTTTAGGTTCCTTTTGGTCTGATAACTGTTTTAATTTTTCGGTTCTTATACATCCATGTCTTCCAAATACTTAAATAATTTTGAACGTTCCTGATGAAGGTAAATATAGAAAATCGCTTTGGACGCATAAAATTTGTGTTAAAAAAAAAGAGTTATTTCATTTTTTTCTAGATATATAATAAGAATGCAACCAAAGTAGAACGACTTGGTGATATGAAATAATAACCATTTTCAAATAAAAACATCTTGAATGAATGCATGAATGAAATAATTTAGTAACTACAAAATGTGAGATCCTAGGTGCAGATATTTGAAAATACCTTTACTTTGCATTAATTTATCGAAAGATTCTCCCCAACTTTCTATTTCTTCGTGTGTAGGCCTGAAATATAAAGTAGTCATTAATATTATCAAAACATAATATAGCGTAGTACTAAGATTTTCTTTGACCAAAACAAATCCTTCAAACAGAAAAAAAATATTCACTCTGGATAAATATGTAATTTCCGTATTTCTCTCAACAACAACCTTAGTATAAAATGTGTGTGTAACTTTTTTCGGGTCAAATGTTACCTAGAACAAACCGTTTCTGTGATAGTTTGTGTTTAATTCACTTATATCTTGATGAAATATAATTGAACCTTTTGGGTTGTAATATTTTTCCAATGTTGATAGTTGAATGTCTGTTAAAAAAAAGAATTCCCTTTTGCAGCCCTTTAATGGTGTAACTTTCCAATAAAACATAAATGATATGATAGAAAATGGTGTGTAGTGCAATGGGGAACGGTGCATCGTGCGATTGGGGAATGTGTTTTATGCGATTGGGAAATGGTATATCGTGCAATATGGAACTATGTATGGGGTTTTACATCCTCGTAATTGGTTCGTTTTCTTTACCTATAAATATTTGTAATCGCACATAATTTTGAATTATACAATATTGTGTATGGTTTAATCGGGAAAGGGAATATTGAAACGGGACATTTTGTATGGTGTAATTGGGAAATAGTGCATGACATAATTAGGAATGGTGTAAAAAACGTAGATAGATACCAAGGGGACATTTAAAACTCATCAGTCAAAGACAAACTGACAACGTCATGACATAAAACGAAAAGACGAACAAGTTCACAAAACACTACATAAGTGCAAGTGAAAAGTTACACGGTTCGAGGACTGTAAAACGTTATCTGATATCTATCCAGCAGGATGGTGAATTACTGCTATTTTTTTTAACACTTCTGTAATAGGGAACAAACAAAGACTATGTCCTTTACCTAGGTAAACATATTTACATGTTTATAACGCTTAAAATTATCATTCGAAACACTCCGTCCCTTACTGTAAGATGATGTAAAGTGTGTAGACTGTCGAGTTCGTTTTCCTGAATGTCAAAGGGAGACTTTTTGCGATGAATGGAAATCAGAAGCAAATATGATTGTATCTGCTGATATGCTTCCTAAAATATCTTTCTTTTCAACAAATTAGCAAAGCCAAGTTCCACTTTTACTGTATATATTTGAAGCAATTTTCATCTTGTACTTCTGCTTGTAGTTCCTGTTATCCACTTTGTGTATTTTTTTTCGAGATTATTTCAAGTGTGTACACCACTGCGATATTTCAAGAATTGAAAAATCTAGTATGACATCCACAAAGCAAACTCATTATAACCGAATAAGATATGATTAACTTACGGGTCATCTCTCTCTGGTAAAGGTATTCTACTGTTTGGTCCACCTTGTGTACCATTACCAGACTTCACTGCCAAACTGTACAAATAAAAACATCGGTATAGTACCATTCATTTGACTAGCACATTAAGCTAACAATTTATTAATATATTAACAAAAAATAAAAGGTAAATGCATGTCTCTGTACTTTTCTAACATAGAAGCTGTAGAGTTTATATTACTATGTTTAAATAAAACTAACATAAGAAAACAACGATCTAAACTACTGCTTTCAAAATGAAGAATATATATAAATATAAATACCCATAAAGCTATACACTCGAGAATTATAGTATACTAAACTATAGAATTATATCAGTATTAAACAGGACCAACAAAACAATACTTTTCTTATAAGATAATTACATCAATAAATCGAACATTCCATTTGTCAGTTTTATCATTTTTATAATTTTTTATACTATTATATTTATTCTGAGGTGGCTTAGGTTTTTGTTTTTTTTCCACTTTCATGTTATATTTTAGTTATTCGTTTTTTGGTCGTCGCCATTTTTCCATACCACGATTCAATGATACGGACCATTAGTAACTTTTATTAATTAAGTTGGCTAAATCAGCCACAATTAATGCAAGACTCATTCTTTTAGTAAAATACATTTAGTTTGTTTCAATACACACAAATCATTCAGCACTTTAATAAAAGGTTCATTTTCTTTTTACCACGTGAGTATCTAATTTAAACTAATAATTCCCATTGTTCGAGTTTTACGGACTGAATTTATAAGGAATGACGTCAGAATGAAAGCAATCATAAATTTCCAACCAACACCTAATTTTCCCTAACACAGCCCTATTATGTAAGCATAAAATATATATCTTGTCATCAATTTGTAAAAAAATCGAAACCTCAGAAGAGAGTTTTGTCTAACCTAATCACGAAGTATTGATTAATTTACCGGAAGTGTTTAGAGAATGAATGGCGGAATCGATCGCCTTACTATAATGTTGGATTTCTAACTGTAATATATTTTGGTGATCAATTACGCCAGAATGGATCAGGTCCATATAACCAATTGAAAGAAATAATATTTGATTGTGCAAACAATCCTTGCAAAAGACTCTTTAACATATGTTTTGGAGTGGGAGCCAGATTTTAACAATATTTTGTTTAATCAATGATAAATTCTTTGGTAATAAGTATTATACAAAGGTAGTATGGCAGAGTCATCTTAAATCTCATTGTCAAATGTATAAGTAGACAAACAAGGGAGTAAAAATAATGGAAAACGAAAGAACTCTAGTATTGAAGGTATGGTAGACATCAGCTATGCAAACTGTCTAGTATTGAAGGTATGGTAGACATCAGCTATGCAAACTGTCTAGTATTGAAGGTATGGTAGACATCAGCTATGCAAACTGTCTAGTATTGAAGGTATGGTAGACATCAGCTATGCAAACTGTCTAGTATTGAAGGTATGGTAGACATCAGCTATGCAAACTGTCTAGTATTGAAGGCCAAACCTAGATAACGTTCAAACCATTACTCAAACCCAGCTTGACAATGAGCAACTAGCATTTATAACACTGGAAATATTTTCAAGACGAAACAGCGAGACATCGTTAAGATCAAGCAATTTGTGTTGACCACCGTAAAACATTGAGTTTATCTTTTCTTAATCAAAACTACTTTGGCAAAACTGTTTTGATGAAGAATTGGTGTTGCAAAAAATTAAAATAAGTTTTTCGGTTCCATCGCTCAAATATTCAAGATAACATTTCTAGAGAAATTTAAAACCACCAGTGAAAACTAAAGCCAAAACTAACACATATGAATACATCATCTGTTTTCATCGACATGTCGTATATATCAATAACAATGATATATGGGATAAACTTCAAAGCATGCTCTAAATCCACACATTGTGATCATACATGCAAGTGCTATACTTAAGTTGAACTGTCTGTGGTATATTTATACCCGTTTACAATTATCATGTTAAACTAATGGGATCCATACCATGTATGACCTTTAATTTTATAAACAAGACGTTAATAATACATTTACAGCATGACTTTGGTAAGCGTCAGCTTTTCTAGTAACCCTTCAGAAACAGCAATTAGTACACATCAGTATACATTTAAGAATCTATTAGGAATTTGACTACCCGGTAATATAATCATGATGTTCACCATTCAAGATATGCTCCAGATTATAATTAGACAAATGAAATATTTGTTGGAAAATAAAATAATTGAAAGTAAGAATATGCTAAAATTTAAACGTTCCACACACCATTCAAACTATACAATGTACTCCACGAACTACACATTTTATTTCAATTTCAACGCAAAATGAACGAACCCACAATTTAAACAAACAACTAATGTCATTTGCAGGGAGGAACAGAACAGTCCCGCTTCAACTCTACTGTTTATGACATAGACTATATTTTTCCTGTTTCAGAAATATAATAAGATATTCAATGACGGTGATCTATAACGTTCAATCACTAAGACATAACGCCTCCTACATTAAGTCACACATTTGACAATGCATAATACGGATGAATTACATAGAACTAGGTGAGTATATTTTTTTTTCGATTGTATAGGCACATAGCAAAGCACAATACAATACAACCAGAAAGGACATCAAGAAGTCAACAAAGGCATTTCAACAAAACACCATTATTCATCTTTTTAATCATTTTCTCCAAAATATCAAAAAGAGAGGCGAAAGATACCAAAGGAATATTCAAACTCATAAGTCGAAAATAAACTGACAACGCCATGACCACAAGACAAACAACAGCATACAAAATGTCAGACAGGTAAATATTACTACTTACATTGCTGTAGGTTGCTTTATTAAACATGCAGTTTACAAATTTCAGGTTTTATTACATCATCTACCACCAATACGGAATAACTTACAAGTACGACAAAACGGCAAATTCTTTTAAATCTAACTATTCATTATTTGTCTGTAATTATTAACATATACTTGTTACCTATTCTTAACCTAACCAGTTGACCAATTATCAGTTTTGATTAATTAGTATTATTAAAGCCGTATCACACGCAATTACCCTTCTGGAGTACCCTTTATCACCTCCATCTAAAATAGGAGTTATAGCTGCCGAGGGTTAAGATTTGTGCGTTTATAAAGATGTTTCCGTTTTTGTCCGTATATATGTCGTGTGACCTTTGGTTGTATCGTTTGTGTATTGTCCTATCGCCTACAAAACTTCTCCAAATGCAGCAAGTCCGATAAATTCTACTTACTATCTATGACAGCACTTCAATGTTTACATAAATTGTTGAAATATGCAATTAATTGTTTCAAGTTTGTCTTCATTGTTTCCTTTCCTAAATTATTAATAAAGAAAATAATCAAACTAACCTCGAATCTTGGAATTTTTCGTCCATTCTCGATAATAGTAAAATTTTGAATAAGCATGACTAACATGCTTCATCAGTTATATCCTTGACCAATGCAAGGCGTGAGAAAAACAAATAAATATATTCAATGTAGACGCAATTGAACTCCTACAAGATGTTAGTTAAACAGGTTCTTTGTGGTAATTTCAAAACAAAAGATAAATCAATAAACAGCATATTCACCTCCATAATTCTTAAACACTGATGTCTTACGCAATAAAGAGAGTGTCTTTGAGGAAATTCTTAAAAAGGCTAAACTCGGTTGTTATATAAGGTTGTTTATTAATGATTATATTACTGGGAGTATGTTTATTTCTGAAAGGCTGGTATTTCAAGGGTCCTTCCTGTCTCCTGTATTTGAAGGTATTCGTACTAGACTTTGGGGAACAAACATATAACCGAGAGTTTCCCGGATATATTAAATCAGACTACCAAAACGTTTCACCTTTAAGCAGGGTCCAGACAGTACCAGGCCTGGCTTAAACTACTTCAAAAAAAACTTATATATACAATTGTATATCTCAAAAACAGTGTTTATAGAAAAAGATAAGGGTCCATCGGATTGAATGAAAATAACAATTTATAAATGTGCGTCTTCTGGATTTACCTTCTTCAGAAACGCTCTAAGCTTATCATTTGAAAGCCAGTGGTGTATTTTAAATACGTAAAATATTAGGAGCTATGTTACCAAAAAGAGATTTAAAAGAAAAGCCAGATATAACTTATTTCAACTTTGACTGCGGAAGTTGAAAACCTTAGTTTCTGAAAAATTCTTTATTTATCAACGGGTAATTTAAGAAAAGTATGTTATAAATCATACTTATAATAGAATTTGGCATTTCAAAAAAAAACATTAACATAAATACATTTACAATTTTAAAGCAATAGAATTGTTAATATTTAGCATTTTTCGATATTAAAAAAAAAAGATTACTACACGTCAATTTTCCCGGTTTTATTTGTTTCATTATGATATATTTTTATCCAGGACACATGACGTGACAAAACACATTTTGTGGTTTCAAACAATACCTTATTTGATGTTTAGATAACCAAAAATACAAGTGGCAAACTGTGAAACTGTCATTTCTTGGGTTTTCATTAACACATTTTGTTCAATGTACGTAAAACGTAACAGTGATCTTAATTTTCCGTTTAAATGTCGGTGATACTGTTCAACAGTAGTATTGTTTAAAGCAACTAGTTGTAGCTCTACAATGATAAGCTTCGGAACAAAGTGGAAGCATGTCTATCCACTAGCTATTAATATATCATTGATTTGTTTTTATCTTGGTAGAACTCCCAGGTTACCTCAGGTATAGAAATATGAACAAGTGGACTCCCGTCTGACGGAAGGACTTGTGCTTATGGGGCATCCGATCGGCTTTGTGGAATGCACCAGTGCGAAGCTACATACAGTCGAAAGTCGGACGTTAAATCCGATGCTTCCTGTTTGGAGAGTAACCTTCACCTTTAATAACATAGTAGAAGGGTTGTTGCTAGGCTTATTTTTTCCCTATCCATTATACCCTCCTATTCAAATGTAAATTAAATAATATGCCTTTCATTACCTACCACACACTTTCCAGCACTGACTAATTTGATGTATGTATAGTTTAGTTTGTAGACCCGAATATGCTTGAAATATTTCCCACTTGACGTAAGGCAAACAAGAACTAACACGTGTGATATATTTGTGACAGGAACTTCAGCAAAGAATAATGATCTATCCAGAATGTTATCATTGTTTATTTACTAATCAAATTTCTTTCTTTTGTGGCTGGAAAAGTTCCTCATTTTAAAAGTTACGACTAAGCTTCCTTTGATTTCTTTCACAATTCAGTGTTTTTACAAAAATTGAAGTAGCATAGCTTGAAGTGTGCACTTTGAAGCCCTGGTAATAGTTATGTCATATTCAATTGTAAAATATTAAATTGCAAATGCTTTAAAATTTCTTAAAACTGTATATTTTATATATTTTGGACACATGTTATCATTAATTCAAAAATTAAAAAGGAAAGGCTTCCTCAAGCAATGCAAATTGATATCGGAAGTACATTTATTCAGTTAGCAAAATTTCTGCTAGCAAGCAACCTCCAATAAAAAATATTGTGCGCGAAGACGAAGCACATTCCACAAATTTATTTGACTTCATAACAAAATATCCTAAATCTCCCGTAAAAAACGTAGTTTTATGGACTGAACATTTTTTTTAAATTTCATGGTTGTCTGTACAAATGATGATTTTTTTTTCTTAAAGTATATAATTCATTTCTTAACTATTTCTGAAAAAAAAATTTCAGTTGCATGCATCTCTTTTCGTCTATCTAATAAAAAAATGGCGTCTATCTAATAGAAACAAACTGAGGTTTGCATTGTTAATACCTAACAGTTGATAAGTATAAGAACAATTATAAATGAACAAAGAAAACGAAAAACTTACCGTTTAGATGAAAACCATATGTCCATTCTGAACAAAATGGGTTTGAATGCTGAATTGATACATCATGATATGAATGAAATTGACATTTTCTTTCATCTTATATAATTATTAGTCCTGTCTATTTTTAGATGACAGTCCTATCTATTAACACCTTATCAGTGAAACAACGAAGTCCATTGATGCTATTCTTACTTCATTACATACAAACAATCGTGTCATATAACCTTTTTTGGCTTAAAAGAAAATTTATGACATATTCATGCCGATATATTCAAATATATATATACATGTTTACTAGAACTCCGTTTCCTGGGCAACTGTTAAAAACAAAAAACATTGTTTCATGTACTGAATTAATGGAATCCGAATTGAAAATAAGCAAATGAACATTGTGTTTTGAATTTTCTGAGATCATTAATAATTTATGTTTATCCAGGTGACCGGAGTTTGACCATTTCAGAAGCAAGGTCAAATGTGATGTAACATCGCCAGTTAATGCACACAGTGTGGATTTCCTAGTATATTTAGAACTGCTCCGATGGAATGTTTTCTTACTGGACAAAATCTAATTGATGTATGACTAAAACAAATACTGAAGTATCTACATGGTGTATTAAAGTAAATGTGATTAAAGTTGTAAAATTCTTATTTACAAGACTGTGTCACATATATTCTTGACATTAAAATGCAGTTTTAAATTGAAATAGCTCCTAGATAGGTGTCCCTATAAGTCTAATTTTGGTATATGTTGTTCACTGGCCAGCTATCTTTAAACCGTGTCTTAAATATCCAATAACACCAATAGAACATATTTCATATCCAATCAAAATTGTTGATTCTTTATGAATTAAGGTTGGACATTTGCCACCGGACGTTAAGCAGCCACCCAGCATCATAAACATCATCATCAACAACAACATATTTCCACTGGTTCCTCATTGATAAAAAATTTGGAGATCTATGAATTTACGCCAATTTATAGTTGTCTGATTGAAGGTGAAAAAATCTCAGATGTGCTTAAATTGGCAACCTACATTAGCGCGAATTTGAATTTTGACAGGTATTACATTTGTGCGAACAAAATGGTATAACGATCGCGTGAATAAACCTAATCCAACAAAAACACGAACTTTACTGAAATTTTGTTAAAATTTATTATAGTGATAAATATATTGAAGTCTTTATTTCTTTTATTCAAACATTAAATAGCACTACATGTATGTAAAAGCAAAGTCTTGAATAAAACACTAAAAGTATGTATATATATATTACATGGAAAGGAGCATTTTAAGTATGTAAACCAAACTCTGGAACATGTTCTCGATAGGAACAATCTATATGTCAGTACTTGTCTGACCAAGCCATTTATGATAACATGGGCGTGAAATTTTCCCTGTTTGAAATTAAAAAAAATGTTTAATGATGACCAAATGTTGTCCTCGTCTCGGTGAGAATGTTGTTACTTTTCAATAGGTAAATTTCACGCAAACGTAATGAGGTTCGTCGCACATTCGTGGAAAACTTTTTGCGCAAACGTAACGCGCCGATATAAATACGTTTTTTACAGAAAGTTTACAATGTTTGGTTCTTTGACGACAAGATCTTTTTGGATTTTGATAATTTACATCCAATAGTGATAGGATTTTAAACGTTAAAGACAGCTACAGTTCGAAGTACATTTCTTGATAACTCAGGTTTGCATTATCCAATCTAACACATTTTAACATTTTGTTTTGTCCGGCAAAGATAAGCTTAATTTTAATTTAATAAAGCAGCTTCATACAATGAATAATTCTGCATTTTAAAATGTTCTCTAACTTAAAAATGGAACAGTTTAATATCTCCACACATGCTTCATGTAGTATGTGTTCCCTAACTTAAAATGGCACCGTTTAATATCTCCACACATGCTACATGTAGAGTGCAAGTGGTGTAAATCAATTAATTGCAATGACATGATATTTTATGTTTGTAATAGATTGAATAACAATACTAAACTAAAACAGTTATTAATCACAGCTAATTACAAAAACATTCAAAAACTTCAGGTCTACATGAATAACTGATATTTATTTTTCGTTTAACAGGTTCTTTCTGTCTATAAGATTTTTTAAGATGAAACAGAAAACTATTAAATTATTCACTAATCATACTTTAAGGGCGATAACTCCGCAGAAGTCAATCGATTGCTTCGGTCATATTTATATTGTTTAGATTTTGTTTTGGTGATCAGTTTTGCTGTTTACATTTTTTTCTATCAAGTATACGGCTTTTAAGATTTAATGTAACAGGCATAAACGCTAAAATTAGCCTATTTACAATAACTGAAAACCGATTACTTCTACAACCCTGTCAACTACATAGAAAGTCATGAGAATATTCTTCCCCATTGGTCCATTTTCTCTTGAATCTTGGTGAACATTGCATTTATCATTTAATTGTTGTTATCCTGAGCAAAACGATATCCATAAATTTCAGTCTAGACTTAGCTGATATTGCTTAAACTTTTTTTCCAAAATATTGGATTGGATTTGGGCAACAAGGTAAATCTGAAAAAAAAAATGTGTTCCTCTTTCAAGCTAGATATTTGATGTAATTCTTCAAAATTGATAAAGCTTTTTTTTTACTAAAGCAGCATCATCCGCCATAAGTTTGTTATATAAATGAATCAAAATATCAAGTTCAAAAACCGAAATGTTGACGCCAGCACGAATGCAAGAATCGACTAATTTCATTCTGTAGTATACAACTTCAAACTTCGGCTAATAAAAACTAAATTAAAAGTATAACAAAACAAAACAAAATAATACAAATAAGCAAAGAAAGAAGACTTACTTACAATAGTTGATAAGACATTTTTTTCTCGCTTGTTCTAATTGATAAATAGAGCTGAAAACGATTTAATTTATTTCATAAATTTTAAAAAATATCGCTTCGAGGTTTTATAGTTTACCCACGTGTGATTTCTGTTTATACATTGCTGCACCTATGACATGGAATATTCCAATGTTATTGAGGCGTACAACTGACCGTATATGACAATCGATTATTTCCTATGACTTGTACTTATGGTTGTACGTACCGATTACCATGCTTACGATGAAATGTATGTGTTTTTTTCTGTAAACAAGAATATAGTCCTATTTTCATATTTTGTAAGCATATTCTAAATCTATAATCACAGAATTTGGAAAATTCCAAATAAGATGCCAAAGCATTATCCTATATATGGACATATTCATTGACAGTTGTGACGCGTTTTCAGAATCTATTTTGGATACACATCTTAGTTTACAACATACCTCAAGAGGATTAAACGTTTCAACGAAATCAATTATTAAAAATATCTATGAGAATTAAAGCTATAACTGAATGTCCAAATGAAGCGGATTAAAGCAACTATAGGTCATAGTATGGCCTTCAACAATGAACAAAACCCATACCGAAAAAAATAGTATAGCACTGATATCTGAGAGGCTTATATCTTATGAATTTTTGATGGATGCTTTAGATAGATTTTTAACACCTTTTGATTTTCTAATTCGTGGGGCCCAAAAAGTGGCCTTATCGTACGTTCTTCTTTCTTTTGATTTTCTGAGTATTTTCCATAAGCTTCAAAGGCACAAATGAGTATCTATCCGATCAGTGCGAAATAAGAATTCTTCATAGCTCTCAATCATTATATTTGAAGTGACTTGGTCTTAAATTTCAATTAAGAAAACAAATATTTAAAGTATAATATTGCCTTTAAAGGCCATATGCATATTTTTATCTAATCATATACTATAGAGAAATCATATATTTATGAATGATCGTCCATACAATATAACTGGTATTTTTGTTCATATTAGTCAAACAATAATAATGAGGAAAAATATGATTCCCATATGATTTAGAGTGACATCGTTATCTTATTGTATGCTATCTGATCAGTATTAATTGAGGATTCTTTATAAGGGGATTCTCAATCGTCATTCCTGTAAACTTTGAAAGAGTTTGGCTTTGTTCTTACCAAGGAAAAGAAATTTAAACATTTTAAATCCGACTTTTTAAAGTCAAGAACGACTTCTATTGACCAGATAATTTGCCTGATCCGGATAACAAGAATTATTTTTTTCTCTTTATATAAAAAAAGTAAGCTGCAGATCATCCATGTAGTTTTTCTGAAAAAATTTTCAGACATATTCAAGATTTTATAAAAAGGTCAAACAGATTTCTAGTACCTTCATAAGTGTTATTGATACTGGCACGGACGATCATCGTCATCAAAACCTAAGGCATCATCACAGAAAAATATGATTTGCCTCTTTTTCTTTTCTTCTTTTTATTAATAGTTCGTATACTATCTAATGAATTTGTTCGTTTTACTGTGTATTGTTATATGGAGAAGACTTCATGAGTATTATTTACTTATTTCGCATTCATTTGGGGGGGGGGGGGGGTTGACGACAATATTTTCTATAAGAAAAGGAGTTACAATTTGAGCTTTGTTAACCTATTTGAAGATCTTAACTTGTTGATCAGTTTTGCTTATATATTTTCTCTTTATATTTTATAAATTTTGCCCAATACATAAAAAGGGCAAAACTTGTCATCTAGGGGCTATAACTCCTATACGGAGTCAACTGACATTTTCGAACTAATGACTGATCATTTTTAATGGTTACAGTTTTTTTATTAACTATATATAGATTTTGCAAAAAATGCAAAAAATAGTTTTAAAAAATCGTCGTTTACGGGCAATAACTCCTATAAGGAGTTGACCCACGATATCTGCCTTTTAAATTGTCCTGATGATCATTTTTGCTATTCTAAGTATCTCAAAAACGCCAATAACTCCTATAAGGATTCGATCAACAATATTAGATTTTTGACAAATTTGACAACTCTAACTAAATTTTACCAAAGCTATAGGGATCTCTTATTCAAGCATTGTTCTTCTTACGAATTTGAAAATAGATCAAAGACTCAAATGGCCGGGTTGCACAGAATCTTTCTTAAGCAATGGAGAATGCTCTATAATGAACATTTAAATATTTGAAAAATGACTTTCTTAAGTCTGGAAAAATGAGAAAAAAATCTCTACAAACAATTCCATTATAGCCTGGGCACACCTTCAACATGCATATGTGCATTCTTCCGGTGAAGTTTCAGGAATCTGGGTCAAAAACAGGATGAGTTCATTGCATACAAATTGAACCTCTTTCATAATTTTTACTGAAAAATGATTAAGTTACCAAGTCTGGAAAAAAAAGAAGAACATATTCCTAAAACAATTCCGTACTAGCAGGTGAACAACTTCAATATATGTGCAATCTTCCTGTGAAGTTTCAGGGATCTGGCTTACAAACTGTACACAAATAAGGTAACCACTTTTCCACGCCCGCCCGCCCATCCGCTTGCCCAACATCACTATAATATAAGCCGGTTTTGGACATCGTCCACGGCCAATAAAAGCCGTATTTCGCATGCATATTTTCTTTTATAGCGGTATTTTATTTGAAACAATAGTGTGTTTAAATATTCCAAGCGGCCTATATTAAATTATTAGAAGGCATCACTTCTATATCTGCAGGTAAAGTACTTTATGTCTGTCAGAAGTCATGAATTTCCTCAGTGTTCAGCATCGCTTTTTTGTTACTATTCATTATCTTATCTCCTGTCTCGATATATTAGAAAGCTGGCAAATATTTGTATAGACCATATCTGGTCAAACATGTCGATATAACGTATCTTTCAATTATTTGTTAAATCTGGGGGCGAGCAGAAGCTCTAACCAATGAGCAACCCCTGAGGTGAGTAAAAATTTAATACTTAAAGCATGACTGTGGACCATAATAGGAAACGTGTGTGGGATGCGTACGTTGAAGATCCCTCTTGTAAATTTCAAATGAGAATATAGGCGAATGTGGATGCTACAAAAGTCCAAACATTTTGTTTCTACTTAACTCTATATATATTTTCAGGAAGCTGTTATAATTATTCATTTTTTTCGGGTCCCATACCTCATCCGTTTTAACCTTTTTTATATAATTTTCACCACTTCTATATAGTCTTTTTGTCTTGAATGGGCTTAATACACAAACAATCTTACCATAACGATCAGTGGCAAATATATCAGATAAACACTTGTGATATGATCATTCTTAGTTGTGAAATTAATGATATCAATGATATCTGTGACTTAAAAGAAGGATGAGGTACCATAATTTCTTTTAATAAAAAATATTACATGTTCAATTTCGCATACTTTCGTTTCTTTTCTTGCTATTTGTTCTAAAGTTGTGCAAAAAGTTCACACCCTGATATTTAAAATTTCTATTTGTTGAATTTAAAAAATTATAATTGTTACTTCAAAACTTTATAACTTTCATAGGATTATTATGTACAGCTTACTAATTACTTATCTGTTGTTTTTTTTTTTTTTTGCTCAAAAAAAAGATAGTCACCATGTGCAAATTCAAAAAATGCATTTCAAAATTTAATTTGTGTTGTCAGATATTTGATTTAAACTGGACGGGATGATAGTTTAAACAAATTACAACATCGAGCCACCAAAAGGAAAAATCGTTAAAACAATGGAACACGAGTTAGGACCATCAATTTGATTTCGCATAAAAAAAGTTTAATTTAGTAGTCCATAATTTTATTAAAAGGCTGTAACAAACAAAATATGCATGTCATGCCAGATGTGTTCTAAAAAGTAGGAAATACTTTAAACACAGGAAACGATACCTGTCTGGGTAAGATAATTAAAACATAAAAACTGATGGTCCCAGCAACGTGAATTAAACAAATGGTGACTAAGAAGAGACATGCATTCACCATGAACAAGTACAACAACAGCACCAACAAAAGCAGCAAGCTCTGGTCCCACGGTCACCGGCCTGTGCTGGGGAAGATGGAGGTGAATCGTTGACTGCACCATGGCCACTACTCCGGTTATTTCGCATTCTTACATCGTTTTCATTTGACGTCGATGATTGTCTTCGTAACACCGAAGTCATCTGAAAATAAAATTATAAAAATATGTTGAATAAGAAATGACAATCATGAATTTTTTAAATATTTATCCTCATCAACAACAATTTTTATTGACAGAATGTGACAAATGTTGTAATAAGTTCTTACAGTACATTCGTAATAAATGTAAGTCTAACATATTTAGCAAGGATACAACAGTCACAGTTTAGTCTGCTTCATAGTCTTTACTTACACATGGAAATAGGCAATGAGGGTCGCGTGAGAACTAAAAAAAAAAACAACATTACGGCAAAAGAAATTAATTTAATGTTTCTATTGTGAACTTTCCTTCTCTGTACAACAGTAGTCCGACCTGTATATGGAGTGTGTGTGTATATATATATATATATATATATATATATATATATATATAAACAAGTCTAAATTTAAAACAACGTTCAAACCTATGATTGCGTTGGATAAAAACCGCAATTTTTATACGTGTGCATACAAAACAAATTTCTTGGTAGAGGGGTCTAAATACAGCACAAACAACATTTTCCAAAAGTCCAAATGAGTGAAAAGGTATATTTTAACAAAACGCATTTGACTAGCAGGTCGAACAACTGATGTTCTTAAACCCTGCTGACTGCCATTGGCGATTGCCAAATAAACGGATCACCGATGTAATAAATGGATCTTAATTATAAATTTAATACTAAACAGAAAACAATAAACTTGCGGAAAAGATGGTATACCGCAAACAAAAGGTGCAAAGGTTTTTGTACACCATATCCGGATTTCGACAATTAATGTCTCTTCAGTGATGTTAGGAATCGAAACGGTATTTGGAAGGCCATATAATGTACCTCAATTTAGGATAGACTCTTAAATTTTGAAAGAGTCAAAATAGGATGAACGGATCATATAAACCCGAAGGCAAATATAATACAAGCCCGAACGAAAAAATATAAACAAGTCTAAATTGAAAACAACGTTCAAACCTATGATTGCGTTGGATAAAAACCGCAATTTTTATACGTGTGCATGCAAAACAAATTTCTTGGTAGAGGGGTCTAAATACAGCACAAACAACATTTTCCAAAAGTCCAAATGAGTGAAAAAGTATATTTTAACAAAACGCATTTGACTAGCAGGTCGAACAACTGATGTTCTTAAACCCTGCTGACTGCCATTGGCGATTGCCAAATAAACGGATCACCGATGTAATAAATGGATCTTAATTATAAATTTAATACTAAACAGAAAACAATAAACTTGCGGAAAAGATGGTATACCGCAAACAAAAGGTGCAAAGGTTTTTGTACACCATATCCGGATTTCGACAATTAATGTCTCTTCAGTGATGTTAGGAATCGAAACGGTATTTGGAAGGCCATATAATGTACCTCAATTTAGGATAGACTCTTAAATTTTGAAAGAGTCAAAATAGGATGAACGGATCATACAAACCCGAAGGCAAATATAATACAAGCCCAAACGAAAAAATATAAACAAGTCTAAATTGAAAACAACGTTCAAACCTATGATTGCGTTGGATAAAAACCGCAATTTTTATACGTGTGCATGCAAAACAAATTTCTTGGTAGAGGGGTCTAAATACAGCACAAACAACATTTTCCAAAAGTCCAAATGAGTGAAAAAGTATATTTTAACAAAACGCATTTGACTAGCAGGTCGAACAACTGATGTTCTTAAACCCTGCTGACTGCCATTGGCGATTGCCAAATAAACGGATCACCGATGTAATAAATGGATCTTAATTATAAATTTAATACTAAACAGAAAACAATAAACTTGCGGAAAAGATGGTATACCGCAAACAAAAGGTGCAAAGGTTTTTGTACACCATATCCGGATTTCGACAATTAATGTCTCTTCAGTGATGTTAGGAATCGAAACGGTATTTGGAAGGCCATATAATGTACCTCAATTTAGGATAGACTCTTAAATTTTGAAAGAGTCAAAATAGGATGAACGGATCATATAAACCCGAAGGCAAATATAATACAAGCCCAAACGAAAAAATATAAACAAGTCTAAATTGAAAACAACGTTCAAACCTATGATTGCGTTGGATAAAAACCGCAATTTTTATACGTGTGCATGCAAAACAAATTTCTTGGTAGAGGGGTCTAAATACAGCACAAACAACATTTTCCAAAAGTCCAAATGAGTGAAAAAGTATATTTTAACAAAACGCATTTGACTAGCAGGTCGAACAACTGATGTTCTTAAACCCTGCTGACTGCCATTGGCGATTGCCAAATAAACGGATCACCGATGTAATAAATGGATCTTAATTATAAATTTAATACTAAACAGAAAACAATAAACTTGCGGAAAAGATGGTATACCGCAAACAAAAGGTGCAAAGGTTTTTGTACACCATATCCGGATTTCGACAATTAATGTCTCTTCAGTGATGTTAGGAATCGAAACGGTATTTGGAAGGCCATATAATGTACCTCAATTTAGGATAGACTCTTAAATTTTGAAAGAGTCAAAATAGGATGAACGGATCATATAAACCCGAAGGCAAATATAATACAAGCCCAAACGAAAAAATATAAACAAGTCTAAATTGAAAACAACGTTCAAACCTATGATTGCGTTGGATAAAAACCGCAATTTTTATACGTGTGCATGCAAAACAAATTTCTTGGTAGAGGGGTCTAAATACAGCACAAACAACATTTTCCAAAAGTCCAAATGAGTGAAAAAGTATATTTTAACAAAACGCATTTGACTAGCAGGTCGAACAACTGATGTTCTTAAACCCTGCTGACTGCCATTGGCGATTGCCAAATAAACGGATCACCGATGTAATAAATGGATCTTAATTATAAATTTAATACTAAACAGAAAACAATAAACTTGCGGAAAAGATGGTATACCGCAAACAAAAGGTGCAAAGGTTTTTGTACATATATATATATAGTGCCTAGAAATCACCACAAGAATGTTAGAGTAAATATCATTCTTTACTTCCTCAACAACAGGGGATGGAACCTATACTTTTCCCTCTAACTTCTATGGCAACACCGCCTAGCATTGCGCTACCGCCTTATCCTCACCTGCAAAAATCAGCGTTCGTGTCTATCCTAGTGTATAACGTATCCCAGAGCTTGCGTTTCAAATGATAACTTCCTGATAGATGGTAGCTATTTACAAAGAAACTATTTAAACAAGAATTTTTAAATGATGAGGTCGTGGTCATCTCTTCGAAATTTTGACTGATGCAATCATGATTTGGTTGACGTTATGGAATGCCATTGTCACAGATGACCATGAATAAGTGTACAACCCCGTCCTATGGAACGCCACAGCTGTCTTATGTGGAACTCTGATATTACTTTATGTTGTTTTATTATTACTTGATGATGTTTTGATATAACTCAATATGGAATAGTCATTACTTAATGATATTTCGATATTACACGATATGGTTTCGTATTGACTTGATATAGTTTTGTCATTACTCAATATGGTTTTGTCATAACTCGATGTGGTTTCACCATTATTTAATGTGGTTGTGTCATTAATCAATGTGGTTTTAACATTACTTGATGTGAATGTGACTTAACGTTATGTAGTTGTTTCATTACATGATGTGGTTTTGTTATTTTGTAATGATGATTTGCCTATTCTTTATATGATTTTAACATTACGTAATGATGTTTCAAAATTTGACAATTTTACACTACATGATGTGTTTGTTTCATTATTTGATGTGGTCCTGTCATTCTTTGATGTGGTTATCCCATTACTTGATGAGGTAAAATCACGTGACCAATTCGGAAAAACCTGTTCTATTTTTAGATAGATTTCCATGTTGTATGTGCCTTGGATGAGTGTGGCCATCCATCGAATTATAGTTCGGGTTACTGTTTGAGTTAAACTTTGAGTTAGTCTTCGATTTCGAATTCAAGTCGTATTAGAATTAAAGTTTTAGTTAGCATTGAGTTTCGAGTTGGACTTCGAGTTTGAGTCACATTTAAAGGTAGAGTTTTAGTTACAACATTAAATTTGAGTCACTTTTTGAGGTAGAGTTTGAGTAAGATTCGAATTTAAGTCTCATTTAGATTAATTATGATTATGAGTTGAAATTCGAGCTATCTTATATGAGTTCGTAATTAAATTTTCTATCGCGGAACAAGGACTTTTGCTCGGGCTTCCGAAAAGAGGGCTCCGGGGTATGCGTACAAAAGATAAACAATGTTACAGTATACAAAACGCAACATGAAGTTGAAATAAAGCTAGATGTGGTGTGATTGACAATGGGACAACTATCCAACAGAGTTTCAATGCAGTGGATGTAAGAAATCATATATAGGCAACCGTACAGCCTTCAACACTCCGTATAGTCAGCTACAAAAGGCCACCATGCACCATGTGAAAAAATTCAAACGAAAAAACAAATGGTCTTATTTATAAATAAACAATTTACAACAACAAAAAATGACACACATTTATACAACGACAACAATTGAACTTCATGCTCCTGACTTGGGGCAGGTACATAAAGAAAGTGCACGTGGCGGAGTTTAACATGTATGTGAGCGCTAAATCCTAACCTTACATCGGACTGTTACAGTTGTGTAACAGCACAACACGAGGCAAAAATGTAAACTTGACAAAGTGATGCCCCCGCACTCAACTCATTTAACCGCTTCTACCCCAAAAATGACAAAAAAAAGTTCAATTATCTCCCAAAAGAGCAAAAGATAATAAAAATAAAAACCCTGACCACGTGCATACCTTCAATATATGTACAAACAGCCAGCAGAGTGAAAACTTCCTAGCATTAAAACTGTAGGAGGAGTTATCTGGAAATGCTCTTCTTATGCAAGTAAATTTCCCAAAAATTTACAAAGTTCAACTATCTCCCAAAAGAGCAAATATAAATAAACATTAAACCCTGACCACATGCACACCTTCAATATATGTACAAACAGACAGTAAAGAGAAAACTTCCTAGGATTCAAACTGTAGGAGGAGTTATGCGGAATAACTATATACCCATAATGGGACGAACAGACGGACGGACGGACGGACGGACGGACGAACAGGGGTAAAACAATATGCCCCCCAACTTTCATTTGCGGTGGCATACAAAACAGTTTCATTTGGCTGATTCAATAGATCGGTATGACTTGGTAATATAAATCCATCGGGGTGATCTCGGATGCTCCAGAAAGGCACCCGTCGTGTTATTCGAGAAAGTACAAACCCAGTGATTTGGTTTTATTTGGTAGTTTACATTCAAGGAAAAGATGACGGTATTATGGTTACGACCACTGGAACATGTCCGTCGTCACATTTGAAACAGATATTCCAAAAAGTTTATTTTTCAATTAGTGCGAGGTAGATCAGGGAATTCAATTGATTACAAATAAAAGATTGATATTCGTATAAGTTCAAATGATCATTTACGCTAAAAAAAAATCGGAAAATTCTTATTTTATAGTATTGATGCTTTGTCGCTTAGTCCGAGCCCCCCTCCCCCCCGCTTCCCTGTAACTTTAGTGTGAGTTGATTTGAAGTGTTTCATTTGTTATCAATAAAGTTCAAGTCTTTTTGATTTGTGTCGAGCCTGCGGCATCAATGTAACGGCAGTGAGACACAACAAACCTATATTTCGTCGTCGATAGTGGCGTCGGCGTCTACATCTCCATTGTTTTTTTATTTCTATTGAGTTTAACCTTTCATTATACATGTTACTAAACATGTATGCCATCATAATTTTGTACTTTTAGAATATCATACTGTATTTGTTTACCTCGACTATTGTACCTGTATTTATATTGTATGTTTCTCTGTAAACTTGTATTTAGTTTTTTAGAGAATAAAGTATCTATGTATCTATCTATAGATCGTTAGGTTTCTAGTTTTTTACATTTTTCATTTCGGGACCTTTTATAGCTTACTATAGGGTATGGGTTTTGCTCATTGTTGAAAACCATACAGTTTTGTTTTAGTTAAATAAAACCGAATTAAACTGTTTTGACTTGATAAATTTGTAAACCTCCATGAAGTGTTTTAAAACTTGTATAGGAGTTATTCCTCAATTTCAAGAAAAAGCATCTACAGAAAAACATTTTTTTTTAATTTTGTTTTTACCGATAAATGTATAGATAAATATACAGACGATCAACATGGCGCTTTTACACTTACAGCAGCAATATCAGGCGAGACACATGGTTCCGTGGAATATTTTACAAATTTATTACAAAAGTACTGCTTCCGATTGAGAACTAAGGATAAAAACAACAGGACCAAGTGGTTTGGGGATATCCCAATTATGTCCGAAATACTGTAAACTTTTTAATACTTTTTTTCTTATCATTGTCTGCCGTTCCCCTTTTTCATACCAAATAACTCTGAACAACCACTCGAACTTTAATTTGAACTTTAACTCAATGGATAGCGATACCCATCCAAAGCACATTAAACAAACGATATATTGAAATCTGTTTAAAAATAGAACATATTTTTTTCCGAATTGGTCACGTGGTTTTACCTCATCAAGTAATGGGATAACCACATCAAAGAATGACAGGACCACATCAAATAATGAAACAAACACATCATGTAGTGTAAAATCGTCAAATTTTGAAACATCATTGCGTAATGTTAAAATCATATAAAGAATAGGCAAGTCATCATTACGAAATAACAAAACCACATCATGTAATGAAACAACTACATAACGTTAAGTCACATTCACATCAAGTAATGTTACAACCACATTGACTAATGACACAACCACATTAAATAATGGTGAAACCACATCGAGTAATGACAAAACCATATTGAGTAATGACAAAACTATATCAAGTCAATACGAAACCATATCGTGTAATATCGAAATATCATTAAGTAATGACTATTCCATATTGAGTTATATCAAAACATCATTACGTAATGTCAAAACCATATTAAGTAAAGACAAAATATCATCAAGTAATAATAAAACAACATAAAGTAATATCAGAGTTCCACATAAGACAGCTGTGGCGTTCCATACCGTCCTCTATTCTTTGATTGTCACTGCGACTTTTGACCATGTGTAATACAGCGGGTGCAAATATTGAAGAAGGAACAAGCCCTTCCGGAGAACCTGGATTCAGATCTGGTTTTGTTTAAAAGGTGTTCCTTTTTAACTTTATTTCTAGTTTTCAGAGTTTTGTGCTATTTCGTTAAGTCTTATCCCTTGTTCTAAAAACCGTGTTTTCCTTTCAAACTTTCACATTCGTTGAAGTGTTCGGGTTTGAGAATTTACGTGACCGATAGTTTATGGATTAGGTTATGTTTTAGTATTAGATTAGAGACATTACACATTCGTCATTATTCGAGGCCTTATCACCGGATATGACTCGCCAATGCATGCATCCAAAAGCAAGAAGGAAGATGTCCTTGCTTTAACAAGAACTGCTGACCCCTCAGGAACACCTGAATTAAACCTAGATTTTGCTTAAATCATGCTGCTCAATTTTTTAAATGATTGGTGAACTGTTTATTGGTTGTCTTTTGTCGTCACTTTTTTGTACGTTTTTCTCCCAACTTATGTTTTTTTATTATCCCCTTAGAGCTAATCTTTTGTTTCAATTTAGTTAGTTTTATTTTTATTTTACTTCACACAACGAAAGGTCATATTGTAAGTTTTCTGTTAATATTAACATATGTTTCACAAAAATTAAGGAGATGTGGTATCATTGCCAATGAGACAACTATCCATCAGAGATTAAATATATGTAAACTAAACTACTAAAAAATAATACCAAAGCTTACCACAATATTATGCTCAGTAATGATATTTCTTAACGACGTTTCGTCCATTTTTCCAAAAAGACGACTAAATTTCCGTTTAACTTTGTAAAATTTCCTTGTTCCTAAATAATAGTATCGACATATTTGTCTATCCAAGTTAACAATTCAAACTTTAATCTTTACGTGCTTTTCGCTTCCTTGTATAAGTAATAAATTATTATACAACATCACGCCGATATTTCCTGTTTCGCCGTTGAGCAACATTCAATATGTTTATTTTATATTAGAATCACTAAAATAAACTACTTGTGTGTATTGTCACATTTAATTTAAAGTCATTTGTTTGTAAAGTTTCCCTTTGTACATTACTTGTAACACTTAAAAAATTCAAAATATAGTGTATTTGTATACAAACTTTCACTTTAACAACTCTATCGATGATCGTGTATAATTCTATTTTTGTAGATAAAAACGTCTTTAAAAATTATGTGTAACGCTTTTTGTTGGATGTCCGTTTCTTTTTCGTTTGTTGCACGCATTGAAATTGTAATACATCACTGCTGGGGAAGTATAACACAAAAAAAGGGTACGGCATTTTAATTCGGTGGGCGCGTTTACCGAAGTATAAAATGAATAATGCTGTATCACTATTAGACTGTCACGTTTTTATTATTGTTTTTAACAGGAGACTTATTCAGAAATTCACCAAATAAACTGTATGCATCAAAAATTATTTAATGTAAATGAATATATTTCAAAAAGTCCGTTTAAAATATGTTTAGGAGTGGAAAATACCATCTTTATCATATCTTACGACAATGAATTAAAGTTTGAAATTGTTAAACTATCAATTAATTTTTTTATAAATGCAGTGTAATTTACTGAATTAATCTATAAAACTACTAATAGTATTACAAAGTATTGTTACTTATACATATAATTAATACTAAAAACCATTATCCCTTTATGGTGTATACTAAGAAATCCTATCAAGTCGAAGGAGTATAAATACATTGTATTGGTTTTGTTACCGATTTCGGAAAGGGAAATTCATAAGTCAAATCAGCAGAAGAGTTTAAAAATTTACCAACCACATGTAGTGCAACAGCTCAAAGTGAACAATTACTCATGATTCGGCGATTACCTCAATATTTGCAATTGGGGTGACAAAGGAATATAAAACTGTTATGTTAAAGAATGCCCGAATGTCCAACGTCCGTAAGTATGTCAAAGGTATTGAAAACGAGTGAAAACCATATATTAGTTGTGCAACTATGTAACTCAATGAACGATTTCATAGATAAACTCAGCTCAGAATCAGGGAAAAACAAGGCATTAGGTGCTTTCATGAAATTTCATCAAGTTAAATTACTATACTGATTAGGCACAAATCCATACATCAAACTGCAACTTCCAATTCTACGATTGTACACAACATATATCAAATCTACAACAAGGAGTTCTGACACGATTGCAACAGTTTTTATGAAATTTTGAAAGTAAGAATGTTCGAAGACCGCTATTATGTCAACCGAAACAAAAATCATATGTACATTTAATACGTTTCTTTATTAGGGTCGTTATTAGGTTCGAACGTAGGTCAATTAAAAAAACTATTTACTTGTAATTTGTGACTACTGATTTCAATGTGCAGTGCTTACCGCTAAAGTAAAACATTATCTCAACTGGACCTGTGGTATTATCAGAGGAGAAGATTTACGAGAAAATGTTTTACGATGATCGAGATAGGCGTAACAAAAGCAAGTTAAACTGACAACGATTTTATCTGAGATACTTAAATACCACTGTATTCATTTTTTTTTTAACTAGAAACGCCTTTAAATATACAATTTTAATTGTGATTCCTATGCAAAAAGGATCTTCCTATAATATAAAAAGTGTGGGTGTCACCGGGAAGACGTTTCTTGCCAGTCGCCTCGAAATAATATAAGCAAAAGTTGGGAATTTCTGTGTGCATAAATATGAAAGACATACTTGTATGCGGCAATCAAGAAGAAGGCAGATGACGGATCAGAAATTGCGTCAAACAAATATAAGGAAGCTCTTATATAGTTGCTGACAAACATGCCAGAAATGAGGTATAGACGGACGAACAGTAAAACCAGTATAACCCTCATTTGATGCCGGGGGTATAAACCGGATTTATTTTTCATTACATTCAAATTCAATTCGTCAGTAATTTGTCCCAAATCAGAGAATTAGTTTCGATTGAGTGAGATCATTTTCATTACAAAATGTCCATTTAATCTCCTTTAAGGAAAGATGATTTATTGAGTGTTACATGATTAACGTCCAGGAGCAAACAGTTTATGCATATTCATGACATGAACAAGTTGACCATAATTCCAGTAGGTTGAAGCTGTAAAAAAAAAGTCGATCGGGATGAATTAAGAGACGGAAATTAAGACCCACACTGGAAAAGTGATGTTGGATGGGACGGAAAATTTGCCTTGCAACATGTCACTTTTTGGCCCCTCAGAAGAGCAAGGGTTCTTTAACGGTCTTTTAACGTGCAGAGAGCGCGGCATTCTGCCTACACGATGCATCGAATATAACATCCCCATCCGACCGGACCTGGCTGCGTATTTATACATTCCGCAGTCAAACGAAACCCCTCTTAAGAATAGGGTTTACTGTTAAATGGAAGAAGTCCAGGCATTACCGAAATTTTAAACCCTAGTCAACACATTGGTTTTTGTTTTAAAGACAGGATAATCGGGAAGGTATGGCTCGTTAAGATATTATCAAACATTTCATACCGTATCTTATCAGAGGGCAAAATTCCTTCAAATGGTACTTCACATATTTTTCATTTACATGATTCATGGGAGAGGACAGAATTTAATTGCCTAACCAACATCGTTTAAGCAAATAACTGATTGATTACTTGTTGCTTGACTAAGATATGTTGAGATTATCTATGTGACTGCATAGACATTTATTACAACGGCAAGTGTGTATCCGGAAATCAGTTACTAATGCCAGTAAGGATTTATAAACACTGACATTCGCAGCTCAACTAGACATTCCACCAGATTCCAACTCCTTGAAAAAAGATCACCTTTGATATTGTTTGCCCATAGAAGACGTGTTAACATCCAACATTATACCATCCGCACCTCATTTTATTTATTTACTTATTTTTGGATGTTATATAGTTTTTCATTATTATTGTTTCATATATCAATTTATATAATTGGTTATTTCATTTTATTATATACTTGTTTTTTGGTCTCGTCTCGTTTAGACAGACTTTTTGGAAATTTAGTATCTACCAATTGTTGAATAATGTCATTGTGATTGACAAAGGAACTATTTGGTATATTGCAAATTATAATATGCATAAAAATATATACATGTGACATGATTGTGCAGAAATCTTTATTGTAATGACAATATGACATACTAAATATGTTGTACTAGAAATATGTTCTTCATACACCTGTTGGTATAATCAAATACGAGCAACAGACTTGACTAAAAGTGTGCTTCCTCAAATCGGTATATCTGTTTCAGACATTAGACATTGTGTTGCCTTTTGGTGTAAGTCTGTTGCTCATTTCTAAATATATATATAAAGATCTAAGAATCATAATGAGTAAATTTGGTTGTTTACATTTGTTTCCCTTTTGTTTGAATGCTCTGGCAAACAGGCACGGTAAATTTCAAAACCAATCTAAATATTATTGATATCCAACAAGCAGATGTATTGTGAATATCTGAAGGGTGTTATTTTGCTGATAACTTTTCAAAATTTTTTTTGGTTCAATCTTGAAAGCTTAAATTTGCAATAAAAAGAACAGAGAAATGTTTGATCACTACTGACCATCCAGCAATGTGTCCTAACTATACGATAATTACCATCCAGCAATGTGTCCTGACTATACGATTATTACCATCCAGCAATGTGTCCTGACTATACGATACTTACCATCCAGCAATGTGTCCTGACTATACGATACTTACCATCCAGCAATGTGTCCTGACTATACGATACATACCATCAAGCAATGTGTCCTGCCTATACGATACTTACCATCCAGCAATGTGTTCTGACTATACGATACTTACCATCCAGCAATGTGTCCTGACTATAAGATGCTTACCATCCAGCAATGTGCCCTGACTATACGATACTTACCATCCAGCAATGTGTCCTGACTATACGATACTTACCATCCAGCAATGTGTCCTGACTATTCGATACTTACCATCCAGCAATGTGTCCTGACTATAAGTTGAGAATGTCTGCTCTTAGCACTCGGTGAAAATGTGTATAACTATTTCAAATGGGATGGACCACACTTTTTAGGAGGAATATATGCTTTTATCCTGTGAATAATTTGTACTTTTTGTGTGAGAACTGTACTTTTTGTGTAAGAACTGTACTTTTTGTGTAAGAATTGTACTTACTCCTTGCTTGATTCTAGATGTGATTCTGTCCCCGCAGCTTATCACGCCGGTTAAACAGATCCGATGAAAACTGGCATTTGGCGGATACTCAGACATTTGACTGAAAGTAAACAAGGGAAAGTCTTACTTCATACGTTTTAATAATACAATTGACTTAATATTAATGTGCATGCTTTCTTACCCTTTTTATTTTATGCCATCCACAACTGGCATTTATCGGATACTCGGACATTAAACTGAATGTATATAGATTTGGCTTTGTAATTCAAACAATACAATCGTATTAAAATGCTGTGCGTGCTTTCCATTTTTTTATGCTATGCAAGCCATTCATTAATTATTTACTCACTCATCAGTTTTTAATTTCTTATTTCATTTTTGATTTTCTAGGGGTGGGGAATAAACAAAAATATTTATGAAACTGTACTGCATTTGTGAATGTATAAGACATTTTGAGCATATTTCAAATACGACAATTGTTTGGCTTTAATTAAATCCGCTTCTGTTTCAAACTGCTTAACATTATATAATGTATCTAACATGCCCTCATTTTCTAGTGGGGTTCAAATTTTGCACACTTTATCCGGGTAAACAAACCTTATACAACCTACATACGTTGAAAATTGTTAATTTGTTCTCGTCCTGGATTTGCATGAAATATTTGCCACTGGATGTTAATTTTAAAGCAAATCATTAAATTAGGATTCCTTTGTGGAAAAAAAATACCAGATGGCGGTGTCAATTCAGAAATAATGAATATGCCATTCCATAAATGAGTTGAAAAGACAGCCGTCCATAACACGCTACACAAGAAAGTAAAGATTGAACAATACGAACCCGACTAAGTGTTAATGAATATAACACATTAATCGAAAATACATCGAATTAAGATATGTCATTTTATATCTGCTATTTAAAACATCATTTCTCCGATATCAGAAGATCTTGTCATTTAAAAAAATCTTTTATAATTATCCAAGTTGATTGACATCTTCTCAGTGTATTGTTCGATGAAATCCTGAATATTTATCATTAAGGTAATCAATGTACTTTTTCACTTTTTACTCAATCGATAAATGCATCACGTTTTTATGATCGATGGGGGCATCAATACACAATGAATGCGCATGCGCTGATCGATACCAATTACCCTTGACGGGAACCTTTCTTATCGTCGAACAAACCACAACTACCGAGACCTGTTTGCCTCGTCTAGAGAGCGATTGACCGCGTTTTCTTGTTGCCGAGTCTATCGATTTCCTTTATGTGGGTCATATAAAATAATTGGATGAACATTTCACAGAGTACACAGAAAATAATAATCAATGTAACTGCTAACAAACAGATATAAACAGTTAACGTCAGTATAAATGAAATTCAATGAAATCAGCGCTTTTAAGGAAAATTCTGAATCAATGCAAGATACGTCTTGTATAAATTGATCGTGCCAGAGTTCCTTAAGAATCAATGGTTGTCAATCTGGCTTGCAACTAAAATATATATCGTATTAATTTTCAGTTGGAATAATAAATTCTGTTGATAATTGATATTGACATATATCAATTTATTTTTATGATAAAATGCTAATGTAACGGCATCGTAGAAAACTTCTCCGTGCTATTTCATTTCTGAAACGTTTTATAATTTCCTAGTAAATCGTACGGTTTAAAACAAGACTTATTTGCAACCGTTAAAAACATAGCGTTATTCTGCAAAAGGTAAAACTACATCTTCAAAATCTTTTGAAATTTTGCAATCCAACAACAACTATTAATACAAACCATATATTTATTTGTCAAGAGGTGAATTAAAAAGTTGCCTATAATTGCTTACGTCCACTTTAATTATTTGAACTTCCATGGATAGTTGTCTCATTGGCAATCATACCACATCTCCTTATTTTTAAATTCTCAATTATTTGAAGGTCACAACTCTTTTCTTTTCTTTTTTAATTGTGAGATGCAAATTTCTAATCAGTCAACATTTACTCTCTACTTTTATCCAAATATGTTTTCTTCAACTTTCGTTTTAATTTTATATTTGTTTTTCTGTCTTTGTCACAAACAACTATATGTTTATATGACACAGTATTATTACCTTACTTTAGTTCAAAATTTCATTTTTTTATTAGTCAAATATATTCCCTTAGTTTTGAAGATTAAAATGATCCATGCTTTGAAGGTTACTTATCCATAATGAACATTTAATTGAATTAACATTAGAGAAGTTAGCAAATGGGAATAATTTTTTTTGTAACCAAATATTTTAGAAATTATATAACAAATAAAAAGAAATACTCTAATAAATTCATAAAATAACCATATTGCAAATAAAATGTTCGTGTGGCAACTGGATAAAATGTATGCAACCATCACCATTTCAAACCAATGCTACCCGAGTGGCTCCTTTTTCAGTAATAACGTCCTTTTTAACTGCCAGCAATAGTTTGCATTTATGTTATAGTGCAATAGAGATACGTGCATCTCTCAACTTTAAGCATGCATGGAGTCTCGTAATGGAAATTGAAATAGGCTTCACATATCTTAATTTAAAACTAGAACATGTATATTTAAACTTTGAAAGAGCTATACACATTCTTAAACTGCACAAACTTTAGACAACATATGCTTCAAGAAGTACTAATCTGAGGTGAGCGAAAAATGTTTTATATAATGACAGTTAAATCATTTCTTTAAAATACAATCTGTCAATGTCATCTTTCAATGGAAATGTATAATACTACTTAATCCTTGTCCATAAAATAAAACTATCAGTTACGAATTTCTATGAAATAGTATTACATGTATAACACTTTGTAAAGTATCTCCTTTTATAGACATATGCTACAACGTCAGGTCTTCCTACACCTCCTACGTCACAGCTTTCCATGGAATTGTATTAACGGGAAAAATAAGATCTTAATGACCTACTGTGACTATGATTTATTTCACCGTTCTATTTTTGTTCTATGCTTCCCTCTATTTAAAGCGCATTGATATCTTTTGTTTTCTGAAATCACCATGACTCCTTATAAGGATTAATTAAAATGTTCTTGTAAGAGACAATTGTGACGTAAAACAGCTGAGTAGTCAAATATTTGAATTTTTCACAAATAATTTAATTTGAGAACCTTTATTTGATTTAAAGAAAATAATTCTATTTTATTCATGTGGACAATGGTATAGATTAATTTGAATATGAAAGAAAAAAACACGAACAATACAATGATTGATTGATGCTTGCTTAACGTTCAGTAACAAATATTTCATGCATAATAAAGATGAGAACAAGAATATAATGGAAAATGAGGAGGCTTTTTTTCGGATCGTTTAGAAATTTTGTCTTACAGTGGCCATCCTGTATTCCGACCCCTCAAAGAAAATTGCATCGCAATCATACCCTGTTGTATTGCCAATGAATTATAGGTAAAATTCGGTAAGTCTGTATTATGGAATTTCATCAATTTGATTGATTAAAAATGGCTTTCTATACCAATATATTATGGAATATCTGCAATAAAGTACATAAGTTCATAATGGAACATGTATCTTGATAAGCTGAATCATATTTATTATACCACAATTTTGGTCCGAATAAACCTCAATGAAATAGACTAAAAAGCATGCATGATTCAGTTACGTTTGAAATTTTCTTTATAACTGATGCTTAATTCTATATATAAATGCAATGAAGGGCATATGCACTGGCAATAATAAGTAATTTGTTATAAGTCCAATTAATCCCTGATATTAGATAAACTCCCTGACATGATACAGGTGTTGTAACATTTCCTATGGGGATGGTTGATTCAGTCATTTAAGTGCTTGCTTTTTTAACTTTATTAACAATTTGCTAAATTCTAAAGTTCCTCTTTAAATATGTTTAACCACCAGGCGATATGTTTATAAAAGGTATTTTTGGATAATAAGCGCTAGTCTTGAATCAAATATCATATCCAACATTTTTTTCTCATGAAAGAAGTTCGTATCTAGTTATCTAAACACTTAGTCTCGTCTTCAATAATACAAATAGTACAATAATAATCTAATTTGGGATTGTTTACAAGGATGTACATTTATAACTATAATTATGTTGTAATATTTTCTAGCGTCTAAAGTATATCTTCAAAAATGAAACCCAAACGAATAAAATTACGAATTATAGTGTTCCATTTTAGGCATTCTAAGGACAGACAGAGGCAAAATTCTCCTGCTAAACTTTTTTCTGTCCCCTTTCCCTTCAATCTCCCATGTACTATGGTGTACCTCAGTGTGACTTCATGATATATCTAGTGCAGGGCGTCCTCTTCACAACCACCTTTTCTATATATTTCCAAATACTTAAATTTATTTGTTATGGAGCAATTAATTTTATTTTTAGAAGAGCTGACACGGAAGTAACTTCACTTATTATGGAGATCTAACAATACTTCCGTGTCTCCACTTTTTGAAATAAAATTAATTGCTCCAGAACAAATAAATTCTAAAATTTATACATTTTAATAGAATCTTTTAAACAGACACTTTTTTTTCTTGCTTGTGCGTGTCCTAAAATTTTATTATAATGTTTTTGATAAAATCGAAAGACTTGTCATAGAACATTTTTTTGTAAATTTGTATTTCTGTATCACAATTTTTTTTATCACATTCCGGACTACCAAATTCTTTCCTTCCCTGATGGCAATCAAATGGTTGCTTTCTTAATTGCATAAAACACTTCAATATTTCCCTGCAACTATGCAAAACACATAGAATTCCGAAGATTGCTGTGGTAGGGAAAGTATAGAATAAATCGAATTGTCGAAAAAAAAATTACTGTATATATTTCTGCAATAAAAGCAAATTTAACTCGGAAAGAGTTTGTGTAAATTGCTTTTCGAGCAAACAAGTTTTATTTATTAGTTGATATTGGCTTAGAACTAGATTTTAGTAGCTACGAGCATTCTTAGATCAGTACTTTGTGCCTTTTGTACTTATGTTAGTTTTCTGGGTGTATTTCTTTACGTAATAATATTTTAAGCCTTTAAAAAACTTTTCGAGAGAAATAAAAAAAATGTAGTGCCGCTCGTGTGTAGGCCCGATGGACTGGTCCTTATAATGTTGTAGAACGACCCCTCATTATTTCATAATGAAAGTCCAGTGGCCCTTTAGAGACACCCAAAGTCTCAAAATGATGAGTTTGCAGCATTTTTGGGGAAAGAAAAAGACACAGTAAAAATTGAAACATCCGTCTGTTACCTAGCTCCTTTAATAAGTTAGAAAATTTGGAACCCCTGGAAAATGAGGCAAAATGAGATCTCGTGGTCGAAGGGAGAACCGAAAAACAACAACAGTTACATCCTACTGACAAGTAACAAATAGTGATTTGGTTGTTGTTCTTTAACTTAAAGATTAATAGAATGACTACACCCATGAACAAATGTTCCTTATTCATCGAGATAATTGCATTAGAAGCTTGTGAAACTAAAATTTAAACAATGTTAATCTTTGCTGCTTATTGATTAAAAAAATGGAATAAATCATAAAAACAAAATCTAAAGCTCTTTCAAGTCACCAATTTTCGAAGTGTTCCACATAGTCGTTACAAAATATACATATTTTCAATATAGAAATATTGTTTTTTCGTGAATATAACGCTTTTTAAAAGTTGTATCTGTGCAGATTAAAAAAATAAAGATAAATATTTTTACAAAGTAGGTTATCCGTTAATTTTTTTTTTACCATCTTAAGAATAGGCCGTATCTGTTTAGGAACATATTTGCGATCTTCTCGATGTATTCGCAGTCAATGTTTACATCGGGATAAGATCTTAGTAACTTGATTTCAAAAATGTTAATCTTTGCTGCATATCAATCGATTCTATTGGTATTTTTTCCCCTGAACTTCTCTGATCTAGCTGCATACATACACGGATAATTAGCATGTTCAAGAGAGGTATACATCTAGAAAAAGAATAGTTGAAGTTGATTCTCCAGGAATTTATTCGCATTGCAACATTTTAAACCAAATTTACACAAAGCTCCTATAGCCTGTTGTACTCGTCGTTTGCTATTTTAGGAGGGAAAGATTATATTATATGGGAATTTAGTTTTTATTTCAAATTATTTTCATTGTTACTTTTATCCAGAACTTGTGATTTATAATAAATACATGTAGTGTCCTTGCTACAACGGAACAAACATTGAAAAGATCAAGGTTTTAGTGTTTACAGGGGAGGTGATATTTATCCTTAAACTATTAAAACTACTGAAGAGCTGTCTAAAAAAGGTATTAAAGTTTTATTTTTATTGAGAAAATATATGTCCAATTTTAATTTTGTTCCCACTAATTTGTCATGTAAATTATTTGATACTCTTATAAGACCTATTTTGACACAACTCTGAAATTTGGTTTATGGATAATTTTCAGTCAGCTTTTAGGGCATCTATAATAGAGCTGCTGTAAATAATACTTTTTGTGATACTCTTGCATTAGCAGAAAAATATCCTTTTGAGAAGGTTCATTCTAAATTTTGTAAAGCAGTATTGGGACTGAAAAAGACAGCCACTAACATAGGTGCTAGATCAGAATTAGGTAGATTTTCTTTGGACTCTTATATAAAAACTCAAACACTCATGTATTTTTATAGAATAAACTGTAATGATATTAATCCCCTGGTTAAAGAATCTTTACAAACAAACATAAATTTACATTCCGCAGGAATTTATTCTTGGTACTCATTTGCAGATAAAATTTTTAAAGATATGAAAATAAACCAAGAAAATTACTCTAATATTAATGAACCTTTTAAACAATCAAAAAACGTGTTAAAATGTAATATTAAAAAGTGTGTTTCAGAGGAATATGAAAAAAACTACTTTAAATAAACTTTCAAAATTGGATTTCCTCATCCAAACTTTGTCTCCATGGGAAATTAAAAACTAATTGTCAGTCTGAGGAATATTTAAATTGCAATAATTTTATACATAGGCAGTTTCTCTCAAAATTTAGACTCAGTGATCATTCCCTAGGCATTGAATTGGGAAGGTACGGAAACATTCCAAGAGCACAAAGATTATGTAAAAAATGTGGAGTCCTATATAGATGACGAATTTCATTTCTTTTTGTATTGTGACATTAACATATCATTGCGTTCCAATTTGTTTGCTTATCTAAAAGACTATGTATGTACCATTATTTCAACATCTTGATGCATTTAATAAACTAAAACACATTCTAAACCCCATCCCTGAACTTGTTTGTCATATTGGAGTCTTTATTAAGCAGTCTTTAGAACTGAGGGAGTCAGACCCATGTCAGACAAGCTTATGATTGTGTTTTTTACATAAATTTAAAATTGAACTCTTAACATATGTTCTATTATATTGTATTGTATTACATTGTATTGCATTGTATTTAAAATGTACAATTGTTTGTATTGCTTTTCCCTTATGGGTGTAATTTTGCAATAAAGATTATAATTAACATAGTCACTGTATCACGAAATGAAGGACAAGGGGGCTTAAATGTTTCTCAAATGAGATACGCATATATATACTATTACCGGCTATCTTACGGCAGATGAAAACACAGATAAAATCTGCTGAACATGAAAACAAAGTCCACTGTTTTGTAATGGAAATCGGAACTTCAAACAAAAACGTGCTGTACACGATAGTAAAAATAATTGTTTTGAATTGCAATCGGGAACAGGGATCCAATTGTTTCTACATTAATGATAGCCGGTTATACGATGTGATATAGCTAGGGATAAAATATCAATAAATTTTACTTACTGCAATGGGAATCAAAGCTTTTCTAAGAAAATCATGATTGCTGGTTACCAATCATTGTGATTACGTCACTACTTCCGTTTATCCTACAAATTCACCAATCAAGGCTGGGCGGTTTAAATCCAGGTTTAGTGATATATGCAAGTCCAAATACAAGACCAGAAGGGACCGGTTTTACCAGTATTAAGGACTGGCCTTGCGAGTTTTTTGTTTTTGTTTGTTTCTGTGTTGTCAACCTTGTAATTCACAATTTATGTAATTCACAATTTATGTTCAGAAATCAATTTCCAAAGTGTAAAAGTTCACATTTATACACACCTCTTTGCTTCACAAGTCATTGTATTTTATTGCTGTTTATATAAGGCTGTAGATACAAGATGATAGGTAAAAAATCGCGAAGTTTCCCTTTAAATGCGGACTGTTTTTTTCTGTAAAAAGTAGGAGAGCAGCATTTTTATGCTTTTAGATATTAATCTAATTATTAAGGATGGAAATTAAACACCTTTAAACTTAAGGTATTTCACAACCTTAAAACCTTAAAACTTCTCTCTTAACTTACATTGTATAGCTATAAATGAAAGTGTCAAAGGCAATAATCCATTTTCAAAATTACCATCTTTTAACTGTTTCCAATCTGTAGATTAATTTTGTAAAGGGAAAACAGTCCTATGTATGACAAACTGTATTCCCTCCTATACAAATTGTTGGAAATAACAGTCCTATGTATGACAAACTATATTCCCTCCTATACAAATTGTTGGAAATAACAGTCCTATGTATGACAAACTATATTCCCTCCTATACAAATTGTTGGAAATAACAGTCCTATGTATGACAAACTATATTCCCTCCTATACAAATTGTTGGAAATAAAAAAAAAACTTTACTTTAAAGGGATAATGTTTGTCATACTGATTTACTTGCAATAATAATTCAAGAAAAATCTATTTTAAAGAAAACCATACAATATCTCAATATCTATACTGACAGCAAAACTGTAAAGGCGAAACAAATCACATGGCTTAAAGACGTAAAAGGTCGGGATTTTAATTCGTGTAAGAATATTTTTTGTTTATTTCAAAGAACGTTTAAGAACACCGTTTAAAATATTTATTAATAAACTATAAAAGCTCATTGAATGACAGAGCAAAATATGTCAACACAAAGAACTACTTGCACTTTAAAATTAAAAAAAAAACAAGATGGGCTTTGTTGACATTAGTGGCTATGAGTAGATCTATGGTTGACATTAGTGGCTATGAGTAGATCTATGGTTGACATTAGTGGCTATGCGTAGATCTATGGTTGACATTAGTGGCTATGAGTAGATCTATGGTTGACATTAGTGGCTATGAGTAGATCTATGGTTGACATTAGTGGCTATGAGTAGATCTATGGTTGACATTAGTGGATATATGAGTAGATCTATGGTTGACATTAGTGGCTATGAGTAGATCTATGACTTTTCTTCAACATGTTCTTGTTTACTTATCATGGTTGTAAGTGCTACAGTAGTTATTGCATTTATTTGTTGAAAAGTATAATAATTCATTCCTCTTAACCATATGAAAACTAATAAAACCGTTGTGGACGAAATTACATAAAAATACGGATTCTTTTATGTTTCATGCAATATAAATACAGTAGATGTGGGGTATACGTATATGAAACAGTAAACCAAAAAACAAAAATAACCAACTTTACGTGAGTCAGGTAAAAGACTTCTGATTTATAAGATTTATTTCTCTGCAATAAGAAAGGAAGAAAAGTCAATTTTAAAGACAACCTTAAACTTGACTGAAATATTTTGATTCACTAAATCTTACATTTCGTCTTCAAACAAAACATTTTTATGGCCATGGGTGGCAATAGGAATAATATTTTCTGAGGATTTCACTGTAAAAGAAATTATCAGATTTACATAAATTTTTATGAATATTGCAATTTTTATTTAACATTATAGACACATTCTTAACTTGTTACTATGAACTTAAATACGGGATACGGAAATGGTTACATATGATAAACAGGAAATTAAATATTATCAATATTGGACATGTGTGTTTTAATTGACATTTATGACGAACACGTCTTTTAAATAATGCAGCATTTAATATAAAATATGAGTTGTCAAAAAATAGTTTCACTCTATAAATCTGCATATTTGTAAAAAAAAACTTCTATCTGTAGAATGAAGGCATGAAAATAGCACACCGTTTAATATTAATATAACTGTCAATGAATGGCTGACTTTTGAATTATTAATCTAACTGACTATAGTAAGAAATTCGGATTCAGACATGGCTTTGCTTTATTGGTTATGGGTTGAACTACAGAAACTTAACTTTTCTATCATTCATTCAAACCTTATTTATGGTACAACATCTTATGGTCGGCAACACTGTTCATTATTACCATACAAAGGAGAGTAGCCAAAGGAGAATAAGATCTGACTCGGTCATGACAAGCAGAATAGCTGGACCCAGTCTATTCAGCACAACATCCAGGATTTAAACCATAACATAGCCGTTTACGTGTATTTTATATAGTAAAGTTTGATTAAGTCCAGATAGTCTTACAATGTTATATCCTGAAATGGATTATACAATAAAAGATATACAACAGATCAGTTTAAATTGTAAAATTGGCAGGCGCTCAGAGAAAATCAAAATTTATACACTAGGGCCTTGGCGGAATTAAAGACGCCTTTTGGACCTTATACGTGTAATTGTCGTTTCTGATGGGGAGAAAGAGTAAACTTCGGAAAAAGCAACAGAGTTGGTTAATCAAATTAGTAAAATAATTGACAGAGCTATTTATATATATGCTATCATTCGATCCAACAGAATTGGCCGAACGCGTTTTATAATAGAGAGCGCTGGCAAACCCTTAATGAAATCAATGAACGTGACAAATTATACTCGGGCTTAAAGGCCACCCCATAAAAAAGAGGACGCTAATTAGATTTCAAATAGAGCTCAAAGAAAGGAGTAATTTCAAACACATTAAAAACAACGAGGGCCTAACAAGACAGAGAATCGCAATCGCCTACAAAGCCAGCCATTTTACCATAAATTAAAGAAACTTTTAGTATGGTTGAAAAATCATTTGCTAGGGACAATTAGCAATAATAAATTATAATTCAATACACTAAATACATAATCCTCTTTTTTAATTAAGTGTAACTTTATTCTGTTGTTCTGGTCTTAGAAATGCATTAAAAGCCTTTAACATAAGAGAAAATTTCATAATATAGAGGGTTATTAACCTTCCAAAACTCTATACATATATGCTGAAGCAGGAGTGACAGCTTCAGTAGCGATGCCTACTAATACAAGCGGTCAATCTTGGTTTCCAATGAATTATCGGGTATAAATTTATCTTGCTTCCTTCATTTGAATATACTTCAACGATAATTAAAACCAAGGATTTGACTTACTATACAATTGTCTAGTTTTACAATTTATAAAAAAACTACTGTTAAGCCAATCAATATAATCGTCCTTTGCATGAACAACATTTCTTTGACCTATCTACTGTCATAAGGATCTCTTCTATACCACAGCTTGTGTATTTATTATTTCAGAAATGCGTTTGCTTTTAACATTTCTGAAATAAAATGATTTCAAATAGTTATGCTTTTGTCTTCAGTTCTTATGATTAATAGTACATAATTATAATATGTATAAATGTACACTATAAAAATAAGAAGATATGGTATGACTGCCAATGAGACAACTCTCCACCAAAGACCAAATTACGTAGAGGTTAACAACTATAGTTCACCGTACGGCCTTCAACAATGAACAAAACTCATACCGCATCATAAGCTATAAAGGCCCTTAAATGAATACTAGTACGTGCTTATCGTGTGCATACATGTACACTTGTACATAAAGTATGTATGTGCAATCATGTATTTACGTTGATCGCTGACCAGACATCTTGACACCCAATTTTCTTCAGTTCAAATAATTACTTCTTAACGTGCTTTAACTGACACATATACGTAAGAGAAAGAACATACCAAGGAGGCATGCATTTAAAATTTATAAGTCAAAGAGACAAAGAACAATAACAAAACATCTCGTAGAAAAATAAAGACAGAGCAACACGAACCCCACCCAAAATCGGGATTGAACTCAGATGCTCCGAAGATACTAATCACTTATAATATACATATAAGTAAAAACTAACTGCTTAATTATAATAACAAACTAGAAACTGAAAATTCCTATATAGACATCGCTATGGGTTTTGCTCATTGTTTAAGGCAGAAAATGATCTATTGTTGCTTACATCTACATAATTTAGAATCTGGTGGATAGTTGTGTTATATACCACATCTTCTTGTTTTCAGAACAGGTATTTCTTATAAAAATTATATAAATTACAGTATGTTACATAGTTTGCGGCATCTCCATACCATAGACGTCCCTGACCGAGCAATACTAACTCACACGAAATGAATTAAGTACAATATGATTTGGTAACTACTATCATTAGTGTTGGATGGTATAAATTTCACCAAAAGTTATTGCCTTAAAACTGACACAAACAATTGATTGATCGGTTGCTTGTACTTGACACCCAGTGTGGCACATATCGCTTGCATATTTTTGACAAGAACAACTTTACAATTAATACAAAAGGAAGGTTCTGTAAAGAAGGTCGATAGGAACGAATGCTGGGAAATTTGTACTACCACTGGAAATAGAGGATTTTCGGATAGGAGCAAAAACAAATTGCCTTCCAACATGCCACCTACAGACCTCTCGGTGAGTTGTAGTAAGGGTTCTTTCATGTGCAAATAGTGCGGAATTCTCCTTGTACGGGGCATCGGCTTACACGTCCCCATTCCGACAGACGTAGCTCCATATTTATACATCCCGCACATAGTCTTGAAAACAGATCCCCTCTTTAGAAAAGGTATTACTACCGGAGATGATGACCATATTTCTATACCTAAATCAACCCTTGAGGTGAAACTGACGCGATAAAAGAAAAGAAACGTATTCCTAATTTTTTATTGATTGTTTTTGTAAATTTTAAATTTAACTCAGTTGTCTTAAATTTGGATTTTTCCTTGGCGACTTTTTAATGTGTATATTTATATTTATCTTAAGGTTATGTTAAAATTCACGCCATTGCCTTCTGATCTCTTTCAGGTATATATACATAGAAAATAAAATTATTTTTCTTTTGACTGAAAAATTACTTAAGTAACTGAAAGATGTGATTATTTTTTTTTTTTCAGTTTTCCTCTCACATGTACCATACAAATTAGGTTGGAAAATTAATCGGATTTATTCCTATTTAACCTCTTAAAAATTGTGATAATGTAATGTGTTAAAAAATATGTCGATAATAGTATGTTATATTTATAAGTATCGATTGTAATCCGAATATTCATATAAAATAAGGAACTTTGTAAACATTTGACAAAAACAAAATAAAAGGAATGTTTCTACTTATCGTCTTGCCACCTTGACATTGAGTTGTAGACCCGAATAAATCTTTCAAAAATTAAGAACACAAAAGCATCTGCTTTATTCAAGTCAATAATATAAAAGATAACAAAGAAACACAAAGAAATTGACAACGACAGGCGACTGGACATTGATCAGTCTCATGGCTTGGAATAGGCGTATTAAGGGCATAAGATACAGTTTTTATCCCACGGTGAATTTTTTACGAAAGTTTGCATACAAGCTATTTTTCACCTAGTCAATTCAAATATGTAATAAATAATACACCTTCCTGTGCCACTTTTAGAGATAAATAGGGTCGAAATTTTAGCCATTTACTGGTCATTTCGGTTTCTTGGACATTTCTATTCAGTGGAAAGACACACTTAACTTTTTTGTTTCAAAAGGTAAACACAAGCGGAGTTTTGTAAAAACATCTGGAATATCTTCTCTTCATAAGCGTTTTTTTAGTTTGTGTAATAATTCTTTGGAAATAATTCATTTTTATCATATTTTTATGATTTTAGTCAAAAAAGGCATTTTTGGCTAAATATTTATCTAATTTAAAAAAAAAATCATCGGTGATTTGTTCATAAAAATTGGCACAAATAATCTTCTAACATAATCAAGCATAATGTCATTTTTAAAAAGAGGGGTCCATGAACCCGTTTTCACGTTAAATCAGTCTGAATGATAAAATCAGTCGAAAAATGCATCTTTTCTCGATGTCACTTGTCCGTCCAGTCGTCTAATACTCTTCCCCTGTTTGGGATCCTTACAAAAAGCACCACATCACTCAGGTTGAGCAGATTCACCGAAAAGTAGCCATATTTGTCTATAATGACTATAAAGACAGAACACCGGGTGCAATTTCCAACAGGATAAAGTCTTTACAATAGGACAGTTTACATAATAGAAGAAAAAAAGCTAGATTAACAATGCTATACAAAATTAATTGGGGGTTAGTAGAAGTTCCAAAGGACAATTTAACAAAATCTGACAGACGTACTAGAGGACAACATAAATTTCGGCAAATTGCAACTAATAAAGACTTCTATAAATATTCTTTTTTATCCAAACACCATCTCTGACTGGAATTCACTTCCTGAAGCAATAGGTATGTCTGAAACCCTGGAATCCTTCAAAACTTGCATATCGACTCTAACATTTGAAGGACCCACACCAACTTATTAAATCACCAAAGCCACTGTACATAATGTATATATGTTATTCAATACACTATTTTATTTTTTTGTTTATAGTAAATTTAATTAAATCCATATGTACATAGCACACAAATTCTGGGAAGTTTTGCACTCCTACCTAGGAGTCTACTATCGTATTAGGAAGAAGAAGTGTGTAGCTATGTAGACAGGATCCCAGCTTAAGGGACAAAACCAGCTTGTTTAATCCCGCTGCAAATATTTGCACATGTCCTAAGTCAGGAATCTGATGTACAGTAGTTGTCGTCTGTTTATGCAATTCATACGTGTTTCTCGTTTCTCGTTTTTATATAGATTAGACCGTTGGTTTTCCCGTTTGAATGGTTTTACACTAGTAATTTTTTGGGGCCCTTTATAGCTTGCTGTTCGTTGTGAGCCAATGCTCCGTGTTGAAGGCCGTACCTTGACCTATAATGTGGTTTACTTTTATAAATTGTTACTTGGATGGAGAGTTGTCTCATTGGCACTCATACCACATCTTCCTATATCTATATATTGTACATAGGAGTTTGTTTGCATTTATATAGAATTGAATGCTGTTCTTTTTTTATTTGGGCGAAATAAATGCAATTGACGGTCACATTTTGCATGAAGCCATTTGTAACAGTGTTTTTTAATGAAGTAGAGAAAAATAGAACAGACCGACATGTTTATACACTTGAATATAAGGTACCAACCTGATTACTAAGACATGTTCGATTCCAAACCAGAATCGTTTCTCAATTTGCTGTGTTTTTCTAAACGTGAATAACTGTTCATATAACACTAATGTCCTGTATAAGATGTGTACATGTCATTCATGCATCGTTCTCAAATCACATTTAAATAACTGTTCGCATAACTCTAATGTCCTGAATAAGATGTGTACATGTCATTCATGCATCGTTCTCAAATCACATTTAAATATCCATTATATATACATTCTTTTCTTGTATTATACACCGAGATTCAGCATCAACAACCCAGATTTCCATCTTATAAACGGACAAGTATTGATAAGTTAAAAATAGACGTCTGTTATATTGATCTTTATAATTAATTTCCTATCAACATAATGGGAGCTCTCGCATCTGAAGGCCTTCTAACGATGTACAGATCGAACGGAATCGTTTTGTATTACAAAGGTAGATAAAATTGTAACGGGTAGTTTGCTGTTCGATCTGTAATAACCAAGTTAAAAGTGGAAACAGTTGTGACCAGAATAGTTATCATGACCTATTAGCTTCGTTTGACATCATTCAGTAATTATAACAATAAAACCAACCAATTGATATACAGGTTCTGATAATAAAGCTAATTGTAAATTGTAAATAGATCTATAAACGGTTTCAAATATGACATCATAGACTTAGCAAAATGATGAAAGAAGGGGGATCAATAAAGAAAATATGTTGATTAGATAGTATATGATCAAAATTAACTGTGTTTCAACTGAACTTTTAGACCGTTGTTATATATACTTTTGGTACTTTGCAGTGTATGAACTCTGAAGAGACATCATTAATTTATATTTGGTTTTTTTTTTTCACTTTCAAATATTTTAGTCTCAAGCACTACATAAGAGACATGATTTGTCGAAATGTATATATCTGGTGAAGTAAAATTGTAAAGATATTTTATTAATGAAAAACTTGTTCATTACAGAGACATATATTATACATGAATATATATGATTCTCTGTGTAAATATGTCTGTGGTCAATAGCATCAGCATTTTGTTTTAGATGATCTGTGATGATCGACAAGCCTGCTTTCTACACGTATCTTTAAACATAATTATCACTGGTGATTCAATAATCGATTGAAATATAATAATGTTATTATTTTCTGTTACCTTGATAACGTGCCCATGTAACAGAGGGAATATTAATTATAAGTATTATTGGGAATTAGGCCAGTTGTAATTTGAGTCAACACGCTAGCTTTACTAAAAGGTCCTAGGGAACAATAATTATATACAATGTATTAGGTTAACGACCTTACAAGTACATTAATGTACCAAACCAGTAATTGATGTTGCTGAATAATGGACACTTCAGATCTTCTATAATCCGCCTGAAACGGTGCTTGGGACACGGACCCCCCATCTTTTCTTTTTCTTTTTATTTTGGTGGTAAATTTTTTTTATTGTAAATATGATCTATTATTTTTTCTAATTTTTTACTTATTTAACGTCTTCTTGTACTTAACCAATATTATTTGCAGTAACAATGTTATAGATATATTTTGAAATTTCCAAATTACAAAATAGGAAATATAACAGATAATATATGTAAGCGGGCCAAATAACCGAATCAAACCTATTGCTGCTTCTCCGCTACACAAGCATCTAAGTCTGGTCGGCTCCGGCAGAGGCAGAATAATGTAGTTGGGGATGTTGTAAATAAAATCATCATAGATAACAAGATTATCAAATCTCTTAAAAAACATTCTCAATTAGTCTCTTTCTTTTAAATCAATTCATTGGTATACAATGATACATGCACAATGAAATATATGGTTAAGGCATGGGAATCTGGACCAATTTAAAATTGAAAGAGTCTCAAATAGCAAGGGATAGGACCCACTCATTGATATCGTCCAGTTCATCTTTATATATATGGAACAAGAAAAGTATAAGTTTGAGGCGGATCTCAACCCTTCTCGAGAAATTTGAACATTCTTAACAGATAGCGCGAGTTGTAGAAGGGGTGGACCCTTTGAATTACTTTTTATTTCATTAAATATGTCTTGTCCTGTAGAACATTTTACATACTTAAATTTTTTTATTAAAAATTATTTTAAATGCATCAAAGACTCAAATGGCCGGGTTGCAACAATGGAGAATACTCTTAACTGAACATTTAAATATTTGAAAAAGTTCCCAAGTCTGGAAAAATGAGAAAAACATCCTTAACTAGTTCCATAATAGCAGGTGCACAACTCCAACATATGTGCAATCTTTCTCTTAAGTTTCAGGGATCTGGGTTGAAATTTGTAGAAGGAGTTGATTACACAAATTAGGTACCCGATTTCTCCCGCCTTCCCGCCCGCCAGCCCACCCAACATCACCATACTATAAGCCAGTTTTTGGGGTTTTTTTTTCTTCTTTTCTTTTTACGTATATAAGTCAAATCTCTGTTTACTCGTATCAAATTTATAAAGATCATGAAATGTATTTCTGAAGAATAGGTAATCATTATGACAGAAGAATGCTTAAGACTCCAGACTTCAAGCTGTAGTACATGAACATATTCTGCCAGTAAAGTATAATGAATGATTTGAAATCAATACAGGTCCACAATATATATATATATATATAAACAAGTCTAAATTGAAAACAACGTTCAAACCTATGATTGCGTTGGATAAAAACCGCAATTTTTATACGTGTGCATGCAAAACAAATTTCTTGTTAGAGGGGTCTAAATACAGCACAAACAATATTTTCCAAAAGACCAAAAAAGTGAAAAAGTATATTTTAACAAAACGCATTTGACTAACAGGTCGAACAACAAATGTTCTTAAACCCTGCCGACTGCCATTGGCGATTGCCAAATAAACGGATCACCAGGTGTAATAAATGGATCTTATTTATAAATTAATACCAAACAGAAAACAATAAACTTGCGGCAAAGATGGTATACCGCAAACAAAAGGTGCAAAGATTTTTGTACACCATATCCGGATTTCGACAATTAATGTCTCTTCAGTGATGTTAGGAATCGAAACGGTATTTGGAAGGCCATATAATTTACCTCAATATAATATATATACCAATCTGTAGTTTCTTACACTTTATTAAAAGGCCACCATATCTTATTTCAATAACATAGCTGAAAAGATTTCAATTAACAGGTTTTCAAATGTTTTTGACATTCACGAAAACGACATGTGTTGTTTGAATAGAAGTACATCCGGATTTATCATCTTTACACAACCTCATAAGTTTCCGAATGTGAAATTCCAATTTAATCAAATGAACGTTGGAGTGGCTTGATAAAGGCCTCAAAGTAACTTCTTACCAATACAACGAAGTTAATTCTTTAATAAAAAGAAAGTATGCCATATAAAATTAATTTATATCAATATGTGGACGACAATAATATAAATACATTTATTATATACTTAGTAGTAAATACAGATAAATTGTATGTGTAATACAATCATTGGCAAGCGTGCTGTATCAGCCACCCGTGATGATATCGATATCAGCACGGTTGCAAAGGCTTTATCACACCTTTAATCTGTATGACGTCACGTCATCGATTGCAGTCACTGTTGCAAAGGCTTTATCAAACCCCTTCTCTGTATGACGTCATGTCAGATCTATAATCTGTATGACGTCATTTCAAACCTTCTTATCTGTGTGACGTCATGTCACATAAAAAACATCTACATGAGGTATATGTATATAATAAAGTGTATATGATATGGCTTTTACGGATGTGATATTGAAAAAGCCATATGATATTCACTATTTATCATATACTTAGTAGTAAATGCAGGTAAATTGTATGTGTAATACAATTGATGACAATCGTGCTGTATCAGCCATCAGTGATGATATCGATATCAGTCACGGTTGCAAAGGCTTTATCAAACCCCTAATCTGTATGACGTCACGTAATCGATATCAGTCACGGTAACAAAAGATTTATCAAACTCCTAATATGTATGACGTCATGTCTCGTGAAAAATACACACGAGAGATTTAGTTGTACTTGAGGTGCATGTATATAATAAAGTGTATATGATATGGCTTTTTCAATATCACACACCGTATCAACCCTCAACCAATATAATCCCTCGAGCAGATCTCTTGGGATTATATTGGTGTCTCTGGTTGATACAGGTGTGATATTGAAAAAGCCATATGATATTTATTCTCTATCTATATATTTGTTTTCTCTATCCGAGACAATTACTTACATTGTAAAAGCAGGAAGAGGTACACGTATGGTTATTTACTCGTATACATTTCAACATGGTTCATAATTAGGTATACAGTTAAATATGCTTATAAAGGCCACCCTCGGAACCTAAGTAAATGGTTCTTATAAGAACTTTTAGCTTGCTTGAACAGTAATTGCTGTTGTTCATTGATACTGTTTAGATTACTTTCATTTTATAGTTAGCGCTTTCCTGTACTTATTTATATTCCATGTTCTCTCTTTGGTCGGGTTGTTGTCTCTTTGACACATTCCCCGTTTCCATCCTCAATTTTCTCTTTTATGTCCTAGTCAAGTGATCGAAGCTAAAAGAGGGTTGAGGTTTTAAAAAAAAAACTTATTTTAAACCCGCCACTGTTCATGTGCTTAATTGTCCCATGTCAGAAACCTTCTAAGTGGTCGTCATATGTCACATCTAAATGTTTATTGCTATTTCGTGAATTTTGCTTGTTTTTTTTCAAGATTTCCAGCTAGACATATTGTATTTTTTCACATTGTAATATGACGTGCCGCTTTCGCTTTGTAAACTATACACAGATACAGAGATGTGCATATTTATGGCTGTTGCTATTTACCTCCTACGTAAATCCACATGTATCGTAACCTATGTCATGTATGTGCAAACACTATATGTCCATTGCGCTGTGTTAAAATTGAATTTGAAAACAACTACAGAACTGAACTAAAAATTAATGTATAAGAGCTTGGAAAAAATGCATAAAATCAAAATAAAATAAAATTTCGCCATCCTCGAAATTCCATGAATGAACTTGGCACATTAATGTCATGCCAAACTGGCACATGCCGTAATACAAGCTGAAGGTAACTCCTTAACTTGTACGCTCCAAATTCGGATAATATCGCATAGAAATTCAATAACTTAAAAACCTTAATTGACCAGAACATCCTACCCAAATGCACTTTCCGCAGATCAGGACCTATAACAACGTACTAAGTTTCTTGTAAATAGAGCAAATCTTGTATATATTTATTTTTATTTTTAAGGAGTTGCAAAGACTAGGTCGGATCTGTCAAAATGTCTAAAATCAAGGGGGCATAACTAAAAAAATTCACTGGACCAGAAATTCCTATCCACATGCACATCTGCCTATTTTGTTCTAACAATTTAGTAAATTTCCTGTTGATACGATGCGATGGCAAATAGGGATCTGTTAAAATTTTTAAGTTTAAACGGCCATAACTAACAAAAAATCCATGGACCGGAAAATCCTAACCACATGCACCTCTGCATATAAGGATCTAACAATGTACAAAGTTTCATGGAGAAGGAGTTAATCAAACAAATGATAAAGAAGTTGGTCCGGACAGATAGACAGACTGCGGACTTGACAGACTGGTTCCTATATACCCCCCAAAACTGTTAGCGGTGGAGTGTGTGTATAATAAAAAAAAAAGATGTGCAGATAATCAAAGAGACAACTATCAATGAGAAACAAAGGACAAATATTTGAACAATTACTGTTCATCGTACGGGCATTCAACAATAAACAAAACCAATACCATGTATAGTAAGCTATAATTAAAAGGCCACGGCAAAATGTGGCGACAAAGGAAATTAACTAGCCAAAATAACGTCATCCAAAATTTTTTCTAGAGACAACCAACGGACTAATTTATACTACAACGAATTTATAAAAAATACAAATATGAAAAATAACCAACAACAACTACTAGATTATATTATCCTAACTTTGGACAGGACATAAAGAATTTGGCGGGGTTGAACATGGTTGTGAAGGCGCTACCCTTCACTCACATTGGACAGTGGTGTAACTATTCAAAATAAGCATTTAGAAAGGGATCGGTACTAGGCACAAACATATATCAAAAAGACAAAAAGCACAATGGACCGATTTAACAGTACTATCAGTTGCTGAAGCTCATGATTTCAAGGTCTTATTTCAACTATATCAATTAACCAATGTTCTATTCAATTAAAATGTCAATCAGATGATCAGTACATCTGCGACGGATTTAGTGCTTTTTCAAATCTTTTAAAGTTTAGGGCAATGGAAACTTTTTTCAGTTTTAAGTTCGATGGTTCTTGGTAAATGTATGTTTTTTTGTAATTATATGATAATCATAATCTGTGGCTCATAAACAAATAAAACTAATGATCAAATCAAACATTTTCCTAAATATCATTTGAATATCAATAATATATATAGTCATTATGTTATTCTTTTTTTTTTTCTTCAAAAGAACAGATAATGATTGTGTACGATACTAACAATCTGATGTACATTTCGTTAATCGATTACACGGTTATTTCTGCGGGGGAGTTTGACTAAGTTTCATGACGTAACTATACAATACATAACAATAGTTTATTACACAAGAATCTCATGGATGACAAAACATATATATCAATCAGTTTCAGATGAAATAATAGCTAGTCTTTCTGTACGACAGCTGCGCTGTTTATCTATATGATATTATATGATTATATGTAATAATGTTAATTATCACAATATTCAGTAATTTAGTGCGAATTAAGTACCCTTGGATGCAAATTTACGTGCGTCCACCATTTTTCTTCAATAAAAATAATAATGTGATGTTCGTCAGTAAAAACTGATTAGATCCCAGATCCATCATTATAGAACTTAGCTATTTACACTTCACTCTGTTTATTCTCGTATTATTTATACAAAATCAATACGCATACATCAAATGAATGTATTGAAAGTAAGATATACATTAAATGTGTAAACACTAGTACATTAACAGTTTGCGCGCAGCATGAAGGAAAAATTCTTCAATGTTCACAGAACAATAAATCTATAATTGAGAAAATATACCACTGCAAATTATGCATTATTAAATACAGGGTCGGTTAAGGACAGTTCACCCCCGGGAATTATATAGCCATTTCAATCTTGCACACACTCAATCAGCTGGTTTGTACGTTATCATTCATAAATAGGCCGGTTTCCGCTGTAACTGATGTCAATAATAAATGTCGATATGGAGCATTCATACTAAGCACCGGGTCATTAAATATGGACGATGTTACCGAGAATTATTTTTAATATGCAAAATATCAATATTGAAAATTTACATTGACTTACCGATGGAGCCAGCTGGAAAAATCACTCTCTTCTTAATAAACATCAGAAAAGCACCCGATTGTCTGAACGGTTCATGTTAGAATCTTGATATAATCCTTAGTCCTATAACCACATTTCATATAGATGGAATTCCCCTAAAATAATAATGAATGGTACACATTTTGTCGTTAAAATCACGGCAATTAAAAAAACAAACTAATTCACCATTGATTCTTTATATTTCATCGCCTTAAATATTACATGTATGCATAAATCACCCTCACAGTCAAAGCGAGGCTTGTCGTCTGCCCGAATCTCTATCCAGGCGCGTGCAGCAGATAATCGATTTATCCAAGAAGAAATTTCACAGCATTTGACAATTCATGTCTAATTAATAATTAACATGTTGCCCGAGACCTGTAACACACATATAAAAATCTCAAAATGTATGGATAGTTTCTAAAGAAATGAATTATTTATTCAAGATATGTTCCAGACATGTGCAGAGGATGCTGATCGATAGATGATGATAATGTGGAACATACCATATAACAATTGATGGAGAAAATTAATCATGATAATACCAATTGGAAGTCAAATGATTTCTATGTGAAATGATAATCAATGATAATCATACATTAACAATCCAGTTAAAAGAGCAACACCTGCCAGTTAATTCATTATATTTTTATATTATTTAAATGATATGAATGATGCAGTTAATATAATATATTAATTCCATCTTTATAATATGCGTATTTTTAATGCGATCACTTTTAAAAGATGTTGTCGAAAATAACACTTGTTACCATAAATATAGTTTTACAGGAAATGTTACAAAAATATGTGCAGTGTTATATCCTTAATTTTTGTGTAAATCTAGTATCAGCTCGGTTGACATCCAACAGCCGGATTTTTTTTCGAAAGGGTCATTACATTTTTTACATTTAATTCGGGACATTTGAAACTTTCATAAACTTAACAATACATGTGTTGAAAAATGCCAGGATGGTGCACAGTTACAAGAGTCCCCCACCCTCCTTTTTACACATCTCTTGGTTATTGGCACCAGTTTAGCTGTGCGTCCGCGGTTATTTATTAGTACATAGTAACGATTGTACATTCAATCTGATTGGCATACTTTAACATAAAATGCATTATAACCACTGAGACATATCCCAAAATTGAAAATATAAAATAACCGAACATTGACTCAATACATTTGTTCGTTCATTTTTGCATTTATTTATTCTTCTGTTTAGTTAGTTTAACGGACCAGTAACAAAAACAAACACATATTGTGACTAAATTGATATGACTGTCACATGGTTTGGCGGGAACAGAAGCCAAATTGATCTAAATTGATATGACTGTCTTACGTTCAGTAGAACAAAGCTTTGACAGCTACGAAAGTGGTTGAATTAGCTCACGAAGTCTCTAAAAAACAATCTTAGCGTTCCAAAAAGGGAGTTTCCCTTAAAAGTCGTAAAAATATATTTAGCACTAAAAAGATTTTTCTTTATCAAATTCTTTAAGGTTAGTTCACTTTTTATTTCCAGTTTATCACAATTATTTGAAAGACAGTTGATCCATTGTTTCCTTACAGGGATTTTACTTCGAAATATTCTGAATTGGAAATATTATCTACAAATATATATATTAAGCAGATTATAATTCAATTCCAAAAATAACGAATTATGTATGGGCTTTGAATGCTATGCCTATAAAACATCTGCTTACAAAAAGGAATGTCCATATTACAGGAAAATTCAAGATATCGCAACACTGAAAAATTGAAAACTTATCACACAAACCAGTCCTTATGAGAACTCCTTAATACGTCAGAACGACGAGCGACCTTTTTTCAGCTAGTTGGACATTTTTCCTTGTCTCATTTTCAATATTTTTCTTTGTACCAACTCCTGAAAAGAATTCAATACAGCACTCAAAACTTGGGATTAGAGATTTTGGCCCAAAAATGTAAATTTGTCTTTTGGACACTATTCTTTTTTAGATTAAGAGAGTTATATTCTTTTTTAAAATCACCCATTTCAGCTCACGAAATTCTGAGAAAAAAGTGTACTGCTTCTGAAGATCTTCTGACAATCAACGTGATCGTAATCACTAATGGAAAGTTTGGAAGAGTTGAGTGTATAATTTCAAAATATATTCTCATATGGTGGTGAATATGTAACAAAAGTTTTTTTCCGGCGTGACATTTGTTCCGCCGGAACAAATTTCATAGGAAATATGTTCCACCGGAATTTATATCACAGAAAATATGTTCCAGCACTTTAAAATTTGTTCCGGAACTAATTTTTTTGCCAAATGTGAAAAAATTTCCAGAACAAAAATCATAGCTCCAGGAATTTTGTTTCAATTAATATTAAAAAGTTTTATATAAGTTCCTGTGACATTAGTTTTAAACGAACATGTAAATATTTCATAGAAACTAATGAATAAGTTCCGCTCAATCATTATTGCACACCGAAACATTTTCTTGTTGCACTTAAATTATAATGCAAGCTAAATGCTGTACTGAGTGTACTTGCATGGGATACATTTGCAATGGAAGGCATGACTGTAACTATAGGATGAAGATAAGAAATAAAAGCGATGGTAATGTATCATAATTTGTATTTATGTTTTATGCGGTATTCCTCCTTGGTTCCTGTTAACTGTCATGGCCCCGTGTTTTAGTCACACATGTACTTAGGACATGGCACAATTTAAAAAGAGTGTGTCTTTTTTTTTCTACATGTCTTTTGATATTTATCAATGATCAAGTCACTTTGTCCTTTTCAAATTAGTACATATGTTCCTCTTAAACTTTACTTTTTTTCTGAATGATTTTTCTTATTCTAATATTTTCTGGTTCAAAAGTGTCCTTTAGATATTTTTTACAGAGTATATATTTAAACATTTGCTATACTCCATAGGATACAAAGTGGATGATTTACACTTTTTATCTATTATATTATTAATATAATACTTATTTTTATAACGCACTTGAATGATAACTTTAAACTCACTGATGACAAATGCTCAGTATACAAGATAACTTGTTTAACCAGTGGAATATATTTCACAGAAAAGGAACTTATTTTACCAGGTGAGGAACAAATCTAACAAACTCAGAACTTATTTCACCAGGTAAGGAACAAATCTCATAAACCCGGAACTTATTTCACTAGGTAAGGAACAAATTTCACCAACCCGGTACTTATTTCACCAGGTAAAGTGTGGAACTTATTTTATAGAGATGGAACAAATTATATAGAAATTACCTGTGAAAAAAGTTATCCCAGAACATATTTCCTGTGATATAAGTTCCATTGGAACTTTTTTCACAGGAACAAATTTTGGCTCACAAATACAAATAAGTTGTGATATCACTTTTTAAATAGCATTAAGTTTAGAAAGATAGCATTTACTGATTTGGGAAAAAAGAATATTCGTAGTAAGGTCAAAGTTTGATATTCCCAGAAAGAGGCATTGAAAATGCACTTTTTCAACAGCAAAATATTAAGTTACTATTTTTTTAATTAAAAATAGATATTCATTCTTCATTGAAAAAACAGAAATTTTTTTTTTTCAAATATCTTATACTGTTCAATAGCAATATAAGTATAATATATAATTAGAAATAAACCAATAAATATTATTGCAGAAAGTTCTCCGGTGAAAGTTATGCAATTTGGTTATTGTTTCAAACAAGTTACTTAAAATTGTTAGTTTGATCAACCTAAATTGTTGACTAATATCAGATGATTATGACACTGATTTACAAGAAAAATAGACCCTGCTTGTATTTTCTAATGCATGTTTTATTTTTTGTATTTTCTTTGAAAAAAAGTGCATCTTATTTATTCTTAATCATTTATCGTTGACAAATAATTAACAGAAAGATTTTATGTAGAGTAGATCAAAAGTAAGTTTACTGTCGAGGTCTAGAATTGTGTATTAAGCTGTATAATAAAGTGTCTATTCAATTTCTTAGTATGTATATATTAACTGTGGTCAATTAAGACTGGCATTGAAGTGGAGGTGAATAATACTCGCACCTTTGAGTGGTTTTGTTTGTAAATCATGACAGTTGTCAATCAACTGGTATTGTATTAATAGTCTTACTTGCTATGGGAAAGAATTGGAATAGTATTTCAAAAAGAGTGAGAATCCACTTTTATACCAATACACAGTCTGTACCAAATTTATCAAATTAATTAACCAACATAAGATACTAATGAAATACTATCACAATTCTTCATCAATTGCTTAAATAAAATATCAACTTTTTCACATTAATTCTTAAAAAGTAATATTTTATAAACTTTCATTTACAAAGGAACTATTTGAAGTTTTATCTAAAATTTAGTGGCTGTTTGATTTCAGGTTTCTTGATTTAAGGGCATATAACATTTTGAAGTTGGCAGTAGATGAATAAATGGTGTTTAAACTTTCTGCGAGTCATAAAGTATATCATTAGTTTCATGATATGTGTTCAATTCAGAAATCTGCTCCATCTTAAAATCACTCAAGTTAGATCCAGGATAGCTGGATAATGATCATTTGGAGTTACAACCTCATTTAAAAAATCATTGACCACCAGACAATGACTGTAGGGTTGCTGCCTCGCGAACACATGTTTTAGTTTATTTCTTCTTCTAAAATATCTGCTTACATATACTCATCTTATTTGATCCAAATGTGCCTAGAAGTTGTCCAAATCTTGTATTCATATGATTCTTGGGTTCTAGTGAACGAAAACTCGTTCTGGCTACATACGATTTACCTCGGATATAACAAAAGCTGTAAACTCACGACCATTGTCACTTTGCAGTATATTGGGCGACACTAAAATTGTGAAAACATCAATCAAATTGAAAGCCATCTCTGAAGCACATTTTGACGTAAACGCTCTTATGCTACAAAATTTTATTAGTGATCTTGGTACACATTAAGATATAGTATCGTTTTCATAACAGTGTGGACGTGACCATTTTTTGGCGCGCTCAAGTCTCCCATTGACTGGGTTAAATTAGGTGAACGTTCGTCTGTAACGCCCACTTATCACGTCGTATTTATTATATTCATTTAAACTGTGGGGTCACCAAAGGTTCTCAACGCCTAAATCAAATAATTCGAAAAACGAGTACAGGAATAACCTTTGTGTTTTGATTAATATTGAATACTTAAACGTTCTTTACTTGCGTTTTTGTTATGTTTTGATAAACAATTTTTATGATATCGCACGTCCTTTAAACATACAAATTAATATAACTAGCTATAAAAGTTACAATGTATGTAATGGCTATTATCTTTTTGCGGTTGTCTAATTTTTTCACTTAGTATCTTTTAACTTTTATCTTGTGTAACATTTTATTTTAGAACGAATGCATGGTCAACTTTCAATAGTTGTGCAATTACAAAACATAGACAAAATATACTTTCGTACGGTCTTTTTCGTACTTGCAAGATATTGGACAGTAAAAAGCTATTTGGACCAAGCCTTATGAAATTTGCATTTTACTTCACGAAATACTATTAGGTAAAATGTATAGTCTGGTGTATTTTGGAAACTGGAACTTTTCTGCTAACTACCATACTTGTGAAAAACTCTTGATAGCAGAATGATTATGCATCGACTATTCTTCCTTTTCTTAGTGTGCGTGTGTTGTTCTTTTTGGTTTTTTTTTGTGAGGTGAAAAAGGGGGGGGGGGGGATTGTTTTTTTTTTCTTATGCACATACATGGACATTACTTTTTTAATCTTAGTGTCGTGTTTTTTTTTTCTTCCCTAACTTTGAATGTAAATCGATTCGTTTTTTTATTTTCTTCTTTTTTCTAAAACAAAGTATTTTTTTTCCATTCCAATTTGTTTTAGAATCAATTCTTTTTTTTTAAACGGCCCAACTTACACACACACACAATAATTGACGGCAGTTACTTTATTTATCAACGTCGTGCTTTTTAGGATCGCGATGAAAATGTGCATATACGTTTAAACCCGCTGAATTTGTTTGCACCTGTCCTAAGTCGGGAACCTGTTTCAGTGGTTGTCGTTTGTTGATGTGGTTCTTAGGTGTTTCTCGTTTTTTTATTTAGATTAGACCATTGGTTTTCCTGTTTGAATTGTTTTACACTAGTCATTTTGGGGCCCTTTATAGCTTGCTGTTCGATGTGAGCCAAGGCTCCGTGTTGAACGCTGTACTTTGAGCTATAATTGTTTACTTTTTACACATTGTGACTTGGATGGTGAGTTGTCTCATTGGTACTCATACCACATCTTCTTATTTCTATATATTATATGTATCATGCAGGAAATTAATCTTTAAAATGTGGTCAAAATTTGCTCGAAGCGGAAAAAAGCAACAGCTTAATATGGATTGAAATTGAAATGATTGTTATAATTTACACAACGTTTTATTTTGATTTACAACATTTTTTTCAAAGACCACATTGTGACTTCGAGATTGAGAACAACCACGAGAGCGCTTTTCCTTTTCTTTCTTCTGCTGTTAGTTTAACTCAGTTTTTTGTGTCATGAATTGGTATTGATGTCATCTCGTAAGTTTTTAAATATGAAGAAAAGGGGATCCGGTTGTATGTCAATGAGACACAAACAAACGACAAAAAAAATAAAAAACGGTCAACCTTCATTCTTCAGCAATAAAATACGTTACAAGAAAAAAAAGTGTTGTAAGTGAAAGACCCAAATTTGTGAGATACAAGAATGATATATAGAAGAGTACTGCAATTTAGTTTATGACTAACTATCTTTGGTCAAAGAGACAAGAAGGATCACACACACGCGTAACAGTTTCCCCTGTACATAAAAGCATTATACAAACAGTAAGTCTTTTAATTAATTAGATATACATATAGAAATATACATAAATAGAGGCAATTGAGTTGTGTAGTACTGGAATATCCAAGGCAAACTAATCATATGAGTTCTCTGTATGACTGAATGATTCATACGGTGATCCATGTGAAAAATATCCAGTTAAAAAAAAATGTCATCGTCCGTAACTCTTTTCACAAACAAATCCTATGTATTGAATAAATGGTAGGTTACTCTTAAATGATCACAACGTAGGAGTATTTTTCTTTTAAGATATTTTATGAATTAACCCCATCGACTTAAAGTTTTTACAATAAAAATCCAAATGTGTAAATGTATTTTTCGATTATTTAATGATATTAGCTCTAAAATGAAACTTTTTTGTGTGCAGATATAAAGAATATTTCAAACAAATTCCTTTAAAGTTTTGCCAAAAGAGTTTCATTTTATGTATCGAAATGTGTAACAAGTGTTTATTTAAATCCCCACTGGAGGGCCTCTGACAGACTGAGTGAGCGTAAAATCATTGTTATCGCTAGCCGATGACAAACAAGTTAAAGGTAAATGATTCAGTATTATTAACAACAAAAGTACTACGGTTGTCCACACTGTTACGGGAATACCTCTATATATATAGAGAGATTGAGAGAACTTTAAAGAGTTGGTCAATCAAATACTTATCTCCAATTGGAAAAAAATACTGTAATTAAACGTCTTATCATTTCAAAGCTTAATCACTTATTTTTATTATTATCAAATCCAAACAATGGGTTACTAGTACTTAACCAGTTTGTTCACATTTATTTCCCTGCTATTTGGGATGGTAAATCTGACAAAATCAAAAGAGAAGCAATTTCTCAAATATATATATAGTTGATGGACTTACCATGTTGAACTTAAAACAATATATAAAAGGAATAAAATAAGTTTGGATATGAAGAAGTATTAAACAAACTAATAATTATTATAAATTACTAACTTATTCAGAAAAAATAATTTAAATGAACTGCTTTAAATAGGTCTAGGTTCTTTTTGTCAAGAAGTTTTTAACGCTTGGACAGAAATCCAAACTAAAGTGAATGTTAAAAACGAATATGATTTTTATCACATCTAATATTTGGAATAATAAACAAATTAAGGTTGGTAATCAACCCCCCAACCCCCTTTTCATAAATAATGGACTGAAAAAGGAGTCTTGTTAATTAATGATTTAATTAATCATGATGGACAGTTAATGAACTGGCAAGAATTTTAAAAAAATAATATATTGATACCTCTTTTTATAGATTCAGATTCAGATTCAATATTTTATTATAGTCTCACCACATACAATTACATATATTTACACAATAAAATATTCATACAGGTACATAAAAGAGATAACAAGAAACATTACATTTAATGTATGTGCCAATCTTAAAAGATATATGAGAGACTGTACAAGCAATTTTAAATACAGGTCGATAATGTACACATTATATATAATATATATTTGTTTAAGAATATCATTTAATAACAGCATAATTAATGATATAAAAACCATTTCTTCTGATTAAAATGTTATAGCAGGTTCTGGCCACACTTTATTTCAGCTATAAAACGGCTTGATATTAAATGTAATCAAATTTTGAAGCTTTATGGGCCAATTACACCAATTACTATCAAAATATTCTTAAAATGTACAAAAGGATCAAAAGACTTGTACAGCATTCTAAAGGATAAAAAAAACAAATATCACGTCACAGGGAAATTGTCCTCAATCCAAAAAAGACACACTGTTATCTGGAATTTAGTGTATAGAATGCCATTTTACATAACTCAAAATACAGTGGCTCCAATACCAGATCAATCACAGAATATTGGGGACAAATGAATTATTCTACAAAATTAAAGTTATACAAAACAACAAATGTACTTTCTGTATGGACTCAATAGAAAACATATTCTGGACTTGACATGTCAAAAAGTATTTGACGTATGGGAAGAACTTAATTATAGATGTATACAAAATTAAAGTGCAAACTGAACTACTACTCAACTTAGAAATAGTTTTACTTGGGGTCTTAGAAAAAACTTTAAAAACCTACACAAGTAACCTCAAGATAGCATTAACTAAATTTTATATAGACAAACCAAAAATGCAAAGCGGACAAGTGAATATTGTAACATTTAAAAACTATCTTAAAGAAAATTTGTAAATTGAAAAACATCATATTTTATAAAAAAAAATAAAGTATTGCAAAGAGCGTAATCCTGCTGGAACCCCTTGCTCCAACTAATAGAATAATTAAAACAAGTAAACTTTAATTTAAGTAATATAAATATTCTCCAAATCCAGACTGCCTGGGTTTTTATCCTTACTATTTATCTATAAGTTTGTCAAATGATTTAAAGAAACAACCATTTGGATTTGTCTTGGTTATGTCGAGGATTGATTTGGAAAATCGACGAATTACCGTATTTTTAACATATAATCTTGATATATGTACTTTTGTCAATAAACTAGTTACAAAAAAAAGATATATATAGTTTCCATCTGGGTTTGATTGGAAATCCATTAAATCAACATGACTGTCCTCTAACTCTTTGGATAAAATGGGTTTCACCGCTACTCCCTCCCCTATATGTGCTTTTTCTCCATGTTACAATTTTAACAAAGTGAAAGAAATCGTTCAATGGCATCACGGGAAATGTTTGCATATAGCCATTATTAAATTGTTCTTAGGGAGCTATTTGTCCTGAATTGTTTTTTAGTTGTAATCTCTGTCCTGCCTTTTTATTTTGCACTCTATTCGGTCCTGCCTTTTTTTATTAGTTTATCCTGACGTTTTTTTACATAAATTGTCATCCTGCCTTTTTTTTTTGCAAAAATGCTCATCCTGCCTTTTTTTTTTTTTTGCAAAAATGCTAATCCTGCCTTTCCTGCCTTTTTTCAAATTTCATCCTACCCCCCCCCCCCCCCCCCCCCCCCCCATAAAAATAAAATGGTAGCTCCCTTAAATCGTACGGTCTCTGTGTCATGAACTGGGGCCTGTTTTTTTTGTATCTTTGTTCTAAATGGGTTTATCAAACACCCTTAAAAGAGGGACGAAAGATACCAGAGGGACAGTCAAACTCATAGATCGAAAACAAACTGACAACGCCATGGCCAAAAATAAAAAGACAAACAGACAAATAATAGTACAGATGACACAACATAGAAAACTAAAGACTAAGCAACACGAACCCCACCAAAAACTGGGGATGATCTCAGGTGCTCCGGAAAGGTAAGCAGATCCTGCTCCACATGTGGCACCCGTCGTGTTGCTAATGTTATTACAAATCCGGTAAATAGTCTAATTCGGTAAGTCACATTCGTGAAAAGGGAATGATATTGTAGTTACGACATATGGAACATATCCGATATCATCTGTGAAACGGTTATTCCATAACGGTCAACCAACTCGTGATGGCGTCCGTAAAATTTACGAAGGGATGATTTCAACTTCACCATTTGGAACTCTTGGTTTAATAGCTTCCTTGTGAGCAGCAATCCTCTATCAAGGAAATCATGATAGGAAACACAAGCCCGGGAATATCGTATCAATTGGGAGATATATACTCCGTTTGCAGGCGCTGCTGGAATGTTGCTACATAGAAATGGAAAGTTCACAATTGGGAAGCTGAAATCATCTCTTTTGTCGTAAAGTTTTGTTTTCAACCGACCCTCATTGTCAATTTCTAGATGTAAGTCAAGATATGAGGCAGACTTAACTGTATCTGTAGTATCTTAAAATACACCTGTGACGTAAATCTTTTGTTCAAACTCTCCATTATTTTTTAGGAATGGAGTTATTTTCTATTTTCATCTTCATTCATCCGGACGTTTTGCCCTTTGGATATTTCCATGGGCACTTTCTTAAAAAGTGTTAACCTATGAAAATAATTCTAAAGGACGAACGCGATAATGAATGAAGATGAAAACTTACTAAAACGGTTGATATTGGAATTTTAAAAAAATGGGATCGTAGTAATACAATACGGTTGATATTGGAATTTAAAAAAAATGGGATCGTAGTAATACAATGAACACCAAATATCCCTTTATTAATAAACAGCTGTTATTTGCGAGTCGCAATTCCATTGTATAATATATATAATTACACCTTATGTAAGAATCCTGGGTTTTGATTGGTTGATAGCCAGTGTATTTTTCACCAATTTACTGTTATGAAATGAATATCGTTCATTTTTTAACGCCGCCGGGGTATATGCAAAAAGGATATGCCTTTTTTATTCTCTCGACTGGTATTTTTCGCAAATACCCCTCCTTAACATGATATATCTGTTCAATATCGTATTCACTAAAACTCCACAACATTATCCACAATTTGTTTTCTGATGCAAATCTTGGCTGAATTTCTGTCACGGATAGTATCCAAACGGGTAAACACGAATATTTTCCATTGAGTGCCATTCCTCACCTGTGCATCTACAAAATATGAAATGTTTTATCTCATTTGAATTCTTTTGTAATATTGAACACATTAACATTGTTCAATAAGGAAAATTAGAGAAAAATGTATTTCACTTAAAGATTTACTTAAGACTTATAAGTATAAGTCATGTTTATGTTGTTAAATTGGTTGCTATACACTGAACTATAAGGCAGTTATTTTTAATTCTGATTTTCAAGACTTTTGATTGGCTGTTAATTCATTATGACATCATTGATCGTGTAATGTCCTGTGACTTTCTGTCCGTTTACCAAATTATCTAATTTAACATTGCTACTGCCAGGTCTTGTGTCTTATCAAAGTTTATACATCATTCTATATTTTATTACAACTTTATTCATACTATTGACATTATTATCATCATTCGAGATATATACGTTTTTCCAAGGATATAACTTTTCTCTGATTAATTGATTAATTAGTTGAATCTAAACTGTAACACTCGGACATTGACCTTTCATTTATCACTGATCATGGCGGATCGCCGTGCACCTCGTTTCAGACAGAGGTCTAGTCAGTGGGACAGTGGCGACCCAGCTAACTGGACTGCTAACAAGTTGAAAGATGAATTAGAAAATATTAACATTTTTGTCCCTGTTTCACTGGGAAAGAATATGCTCAAGAAAATATACATGGACAATATCGCGCGTAGGAACGTTGCCCCAGCTGACCAACAGATGACAGGCAACACCTCACAGACGTCAGCTTCATCAGACAATGCACCAAATACAACTTCTTCTGATGCAAGTGCTAATTTAAACACAGACATAATTGCCAGCTCTAATGAAGTTCCTCAAGTTCAAAGAGATTGAACTTCGGGCAGTGGTAGTAATTCGGCTAGAATTAGCGCCGTGACAGAACCGCGGATGAATTTTCACAGTGAAATGACCGGAACTACGTCATCCAATATGGCGGCGCCCAGTGCCAGTAATGTCAACAACGAAGTTATGACAGGGATGTTGAATTCAATGCAGTCCATGCAAGGAACGATGCTTGGTTTACAACAGACAGTCATCAATTTGATAAATATCAATGACAGACCAATAACCGTTGATGCTAACAACCTCAGCACTGCATACGCAGCCATGAGAAGCAACGATCCCGGTCCAAGCACCAGTTCAGGAGCTAAATGTAGCCAGACTTTTCCTTTGAATGGTGGGTATCGTTTCCCTATTTCGGAATTTGAGGTACCATCAGAATGCATCCCACATGTTGACATTGTTTCTGAGGTTATTAAGAAACGTATTTGGGAGGGAAAATATGTTAACTTAGCGGCCCTGTTAATCCCTAAACACGAAGCAGACAAGAACATTGTTCAACAACAAGGGTCTATCACGGTCAACTTGTCCAATCATGAAGATACAAGACTACTAAAATCTTTGACCATAAGTAAATTCATAACTGCCTTTGGCAAATACAAAAGAGTGATGTGTTCAAAATTCCCTAATAGGAGAATTGAGTTGAACAGACATGAAGCCAATATTATTGATATATACAATGTATATGGGGCTAAATTTTACGACTATCATTGTCAGTTTTCAGCCAGGGCAGCAGCAGCATTGAGAGACTGCAACATTAAAGTTGATTGGTCAATCAAAGATACAACTATGCTCAGTATGGTTGCCGGGAATGCCAAGGTCAATTCATGTTCCAATTGCTCATCAACTATGCATTTATCTTCATTCTGTCCACAACTACAAAATATAGGAACAAACAAAGTGGCCAATACAGCTAACTGTTCTAAGAGTTCAAATTTTGCTGTGAAGGATGTGGACCGTTATGGCAGGAAAAGAGTTACACACAATGAAACTGAACTCTGCAATAACTTTAACGATAGGTGTAATAAGCAACTTTGTCAATATGCACATATTTGTTCAATTTGCTATTCTTATAACCATGCAGCATTCATGTGTTCAAGAAAGAAAAATCCCAAACAAAACAACACAGACAATATAAATAAATGACTAGATTTTAACGAGAGAGAAAAAGTGGATACTCCAATAAATGTAGATGCCTTAAATAATCATCCGGATAAACAATTTGTGAATTATTTATTCCATGGTCTTGCTTTTGGTTTTAATACCTTAATTTCTAATATAGACGTTCTTACTAAAGAATGTCGAAATCTAAGATAAGGATTTTTAGAAGGGCCATTAAAGGAATTGCATTTTAAGAAATACAGAGTAAGCCCAATAAGTGTTGCTATAGGAAAATATTCAGGAAAGCCAAGACTTATAGTAGACTGATCTTCCCCGCATGAAAATATTGTGCATCAAAGTGTTAATGACATGATTGACAAAGATAGTTGCTCTTTATCATATGTGCGCATTGACGATGCAATTCAAATTATACAGAATTTAGGAAGATACACAACCATGTGTAAAACAGATATTTCCGATGCGTTCAAATTAATGCCAGTAATACCCTCGCAGTTGCACATGTTTTGTATTAAATGGCGTACACATTATTATTTCTATACCAAACTTGCATTTGGCTGTCGATCACGCCCAAGAATTTTCGATAACTTGTCGCAAGCAGTGTGTTGGATAGCAAAGAATAATTTTGGCATAGAACTTATTTTGCACCTTCTTGATGACTTCATAACTTTTGAACATCCACATAAATGTGGACAGAGAAATATGGATTTATTGTACTACATTTTTGACACACTAAAGATTCCAATGGCTAAACATAAAACTTCAGGTCCAGACACAGTAATTGAATATCTTGGAATTATTCTGGATTCAAATTTAATGGAAGCAAGACTGCCAAAAGATAAACTTCTTCGAATTTCAACTTTCTTGAAAGAGTTTCTGATTAAAAAATCCTGCACAAAGCGGGAGGTGTTACAATTACTAGGCCATTTAAATTTTGCATCTAGAGTCGTCATCCCAGGGAGAGCATTTGTATCCCATCTGATCCTAGTGTCAACAACAGTTAAGGCATTACGCCACTATATCATACTAACATGTGAATGGAGGGAAGACATTCGAATGTGGCTCTTTTTTCTTTCAAATTGGAATGGTGTCAGCATGTTTTATAACAAAGAAAATATAACTTCTGATGATTTGTGTTTATATACAGATGCCTCTGGTTCTATCGGTTTTGGTGGCTATTATAAAGGACTGTGGTTTGCTGAATCATGGCCATCAATGTTTTCAAATTTAGTAGTTGATGAAAAAGAAGTATCTATAGCTTTTAGAGAACTGTACCCTATAGTGGTATCAGCAGTTTTGTGGGGACACATGTGGAAAAAGCAAAGAATAATTTTCATGTGTGATAATGAGGCTACGGTAGCCATCTTGAAAAAAGGACGTTCCAAATCAGCACATATAATGCCTTTAGTAAGTAGATTAACATTAATAGCTGCACAACAAATTTTATGTTTTTGTCTAAACATGTACCAGGAAAATTTAATATAAAGCTGATGCTTTGTCTCGTTTGCAGATAGACAAATTTCTTCGTCTTGCGAAAGAAGCACAGGAGTATCTATGCAAAGTGCCTCCTCCTCAACTAGTGTTATGGAGCTCGACAACGTAGTTAGTCAGTTATGGGAGGCAGCAATCTCTACCGGTACAACAAAAACTTATGAAACTGGTTTCAGAACATACACATCTTTTTTGTTATTAACCGGTGTTATCGCATTCATCTTGCCTGGCTGTGTTCCAGTCAATGAACAGTTATTATTACTTTTTGTTGCTTATTGTACAAGTAGACTACATATTAGTTATAGTACTATTAAACTGTATTTGTGTGGTATTAGGTTCAAATGTTTAGAAATTAACATAGATTATCCTGATTTAACTAAGTTAAGACGACTCAAAGCTATACTTAATGGAGAAAAGCGTACTTATAAAACCAAACCTAAACCAAAGTACCCTATAACTTTTGATATTTTAAAGAAAGTCTTCTCTGGCTGCGCTAGGACAGTAGTTACTAGAATTTATTATTAAAAACTATATGTACAGTTGCATTTTTGGTTTTTTTAAGATGTGGTGACTTCACAGTTGATAGTTGTGGAAATTTTCATCCAGCTTTTAATTAATGTATTTCAGATATTACTTTTATAAGCGACAGCATACATCTTAAGCTTAAAATTTCTAAAACAGATCCTTTTAGACAAGGTGCGACTATTAAACTTTTTGAAACTGGTACCGAGATTTGCCCATATAGTTTATGTTGTTTGTATATGAATAATCGCTTTCAAAGGAACCCGTCTCCTGAAACTCCATTGTTTGTTGATTTAACTGGGGCTGCTGTCACCATTGCTAAATTTCTCTCTTTATTCAAACATGCTTTAGATAGTTTAGGTATTGATTCTACCTATTACAGTGGCCATTCTTTTCGCATAGGGGCAGCGACAACTGCCGGTTCAGTTCAGGTTGAAGACCACTTGATAAAAGTTATGGGCAGATGGTCTTCAGATGCTTATTGTAGATATATAAAAATTTCAGAGTCTGACCTGAAAAGAGCTCAAAATTCTTTAGCAAAGAATTGATTAATTTGGCAAAAATTGTTAATAATTATATAAGTATTATGAACATACTAGTTTTACAGTATATTATATTGCAGATCTATTTAGTATCACTTGTATGCCTTTTGCCATTTTGGTTTAGAATATAATTAGTGATTTATGTAGTGTAGTATGATACATGTGATAATAATGATAAGATTATATATTGTTTTGATTCATATTTTTTTGGTTGTTATAACTTTTACTTAATTTTGGGGCACTCAGACCGCATACATTTCATGTATTCAATCTGACTTATGGCCGTATTAATTAATTAATCTGGTAATGGGAATATATAATTCATTAATTCCCCAAAATTCTGTAGTTTTCATTGTTTCGATGTACAGTACATGTACATTAAAGTTTGAATGGGCTATTAAATTTGTCTAGCAGTTTTTGCTATCTTCATCCACATCAATTTGAAGTAATGCTCTTCCGGATCTTGTAGCACACTTGTCTTCCGGCTCTTGTAGTTCTGGGTACACCGAGTAGCATCTAACATTGCTTCAGGCTCTTGTAGATAACGACACCGAGTTGACCGCTACACCGAGTTGAGCATTACTTCCATGTGCATTACTGACATTGTTATTCCGGCTCTTGTACATGTAGCCTAAGCTGTACTGAGTAAACAACTACTTTTCTGCTCGGATAGCTTTCCAATAACTGCTACACCGAGTTTAACTATGTCAGTAATTCAGAAAATGCTGAGTCTGCCCCAAACCCAAATCAAGTATAAGTTTTTAGTTAGTTTGTATTTAGAAGTTATGTAATATAGTATAATCTTTTTGACTAGAGTAATTTTGAGTGATTTATTGTGTATGTAAATATATTGATATTATGTTTTTAGTAATAGAAATTATTAACTATTTTAGTTTTGTCTAATTATTACATTAGGGAGCCATATAATTAGAGAATCAGAATAGTAAGTCGACATCACTTTTCTTATTACTATACTAGTGATAAGATCCATCGTCAAACTATCCATACATGTAAATGAAGAAATTGGTATATGAGTAGCTGCACTCTTTGCAAATATGGGGTATATGTCAATGCATACCAAGCGGAGTCTTAACAGTATTCAGTAACCTGTAATGCCTTATACTATTAATTCGTATATTTTAACTAATTTGATTCGTTCAGGGATAGTCACGTGTTAAACTATATTTTCGAAGGTAGAGAGAAAACGGCGGATAGCTAAAAGCATATTGCACAGCAAAAAGCATATTGCACGGTTATTTTTAGAATATCTAAAAACCGATATACTTTGTAACGTCATGTAATGAATTTCATGATATTGTTAAAAGTTAAAAAAAATCTTCAAATACATAACATGTAAAAAAAACATCAAAAAAGTTATCATATCTATAAAATTACAACAAAATCAAATGACGATTTTGATACAAATATGGTCGGCAATTAATAATATAACAATTATAGCCTATTTATGAGGTCAATACAGGATATATCGACCCAAAGAAGTATATCGACCTCGTACTTCGTCCTCAGTAAATATACTTCTTTCAGGTCAATATATCCTTGTATCGACCTCCTACAAAGGCTATAATTGTATATTGTAGATTATATGGCATCATTTTTTGAGCTGTGCACACACTTGGTTCATCTTTATTGAGTTTTGTCTTAAGTTGTTTCTTGCCTAGGCATATTTATATGCACATGGTTTATTGTCAAACTCTACAGAGCTCACAATGAGAAGTTACGTGCAGTACACTATGACCACTAAAACATCAGGCACATTACAACTATACATGTATGCTGATTGATCTCAGAATTATGATACAACACAATTACAATATTGGTATTACAATTCAAGGTGGGATAAGAATACAGTTGAATTAAGTATTCTAATTAAGTATTTACAAAATAAATTTTAATTTTACCGTTCAAGATATCATTTCCTTGAAATTTGAAGTGTAGTATTTTGATAATGTACAGCAAAATTTCGTTTGTGTTTCATTTTAATATGTACATTAAAAACAGCAAAATTACTCGGATAGTTTCTACAATAATATTGTGGTTTAATAGAATAAATAGTTCAATAAACTGAAATGATCAAAATGGCGTATTCGGTATAGTATTTTATTGTTCGTTGTTATAATTAGAATATAGTACTAATGAATAGTATTTGAGGGGTATGAGTAACATTTGAATTAGGCTTGTGTTAAATATTGGGCGTTTTTTTGTATTCAATTTTCAACAGAAACGCATAACATAATCGAATTCCTTCACTGTTGTTATTTGTCCAGTGGCAAATATAACAGTTATATCGGTAGTGCAAATGACGACGTTAATCTTGAAATGTTTAAATGAAATCAAAAAGCAGTTTTCCACTTAAGTTAAAGACATACAAAACGGAATCCAGAAATGTTTTTAATTAAGTTTTTTTTCTAAATTAGGGAATAAGAATTAGAATGAAAAATATTGTCAGTTTGCTATCATTGCTACTAAAGAATCATCTAAAATATGCATAACATTGTTTTCGTTGTTATGAGCAAAGGGAAAGAATAAATGTTGAGTTATGCACGAAACGCTGTTTTCTTGTTTAATTTTATTTGATCTAATAGAATGGTTTGGAAAAAAGAATCACATTTTGTGTCGGATATGACTTATAATCGAGCACACCCTTATCAGTTAAATAACCTAGACTAGAGTGTTACATACCTGGAAATTTATTCTAGTTGTACCATTTCCTTTTTCATAGACGATTCTACATCCAAGATTTATCAAATGAAAAACACACACAATCCATTCACTTATATGCATAAATACTAGTTTTTGTTCTCTTCCGAAATACCACTTAAGGTTCATCATAGCCTTTCGGCTAATATGGCCGTATTTACACCACAAATTTCACTCTGAGTAAAGACAAACCTGTGCACCTGGATAATTAAATTTCAAATGCATTTTATGTTTCAGAAAATTATATAAACTTTTCTGGATGTTTCTATTAATTTTTTTTTCTCATTCCTGCAGAAGGTGCCAAAAATAAACTAAGTTGGGAAAGAAGTTTGAGAAGCTCCCCTCATATAATAAATGTTGTGAGTAGAATTGGTTTAAATGGACAATAGATGGACACTCGACATCTGCAAACAATAGGTGATTTAAACTGTGTAACTGAGTGGACCGTATCAAATGAAACGCATGTGTGTTTAGGGAGCTGCCATTTGATTTTTATGGGGGGGGGGGGGGGGGGGGGCTAGGATGAAATTTGAAAAAAATAGGCAGGACAGGAGTTTTGAGTAAAAAAAAAGGCAGGATGAGACACTTGCAAAAAAAAAGTCAGGATGACAATTTAGGTAAAAAAAAGTCAGGATAAACTTTAAAAAAAAAAAAAGCAGGACCGAATAGAGGGAAAAATAAAAAGACAGGACAGAGATTACAACTAAAAAAAAATGCAGGACAAAATTTTTCATCCTAGCCCCCCCATAAAAATCAAATGGTAGCTCCCTTATTTTGCTATATCCTGCAGATTGGAAAAAAAGCACATAAAAATTCAAGTAAGTTTTTAATTTTCTGAAACATAGACTACATATAACTTTTATATATCTAGGTCCTGCCATGCCTTAAAACTTTCCTAGATGCATCAGTTTGTCTAAAAAAAAATTTCCTTTGAAAAAAAATTTGAATACAAACAAAAAAGATTCAGAAAAAGGGAGTCCATTCCCCAAGCGCCTGTGATCCGTAATGAAACAATTTATGTACTCCGTATTTATATGAAAGATGCACGAGATTTGCCTTTGAACGCTGTAAAGTTTAAAACGTGCCACTTCGAATTAAACTCACTCAAAAATATGTAATGATTGTTATCGATTATCTTTTATTAGTTTTCACTATTTACAAATAATTTGTTCAATTATTATATAAAACGTTGTTAAATTGTTTTCGTTTTGGTTTTATTTCATAAAGTTTGAATGTACAATTATTAGATAAATATTATTTATTTTCCTTATAATAATACTAATAATATTTCTAATTTCTAATCTTATAATTATTTACTACTGGTGATATTCGATGCATTCTTAAACATTAAAAAATTTTAAAATCCTATTTTTCTTTACGCTAACACTTAGGACAGCGGACAGGACATCCTAGCTAAGATAGTCCTGAGATAGTTTCGATGTGCTTGCTGAGACATGCATCGTAAGTCGGTCCTAACTTATTCTTATTTATTCCTAAGATAAGTCTTAGGACAGATCCTAGGACATCTTCGATAAACAGGCCCCTGTTTCTTTATTTGCCATTTCCAAAATACCATACAGTTCTTCTAGAAAACACATAAATTTTGAGATTTCCCTCGTCTTTCAAAGCCTTGAAAGATAAAAATATCCCACCTTTTTAAATTGTAATATTCTATAGTTGTATTCTCTTCTAAGAATTTTAAAAGTTTAATCTTTGCCAAAAGATCATTGTACATCTGTCTTGGGTATATGTACCTTGTTTTCTCCGATTCACTTCTAGGCCGCAAACAAACAAGAAATGTGTCCTCAGTAGACATCTTGTCACTTAACTGCTAATAATCCAGATTAAGAAGTAAAACAGACAAAATGTGTAACAATAAAATTAGTGGAAAAACGATGGGAGAAAAAATCACATCTACATTTGTTTAAGTTTGCCCAGCTCAAACCAGCTCAACATTCTTTATGTGCCTGTCCCAAGTCAGGAGCCTGTAGTTCAGTGGTTGTCGTTGGTTCATGTCTGTCATATTTGTTTTTCGTAAAATGTTTGGTGTAAATTAGGCCGCTGGATTTCGAAATTGAATTGTTTCATGTCAGGGCCTTTTATAGCTTTTATATACGGTTTGTGTTTTTCTCATTGTTGAAGGTCGTACGGTTGCCTATAATTGCTTACATCCACTTTATTTGAACTTTGGTGGATAGTTGTCTCATTGGCAATCATACCTCATCTCCTTATTTTTATATCGACCCGAGTGAACTGTGAATTCTCTTCATTTAAAAGAAAATCTTCAACCCCTTCCCCATTTCCATTAAATACAATTACATATTTAAAACGTATTGTTTTTTAATACCACAAATAAATACGAGTTAATTTTGTTTTGAATATGGAAAAATACTAAAATATCAAGATCTGTTAAATGAATGAATATTTATTTGGAATATAATTCAGAAAATACTACATGTATACATCAAGAATATTTAACCGAATGTACATGTATTTTGGGAGATAAAACAAAATCCCAAAATTTACTTAATAGATTGACTAATCCTCATTAGATTTCAGTAAAAAACGTAATGCCTGAACATTTTTGGCAATAACTTAACGCATAGGTGTAAGCTTATTGCCTAGGATGTTATAGGCTTAATGTCTAATTTCATTTATTGCCGCCAATATATATGCATGTACTTTCTTTTATTGGAAAAAAAATCGTTTGGGTAGAAAAGGAGGGATTTGCATTAATAAAATGATATTATCAAACTATTAAAAAAAATAATTATTTGAGTATGTGATAAATACGTAAATCTGGGATATACGTAAATTGATATAATGAAGCAGGTGTTAGTTGAGGCCGAGATTGCTCTGACGTCTGACGATCTGTTTTAAAGACTTGGCTTTGATCGTGGGATGAATAAGTTTACACGGTGTAATGCCAGTTACAAAAATTTTTAAGAAAATAATTTATAAGAACATACATGTAGTTGTAGGAACCGAAATAAGAAAAACATTAATAAAACAACATTTAAGGTAATCCTTGCTCAAAATTTGAACTGCATCGTGCCGCGCATCCCTACGGTTTTGGCTGATAACAGTTTAACGAATTTTAAAAGTACTCTTACGCTTTCAAGTTTCCGTTTTTTCTTGAGGTTAGACTTTTTAACGTAAAAGAAAATGTGTATCAATGATGTTAGCGTCCATTCAGTTGGAGTGAAAATATCCTACACCATATCACCAACCTTCGACTCTTACGACTGACATGTTTCTTGGTGAAATAGAAATTTGACCAAGAATGTTTTTTGACCAAGAATGTTTATTAAGATAAGTTTACTTCAAATTGATGTAGGAGAAGACAAGGTGTACTGTAAGCTAATAACCGACTTATTATTACCCCGCTCAATTTTGTTGACTTAATGTGACAAATATTTCATGTATATATATATTCATGATATAAAAGTTTTCAGCAAACAGGAAGTTCAACATCGAAACAACCAAAAACATGTCACACGATATTGCATTACCAGGTGAAGCTTCGTGAATACTAAAGATCGGTTAGATACTACTAAAAAGAAAAAAAAACACTAGGTACTAATCTAAGAGTACTCGCAGTTATTAAAAGCTAGTTTAAAGCCAATTTCATGACACATGTCTTACTTTTGTCGCAGGAGAAGGAAAATTTCTTGCAGAGTTAAAAAAAAAAAACTCCCTGCTCAACAGCTCAAATATAACAATGTCCAAGTTATGCTAAAGAAAATATAAATATACAGTAGCACTAAGTACACTATATTTCTATTAAAGTTTCATTGAAATCAAGTCCGTACATTTTAGATAATTTATTTATACACAATGACGTCAATCAACTTTTGTAAATATAGCAGTCTATGTTTTGCTATGGGAAACCCCTAAAGGAATACAAAACATAATTAGTATGTGCACATTGATACCATTTAAAAAAAAGTCCTGTGACTCCAGGTACGGAACATTTCCCCTGCATTTAGTTGTTCCCGGGATCAAACGCTGGAGAATAGTGAAACATTGTAAAATTGGTTAAAATCCTAACTACGATATACTTATTAAAATGATTTTTCAACAATTAAACACATTATATAACTAAAAGAAATTTCAGCATCAAACATTGCTGTTGAAGACAATTTAATGCACTATTGCTTATTTTGGATAATTTTTGTAAAATTTTGCACTGAAGAACATTAAACCGAGCTAAAGTTATAATTTGTTACTTTTGATAGATAATCATGTTTTGAATCACTAATTTGCCGAAATCTTTCAAAAATGCTGTTTTCAGTCATCTCTAAACATTTATGAATTGGTTTCACACGTTCAAAGGACCCATATGAATTTGTGATACTGTAAATTTGAGTAAATATCTAAATACTTTCTGAAACCGGTACTAATGTGAAATCCAATGAAAAAAAATTACCCTACCTCATTCATTGAAATTTAATAAGTAGTTTGAAAGTTACTGTTAGTTAAGAAACATTCGGATAAAAAACAACAGGAGATGCACACTGACACTGTCTAAGAGAGTCAGATCCTATCAAATTCAATTTAGTCATACCAAGTCAAACTAAATCTTTACCACTTTTAACAATTGGTGTATGACAAACCATATTTATATTAAGTCAACGTTCAAGATATCCCAATCTTAAAAAAAGATATTTCTAATCTTATACGATATCACCTTTCTTTTAAAGATAGCGTATAAACTTTCTTTTATATCTCATTTTATATATAAACAAAATATCAATGATACATGATATCTGATATAATATGTAAGATATACAATGTACAATGTATTATATGTATGTTACGATATAACTTATAAATAAAGTTTTATAAATAAATCTTCTATTCTTTTTTTAAATATCTGATATATACATAACAGTCGGCCGGCATATTCAATTCTTAGTGTGCCTGTCCCAAGTCGATAGCTTGTAATTAGTGATTGTTTTTGGTTTCTGTCTGTCTTATTTGTTTTTTGTTGTTATTTTGTAATAATTTGTTTTTTCTCGTTTGAATTTTTCACCTTTTGATTTGTCGGGACCTGTAATGGCTGACTATACGATACAGACTTTGCTCATTGTTGAAAGCCTTACGGTGACTGTAAGTTGCTTACATCCACGACATTTGGACTCTGGTGGATAGTTGTCGAATTAACAATCATATCACTTCTCCTTATTTTATATGTACCGATTATCAGGTTGTCTGCATATTAATATTATAAAATATCAGATGAGAGTCATAATATGAAGCTTTTTGTCGAGTGCGCGCAGCGAACGAGTTTAAAAAGGCTTCGTTTTGTGTCGAACAGGTGATATTTTACAATATAAATATGATGAAAATCTGATAATCGATATGTCGGAATGTATTTGTGTATTTTGCATGAAAGAAACAAGTGTGTTTCTTTGTTTCACCAGCAAACCGGAAGATAACCTGATAGAATAAGTTCGCGTCAACGTCGGTTCAGTCATTATGACGTCGGTAATATTTCCAGGTCAAAATTATTTAGGCCGGGTTAACGTATTTGACGTCACAAAGCTGTGATATGCAATTTTATGAAGAGCCGAGCAGAGTGTTACATACAGACAGTGGGAACACCGATACATGTATATATATATCTATCCCAAATGCTGTTTATTGTGGGGTTCGTTTTGCTTAGACTTAAAGCATTGTAGTAAGGTAGATAACTCGTATTGTATGACATGACGAGGACGGACAAGGAGAGAACCAGAGACGAGGACGGAGTAGGAGAAAACTGGAAGAAGTGTGCGTGCGGAAGGATCTACATCTTGAGAGAGATTAGTTGCAGACAAGTCATCAGAGAAACGTAGAGAGTGATATTCGGAGTAGTTTGTGTTTCTACTTAAAACTCGAACCCGAACATTGACTATCAAAGCATATATTTGGTAGGTACGCTTAAATACACATCAAATGGCGTCTACTCGCTGGGTTTAAGTGTTGAAAAAGTGATTCAAAGGGGAAAGTGCAGAAAAAAGAAGTTCGAAAATGGGAGCACATGTTGCTGACAGCGTAAAAGGAATTGTGGTGTGAAATTCAAAATTTTATAAGGATAAATGTGAATGGGACTACTATTTTCAGGGAATTGTAAGTAGTTTTGTGTAAGTTTTAAAAGGTTTAGAAAGTATTCTTAAAGTGTCGACACTTGCCTTTTTTTTTACCATAAATCGCTCAGATGAGACATTTCGTCATTTTCCGGCAAATTAGACATTTTACCGTTAAATCGGTCAAATTAGACATATTACCGTCAAAAAGTAAAACAACAAAAATAAAAACTCCAAGGAAAATTCAAAACGGAAATTCCCTTATCAAATGGCAAAAACTCAAACACATCAAACGAATGGAAAACTATGGTACGCCAAAACTGTCTTGTTATGACCATTTTCATTATATGATGTGCATTTACCTTTATATGATGTGCACTTGTCATTATATGATGTGCAAACACCTTTATATGATGTGCAAATATCCTTATATTATGTGCAAGTATCCTTATATGATGTCAAAACATCCTTATATGATGTGCAAATATACTTATATGATGTGCATATATACTTATATGATGTGCAAATATATTTATATGATGTGCAAATGTACTTATATGATGTGCAAATGTACTTATATGATGTGCAAACATTCTTATATGATGTGCAAATATCCTTATGATGTGCAAATATCCTTATATGATGTGCAAATGTACTTATATGATGTGCAAATATACTTATATGATGTGCAAATATACTTATATGATGTGCAAATATTCTTATATGATGTGCAAATGTACTTATATTATGTACAATCAGCTTTATATGATGTGGTTGTGTCATTATATGATGTAGTTGTAACCTTATATGATGTGGTTCGGTTTACTTCATTATATGATGTCGAAACGTCATTATATGATGTGCTTTCATCGTCGTTATGGTCAATGAACATGATTACGATTCGAACGATTACTGTCTACGTCATAACTGATTCCGATCTGCTTCTGTGGAATTACTATAAACCTGGCGCAAATCTGTAGCTATCGTTTGGAAAATGGTTGAGATTTAAAAAGAGATAAACCTTGGCTTGTTGGTACCTCGTTTTAAGATGAAAAAGATCACATCTGACATTGTTGGAAAATTGTCAAAATATGAATTGCAAAGTTCAGTTTTAATCGATGGGTCTACAAATTGAGTACAATAATAAACACTAGAACACACCCGCGAAATCGCGGGTATTTAGAGCGTTGTTGATGGTATGTAAACTGTTGTAGGATGAATTTTTGTAAAAGATTTTATGACTGGAGTATTTCAGGAAAGTCAGGAAGGGTGCCACATGTGGAGCAGGATCTGCTTACCCTTCCGGAGCACCTGAGATCACCCCCAGTTTTTGGTGGGGTTCGTGTTGCTTAGTCTTTAGTTTTCTATGTTGTGTCATCTGTACTATTATATGTCTGTTTATCTTTTTGTTTTTGGCCATGGCGTTGTCAGTTTGTTTTCGATCTATGAGTTTGACTGTCCCTCTGGTATCTTTCGTCCCTCTTTTATCAATAGTCAAAGGTACTTGGGGACAGTACAATTTTTTTAGCCCTCCCCCTTTTTCCAAAGTCCGTTATTTTTTGTTGTTTTCTGTTAATTTCAATTATATTAGCGTTTTTTTCTGTACACTATGAACATACATAATAACATATACTATATAAATACAGTTTATTTGGTATTTATTATCAATCTATGGAATTAAACTTGGAATTGATAGCAAATAGCAAATACACTGTATTTATATAGTAAAGATGTATGTTTGTTCATAGTATACAGAAAAACGCGAAAATAATTGTCCTGTGACCTTGTACCTATGAAAATAATGTATTAGTTTAAGTCCTAAACGGAAGTATTATCTATGACTTAAAAACCAGTCCGCGGACGGAAACAATATCCGGACGTCTTTTTTTTCGTTTTTCTCCCAAAAAAACCCAAACGAAATATTTATAAGCGAGGATGACAAATGCGACTATGCATGGTACCTATAGGACATAAAAGCATGATGATTGATTTTTTGTTGAAGGAAGAGAAGCGACACACAAAATGAGGTCTTCTCGTTTAATAGTATAGATACGGGACCTACAATAATGAACATACGGTTATAGTTATTAAATTTAAGAAATAATTCTTTTATGCCATGCTCTATGCTCATTTTAACAAGGGTAGGCATTATATTTGTCAATATCTTTATACCTAGCGTTAGCGTTTTTTCCATAAGAAGTTATTACATGAACTTCCAGTATGTTCATTTTTTGTAAATTTTGCCTTTCTGATCATTTTAGCTGTTCAAGTTCTCTTTAAATATTACTTTTCTTAAGATAGACACAAAAATGGGAAAAAATCGGACATTGATAGGGTAATGACTCGTATAAGGGTCCGGTCATTTGTAACCCCAAAAAGAGGGGATAGGAAGAAATTAAGGGGCCTTTGATTTAATTTTTTTTTGGGATGGAAAGGTGGTATTCAATTTTTTATAGTTAAAGATTTGCCGCCGTATAATGTTATGGCGATGTCATTGTCGTCCGTAAATATTTTGTTTCCAGACAATAACTGTTTAGGAATTAGGGGCCAAACCGGGACCAAAACAAACAATTCTTATGGTTCTTTGATATGCTGAATCTAACAATATATTTAGATTTTGGATATTGGACCTTATAATAGGTAAATGTTCATTTTTCATCTTTTTAAAATCTTAGACCACATGTTTCATGTGTCACAAACCTATGATGTGTCAGCTATTTAATCATATCAAAATTCAGAGCTGTATCAAGCTTGAAAGGTGTGTCCATACTTGCCCTAACTGTTCAAGGTTCGACCCTCATCGTACCCCCCTCCCCCCCCCCCCCCCCCCCCCAGTAAAAAAATAATAGTTTTGACTCGAAAGACATCAATTTTTACGCCTCGCTGAGCTCGCCTCAATTATTAAAACCTAAATCCTTAGTTTCAACAATTTCTTCTAGCAGAGTATTTTTTTTTTTTTTTATCTGAAGCTAATATTGAATGAAGGTGTGGTAAATATCAATGAGACAATAACCGGCATATCCAAATTAAGTTCCCTAAAGTCGCAAACAACTTCCATACTTGAAGTTCTAGATCCACTACTGACGCAATATTTTAAACTTATAATGCAATAGAAACTTAATGCGGTTTTTTTTAGTTATTACGAACAAAAGTAATGAGAAATGTGTGTGTATGTGATTGTTTGGTGGTGTCTTTTTTTTTTGGGGGGGGGGGGGGGGGCGGGGGGGTTGGTGAAATGTTTATGTCTTTGGAAAGGGGGGTCGTGATTGATTTTTTTTCTTTCTTCAAGGTCAAGACTTGAAAAAATAAGAGAAATTTCCATGTTTCCTCCCACATCCCCACCCCCAATGAAAGAAAATGACCATAATTATAATTTATTTATTTTTAAATCTGTTCTTGTCTATACCATTTTGCAAGGAAAGGTTTCTCTATAGATAAGTTATCAAGATAGTAGGCAATAAAGCAACAAAACTCTTAAGCCAAAATTGCCCAAGTGGGACCTTTACTATAGAATATATTCAGACACATTGCACTATTTGTTTTTTTTTAAATCTATTGTAGTTTTCAAGATAAACGCAAAATATTAAAAACCGCCGCCGTAAATCTTCACTTAAAAGAAATAAAAAACACAAAACACAACTCTCTATCTATAAGAGACCAACAGGCCTCAGTAAACAACACATTAATGCATTTTTTTTTTATGTTAATTTAGACACCAATCTGATTTAATTACAGATATTGTGTGTCCAATATTGCGGATCTGAAAACGCTACATTCTTTTTTCTGTTTTAAAGACCATTGGGATTCTCTCTCTGGTTTTGTCGGATTGATACACACCTTCATAAATTTGAAGCTGAAATTTCATTGGCTGATGTAATATTTACCAGAACAGAAGGTAATTTCATTATTGTTTTATTTTTCCCTAATTTTCAATGGAAACAAACTCTTTCGCTTCCCTTCTGAAATAGATAAAATCTCTTTCAAGAAAATATGGAATCAAACATTTACAAAAAACATGCCCCCCACTCGCCAAAAAAAAAATCAATGCTCGGTACGTTAGCCCTGTTTACTTGAGTCTGGAGATAAATATATGAGCGGCTTCCCACAAAACCTTTTATATGGCGGGTTACTGTCTAGTGGCGGTGCTTTCGTGGAAGCATATTCGCCTCGAGTGCGGGAAGTCGTGGGTTCGAACCAAAGACTTGAAAATCGATATTTGCTACATCCCTGCTAAGCACGCGAAATTAAGGAGTAAGAGCAAAGACTGATCGGCTCGGAATCAGAATAATGTGTCCGGGTAAAGCGACATGTCTTCCTGTGAAATGGCATGTTGAAAATCCGGCTCAGGGTGTCGGTCTAGTACAAAGCAGGGTTAATATTCATATCACATTAACATGTTCTCGTACGAATATGCATATCAATTTGCCGCTGGATGTCAAGCATCCATCCATAATCACCTAGTTGAAGCTGTGAAATAAATGCACGAAAACATAATAAAAAGCTGCACGCAAATGTGAAGTTCATCCCATATATCCTTTAATCATTTTGGGGGAGGGGGAGGGGGGACTCGGTGGCCGAGTAGTCTAAGTAGCTACGTAGTCGAACTACTGTATCATTAGCCTGTCAACACTTAGGTTGTGAGTTTGAATCCCGCACGTGGCAGGCTAGTTCGACCCCAATCTTAATTGACTAGAATTGTCAGTTTTCCTACAAAAGGCCGGTGGTTCTCTCCGGGCACTTCTGCATCCTTCACCAATATAAACTCACCGCCACGAAATAACATGATAGTGTCGAAAGTGGCGTTAAACACCAATCAATCAATCAATCATCCATACCGGTATGATTATGCATGAGTAGATAATTTTATTGCTATTGTTATGAAATATTTTTAAAACTGACTGTGAGTTCATTGGTGTCTTTTGCAATGAATAGAAATATGAAGATGTGGTATGAGTGCCTGTGAGGACAACTCTCCATCTCATAGATAAATCGGTTAGATTAACCACAATTTATTAATTTGAAATATATATATATATAAATATATTAATATTTTGGACAAAATATGTGTTCAGAGAACAATTTTCTGACTTTGAAATTTTTTCTCTCAAATGTGGATATTAAGTTAGTTAAATTTGAAGATTTTAAAAAACCAAGAACAGGTGTAGGACTATTGTGTGAATTTTTGTGAAGATTGCATAATAAAAACAAGAGTTGAGTTTTAAGTGTGTTTTTGGATTATAAAGTCAGTTAGCAATGTCATATTTAGAAGGTGAACAAGTAAATATGGGTAAAGTGTGCTTTAATTTATGTGGGTCTGATTACTTGTTGTCAATACCATCATTGGGTCAGACAACCGTAGACCGTTTATGCGATTTCAGAAAACAAGGTGACATAACGCCTGAAAATTTAGTGAATATACCTCGTATCCGTATAGATATAATTCATGAGTATATTGATTATACAGCTTTAAGTGGCTATAAATTTGTGGACCATGTTGAGGACAGTTTGGAAGATTTCGACGATAAGTGTACCATCTTTTCTGGGGAGGATCAGGATGAGTACGACGAGGAGGAGGACACAAAATATACTGATTTGCAGACTAGTATCCAGAAAAGTGAGGCTTTGGTGCCCCCGACTGAGAAAATATCCATCCATGCAGCTTGGAAGAGAAGAAAATAAAATTCAACAATGTGTACAAACCCGTTGTGAAATATCTACTAGTTAAATAAAGACTGAGCATGTGGCTCCTTTACCAAGTTATTCTAGTTCACAAGTAAGTGCACATAATACCCAACCGTACAACTCTAATTTATTCAGACCAAAAGTGTTGAGCACGGATATTGCACAAAGAAAACTTAAAAGTGGGACATACAGCAATGCGCCCTGTCGCACCCAACAGTTGATACCACAAAACAATTCTGTTCCAGCAAGGAGTAATGTGTTTTCAGTACCAACTATGACTAGAATACCTAACACATATACAGCCTGGAGTACACAAAGCATTATACCTACTGTGTCTAATTACACAACCAATGGTTCAGCATACCGCAGCTCCAACCATGACAGCTATGGACCAACCATCTTGTTATGGAACAAGATTTCCACAGCCGAGCAAAATACATATGCCGATTACCACGGCTAATACTTCAAGTTCAGTAGTTACGAACAAAGCTGACATGACACCGTTGAAATCCTTGAAATATGATGGAACCGAAAAAGGAGATGATTGGGTATCCTTTTTCGGGAAGTTTGAAATGTACACTGAGATGGCAGGAATTATTGAACAAGATAAACGTGCACATCTGTGTTGGGTCGTAACAGGGAATGCAGCAATATTTTGCCTTGGGTGCGCTTGGCGTTATAAGAACATTTCATATGCCGAGAAGTTTTTAGAATGCATGGAGAATAGGTACAATTTGAGGAAACTGACAGAAACAGTCCACATCCAGTTTTAAAGTGCTTCTCAATCCCCTGGAGAAGATTTAGACGATTGGGCAGAGCGATAATTGAGTTTGGCGGATTCATCTTTTGGACACTTACCAGAACATTTTGTGGCACTAGAACGCATAAAATGGCAACCGTATAATGACAAAGCGGTGTTTGATAACAATGTTCATACCCCTACTACACGGAATAACCCAGAGACAAATAGTGACAATTTTGAGGATGATGCAATCCAGGTTAATAATGTGAAAATGGATTCCCAACAGAACTGATGAAGAGCATGGATAAATTGACTGAAAATGTGGACCGACATCTGAAAATCATTCAGTCGAATATTGGTGAGGTTCAAAATCATGTATACAAAAACATCAAAGATGTGCAGGCATAAATGAGAGGGATGGAAAGAAAGTGGAAAAATAAAATGGAATCAATGAAGGACACCAAAAATGTCCAAAATAAAGAGAACTAATACAGATAAAAATGTTCAAGGTAGGACTGAGTATAGATCACGTCCAAATCAGAAGAAAGATAGATCCAATTTGGAGTGCTATCATTGCCCACGAGTTGAGACACATTGCAAAGTTTTGTCCTAAGGCTAATGCAGCACCAAAGGAGGATTTAAACTCAAAGGGATCGGTCAAATAAGTGTTGGTCTGTCCCGCACTATTGAAAATCACCAAACAAACAAAAAATTGAACAGAATAGCATTTAAGGATGTTAACACCGAAAAAAACATTTAACAAGGTTGAGAGTGATAAACCATTTGAAGATGTTCAAACAAACAAAACACCATTTAACGAAGTTGACACCGAAAAAACATTTAGCGGTGTTAAGAGTGATAAATCAGTTAACGATATTCAAACAGATGATACAACATTTAACAATGTTGACACCGATAAAACAGTGTATGGAAAACATTTTTGTGACACAAGTGAGAATCAGAATTTTGGGAATAAGGTTGGCAATGTTGCAGAAACTGGTACAGAGTAACAAAGAAAGGAAAAAAGGAGAAATGAGCATGGTAAAACATTCAAATAGAGCAAAAAAGTGCGACTTGGGCGACCACCAAGTCGAAGTTGGTAAAGGGAGAGGGGTTCGACAAGGTGTTGTTGACTCCCCAAGAGAATAAGGAGTAGTTATTGTGAAAATACCGTTTACCACGGTCATACCCACAACAGGACTAACCTTAGGAAACCTCATGGAACATTTCAATGAGGCAAGTACAGTGACTGATGGTTCTGAGAGGATATTCACTACCAATAAAGTACCATGCAGTTGGGTAACTCGTCTCTTTTGAGTTACACCGTTGGTAGCGGCTGTAGACACAGCCGCGGAAGACACCATTGTTTGAGATAAAGTTTTGAATAGTTCAAGAAGAAACAGCCGAATTTGAGAGAGACGGTTATGCATGCTGCTAGCCGGGGCATAGAAATAAAGACCTTTGTAGTTGGTCCAGTGAACTTGAGGATTGGTATACAACTTTATGAAACAGATGTATATGTGGCCCCAATTAATGATGATATGTTGCGGGGCTTAAAGTTTATGGTGGCATATGGTGTGACGGTTGACCTAGAAAAGCTCACTTTCAATATCGGAGGAGAAATTAGAAAAACAACTTGAAAAGTATATAATTGAACCATGTGATGAAAAGTTGCCAATGTTAATTCCAAGATGACTGTACAATTATCAGGATCACCCAAGTATTTGTTTGGTAAACGTGAGTGATAGATACTATTCACTAAAGAGAAATTCTGTAATAGCAAAAGCGATATTAGTCGGAGAAACTGAACCCTGTGTGTCGACAAATCAAGTCATCGAAGTAACCGATGGAATACAGGTGGAATTGTCCCCTCAATAAAGACAGTTATAAGTCAGCTCAAGTGTGAATTTATCCAAAGATGAACAAGCAGTTCGAAGCGCTCTTGTCAAAATACACCGACATATTTTCAAAAGATGAATTTTACAAAGGTACATTCAGAGGAGTAGAACATAGTATCGACACCAGACAACCACAACCAATCAAGCAACGAATGCGAAGAACACCATTACAATTTGTTGAAGAAGAAAACAGCAATTATTTTAAATGTTAAAATCGGACGTGATTGAGCCAAGTGTATCAGAGTGGGCTTTGGCTCAAGTTTGGGGGAATGGACACGTTTTGGGCGTTCTTTAAAAGGACACTATTGTGCGCCCTTTAGCAACTGCACATGTTTTGCAGTTCAGTGACGTTATATGGACACTTTTTGGGGAATCGGACACGTTTGGGGGATGGACACGTTTCTAAGTGTTACATATATAACAAAAGGAGTGCGTCTATTTTTAAAATAAAGAAATACAAACCCACTGAGCTGTATGATATAAAAAATATGTTAATGTACATGACAAGTCATGTGTGTGAATTGCTTTAAATACAAATAACACACTCATAGTTTATGATGGGATACATATTAAGTCTCTTTTCTAGTACGGATTAAGATGAAAAACGGAATAAAACTACACATATTTGTAAGTATCCGCTACCCTTGATCGAGGAATGTCTCGATATACTCACCGGAAATGAGTGGTTTTCAAAATTGGATGCGAATAGTGCGTATTGGAAGGTTAACGTGACAAAGGATAATCAACCAAAAACCGCCTTCATAACAAAATACGGGCTTTTTCAGTTTACGAAGATGAGTTCCGGGCTATGCAATGCTCCAGTTACGTAGCACGTGCTATTGACTTGGTATTGCTGGTTCTTACTTGGCAAACTGTACTGTGTTTCTTGAACGATATTCTTGTCTTGGGGATACACTTCAGTGATCATATCGAAAATCTAAGAGCTGTGAGTACGGAATAAAATTAAAACCTCAACAATGTGATTTGTGCAAAAAGGAAGTAAGTTATTTAAGCTGAACGGTTAACCAGCAAGACATGGCAATCAGTGACGAGTATTTTGAAGTGATAAAAAATTGGAAAAAAACGAGTCACACTTAAGAGGCTGAATAGATTCTGGGTTTTGTCAATTACCATAGGAATTTTATAAAAGGGTATCCAAAATGGCTAAACCGTTGACAGAGATTACAGGAAAGAAACCGTTAAGATGGCAGCTAAATCAACAAGAGGCATATGACGCTCGTAAAACTGCGTAACAAACCACACCAATGTTAACTTTCCCAAATTCAACTTCAAATTCAACAGTTCAATTTGGATACAGATGCCTCTGACATGGCCATATGAGCAGAGTTGCAAGATTGGACTGAATGTGTTGTTACCTGTGGAAGTTTCACTTTGTCACCTGCGTAGATATTGCACAACAGGGAAAGAATTGTTGGCAGTAGTTCGATTCACGTAACACTTCAGACATTATTTATTAGGCCGTGAATCCATTGCCAGATCATAGTAGTTTACAGTGGTTAATAAATTTTAAAGAACAACCGGGTCATCTAGCGTTGGCTAGAGGTTTAAAGCCAATACCATATGACAATCCAACTTCGTCGAGGAAGACAACACGTTAACGCGGATGCTTTGTTTAGACTGAATGCTGAAAAACAATGCCCGGAAATGTCAATTTTTGTGAATCCAGAATCTCCCGTGTGGAGGATGTAAGTACTATGTTAGGGTTCATGAAAGTTTGAAAGATTTCATTACAATTGATAATGTGATACCGTTAGCTGCGGTTCAGAAGAAAGCCAATAGTTTAGAAGTGAAAGACTTCTCCAGTGGTACCTCTGTTCGTATCAGTCGAGTGCAATGGTTCAAATATATCTGTAGATGGAGTTCTAGTGAACACTGCATCTGTAGTTTACGAAAGTGGCCTTTGAATTCATTATACAACTGACCAGTTGCCATCGGAACAAGCAATGAATCCTGATTTGCACTGGCTACCGAATGATAATGAACCACCGGTAAACACAGTGCATATTGCACAACCCGCAGCAAAGTAGTACTAAGTGAACAAAGTACAGTTCTTTTTAGATACGTTAGTACTTTTCCATGGGTCGAAAAATCATCAGTTGCGATTAGTTGTACCAAAAGCATATATTCAGGAAGTGTTGATTTGAAACCATGACCTCCTAATAACTGGACATCGAGGTACCGAACAACAGCTAGGGTCATAAAGAAATTTTATTGGTACAAAAAGGGGTACACTATAAAAAAAACTATGTACGATAACGTAATGTCTGCAACAAGAACAATAAGGCAACGAGAAAAGCTAGATGTCCATTGAAACAGTATCATGCAGGATCACACATAGAGCGAGTCCACATAGACTTCTTGGGACCTTTAACCGAAACAACACGGGGAAATTCAAACATATTAGTAATGGAAGACTAATTTACTAAATGGGTAGAAATTATACCTTTACCATCACAAACCGCCAGGAGCTTTTTTCACGATTTTGGTTTCCATTCTCTATTTATAGCGACCAAGGGAGAAACTTAGAAAGCAACATGTTTAAATCGGTTTGTAAATGTCTGTGAATACATAATACAAGGACCACTGCGTATAGACTGTCTGCAAATGATTAAGTGGAAAGGTATAACAGGACTTTGATGGACACGGTAAGATGCTTTGTGAGCAAATCATAGAAAGATTGGGACGAATATCTCCAACAACTCGCAAGTGACATTCGTCCATCAGATACCCGGTGATAGAATGACAGGACTGACTCCAAATAAAATGATGTTGGGAAGAGAAATAAACTTGCCAGGCAAAGATAGTGATGAGAGCGAAAAGGAATATGTGAGTCGGTTGATAGAAGCAATCCGACAAGCGCATGAAATTGCACGACAAAACTTTAGATTTTCACTATGAGATAAAGATGAGAAAACTGAATATATGCCAGATGACTAAGTATACACCTTAGATACTGCATAGGTCAAAGGACGGAGTAAAAACCTAGACCCTCCGTGGAACGGAACAAGTGGCATTGCGGAGAAAATAACGTGAAATGTACTAGTATATGATCATGACCGAATGAAAAAGGGCAATGATCGGAATATTCCAGCTTTACTAAAGAGAGCACAATATCAGTTACAGAATGGTGAGAATATATTAAAGGACATAGAAGACATTGATTGCAGGTGTAGAAAAGGGGATCAAGGAGCTTTCATAGTTTAATGCGACATTTCTGGCCAATGGTATCATGGGACGTGCGTGAATATTACTGCGGAATTGTCCGAGACTTTCGTGACGTATCACTGTCCGAAATGTCAAACCCCGAATAAGATGTGCCGAAAATAGGGATAGGGGAAATAGGAGTCATAATGAGTATTTTCTTTATATTTCAGGAGTTATCCAGTATTGGTTGTTGACTTTCACATATAATTGACAATAAGTTTACATATTTGTGCGGTTTTTTCGATTTCGATTTTGTGTTTTGTATATACATAAATTGATTGTAAATCAAGTGCTTTATCGTGTCGACGGTCACTCATAGCACTCGTGTAAAGTTAGTAAGTGAGATAATGATAGACAGTGAAAGGGTGGCGATTGTTTTTGAGGAAATTTCGAGTTCAGAGGACACTTTGTTAGATTCAGAGAGCATTGAAACAGACTATGTGGCCGATTTGGACGAATTTGAGGATACCATGAGAAAACTGGTGACATTGTGGTGACTGCAAAAAGTCAGATTTGCCCTCAAAGGTGCCAACTTGGACATATGAACAAATAATAGACAGGAGCGTACATGTATTGTTAGGGAAGTGTCCAATATTAAGAACATGCTAGCTCAATGTGAAAATATTGAGTCGTCCGAACCTGACACATCAGAACCTCGGTGGTTCTCCAGGATGGACGAACAATAAGGAGAACATTTAAGTTGGAGGCGACTGGGGTGAAAGCTCGAGGGATGATAACAAATACTCAGTTTTGATAGAATATGAAGAAATATTAGAAGGTAGTCTAGAACTAGAAAAGATGGCAATGAAGGAAGACCCTCGGAATTCATTTGTCCGTTTGAGTGCGTGATTTTGTGGGGAGAAAGCTAAAGTTCAAAGTGCATCATATCGACCTGCCTCGCATAGTTTTGGACAATCCATAGCCGCCGGTTAAACAGGGAAAATTAGGTTCACCAACTTAGGGCTATAGTTTGTGACCAACTCCCGTGTGTCGGCAATAGGGGAGGTGGAGCTGGATATTAGTCAGCCAAGGCGAATGTTACAAAGCAAGAGCAAATTTAACCGAAATAACTGAGTGGATTAAACCAATCATGCCACTAATTTTACACATCAGAAGGAATAGACATGATTTATATTAAAAAAAATCTTTGCTTCAAAGCTTTGGACATTTTCAAAAACTGTTGCTATCCTGGTCAAATATTTTACACTGTTTTACCGGCGATATATATAGAGACAAATACAGCATGGCTTTTCATTTTTATGGCTTTATACATCTTATTACAAAATCAACATGACCAACATCAGTTACAGGCTCTGCGTTGCATCCCTATCAACAAACTACTTGCAGACACCGCCTCGCCCTACATGCCGCTAATGGACATTTAGTGTAAACACCCCAATATATGTTGGTGAGGTGATATAGAAGATGGCTACGCTGAGGTATGTAGACCTCACCTCAAGACAGTGGCGTCTGCAACATTAGGCAATGCTATGGAACTTTTTAAAAAGTTAAAATGTATTTAATTTTCGTATGTAAATATGTTTATTGGATGATCCTTTTTGTGGTTTTCAGTGAAATGCAAGGATATAGTACACGTGGACAGATGTGCGAGCTGAAACCAATAGTGTGTATATGTAATTATTTCACATGTATAGGACAATACAATGTGACGATGGGGGTAATTTTGTATTTGCTTGGATTCCATGTTATATTATGTGAAATGTGACTATTGTGATATGTTGAGTTAAGGCTTCTAGATAAATAATCAGTGATTAATAAGATTTGTAATGTGAATTTTACCCGTTTACACGGCTCCCCGTTTTCACAGCTTACAAGATAACGCCAATTAATTCATGCACAGTGCGTAAGGAGCAAAGGACGACATGAAAATATGTTCTTGTTAACGATTACTTTAAATTGCAAAGATGTTAGATATTCAGCACTGGAAAAAATAGTTTTTCTCTGCATTGACATTTATTCCGCTTCTGTTCAGTGTTGTAAAAAGGAGATTCAGTTTAACATTCGAATACTCATACTCATGATACTCATAGTGTTTATATCGGAATTATATTCTAAAAAAGATGCAGGAGCATCCCATCGTCTTTTAAAAGGGGGAGGTTGTAGTAAAGTGGACAACTCGTACTATATAACATGACTAGGGATGACAAGGAGAGAACCGAAAGAAGTGTGTGTGTGTGTGTGTGTGTGTGTGTGTGTGCGGAAGAAGCTACACCGTGAGAGAGACTAGTTGCAGACAAGTTCTCAGAGAGTCGTAGAGAGTGTTTCTACTTAAACCTCGAACCCGAGCCTTGACTATCACAGCAGATATTTGGTAAGTACGCTTAAATATACATCAGCATGTTAGGGTTATTCCTCTTTCCATGCATACAATCGCCTGCATTTTTGTTTAATTTGGAACGGATATGAACTCTGTGTCGGAGATTGACAAGAAGAACTATCACTTATTAGATCATGGAAGTATTATATTCATTTTACTTCCATTGTAGAATCAACCAAACATCAATACTAATATCATCATAGGTGGTGATTTTAACTAATACCTCAGGTCATACCGGGTAAACCGGAAGCTAATATCACAATTTACTTTTAGAAATCATAGAAAGTTATAACCTCGCCAAATACTGTGAAAGCACTTTTATTCGTGGGGTACCAATTTTCGTGGTTTTCGTGGATGGCTTTATCCACGAATTTAACTGTCCAACGAATATAATAACTGTTGTCCAATTCCAGACATGGAAAGATCCCCATGTAGGTTTGATTACATGGATACGGTCATATAAACCGACGTACTATGAACTAAATATACATTTTTTTGTACAACTTCAGACCGGATTTTACCCATTTAATCTTTAAAAAATCTAAAATGTACGACTGTTAACATTTTAATTCTCATGAGAAATATTTTTTTTATCGATGAAAGTCAGATATCCGGTGATGACATGCGATAATGAAATGTTCCTTTTTTCATAATTCTCATACGAAAAATAATACTGATTCATTTTGGGCTTGCTTTTTTATGTCATAATAATTGATTCTACAATTCAAAATATTATGAATTTGTTATTTATGAAGGACGAACAAGTGAGTGAAAATGAACACCTTATTTAACAATGCCCCACAAATCATTATAAAACAACATGATTAATATCACGAATATTCGATTCTGAAGTCCACGAATTTAAGAACCCACGAACATGTAACTTTTGCTGAAACCACGAAAATTGATACCCGCGAATAAAAATACTTTCACAGTAGTTAATGCAGCAACTAGAAAAGAAATAATGTAAGACTTAATCCTGTTAAATAATCCAACAACGATCAATTAAGTTAATATACTTCCACCACTATGACTAAGCTACCATGAAATTGTCTATACAATAACAGACACATTGTTACGTAAAGTGCGACATTATCCAAGCGAAATTCTTAAATATGAAAAGGCAAAATGGGAAAGTGTAGAAGCAGATCTGCAAAACACACTTTAAGAGCTAACTGATATGAAAAAGAACACCAAAAACAGCTATACATGAAATGCGTTATTTATTTAAAAACAACATACGTAGATACAAATATCCCATATAAAATATTAACATATAAAGATTGCCTTCCCTGTGTGCACAACAAACTCCGATAAATGATCAACAAAATGAAAAAAGGACAAAAAGCATACAGAGAAATATAAAAAAACTAAAACAACAATTCCAACAAGAACAGAGACGTGTCTATTGTACATATATAGAAAATCAAAGCATCGTCCATATTGAGATCCAGTCAATTTTGTAGCTAGTCTGAAATTTTTTCTGACCATACTCCTTTCAATATTTTTTTTAATTATTTTCATTTCCATAATCTTACTGTAAATGTCTATGCTATTGCCCAAAGATGGAGAATTTCGCATTATTGATGCAAATTATTTTGAAATTTCAATTTTAGACACTGTCAGATTTTTTAACATCTTTTTTTTTTTATAAATATTTGTAATCTAATGATTTTGATAATAGTAGAAAGGGAAATCGGCAAACAAGTAGTATATATTTTTTTATGCCATTTATAATAATTGGCTTAATAATTTCCAGAAAGAGGCATTGAAAAAACACTTTCTCAACAGCAACAAAAATTTTAAAAATAAGTAACTAATCTTTATCTAAATTGGTGTTCATTCTTCATTCAGAAAAAATATATTTCTTGTATTCAAATATACATGTACAAATACCTAATGCTGAGATATTTCCAATTACTGTTTAATAGCAATATAATGGGGAATAAACAAATAAATTTATTGCAGAAAATGCTCAGGTAAGAGTTATGCAATTTTGTTTATTGTTTCAACCAAATTACTGATAATTGTAATTAGAACTTGATTATTGACCCATGTCAGATGATCATGACACTGATTTTACAAGTGAAATAAAATCTTCTTGCATTTTTTATGCATATTTTATTCATTTTTTGTCTTTTCTTTGAAAAAAAGCAACATCTGATTAATCATTCAGCTTTTACACAAAATTAACAGAATAATTTAATGTAGTGTAGATCAAAATAAATAATACATTTGTAGGTTTACTATTCAGGTCAAGAATTTGTGTATTCAGTTAGGTGTGTAATAAATTGTGTCTATTTAATTATGTAACAGGTCATGAGATATTAACGGGTGAATTAAGACTGCAGTTGATTCCAATAAATACTTACATCTTTGAGTGTAATTGTTTGAAAATCATGACAGTTGATAATCTTATTGGTATTGTATCAGTACTCTTACTTGCCTAAGGAAAGAATTGGAGTAATAGTATTTAAAATATCTTGTACCAAATTTTATTCAATAATTTACATGGACATAAGATATTGATAAAATACTTTTATCAGTTGCTTAATATATATATATTTTTCACTTTTTTTTTACATTATTCAATAAATGGCAATTTCATATAAAGTTTGATTTACAAAGGAACTATATGCAAGTGTATATCTAAAATAAAGTAACTGTTCGACCAATGTTTTTCTTAATCTAAGGGCAAATGACATGTCAAAAGTAGACAGTTGATGATTAAAATGGTGTATAAAGTTTCTGCAAGTCATAAAAACACATAATTAGTTTCATGATATGTCTTCAACTTAGAATTCTGCACCATCTCAAAATCCGGAGTGATCGCATAGATCCAGCATGGCTGAATCAAAAATGATTCTTGACCTTCCAACAAATGACCGTGACCAGCGTTACAGCAATCAATCTAAACCAAAGAATCTCTTCTATATGAAATCACTTAGAACTGATAACAGTGGAGTTGCACCCCGAAAAAAGAAGGTTAATTGATAACTGACACCAACAAAAGGCCAACATATTAAATGAACAATTTCAATCAGTTTTCACCACCGAAACAGAAAAGATAAAATTGAGAATGGAAACGGGGAATGTGTCAAAGAGACAACCCGACCAAAGAGCAGAAAACAGCCCAAGGCCACCAAAGGGTATTCAACACAGCGAGAAAATCCCGCACCCAGAGTCGGGCTTCAGCTGGCCCCTAAACAATAATGTATACTAGTTCAGCGAAAATGGACGTCACACTAAACTCCGAAACATATAAATGAACCAAAACTAAAAACACATTCAAGAAAAACAAAGGCCAGAGGTTCCTGACTTGAGTCAGACACAAAAATGTGGCGGGGTTAAACATGTTTTGTGAGATCTCTACCTTCCCCTATACCTCTAGCCAATGTGGAATAGACAAACACACAGCAATACGCACAGTAAAACTCAGTTTAAAAGTCCGAGTCCGATGTTAGAAAAGGGTAACAAAAGAAACTAAGCAAAATGACAAATATCAATAACAGCACCAATTGTAACCATAATTTTCCAGAAATCACTCACAACGTGCTGTATATCGTTTGATTGAAAACATGCAAATGTCGCACACAAAAAAAAGGTGAAAATATAATACAGTAAATTACAGACCAATATCTCTCACTTGTATCAGTTGTAAACTGATGAAACATGTCATAACAAAACACGTAATTAACCATCTAGAAAATAACAACTTGTTATGTGATCTCCAGCACGGCTTCGTACACTCTAGATCATGTGAAACACAACCACTGTCCTTCGTACAAAAATGTGCATCAAATTCAAACAATAACACTTAAACAGACTTAATATTTATGGACTTTGCCAAAGCCTTTAAGTACCTAAAACATTCATCACATTAAGTTACAGGCAGGCATACCTATCATTTGTCCATCCAAAATTAAAGTACGCTTGCTCGGTATGGAACCCTCACACTGCTGAAAACTTCAATAAACTCGAGATGGTCCTACAACGGGCAGCTAGGTATGCCTGTAATCGCTTTCATAATATACTCTCAACTGGCCTAACTTAAAACCCGACTTATAATGTTCTATAAAATTGAACACCACATTGTCGCAGTACCCAAAGTATTTCTTTTACCAACAGACACTAGAACTCGGCAAATCCATTCTTATACACAGATATTTACTAGCATATAAAGACTGCTACAAATATTCACGTTCCCTCTTACTATCACATAATGGAACTAACTCCTTTAAAATGTAGTACTTTCCCCTACACTCGGTATTTTAAGAGTACAGTGACAATCATGATGTCCTGTCCGGCTGCAGCTTCCTATTGGTTTTTGTATGTATTTACTCTTGTCTATGGCTACAAGATATTTTTTTTATTTTGTCACACATGATGAGTCGAGCTTCTTTTAGTCTTGTTTGCAAGCGTTTCCATTCCATTCTTAAACCGATACCTATTTTTATCATGTTTATCAATGAATATAAATTTATGATTACAACGTATTGTTCCATTTGTTTCTTAACGTCTGTTTCTAAAAACAATTATTTTCCTCTATTTATAACTATAAAACCCATGGCCGAGCCACCTTTTTAAATTATGGCCAAAACGTCTCGCATCGAAATGATGGAAACCACTCATCACTTTTAGATATGTAGGAGAGTCCCAGCCCAGAATTGTGTTTTAAGGCCAATATCCCAATTCTTTGTTTATAAAGAAAACTTCTTCTAACATGCTATTTGCCAGACAAAGTGTATTCTGTTCTAAAGAAAGTGTTTATGGGCACTGAAGGAAAACAAGGTTGCTCTGTCAATGTATATTTGTTCCGCCTAACAGATGTTCCACTAGAAACTTTGTTATAAACAATACCATAATATCTGTTCCTGTTGCAACAAATATTCTATACCATTTATTCCGTTAGGAACATATACTGTAATATTTATTCCGCTGGAAATAATATTCCAGAATACTTTTTCCATTTAGAACTTATATTATGAAGCAACTTCTATTTCGTGACAACTTTATTGTGCATTTTATCAAGAATCGTAACATATTTAGCCAAGATTATGTTGTTCATTATTTTCGTAACTGTAGGTAGAACAGATGGATCTATACCCAAATGCACAACTTTCTGCAACTTATGCAAATGGTTCTCTTTACAAAAAAATAGATGGCAAAGATAGCAAGCGGACAATAACATACAAAAGTCTAATAATGCAGACAACACCATAGCCAAAAAGAAATAGTCTACAAAACATTACACAGTAAAACTAATCAAAGAGCTGAAAGCTCTGAGGATAAATGACGCCATTGTCTCTAATATTGGGATATTTTTTATGCAAGTCTTGATTTTCACATTATTTACCTACTGAATCATAGGAGACTTTTCAGTTCATGGTAGGTCGGCTGACTGACAATAGAATAGATTTGAATTGTTTTCAATGTCTATGGCTTTTTTATTTGTTTGTCAAGATATATATATATGTGTTAAGTGAAGATGACTACTGGTTGTTTCTTTTGTATAAAGAAATAGCTCATGACTACCTGAACGATCTACAATATTCAAAGTAATATGTGAATTTGTTTCTTGCAATTTCATTATTCTTAGTCAAGGATACATTAACAGACTATCCCCTTCTTTGTAGAATTATTTTACAAAATGATGATGAAGAGCCTGCAGTAAGCAAGCTCTTATACCCCACATAAATCCTTATTTAAGAGATAAGTTACAAGTGACTTAGTGACATTGTTATTTATGTTACTTAAAGGATGATCAAATTCCGTAGATTTAGACAATAGTATTGTTGTACTAGTTTGACAATTACAAATATAGTGACACCATTTATACAACCAAATTTCATTGTTGATATATATATATACATATGGTGTACAAAATTTTTTGAACCTTTTGTTTGCGGTATACCATCTTTTCCGCAAGTTTATTGTTTTCTGTTTGGTATTAAATTAATAATTAAGATCCATTTTGGTACAACTGTGATCCGTTTATTTGGCAATCGCCAATGGCAGTCAGCAGGGTTTAAGAACATTTGTTGTTCGACCTGTTAGTCAAATGCGTTTTGTTAAAATATACTTTTTCACTTTTTTGGTCTTATGAAAAATTTTGTTTGTGCTGTATATAGACCCCTCCAGCAAGAAATTTGTTTTGCATGCACACGTATAAAAATTGCGGTTTTTATCCAACGCAATCATAGGTTTGAACGTTGTTTTCAATTTAGACGTTTATATTTTTTCGTTTGGGCTTGTATTATATTTGCCTTCGGGTTTATATGATTCGTTCATCCTATTTCGACTCCTCAAAATTCAAGAGTCTATCCTAAATTGAGATAAATTATATGGCCTTCCAAATACCGTTTCGATTCCTAACATCACTGAAGAGACATTAATTGTCGAAATCCAGATATGGTGTACCAAAATTTTTTTGGACCTTTTGTTTGCGGTATACCATCTTTTCCGCAAGTTTATTGTTTTCTGTTTGGTATTAAATTAATAATTAAGATCCATTTTGGTACAACTGTGATCCGTTTATTTGGCAATCGCCAATGGCAGTCAGCAGGGTTTAAGAACATTTGTTTTTCGACCTGTTAGTCAAATGCGTTTTGTTAAAATATACTTTTTCACTCTTTTGGTCTTTTGAAAAATGTTGTTTGTGCTGTATTTAGATCCCTCTACCAAGAAATTTGTTTTGCATACACACGTATAAAAATTGCGGGTTTTATCCAACGCAATCATAGGTTTGAACGTTGTTTTCAATTTAGACTTGTATATATATATATATAAACTGAAATCTTTAAATGACAACCTAAATTATTGCAGAATTTATTTATTTTTCAAATGATTTAATGTTTGTGAGTCATTTATTTCAAATAGTTAACCCGTACTGTAATAAGGAGATGTGGTTACATGATTGCCAATGAGATAACAGTCTGATAACTATCCACCAGAGTCTAAATAATGTGGCTGTTGGCAGTTATAAGTCACTTTCCAGACCTCAACAATGAGCTAAACCGATTCATTGTTTTCATGCACCATAGGAAAAAGAGGAGTTGTGGCTTGGTGACAAGAAAATATAAGAAATATAATAATAATATAAATAAGAAAAAAAGAAAAAAGACAGGACTAAGCCACTAGACTATATATAAAGTGCTCCATTACTAATCCTCAGAGGAGCTGCTGATCTATACTAGTACTTCGAAAAGAAAGATGTTGAGGACTCAGCCAGGGCAAGCTGAATTTTGAGACTTAGGAACATCAGAGTAGATGTGGGACACCACATATATAGGCCAATCTGCCCTATTTGCTGCCACCTATTAAAATTAATGCCTAGGGTGGTAATCAATCCCATGTGCATTTAATCTGTTGTTCTCTATGCAAAAAACGCAGCTGTAATGTAAATATGGGAATTTACATCATTATAGCCTCATTTTTATAAGGACCTAGCTAGACCTTTCTCTTAGCAAGGTGTATTATATAACTCTGAAAGCAATACAATCCAGTGTTCTACCCAGGACTTTTTTATATATGTGGTGTTAGCGCCTGGTTTAAGATTGATTCACCTTATGTTTTGTGTTTATGACTTGATGTTTCATTTATTTATAACTACCATGTTAGTTATATTATATTAAATAGACAAAGACCTGGATTTTTTATACATGTGCCATGTGCATGAACAGAAATGCAAATAAGTGATTATTAATTAAACTTTAAAAATTAAAATGCCTAGATAACTTAAATAATTTGATTTTATTACCACACGTCCCCAAATGTAGCACAGTAGGTATATCATTTTTTCTCATTTTCAGTTGTATGACTCATAAACTAGTTATATATCCTTTACAGCTTCATAATTTACTTACACATACTTAAGAAGGTTTTCAATGACAAAATTGGAATTTCTTCATTAATTTTTATTTACATTTATCATATTACAATTTTGCAATTAAAATTGGTATATCCTTAAATATCAAAGGAAGAAATGGAATCACGCTTTCCATAAGTACTGAAATGTTATTAAAGACATGGTTAAAAAGGCTAACATATTTGATCATATTCCAAGATTAATATGATAGAAATCTTTTTTTTAAGAAGTTTTTTTTTATTATTAAAGGTGGATTATCAATAAATAAATTTTTGCCAATTGAAACATTACAACCGCCTTTAAAAAATGTGTTTGATAATTTTATGAATATGTGAATATTGCCACCAGAAATATTTTACAAGATTTGACAATACTTGTTTTAGCACTTTTGCCCACTGAAATTGTCTCCCTTCACAACTTCCTGTTTACACATTATTTGCTGTATCTCTTGGAATCATTAAATGCCATTCCTTATCCAAGCCATCCAGTGTTAACATTGATTTTTAAATAATATTTAATTAATAGTTATTGAAAAGTGGATGGCAAATCTCAATATTTTTAATTTATTTTCAAGAAATTTTCGTATCCGATTTTTGAAAATAGCGATGCAAGTAAAATTAATCGTAAAATACGGGCTTGTAATGAACACCTGGACAACGGGAATGCTTTTCTCAAAACAATACAGGTTTAATTGTTAACTCGAAAAAGTAATGAATTTATCGTAGATGATTCAAAAATGGACGAGACCACGTTGTCAGAGAAAAAACTTTCCTTAAATACTTTTGGTATGATTTATTGAGCACTGCCTACTTCTTTTATAAAGTTTCTGCATCTTTTAATTCTTTTTAAAGTGAAAAATCCACAAAGAAATAGTCCTTTGACAGAAAAACCTATGCAAATATCGCAATTTTGTTCTTTAATTGAACCTGCCCCTTCGATATTAAACCTATATTATGTCTGCAGCAGTAACTTTGTAAACAAAATACATACGCACCTCGTGGATATAACCGTATCACTAATTTTCGATTCTTTAAAACTTCTTAAATCTTGATAAAGACCATTATCTTTCGTATGATTTCAAGATGATTCTGATTATTATTTTTTGAATGACTTTAAAGTCTAGCTGACAAGAAAGGTTGACATACTTTCAAGAACTATTTTGTCTAGCGATAGCGATTTGTTATCATTGGTATGTAAAAAGTCCAAAACCATAACAAAACGGATCTATTTATATTCTGATTTTTTTACGGATTGTAAAGATATGCACATAAAAGCAAAAGCTCATATAAATATGAAAAATATACTTAAGGGATAGCTCAAAATACCATTTAATAACAATAAACATATAGACAGGTTAAGAATGAAATTCTGTACAGTACATAGGTATGTAAAATACGGAACCGGGTTCGGAAGGCGGCTTGGAAGCGATAAAATAACATCTGGTCAATGGTATAGTAAAATTGACGCTTTGACAGCGTCATTTTCCAAAAACTGAACAACACGAACCTACAAAACCTTGGGGTGATCTCAGGTGTTGAAGGGTAGTCAGATTCTGCTCCACTATATGCACCTGTCAAGTTGCTAATGGCATATAAAAGAATTCGGTAATAATTAAGTCGCATTCAATAATGTCATAATTGGGGAAAAAAAGATGAAATTGTAGTCATCTCTGACACTGATTTCATGATGGTCAACCAAATGACACGCAAAACTTTCGAAAGGATGACTTCAACTTTACAAAAAGGAACCTTTGTTTCAATAGCTTACTTGTAAATAAGCAACCCACTATCATAATTGGAAACGCAAGTTCTGGGATATCGCATCGACTGGAGATATACTAGCAAATAATAAATTGAAAATGTGTCTATGGGCCATAGATGCCCCCGCTTGTAAATATGCATGAGTCAACTTCCACATACAGATGCAGGATTCACGTTATTAAGACCGTTTTTGTGATTATAAGCATTGTGTATAAGTTTCAGAACATTTGGTTGAGGCAGACTAAAGTTAGAGAACAGAAACGACAGATTTAGCCATTTTCCATTTATAAAGGGGGAATAACTCATGAACAGTAAAGGTGACGCCACCCAATTTCGAACTTGATCTGTGTTTTGTGGTAATAAGCATTGTGTATAAGTTTTATAACATTTGGTTAAGGCAAACTAAAGTTAGAGAACGGAAACCAATTTCGGGACGTACGGACGGACAAGGGTAACACTTAATGCCGCGATGCCTAACGGCGGGAGCATAAAAATGGGAATCCTTTCTTCTTTTTTTTTGTAAGTATATATACTCCATATGAATGAGCTACTGTATTTATGCAACATAGAAATGGTTCACCATTGGAAAGCTGAAATCATCTCTTTTGTCGTAAAGTTTAGTTCTCAATTGACCTTCATATTTAATTTCTAAATGTAAGCCAAGCCATGAAGCAGATTTATTACCTGTATCTGTGGTATCCTTTAAGTTTGACGTGATAAGATGAATTCAACAAGTATGATAATACACATACTCATAATGTATTAAACTGAATATGAAAATAACGCTTTATAAATTGTGTGCATCCGAAGACCTTTTCTGGATTTACCATCATCAGGAACCCTCAAACTACAGTTGAAAGCTAGAGATGTTAAAATTTGTAGACCATTCAGGAGCTATAATGTTAGCACTGAAACACTGTACTGTAAATCACAGTTTTCACCAAAAATGGTAATCTACCCTTGATCTGTAAGGTCTGTAATTATTGATTACATTTAGGTTCTTTACTAGTTGACATACATTTGGCCTATTTACAGTCTTTGAAAATCTATAGAAAATGATTTGCTGTACCCGGCTTGCTTAACTGAGTTATTTGGTATATATATAAAGTGGGACACTGACTAGTCACATTCAAATACAAGTTTTCATGGTCTAACTGACTTGTTGGACTAATTTACAGCCTTTTGAAATTTAACAAGAGTGCACACGCTGAAATGTCTCGCCTTCTTTACTAGCCATGGATATGATGGTGATAGTCCTAAATATAAAGCTTTACTACAACTATCACATAAACTTAAAATGATCCAGAATGAGGTCAAGGTCAGATAAACCTAACTGGAAATACATTTACACCTTACAATCATACAATCATTCCATACACAAAATATAGTTGACCTATTGCTTACAGTATTAGAAAAACAGACCAAAAAACCAAAACTTAACATGAGCAATGAACCGTAAAAATGAGGTCAAGGTCAAATAAAATATGCCAGACTGACATGTACATGGTAAAATATTTTCATACACCAAATATAGTTGACCTATTGCATACAGTATTAGAAAAACAGACCAAAACACAAAAACTTAACTTTAACCACTGAACCATGAAAATGAGGTCATGGTTAGATGACACCTGCCAGTTGGACATGTACACATTACAATCATTCCATACACCAAATATAGTAGACATATTGCTTATAGTATCTGAGATATGGACTTGACCACGAAAAACTTAACCTTGTTCACTGATCCATGAAATTAGGTCGAGGTCAAGTGAAAACTGTCTGACGGGCATCAGGACCTTGCAAGGTACGCACATACAAAATATAGTTATCCTATTACTCATAATAAGAGAGAAATTAAGATTACAAAAAATCTGAACTTTTTCTTCAAGTAGTCACTGAACCATGAAAATGAGTCGAGGACAATGGACATATGACAGACGGAAACTTCATAACATAAGGCATCTATATACAAAGTATGAAGGATCCAGGTCTTCTACCTTCTGAAATATTAAGCTTTTAAGAAGTTTGTTAACGCCGCCGCTGGATCACTATCCCTATGTTGTAGGCTCAACAAAAAAATTATAAATTTTATAACAAATTTCAGGATACATGGTTGTTTTAATGTATTATATATAGAACAAGAATGTGTCTATAGTACACGGATGCCCCACTCGCACTATCATTTTCTATGTTCAGTGGACCGTGAAATTGGGGTCAAAACTCTAATTTGGCATTAAAATTAGAAAGATCATATCACAGGGAACATATGGACGGACGAACAAACGGACGCACGGACCGAAAAACATAATGCCCCTCTACTATCGTAGGTGGGGCATAATAAAAACTTTTTTGTATGGTAATGATTACTAAGAAAATTTATTCATACTTTCTTATAATTTGATAGATGAAATTGATTAAACAAAGACAAATTTAATAGTCTGCAATGCTGGAAGTATTCAATTTGCACGGCTGTCAAAATTATCAGATGTTATTCTAGAAGGAAAACATTATAAGACTATCCTTATAAAAAAAGATTGAAAATTTGTAAAATATTGCATTTGATGATCTCTGTAGTTGGTCATTGGACAGAAATATGAAAAAGGACCAGCACAGAGCAGTTGCTTCAACATTTTTTCAAGAAAGTTTCTGTATTTGAACACACAAAAATTATACCTCATTCATGATTCATGAATGATTGCTAGTGTTTAACACAAATTTCAGCACACTTGTTATAGTGTGACGACCTGTTTTTATTGGTGGAGGAAGCTGGAGTGCCACTGAGAACCACTGACCTAAGGCAGGAAAACTGGAAATCCTAGTCAATCAAGATAGGAGTTGAACCACCTTCCAAGTGCAGGGTTTGAACTCATCACCTCATTGTTGACAGGCTAGTGATTGCTGAAGATGAACCACTTAGACCACTCAGCCATTGAAGCCCCATATAACTCATTCATGTTTTACTATTATCTGTCTGGCAGCCATGATAATGTACATGTAAGATCATAAAAGATACTGTAGATCAGGAATTGCTGTGTTATCATCCATGCTTTGTTGGATTCATATGATTATTTACTAACAGTTGTTTGAATAAACAGCTGTGCAAAGAGTGCATTATACGCCTTTATTGTGCATATTGAAATTGTTGCAAGAATAGACTGATATTTCGATAGCATTTAATCATATGTTCACCAATTCCAACAATTATGTAAAGTTTCCACTGAATCAATTAAAGCAAACTCAAGTTATGGTACAATATATGAAAAATTTACTAAAATCTGACAATTAAAGTCCCATAACTCTGAAGCAATAAACTGGAAAATTTAATACAATAAAAGATAGCCTCCTTTCATCAATCCCAACAATAATGTAATGTTTTGAGGAAATCAATCCAGGAATACTGGAGTTAGTGAACGATTAATGAAAAATTGCATTAAATCTGATCAAAGCTCTGTAACTGTGAATGACAAATCCAAAAAAAAAAAAAAAGAAAGAAAAATGTGTCCATGGGACACAGATGCCACTTGTAAATATACGGCAAATTCATCAATTTTTACATTCGATAAGGGACATACCTGGAGAACGGTGAATATGACGCCACCCATATTCGACTTCATCTGTGTTTGGTGGTAATAAGCATTTTGTATGAGTTTCATAACATTTGGTTGAGGCAAACTAAAGTTAGAGAATGGAAACTAATTTTGGGACGTACGGACGGACAAGGGTAAAACTTAATGCCCCTCCGTCATGGCAGGGGCATCAAAAAACTCAAAAGGGAGCTTTCTGCCTTCAATGTCAATGTTGTGTTAAAGCTATATGAGAATTGGTTTATTCATTTACATATCATAGTAATAATGTAACAGACAAAGATTGAATGTATATGAAAATTACAAAACCATATCTCCCTTCCAATAAAACAATATTGATGTTAACATTTATAAAACAATCCCGTTTTCATTTTCACATCTTCAAGGGTATCATGACATCTTTGCACAGTTTTCTTTTCTCTCAGAAACAATTCTTAAACTAACAAATTACGACTTATCAATGTTGTCATCTTTCAACATGGCTCTCGTCCTCTTCTTCAACATACAATTCTTCTGATTCATATTTAAGTTCTTCCAAAAAGTCATTTATTTTATCAACAATTTCCTTTAACCTGAAAAATGAAAATAAAATATTGAAATAGTAAAGAGTACTTGACACGAATGTTGATACATTGCAGAAAAATGCTGTTGTATTTGAATCATTTGAAAGGGCAATGAAGTTTCAAACTCGTCTGGGTCAAATGAAATCCGTCAGTTGTGCATGTTCTGATACAATGTACATTTGTACATGCAATAAATCAACCCACACGGTCACACCATAATAATGTTATTTAACTTTCCAGACCGACTCTATCACGATTTTTCCCTTTCTTACAAAAATTTAAAGCTTAACTGGAGAGAAAGATGTAACAGTATACTGCATAAAACAATGGTAAAAATTATCCCTAATTAATGTTTGACACATTTTAAGTAGCTGTAATCTCCTATTCCCTTCCTAGTTGTTTGTCAAAAATTATTACATGTGTGTTCGTGTCTTTATTTTAGAGATGTTACACCTGAACAAAATGACCTTGTTTCTCCAAGTTGAATGAATAAAGAAGACTTTTTTGTTAAATAAACTGAATGTGACTTTTTTCCTTTGTAATACTGGTTATTTCAAGCATTCCTGTCAAGTTTTGTCATAATCAGTTCAATAGTTTGAGAAAAATCTAGTATAATGTAAGACGACATCTACAGCGATTTGAGCAAAATTTCTTCGAAAAATCCAAACAAAGCCGCATCATAATAGAATATAGTGTGGACCAATAAATGATCAAATATTTATCTCATCTGCCTACAAACAGTTGAATATGATACAAAAGATGACTTTAGGATGATAAATACTACTAATGGACCTCTTTGTCTTCCTTATAAGGTCTCTTTTGGTCCATTTATACCTCTCATTTCCACAAAATTTCTACTTTTTAGGCCAATAAATAAAAATTTTGGGGTAACTTTCACTCATTTATGATGGAAATGTTATTATAAATTATTAATTGAAGTATTCAAGCAGAATGAACTATCCGTATAAAAGTTTACTGTCTCCAAGGAGGTTTCAATAAGTCCTTACGTAAAACTTAAATTTACGCCGCGTTCCAGAGAGGGACATAAAAAACTTGGCGAATAATTTGTTGTTACTGCTTTAAAAATAATTTCATTTACTTAAAACTATATATTTATTAAAGTATTTCTTAAGAAAAATTTTCTAGTATAGCAGAATATAAGAAATAAGGAGAAAAAGCTCCCCAAAACTCTAAGTATGGCTTGTTCTGTCAACTAATATTCATGGTAGAGTCCTATTTCAAGGAAATTTTCTCATAAAATGTATTTTGGAGACTCAATCCACTCAGAATATTTCATTATTTGTAATATTTCACTTAAATAGCAAGAAATTTTAACACATGAGAGTACTCACAAGGTCAAAGGTGCATGTACAGCTTCCCATATTAGGTGTAATACCACCATTGATTTCCCCCTATTAGTCTTTGTTAAATTTGCACTTTTCAAAAAATTGTGCAGAATGTATCTTTGTTTCAAATAAAGAAATACTTGGCATGAGTAAAGATTTATCCTGTCCAGTACTATAGAAAAATTTCACATAACATTTCATTGCATATAAGAAAATAACCATCACTGGAAGTTAACCAATCAAATTTTCCCCCTTTTTTAACCTGTGTACAAGCTTTAGTAACCATGTAACCTCAAGTTTCCAAAATATTCTATAGAAACCCCAAATAAAGAAATAATGGTGCTTTGAAATACCCAAGATATATGTTTATGACTCAGAAATGTTTTACTGCAATGAAATGTAGGATCAATTACCTACACCAGTCTTCACGCTGAGTGGCAGCCCAGGCAGCCCAGGCTTGTAATATTGCTCTCGGGCCTGTAAAAATCATATCTACAAGCCAACAGAATCTAACTAAAAATTTTCAAAAATTGAGCTCCGGGCCTGTAGATTTAGCAGTTCATCTTGAAGACTGAGCCTACAACTGTCAAATTCAAGGGAATATTTTTTTTCGACCTATTTTCGTATGCAACCGGATGTGACGTACTATGATTTGGTGGTATTACACCTAAAGAAGACTTTTTTGTTAAATAAACTGAATGTGACTTTTTTCCTTTGTAAAACTGGTTATTTCAAGCATTCCTGTCAAGTTTTGTCATAATCAGTTCAATAGTTTGAGAAAAATCTAGTATAATGTAAGACGACATCTACAGTGATTTGAGCAAAATTTCTTCGAAAAATCCAAACAAAGCCGCATCATAATAGAATATAGTGTGGACCAATAAATGATCAAATATTTATCTCATCTGCCTACAAACAGTTGAATATGATACAAAAGATGACTTTAGGATGATAAATACTACTAATGGACCTCTTTGTCTTCCTTATAAGGTCTCTTTTGGTCCATTTATACCTCTCATTTCCACAAAATTTCTACTTTTTAGGCCAATAAATAAAAATTTTGGGGTAACTTTCACTCATTTATGATGGAAATGTTATTATAAATGATTAATTGAAGTATTCAAGCAGAATGAACTATCCGTATAAAAGTTTACTGTCTCCAAGGAGGTTTCAATAAGTCCTTACGTAAAACTTAAATTTACGCCGCGTTCCAGAGAGGGACATAAAAAACTTCTCTTTTGGTGAATAATTTGTTGTTACTGCTTTAAAAATAATTTCATTTACTTAAAACTATATATTTATTAAAGTATTTCTTAAGAAAAATTTTCTAGTATAGCAGAATATAAGAAATAAGGAGAAAAAGCTCCCCAAAACTCTAAGTATGGCTTGTTCTGTCAACTAATATTCATGGTAGAGTCCTATTCCAAGGAAATTTTCTCATAAAATGTATTTTGGAGACTCAATCCACTCAGAATATTTCATTATTTGTAATATTTCACTTAAATAGCAAGAAATTTTAACACATGAGAGTACTCACAAGGTCAAAGGTGCATGTATAGCTTCCCATATTAGGTGTAATACCACCATTGATTTCCCCCTATTAGTCTTTGTTAAATTTGCACTTTTCAAAAAATTGTGCAGAATTTATCTTTGTTTCAAATAAAGAAATACTTGGCATGAGTAAAGATTTATCCTGTCCAGTACTATAGAAAAAATTTCACATAACATTTCATTGCATATAAGAAAATAACCATCACTGGAAGTTAACCAATCAAATTTTTCCCCTTTTTTAACCTGTGTACAAGCTTTAGTAACCATGTAACCTCAAGTTTCCAAAATATTCTATAGAAACCCCAAATAAAGAAATAATGGTGCTTTGAAATACCCAAGATATATGTTTATGACTCAGAAATGTTTTACTGCAATGAAATGTAGGATCAATTACCTACAACTGTCAAATTCAAGGGAATATTTTTTTTCGACCTATTTTCGTATGCAACCTGATGTGACGTACTATGATTTGGTGGTATTACACCTAAAGGCTTATTTGGCTGCAATCTATTTCACAAATACTATATAAATGCTTGACTGTACTTGAAATTGAATACCTATTTCCAAATTTGATTAACAAATTAAAAATTAACACAGTAAAACCTCTTTTAAGATCAGTTTTCTCTGGTCCCAAAGGTGACCTTTATATACAGGTTTGATTGTACTCTTGCAAACACATCCATGAATAAATGGTAAACTTTGTGTATTTACTTTTGTTGACAACCATGTGTTTTTGGCAGGAAAAAAAGGGAAATAAACTATTACAGACAACAATTTATAGAGTAAAGTCTTAAGAATTTCATTCTGACATTGACTTGTTTTGGATTTATTTATTGTATCATAAATGGGAGTAAACCTATACAGCAATGTTTGAAATAGCTTTGAGATTCTGAAAATTCAATTTTATTACAGAAACAGCGATGTTTGAAATAGCTTTGAGACCTTGAAAGTTCAATTTTATTTGATTTTTTGAATTCCTTTTGTCATTTCTGTAGATTAGACCACAAGGCAATTGAAATAAAATCTAAACTTTTGTTATGAAAAGGCTCCATAGGGTAATATAAATGTATAATGCATACAAATTTATCACATGAAAAGCATTATACAGATGATTCACTTCACCCTGAAGTCTTCTATTGGGTCATCACTTCCCAAAGCTGCTTGGTTGCTAGGGAGAAGACACTTCTCTCTAAAATTCTGAAGTGTGGTGACGCCTGATCAACCAAAGTTAAAGTTACTTGTACATTTACAGGTATCATTTAGAATGATACACACATATTAGTGAATGTTATACATTTTGTAACTTTCAACAAAAAAAACCCCAAAAAAACCTTATCTTGAAAACTAAGGTTGTAGTAAAAGTTAAAGGTATGTGGAATAGCATTTCAGCCACTGAATTTTCAAAATATGAAGAACTTTGGAGATTAACATTCACTTTTAGATAGATTAAGAATAATACAGCCTTAAAAAATAGGTTTTCATATGTCATAATTATGGTTTTATGTGTGTTTTTCTTGGCAATTATCTGTTTGGCAGTCTGTGTTTTTCAAATTAAGACTCTGAATAGGTCTAGAAATTACTGTATGGCTTTTGTCTGCATATAAAGGCTGAAAATGTGATGCAATTATATCATGTCTATAAAAAAATGATGCCAAAAGCATAATATGTTTATTTGATCTGTCAGCAAATTAATGTCAATTTTTCAGAATGGTATCACTCAAAAGGATTAAAATTCTACTCTGGTCAAATTTTGGTGCCAAATTGATACATGTCTGCATTAAATTGTTCAGATTCAAGTTACCTGTTTATTTATCAATAACATTAAGATTCTTTTGAAAGACTTGAGTAATTTTACTATTTATACAATTTCAGGGGCTCATTTCATACCTCCTCCTTTTAGTTACTTGATTTTAGCAACTAAAAATCCAGGCGCGTAGCTGCCTTTACGCAAATACTCATTTGCTTGCACATTTTTTTCCCAAAAAAATTAATTCTGAAATTAAATTAAGAATGAGTAGGAAGACAGATCAACCGGGCTAACTATCCAGCTGACACCCCAAGTCAGTATTGGAAGCGAGCCTTGTATTTCTCCTTTCTTGACTATTTCTTTGAAGAATTCACAGGACGTTTACTGGATAACTCTGATCGTTTTCAAGGCCAGACCCTTATACCTGCAAGTTTGGAATCTTTGACAGCAGAGTGTATAGACAAACTATACGAAACATTTAGACACGAATTGACGGACAATCAAGAAACCTTCAACTCTGAGGTAAAGAGATGGCAGAGACGCTGGTCGGGTCCAGGTGTTATAAAGTAGCCCAAATCTCTTATGTCGTCTCTAGCAGTGACTAAAAAGGAACTATATCCTTCAATAGTTTGCAATCGTGTCAATCCTAGTTACAATGCCAGTAACTACATCAACTACTGAACGGTCATTTAGTGCATTACGGCGACTGAAAGCTGATCTCCGTTCAACCATGGTATAGGAAAGACTATCTTCGTTGGCGCTCATACATGTTCACAGAGAAATGAATATCAACACCGAGAGAGTTCTGCGATCATTTGTCTTGGCAAAAAATAGATATATATTGACTTTGGATATTAACTATACTTTAAGTCTTACATGCAGTATTAACATTTAATAATACAGGCTCAATACAATAACCTTGAAAACATCTTAGATTTATATCCCTCACTTATAAGTCAAGACTTAAAAGTCGCCGTTTGATTTCGTATTCACATTGTCCGTTCGTCCAAAAGACTATTAATTCACCTTGGGTATCTGTGTCCCAAGTGACCTTCTACCGTTGTCGTAGAAACCTCTCCTTTGATTCGAAAATGACCTTAGTGCTAAACGCTACGGTCGGGTGTCTTGCAAGAAGCAGGACCTGCTTACCCTTCCGGAGCACTGGAGGTCGCCACATTTTTTTTTCGGGGTTCGTGTTTTTTATCAGTATTTAGTTTTCAATATTGAATGTTTTTGTTTGTTCTTTTGTGTCTTATCTGATCCCGGGTTGGTCAAGTGTCCATTGATTGCCCTTCTATTGATAAACGCTTCGGTTGACTTGTCGTCTGATCTTCCCGTTTTATAAAATTTATTTTATATTTGAAAACAACCATGTTAATAAGGAGTAATGTGAATTTCATAAGCATGGCATTCCTGGAAAATGACCAAAAATAATTATTTTCGGCATAAAAAGGTCCCAAAAAATTGGTAAAAGACTTATGCTTGCAATTTTTTTTAGGCCAGCTACGCCCCTGAAATCAATAAATCAAACATTTTGTTTTAAATAACTGAATTGCACAATTAATAAAATGTATCTATCCAAACACATAATACATTCTATTATAAAACATATTCATATACCATAGTGCTATAAGGCCTCTGGAAGATCACTGTGTGGTTATATAGCTCATCAACTTACATACATGACTTAGGAGTGATTTTAAAAATCCAAAGAAAGACTTGAGTTAAAAAATCCATAACTCCCCTCTAAATCCAGCAATGTGTATGTATCAACTTTATTGAGCATGGGGGCTGCAGCACTAATGTTTCTTGTGTTTCAATTATATGAGCGATTTTAATATTCATATAAATTAAAATATATGCAATACAAAGTACATGATCTGCCTACAATCTATGTATACAAACTTTTCTTTATGGCTTTCAGATTGTTCTTTGTGTCCTGGTACATCAGGATGATCTAATTCATTCTGTCTTGATATCTGATGTTGTACAGTCTGTAATGGAGCAGAAAAAGTATATAAGCTATATTAGAACTCATAAATACAAACAAACAATTATGTCTAATGGCATAAAAATATTAAAATTGCTAGATTCTTTGAATGTTTCATTGAAATCCAGACAAGTGAAGCAGTTTCAGACAATTAGATTGTTGACTTCTTCTATTCCTATAGATACTAGTGTTTTTATAACAGTGAATAAGATAGAAATTTTTGTGAGTCATTTATTTGGATCATCTACATTCTAGTTATATTTACATGTAGTAGTTGAGATTCACACCTCTGTATTTACAATATACATGTAACTAGTTCACAATTTCAGGAATACAATGTATGTTAATTGTAGTTCCTTTGAAAAATAAGAAGAAAGTTCCATACATGGCTGCTATGTCTTAGAATATATAATCATTTGGTTAACAGGAAGTTGATGAGCAAAAAATCTGAAAATGCAAAACACGTCATATAGAATGTTCACATGAAGACAGGTCCTAAATTTTTGGAAGCTCCAATTTTTAGTTTCCTTGAAAAATGCAACAGATTTCATACACAGTTATTATTGAGAAAAAGAAGAAATTAATTTTTTTATCTTCTGAAAATGACTCTCAAGGTTGATCTGTATTAAATGTCACGTCACAGTACCCAAATTGCACTGAGTACCCAAATTGCACCGAGTACCCAAATTGCACCCATTTAGCAACAGGCAGCAGAAATCTTACAAGTTTTTTTAGAAACTAAACAATTTGTATTTTTATGATTTGACATGTGTACATTCCACATGTCTTTCGACATAGCTAAATATATTTAAATATACGCCAAAAGTTGACAGTTTATATGACAGTACATGTATATAACAGATAAAGTATTCACTGGAAAAAGTAAAATCTACAGGACCTCCACAAAAAGTCAACTTTTAAAATTTAGCAATTAAAATATGTTACAGGAATTCATTTCTTAAAAAATTAATAGTAAGCATGGACTATTGTCAAATTGTTCTAAATATTTGGAGAAATAAAACAAAACATTAGTTATTCGATTTTTATGGATGTGAATTTAAGCATGGATGCAATTTGGGTACTCCTCATTACAGAATCATGGATTGTTTGGAGATTGCTTCAAATCCATTTTTCTATGATTCAATATGGATTCAAAATTAAATTGGTGGAACTATATAGTAAGTAAGGATATATCTACAAATTAAACACAGAATGGAAACTTGTGTCTGGATCATAAATAAATGTGGGTGAAAAAACTGTCAAAATAGGTGCAATTTAGGTACCCTCACGTTATATATATGTATATAGCAATAATACTGAGAAACTACAATATGTCTTAACTATTCTATTTTAAAAACAAGCTTAAAAATCATTTTTGGGGGTATTGCCCAGCCTGGGCCTAGGTATTACTTTGCCAACCCTGAGTATTTTCAATCTGTCCAAAATAGACAATTATAGATGGTGTACATGTACATCTTCAATATGTATGCTGTAAAACTACTGCGCAAAGTTGTAATAATGTTGATCAATAATTCTTAAAGTTACAGATGACATAAGTTACCCTCTATGTCTTTTGAGAGGATGGAAGGACCAGCTAAATGAAGGAGGGAGTCCAGAAGTAACTTAACTTGCTCTTGTGTATGACAACACAGGTTAAGGATTAGGATGTGAACAAAGCAAATAGCCATTGAAGATATAAATCCAATCACTGTAATATTTGTTTGCAACTACAACTTATACAATGACAAGATATCTTTAAGATCTTTTTTTTTAAATACAAGGAGAAATTTTCCTACTTAAAAATGCAGAAATATTTGTTGTGGTAGAGTCTGAAAAGGGACCTCAGGAATTATATATTTCCAATAATTTGGCTTATATTCACCACATCATAAAATTTTAAATCATTTATTCCATCCTATGATCAGTTCATTACAATTTCAGCCACGAAAGATCTTAGAAAAAGGAGACAATTCAAACCACATTTATCAACCTACAGTTTCTAATTTCTTCTGCTCCTGCTCCTGTATTTTACTGATGGGTCCAGCTACAGTATTCTGTTGGTGATCATCATTAAGTCTGGTTTTAATGACTATAATATCTGTAGATATTTTGTTGAATGTTTCTGTTATCTCATGAACAAGCTGACGATACAAAGGAAAATTGTAATTTGGATGTCCCTTTAAATATGCCACAAAACCTCTGAAAAAATAAGCTGAATTAAAATATATTCAAATGCATGTCAAAATTTGTGTTAACACAGACAGTCTCTCAGAAATAAGATAGACAAAAATACAAAATCAAAAATTAATTTTCATTCAGCTTTTTAAAGAATATGACTACCAATACAACTAGCATGACTAGTGTAGTGTGGCCATGGTGTGTCAGAGTATTTTTTTTCATTTTTTTAATGTTTTTTTTTTCTTTGGTGACCTTTATTCAATCTGACCTTAAACAAAAAAGTTCTTCTAAGGTCAAATGCATATTGCTACGAGCAAAATCTCCTCAAATCAGGTTGCCTCCTAAAATGCCAATTCACTTTTTAAACTCCCTAGAAATGAAAAAAAAATAGTTATAGGAGAGGTCTAATGGTTAGGGTCACTGCATATGGAAAAGCCATCAGCGAATTAAGAGTAATAAATTTACTGTATGGGAAGACAATAATTCAATAGCAGTACATTTCTGAAGATTTTGATAAGATAGAGGATTTTTTTTTAAGATAGAGTCCATGTAAACTTGTTTTATAGTATATAAAACATATTCAACTCTTTTTTTTTTAATTTGAAGTATCATGTGACTTTAACTTCTTGAATTACACATTTTCAGGGACAATAATTCTAATTAATCATTCTTATTGTTTTAAGAAGTGATAAGGATTTTTTCTTCGGACAAAGAATTTTATATTGCAATGTGTTTTTAAAATCAACAACATTTTTTTTCCAATAGCATATACAGGAACAAGAAATATTTTTTTGAAACTCGATGTTGAATTTATATGTTACCCTAAATTTCAATGGAAACAATTTTGTTCATTTCCATTCTGAAAGTCAAACACTATTTCATTTAAGAAATTGGGAATCAAACAATTCATTTAAAAATTGGGGAATTGTCAATTTCTTTTACAGGTATGTTTCAAAGAAGCATTGAAAACAAGAAAAACATGAAAAACATTGTATGGCTAATTTGACGCAGTTTGCTTAAGTGATGCAGGGGATATATTTCATTATACAGAAAAAATTTGGCATGAAACCTCTAAATTGGTGAAAAGTGAGGTTGAAAAAAAGTGTCAGTGCAGATTATACTGAAATAATAATTGTTCTGCTGGTCTAAGGCAAGACATTTTATTTTGGGCTAAGGTTACAATTTCTTATCCTTAAAATTTATCTTTTAACTCAGAAAATCATAATTTCTGGGGTTTTTTTTTAATTATTTATTAACACATGTATTGTAACTGAACAAAATTTTGTAGACAAAGTTTATCCAGAATATTGATAAACCTGAGGGGTGCTTTAAATTAGCCTTCTTTTGACTGTGCATAAAATAGGGATGGGTCACCTTCTACTATACTACTAGTATAATTTATTTTGCAAGGTAACATATTTATGATTGTGATTCAATCACCACAAACAATAACTTACAGTAGGTACATGTAGACTGGTACTCATTGGTTATTTGACAATATCAATTGATCTTTCAAAAAAGGTGGAAAGGCTTAAAATGCAATCCTTGCTTTAAAGACTTAGCTTTAGGAAACAAATTCAAAGGGTTCACCTTATTAGCGACAAGAAACATAAAGAAGATTTATTTTATGTGCATCAAGATGTGTAACTATTAATCAATTCAATTTCAAATATAAATCAAATAAAGAAACTTGCATTAAAGTCATGCAATATATTGGTTTTTTATATATAAATATGTGTATTTTAGAAATTTTCAATATTTGAATTTCATCATAGTGATCAATTGAACGGGGGAAAATTCCCAATAACCACAATGGGTCTTATTTTCTTGAACAAGTACATGTCATACTGATAGAAATGAACACTTGTTCAAGAAAAAAAGACCCACTTGGGTGATTGTGGGAATGTTTCCCCGTTCAATTGATCAAAGACACAGCCTATAATAAATAAATAAGCTTTCCTTAGAGTTGGCAATACAAACATGGACATAAAATTTATAACATAAATAACCAACATGAAAAATCCTGAAAAGGAACACTATGAAAAACCCGTACTCCTCAAATAAAGTGTAAGTTTCTACTCTTTCTTGTTGTAGTAAGTGAAATCTCTGAAGTAATTTAACAGCAGTTGTTTCAAAAGAATTATCTGTAACAGATTCTGTCATTGTTTTGATATTTTTCAAGGGAGGCAATCCCCCGTAAATACGCACAAAATAAAACCTTCAGAAATGGAAACGTATGTGTTACGGAATTAATAAATGATAAAATTTAGAATAAATCACTGGAATCTGATGGGAAATAATGTCATTTTTTGTACAAATGCTTCTTTTCTCCCTTTTAAAAGGTTTTTAAGGTTCTTCCATTGGTAAATAAATGAAAAAATAGAATATTTTAAAGTTTTTTTGTTGTTCTAATCTGTCCCGATAGTAAATAATTCTTCTTCTTCTTCTTCGTCTTCCAAATACTGCCCACATTCAACATGATGAATATTCTGGCAAGTTGCGCATGATTAAAAACTAACTGTTGATCGATTTAGTTAGAAGTTTTGGTCATTTAAGACTTGAATATCTCAAGAGACTTTGATGTAGCGATATCTGGAGGCAGTTTGTTCCATTCCTTGACGGTGTTTACGAAGAAGGACCATTTCCTACAGTCTTTGGTGGCTGGCTGTAAAAGGTAAGTATGATGTCCTGTCCGGCTAGAGCTTCTTGTTGGTTTTTGTAGGTATTTACTCTTGTCTATGGCTACAAGGTCGTTTGTTATTTTGTAGCACATGATGAGTCGAGCTTCTTTTCTGAGTTCTTGTTTGTAGGCTTTTCCATCATAATTCCGTAATCATATTGCTGACACTTGATCTATTTCTATGTCTGCTGGTTACATGTCGTGCTGCAGCTCGTCTTTGTACTTTTTCGATTTTTTCTATGTGGTTTTGCTGGTACAGGTCCCATACTGTCGTGCAGCTGGAGTATTCATTTTGCGGTCTTACTAATATTTTATTGGCATGCTCTTTGATGGATTTTGAGCTGATGTGGAGGTTTCGGTGTAAGAAACAAAGGCTTCGGCTGGCTTTTCTGTGATGTTGTTTATGTGTTCTCCCCAATCTAGATCATTTGCAATGGTGCAGGCTAGGTATTTAGTAGATGTTTCATGCTCCAGAGTATGGCCGTGGAGTTTGTAATCCCACTGTGCATAAAATAGGGATGGGTCACCTTCTACTACTATAATTTGTTTTGCAAGGTAACTAGATTAACATGAAATGTAACTTGAATAGTAAATTAAAGCCAGTTAATTATGGCAAGCCAAAGTGGACAAAAAGAGCTACAGTACTTTTTGTCCACTTTGGCTTGTATATTTTAATATTTACAGTGTTGAACGTCTCAATGAAAAGTAATGCTTGTTAAAAAATATTTTCTCCCTTCGTCTTTTAAGGTAACACGATACCAAATGTCATATCTCCTGATTTCTATAATTTTTGGCACAATTGTACTTTGATTCGAGTTACATCGGAATATGAAATAAAAAATAGGGGTCACCAGTTTTTGTTGTTATAATTTTTATAAGAAAACGTCATTTTTGGCCACAAATATACATATAGGGAAAATGCTTTTTTTTTTTAAATTATTTTTTTTTATTTTTCTATTGATGGCTATGTTCTTATATGTTCTTATATACGGAGAAAAACTAAAAACTAACATAATATCAAGGATTGTATAATAAATCCATGCATATATAGAAACAAATATGTCACCATCCTTGTCTTTTAGATACATTGCTTCAAAGTTGACTGATACGCTTTAATAGAACTTGGCAGAAAACGTGTGACGTTACTGAATACAGAATACCGTTATTTTTATTCAGAGGTATTGAACAAAATAAAATTGACGGGATCTGAATGATGTTTGTTATTTTATTTTCATTCCCCCTGTAGTTACTTTCCTATTAATTCAATATAACATTCTACTGATTTAATGAGTTTTCTCCTGAATACAAGAAGTTTAAAGAATAACAAATACGTACTAGGAGACTGAAATATGTTGCTGTTATAGTTAAAATCTGACTTATGTTGTGAACATATGATGTTATAATACTTGCTAAACTAAATATACTTTGCTAAAACTACAAATTAGCATTAAAAATACTCTTCCATCCTGTATAAATCACTTACTATATGTCTTTGGTTTTGTGTGTCGTTAATTGGTCAGTTGCTGTTTACACACTTGTATACACACTTGTATATACTTGTTGTAAAAACTCCTTATAAGACTGCGAATACTCTCGAGCTTTTCCCGAAGCCTATGTGAGCAATATGCCCATACCCGAAAAAGGCACCTTTGCTTATCATCTGTGAGTAGTTATGTCCCCCCATTTTGTTAAAAGGTGCGATTTTTATCAGCTGCACCTGTACATCATCACCCAACTCGAAAATCAGAAACATACTCATCCCCGAAGACTAAAGTGCAAATTAATATTAATCTAAAATAAAAAAGATTATGAAAACTCGTTGGTTTTTTGTCCCCCATGCGACGCGTTGTGGGGGACATAGAAAAATCGGGCGTCCGTCCTTTTGTCCGTCCGGTATTGTTAGCTCTCTCACGTGTACAATTCTTGCCAGATTTGTATAATAACATTGAGAATGGAAACGGGGAATGCGTCAAAGAGACAACAACCCGACCAAAGAGCAATTCTTATATATTAGGTTTATATCAACATTGCGACTGACAAGTTTGAAAATCAGTGCCGAACAATTATTTTTAAAAGAGTTATGCCCCTTGGAAATATTAATTACATGAAAAATTGCTTTGTAAGCGCTCTCACGTGTACAACTCTTTGGTTTCATTCTTGTTATATTTTTTTATTCAGTTGGCTGAAATGTCCGGGAAAGAAACGTCCATTGGCGAAAATGTCCTTAGCAAAAAAAGTCGTGACCGAAACGTCCGTTCACCGAATTTAGAACCCTTAAGGTAGATGGGGTGTCTAAATTATAATCCATAGAATTTTTTAATAATTTGCCAAAATGTAGTTTATATCATGCTTTTTTTTAAAAAATAATGAAAAGAATGGGTCACGGGCCTTATTTTCATGCTACAGGTTGTGCAAAATTGACAGATTTTGTATAGATTATGCATGAAAAACCCAATTTTCTGCCATAAAATGAAAACTACACCATAGAATTTTGAGATAAAATATGAGAAGATAGCTCTAATAGTATGCTTTCAGATAAGAAAAAGAAAAAATGGGGTCACCGGACCCGTTTTCTTGCTACATAATAAAATAGGTAAATTCCTAACACATTCTATTGTAAATGTAACTTTATGTGAATTATCTGCCCTTACATTTGAGTTGCCTCCCCTTATGTTGCAAAGTTGGAAAATATAGAATCAAACAAAAGTATTCTGTTTTTTTGTAAAATACAATTATAAATATGATCAAATATGTCATTTTCTATATTGAAATGAAAATTCTTACACATGAATTACCTACTACTCTCAAAATTTGAGACCTTTTATTATAGATCTAGACCGATTGTTTTCTGGTATTTCAAAATCCAAGATGGAGGAAGACACCCTATCTACCTTAAAAGGGACTTATGACCAATGGTAGTTTTAAAAATCCACCTTGCGACCTGAGGGGTGGTACCCTTCTGTAGTCCCATCTATATTTTGCTTTTTTATGCCTGAACTTGTGTCGATTACCCAAACATGCCTTCATCATAATACGTAGTCCATTCTTAGTTTGACCGGAGATCACTGAATTGTTCATTTTCCGGAATAGGGTCGCTATGCTACCCATTCAGTATCTGGATTAGACTTCTTCCACTTTATCTGATTCGAGACTTTTACAAAATCATTAGCATACACTTGCAAAATATTAAATGAAGGCACACCAACTCATATATTATGTTCCTATGTTTTAAGTTTTTTTTTAAACTTCCCTTGGCTTGTAAGGGTATTTTTTTTTCAATTCGGGTACATTATGGGTGCGTTTCATAGGAATAAATGAGTTTTGGTGCCCCTTCAACAGGGGCAGATCAAAGAAGGGGTGTAAGAGGTGACCGCCCTTTCCCCTTTAGTTGAAAAAACATGAAAAATACGTCATATTTAAGTTAAAATTCTGCAAAAATACACAATTTTTCTGCCTCGTTACGCTCGGTGTAGATTTTTGAGACTAAACATCATATTTTCTCTAAAATCGAGCACAAATCAGTAAAAAATTTCAAATATTTTTTCATCTCGTTATGCTTGGGGTACAACTTTGGATTTACGCCCCCACTGTGAGACAATACCTTTTTCTGTCAACATGTTTTGGGCATATTTTTGCTGTTGTTAACTTGTTAACGGACCCCTATTCTCCCTATTAAATATTTTGCATGTGTATGCCAATGATTTTGTTAACTTGAAGTCTCGAATCAGATAGTGGAAGTAGATTGGATTTTGAAAGAAATTCGACGTTGTATGAAAGCAAAATTATTTAAGGAAGTCAAATTCAGAATATCTTTCATAAAACTGTGCCTATTCCATACCTGTTTTAGGTCTATCGGCTTTGTAGTGTGACGGGCTTGCACCCCTTAATTCTCTAGCCAGAATTTACAGAAACATTCCTCATGTCTCTGACTAATCTTGACATGGATGCCAGTGACGATCCCAGCAGCTCAACAGTTACCTCATTTAATTCTCCTCTCCCATTTTCCAGTTTAGTTGAGTCATCTCTAAACAGGATTTCAACTTCTTCGAAATTATTTGATAAAGCTGCCCGTCAATCCTTAGCAAAATCTGATTGAGTTCATTCTTTTTTTCGGCCAAATTTTTTTATTCTTTGAAAACAGGGAGGAGTTATTGAATAGAAAATAAACAAATCAAAACTCTTTAGTGATGAAGATTTTAATTTGTAACTCTGAAAGTTGATTTTTTAATATTAAATAATGAATTTCTAATATTAAAAAAACATTTATAAATATTAGAAAATGAATTTCGAATATAAGAAAATACTTTCGAATTTTTAATATTAGAAAATGTATTTCTGATATTAAAAAATGGATTTCTAATATTAATTACATGATTTTTTAATGTTAGAAATTCTTTTTTTTTTAATATTAAGAAACCCATTTTCTAATATTACAAATTCATTTTTTAATATTAAGAAATAGTTTTTTTCTTTTTTCATATTAGAAATTCATTTTTTAATATTAGAAAATGAATTCTTAATATTAAAAATACATGGCTCTTTTTGTCCACGTTGGCTTGCCATAGTTAATAAGTTAATAACCGTCTCTGTTTATAATCTTAGAAAATTCATTCCACAACTCTGTATTCTAATTTAATAAGTTCATTCAGAGAAACAAAATAGTTTTAATTACAATTTGTATGAAATATATTTATGAGATTATTAAAATCAACAGATTTATACCGAACCAATTTGAAATATGACTTACAAACGCATTATTTCAATTTACTTCTCATCAAAAGGTATTAATTACACACAATTTCAAATAATTTGTTGTGCCTCGGACCTTTTCCGTACATTAGAGACATATAATACATATATTGTTTATGCCTACATGTAAAAAAAAATATATGTATTCACACTGAAGATATATACTAAATTTAAATGTCCCTTTGGTATCTTTCGCCTCTCCTTTCCTATTTTTTTCTAGCTTAAGTTATTGGGACTTAATTTCCAGGGACCTTTTTGTTGTGACTTTTCATGTGACTTTTCGTTCCGCGACTTTTTTCCACGACATTTTTTCCTGTAACTTTTTTTCCTGCATTCGATTTTAATAGTTAATGTCATGTTTTACATTTTTTAATATAAAGATAAAAACAATAAGCGTACTAAAAGCTTGCTCAGGTGAGAGCCGAATATTTCAAGTAACATAAAGGAGCATATCATAAGTGACTATATAAGAGTACAGTCTTTAAGGTGAGTGGGGCACGCTGTTATGTTACAAGGGACAGCTTATTGACCTTAAGTTTCATGAACAATACTGATTTGGAGAGTATATCCAAGTATTTGTATTGTAAGAAATCCTTGGTATAACAGTTACTGTTCCAAACCATATGAGTATTTGAACCATACGTGTATGGTCATGACTCATGACTATATATATGCGTATACTCATTTGGTTATTAACGGGTCGGACCATATGAGTATCTAGACCATATAGGTATTTTTCAAATAAATTCTAACTTCCTTCGCAGGAACACACAGTTTCCGAATCAAAATCGGCACGAACTACTAAATAAAATCCGTTCTTTGACATATTGTCTGAATCGTAGTGTATCCTTTATCTTGCCTTCGCTAGCGTCAATTTAAAGAGTATCTATCATGTCAACCTGTTCTTTTGTTAGTGCTACCATTAGATTAGTTTTTTTTTAATTATTCTAAATTCAAATTACTTTCCCTTCACTTTATTTCATTAATCATCTATTAACAATAAATCAACATATGAAAACAAGAGTCAATATTTAATAAAAAAAAAAAACTCTTAATAATAAACGGTATGGTCCAAATACTAATATGGTCCGGAACATAACCATGGAAGTATTATATTAATAAACCGTAAATATTAATATACCATGGTATAACAGAACACACCAACAACCAACACCTGTCTCTTCTGATCGAATGGACGTACACAAAGCATGCAAGAACATAACATTGTCAACAATGAAGTACGTCATCAATTATCAAGGTATCTGCCATCAGAGACATATATAACTGTATGTCTCTGCTGCCATTATGGGTTAAAATGTAGATTAATGTGTCATAACATTTATTTTTTCCTTTCTTAAGGTTTTGCATGAAAGATTAATCATTTATACAAACAAATAAAAATTCAGCAATTAGAGGTACACATGCATTTAGTACCCAAAGGAATTTCCTGAAATTTGAAGATATAAAATCTTGTCATAACGAAGAATATAGCGTCATTCAAGAAATTGAGCATCAATGCTTTTCTATATTTTTATGACTGAAGAAATGTTATTACAGAAAATGAATTAACATACATTTATATATGAATACAAGGAGCTTGCTAATGAGACAACTATCCACCAGAGTTCAAATAACGTCAATGTAAGCAATTTTAGGTCACCGTACGGACTTCACAATTACGAAAACACATACCGTATAGTCAGCTACAAAAGGCCCTGACATGGCAAGATGTGAAACAATTCAAACGAAGAAACTTACAGCCAAATTTATAACAAAACAGTCGACCTGATATATATTGACATTCATATTTTTCGAAAGAACAAATATTAAATTGATAGCAAAGATTTCGGTTTGAACAAAGATTTATATTACTATATAAATCCTTGGTTTTAATCAGATTATTTTGTTCTGTCTTAGTGGTGTATAATAAACTCATCATAGATACAATTGTATAATCATCGAAACTGACTGTTACAACTTATAGCTACCAAATATACAATGAAAACACTATGTTGGTAATTTTTGTCTGCTGTGTCCTAAGCCATTTAAAAACAAATAGCATTTGACATTGAACACGGAATTTCTACTCAGTTATAGTGCATTTTCTCTCTATCGTTCTCCCTCATTGTAATATATTGAGGGACTCGAATGAATTTTTACTGTTTCCAATATATTTATCAAACTCTTAAAGCACCCAATTTCAAAATCTTGATTTCTAATTGGTTTTTATTTATGTATTTTCTTATTTACTATTAATTAGTGGTGACAGCAACGCTTATTTGTAGAGAAAGGCAAGCAGTCAACTCAAAAAAAATGTAAATTTTAAAAATTGCAAATGTTTAGGTTGAGAATTATAAGGATTAAACACACTTTTCTAGAGTTTATCAATGAATTATAATTCATGCAAGTCATAGATTTCTTGGAAATGTTTAGTTTATCTTACAGAGGGTAAAACAGAACAGCCAAATATGTCCACGTCATGAACATGCATGAACTAATTGTCACTGGACGTTAAACAATTAAGCAAGCCAATCTATACAGAGGTAAACATTCAGTCAAGCAAAAGCAGACTTAAATCCCTTCTTATTTAAAAAGTTGTGAAAAAATTAATTTAATTAAATTCCGATCTATCGAAACGCGTGTGCATATGAGCATAACGAAATCAGAGATCAATAATTCAATTAGATTGTGCAAAAGATAAACAGAGGATATTGAAAAAGATTTGTCATCATGGTCATGTGACAAAAAAAAACCATTAAGATATGGCATAACACAGCAACTGACGAGGTAATGGACTTTGAATAGACCCATTCACTATTTGTATTTTCTATCCAAAAATGTAGACCAATATTTTCATATATGTCAAATCCTTTCATTATTCCAATAAGATATTATTTTGTCTGTTTTTAGTACAAAATTTCAACCTTATTCATGATGTACACCTGAATACATAAGCTGTCACAGTCGGAACGACATTTCACAAAGAGCACCGCAGACGTATGTATTATATAATAGGGTGGGAATATATTAATTATAATAATATATATATATATATATGTTTGCATCTATTGAAAATGTAGTGCCGAATATCTTGTACAAAAAAAATCAATCAATTTTCTATCTTGAAAAATAATAAAATTCTAAAGTCTATGCTAAATCCACAAAAAGAGCGTAAGAAGACTTGTATTTAAACTTACAAAACTAGCAAGAATCATAGTCGAATTATGAAAAAAAATATATTTCATAAACAAGTGACAATAGATCAAAAACCAAACTCTTCTAAGTAGCAATTTATGCAAGTATTATTGTGTAAAATTTTGTTTTAAAGTCAACTTGCGTTTTCATATTTACTATCTTTGGTATACTTTTAAAATTTATAGATTTATCAACTTATTTGATTAGTGTTTAGAAAGTTGTTAGAATATTTATAATATCTTGAGAGTAATCATTTAATATCTGCAATAACTTTTTATCTAAAATATATATATGTCATACACATTTCAAGATTGCACAAGGAGCGGCCACCGGTGGATGATCTACTAATAATAAATCCTGGATTTTTCAGATCATATTTGAAACGGATTATTTTGCCTTCGAGGAAGTTTGATATTAAGCATGGTCTAGCTGATTTATTTACTCCCTTTTCTCTACGGTTCTATCATTTTTTCTTATTCTTCCCATGCTTGCTCCCTTTAGGCTTGTCATGCGGTGTGTGTGCTGGCCCATTGTTCATGGTAATGGATGGCTGCTTAACATCCAGCGGCAAATTAATATGCATATTCAGGACGAGAACATGTAAATGTAATATGAATATAAACCCTGCTTTGTACTAGACCGACACGCTGAGCCGGATTTTAAACGAGCTAGTTTACAAAGTAACAGTCCGCAGGAAGACATGTCACCTTACCCAGACACATTATTCTGACTCCGAGCCGACCAGTCTTTGCTCTTACTCCTAAATGCCGCGTGCTAAGCGGAGAAGCAGCACATACCTATTTTAAAGTCTTTGGTTCGAACCCACGACCTCCTGCAATCGAGGTGAACAGGCTACCACGAGACCACAGAGGCGGTTAAAACCCATTGTTGAAGACCTCGGTTTGATTTGGTGTTAATTTTGGTTAACTTAATTGTGTTGTACAAATACAGATACAGATATTTCACAACACCCACAAGGAGCAGATAAGTTATAATGATGAATCACACATAACTAAAAACTAGTAATTATAGCATATCAATTAAAGAAATTACAATAAGCTGTTTTCATTTTACTTTATTGAATTATTAATAGTTCTAATAATGATATCCCCACACGCTCAAAAGAAGCAAAAGTAAAAAGTAAAAAATAACCGAAATACACCTTAAAATTAAAACATTTTATTGATCTCCAGTGCACATGTATATTTCCAATCAAGCGTTGCTGGTGTTATTTTTTTAATCTTGTTAAAAAGTTCACTGTTATCAAATAATTAAGCTACCCTTTTGAATAACATATAGGCACAATTTTTATCATCATTACACGATGATCCATATATATGTATTTTCTGAACTAATTATGTTATACATGTAATACAAACTGTTTGAAATATCCATAAAAATAATTAAATATCTCTTAAAACTTTAATTCATATCTCTCAAGAAAAGTAAAAACAAAGTTGCCTTTTTCACATTTGTGTTTTACAGACTGACAGGCGCTGTCGAGTGGATTATAAATGATACAGATCACTTTTGTGTTTTACAGACTGACAGGCACTGTCGAGTGGATTATAAATGATACAGATCACATTTGTGTTTTACAGACTGACAGGCACTGTCGAGTGGATTATAAATGATACAGATCACATTTGTGTTTTACAGACTGACAGGCGCTGTCGAGTGGATTATAAATGATACAGATCACATTTGTGTTTTACAGACTGACAGGCACTGTCGAGTGGATTATAAATGATACAGATCACATTTGTGTTTTACAGACTGACAGGCACTGTCGAGTGGATTATAAATGATACAGATCACATTTGTGTTTTACAGACTGACAGGCACTGTCGAGTGGATTATAAATGATACAGATCACATTTGTGTTTTACAGACTGACAGGCGCTGTCGAGTGGATTATAAATGATACAGATCACATTTGTGTTTTACAGACTGACAGGCACTGTCGAGTGGATTATAAATGATACAGATCACATTTGTGTTTTACAGACTGACAGGCACTTTCGAGTGGATTATAAATGATACAGATCACATTTGTGTTTTACAGACTGACAGGCACTGTCGAGTGGATTATAAATGATACAGATCACATTTGTGTTTTACAGACTGACAGGCGCTGTCGAGTGGATTATAAATGATACAGATCACATTTGTGTTTTACAGACTGACAGGCACTGTCGAGTGGATTATAAATGATACAGATCACATTTGTGTTTTACAGACTGACAGGCACTGTCGGGTGGATTATAAATGATACAGATCACATTTGTGTTTTACAGACTGACAGGCACTGTCGAGTGGATTATAAATGATACAGATCACATTTGTGTTTTACAGACTGACAGGCGCTGTCGAGTGGATTATAAATGATACAGATCACATTTGTGTTTTACAGACTGACAGGCGCTGTCGAGTGGATTATAAATGATACAGATCACATTTGTGTTTTACAGACTGACAGGCGCTGTCGAGTGGATTATAAATGATACAGATCACATTTGTGTTTTACAGACTGACAGGCGCTGTCGAGTGGATTATAAATAATACAGATCACATTTGTGTTTTACAGACTGACAGGCGCTGTCGAGTGGATTATAAACGATACAGATCACATTTGTGTTTTACAGACTGACATGCGCTGTCGAGTGGATTATAAACGATACAGATCACATTTGTGTTTTACAGACTGACATGCGCTGTCGAGTGGATTATAAATGATACAGATCACATTTGTGTTTTACAGACTGACAGGCGCTGTCGAGTGGATTATAAATGATACAGATCACATTTGTGTTTTACAGACTGACATGCGCTGTCGAGTGGATTATAAATAATACAGATCACATTTGTGTTTTACAGACTGACAGGCGCTGTCGAGTGGATTATAAATGATACAGATCACATTTGTGTTTTACAGACTGACATGCGCTGTCGAGTGGATTATAAATGATACAGATCACATTTGTGTTTTACAGACTGACATGCGCTGTCGAGTGGATTATAAATAATACAGATCATGGTTTAGCGCTAAAATAGTTTTACAACGTCACGAATAAATATTCTGCCTGTTCTAAGACCGGACTCACGTCAGTGTCTTTTTGTGTGTTTTTTTTTCCTTCTATATTGAGAATCTGATGCTTGCTTCAGATATAAGGACATTTCTTTCAATTCATTTGCATCTGATCGTGAATAGGCTAGCAACAATTTGATTGAGGACTGATGCGGGAAATGATTGTATATCCCTGATTTTCTTTATGGCATCTTTTTAGTTTTCTTCGTTGGTATCATCGAGTATTATGTACAATGCAATTGGTTTTGTCCTGGTACTTCTGTTTTCCTTTGACAATTTCTTTGTTTTTCTATTTTTTTTAATACCCTCCATTGCAGTAGCGTAGTTTTCATTAAGGCAATGAGGTAACTGATTCACCAAAGTTTTGACCAAGAAAAGAAATAGAGAAGGATGAAGAGTGATAGAGTATACGTCTTTTCAATAGTATAAAGTGAGATGGTTCGGATGCCCTTAACATTAACTAAAAGAAGTAAAAAAATATGTCCATCTTTTTTCATAAATACTACCAACTTGGATAGAAATATCTTGTTTGTAGGAACGTACAATTTGTATTTTGTAAAAAATCCTTGTTTCAGACAAGAGATTAGAATTGTGAACTGACGTCATGCTTTTTTGTTTTGTTTTACTGACAACATATTTGTTATTTTGGTGGACCTGTTTTTCAACAGACAGTCGGCCTTCCTATGAGAACCAACTTTGATCCACTTCTCACCGACATGTTCCTTTATTCATATTTGAGGCAGTTATAATCTATTCACGCATCGTGGTACCGTTTAAAATACAAGCGAGCATGGCTAATCTTAACTTTAATATCACCGAATCTGTATATTCAAACGTATTTGTCGAATGCGCATTGGAAAATATCATTATATCATAATAAAAATTCAACAAATTGATTTTTTTTAAAACAAGTAGACAAGAACATTGCGCTTATGTGTGGCAAATCAAATGCGTCCTGAAAAAAAAGGAGAGCGAAAACAGTAGAGTCCTTAAAATTTAAAGATGGATAATGTCTGAAAACTCTTTGTCAATTTACAATTTTTTAAACACCCAAATACCTGCTATATAATATTTCATGATTATGAATATCTAGAAAATACTTGCATATCCTGCATAAAATAAGAGATGAATGGGGTATATAGAAATGTTATCATCTCTAGACATGAGGATGTACAGGATGTATAAATATGCAGCCACGTCCAGTCAGAATAAAGACGTTAAATCAAGTATTTCGTGTATAGTGAGAGTACCACGCTCTCTTCGCGTTTAGAATCGTCACAACAACTCTTTGAGTGGTTCATAAATGACACTGCTGGAAGGAAAAATTTCTGCCTTTGTCTAAACTGCCATTCTTTTCAAGTTGCAGTTAAAAGCACAGGCACTTGACATTTTTACCTATATATATCATATTGATATATTAAAGTATATAAGTAAAACAAAAATGAATATACATGAAATATTTGTCACTGCACGTTAAACTACCATGTTGAACCGCAATGAGGCCTCGACTCCCACACCAAAAAATTGTTTGCCTCACTAGAAATAAGTGTCAAGCTACGACACTGCATTGTCCCCGAAATTAAGATCATATAGTAACTGCCTTGGAGATTGTTTTGAGATTTGGATGCTTGTTCATTGTTGAAAGCCTTATTTATATAGTACCTGTCAATTCTTGAAAAAGAACACATATAAAATATATACTACTGTATACGTAGTAATGTATAGTACAATGTACAAGTTATTACTAAAGACAAGACCTTGTGATGGTTGTCACTAGATGTCTATTTGTTAACCTGTTTTGTTGGGTTTCTGTCTATTTCACATGATAAATGTCTATACTATATCCACCTGCCCTTCATATTAGACTCGAAAGGGTGAGGCATTTGATCTATTTGTAGGGTTGCAGCTAGAGTACCATCATTATATTATAATTGGATGAGATAAATTGGTCACGAGGTTTAACGAGTATCAACTAGATATAGATTCAATATCTGGTAAGGTATGAGAACCTACAACGCCATTAGTATATAACCCTGTCTAATATTTGATAACAAATTTACCCCCTTATCATATACAATATGTAGCATGAAAGACCTATTCCAGAGGCTCATATTAACCACACATGGCCATTATTCATTTCATGAATATTCACACTTAGTCTAGATTACACATTATACACACAGATAACAACCAACATCAGTTAACATATTTTCACACACTTAAAATCAAATTGATTCAATGCAATATTCATTTTTAACCTGAAAAGAAATTTATAGATTTGTGCGTGTATACAATAATGCATGCGCAGTTCAATTAAAAGTTCCAGGTAATATATATGAGGTTGACCCAGGATGTTGCCGGAATATCTCTCTCTTATTTGATGCATTTATCGTTTAACACTTATAAAATATTATTAACAACGATAACAAAATGTCGTCAGCAGTACCAATTGGAACGTTTCTTTTGGTAGCATTCTTTATAATGGAGGTTGTTGGACTTGCAACTGAGTACTGGATGGTAGTTGCTCATTCATCAGGACTACTACAATCTCATGCTGGACTCATTAAGATTTGCTACGAAATTGCATCTCAAGAAGCCTGTTTTTATTATATTCAATATGCAGAGGATTTCTTAAATGGTAAGAATTTCTTAACTGTGCATGTGTATTTTAAAAGAGTACTTGTTTTAACACTTCATTATTTATATAACTAACAAATCAAGTAAAAGAACAAACGAATTAAGAGTTAAAATGTTGTCTGCATGAAGATACACTGGCTTTTATCAAAGATGAAAGACATAGTTGTACATGTTGTATTCAATTAGTATTATCATAGATGTATGTTACAAGTAAATACTAAATCATTTTAGTTTTGTCTCCCTGGTAATAACAAAACTACAATCCATATAGTTACACTTTCTATCATTTATTTTATTCAACATTTTCTTGATCCTTAGTTTCTGATTATCATCCCAGATTAAATTACAATTTATTACTAATGACTTTACAGAAGAACTGGTTGGTCTTCTGCATAGCATAAACAAACAAAAAACATCCAACTTCTACAAAAAATTATAACACTTTAATTTAGAGCCTTTGCTTATCATAATTTAAAACTCGGAAGTAAATCTATATTCTTTTCTTAGTTCAAGTAGATACAGATACGGATAAGTTGTAATATACAATTAAAAAGCAAATACGCATGTGTATAATCGAAAACTAATGTCATCTGTCTTCGAAAGGTTAAAACAGAGTTTAAATGTCTGTCTTTCGCCTCTTACAATCGCTTCTTTATTTAGACCAAAGTACTTTTCATTTTTGCTTTACCTGGAGGATGTTAATAACATAATTTTCTGAAAACGATGGTACGGATGTAAACATACTTTGAATATCCTGAAAACTGTTCAGGTTTTGCTAGTGATACCAAATCGATACAGCGTCGTTTTGAGCACTTTACAATAATCACTTGCTTTTCGGTTCATTCAACAAGACAAAAATTAGATATGATTTTCATTCAAATTAGATCTAGGAAGAGGGGGTAATGACTAGTATTTATTCAATTTTCTTTTGATTTCACAGTGAGTTATATGCATATTTAAAATCCGTTTAGTTGTTGAAATTTTACATACATAGATTCATCTTATTTACATAATCGGACACAGCAAAACTACAATAAAGATAGATTTTGTTTCATATCAAAATTTTGATATCTAAACTATTTTTATTTCTGTTTTCTTTTTTTTTCTTGTCTTTTTTTACACTTAAAATATTGTTTCTTTTATTTGAAGTCCAATTTTCGTCTTTTTAAATTTTGATTTCAATTTTTTTTCAAACTTAACAGTTTGAATTTTTACAAGTCAAACTTTCTACTTTCCAAATCAACTTTTTAAAGATTTTACATTGAAACTTTAAAAAAATCGAAACTTTACTTTTAGAAAGTCGAAATTTGACTTTTTAAAGTAATTCAATGTTGACCATCGCCAATGTTGTCTCGAACACCATCATGTACGGCAAAAAGAAGAGACGATGTAAGCTATATAAAGGAATGATTTACAAATTTTGACGATTGATATAACGGAAAATTGTCCATTTTCAGCGTAAAAATATAATACGCGATAAGCTTTTGTAGCGGCTACTTCAGACTGAAATATGTTTTTCTTATATTGAATGCATATGTGCTTATTCAATATTTAAGCTGCTTTATACAGTTAACTGTTTTATGAATTTTGTTTGTTTGTTTGTTTTTCTTTAATCAATTTGTATTAATGATTTTTGAAGGCATCGGGGAAGACCACCATGTTATTGTTAAATTTTTTACCTTCGTTAAAAACAAATCTTGTTTATCTAAGTTATTTATGTACTAGGCAAAATAAAAACAACCCCAAAGCTTTGACGATACCATCTTAATTCAGATGCCGCATGGTTATCGCTTGATACAAACTGTATCAACGCATGCAAATGTTCGTGTTCATTTCAAAAGTTTTTTTCCTGAAGGATGTGAGGTAAAGGGTATTTGGCCCTGAAGGATGTGACGGAAAATTACTAGTATAGTCTTTGGCCCAGAGGGTGTGAGTTAATGGGTCTTTGGCCCTGAAGGTTGTGAGGAAAAGGGTCTTTGGCCCTAAAGGTTGTGAAGAAAAGGGTCTTTTGTATGGAAGGGTGTGAGTTAAAGGGTCTTTTGTCCTTGAAGGTGTAGGGTAAAGGGTCTTTGGCTCTGAAGGGTATAAGGTAAAGGGTCTTTGGTCCTGAAGGATGTGAGTTAACAGGTCTTTGACCCTAGAGGGTGTGAGGTAAGGGGTCTTTGGTCCTGAAGGTGTAAGGTAAAGGGTCTTTGGTCCTGAAGAGTGTGAGGTAAAGGGTCTTTGGTCCTAAAGAGTGTGAGGTAAAGGGTCTTTGGTCCTGAAGGGTATGAGGTAAAGGGTGGACTTTGTTGCAGATCTACTTTAAAGCCAAGCCATGAATAACTGAGTTCATATCAGAGACATACATTGATAATATGACATGCAGATTAAGTGAGTAGTACCAATTCCAATTTAAATTGTCGCCGATCCTTAATTTAAACCCTAAAGTTATTCTTAACCCATGTTCAATGATACTGAACGTTGACCATTGAACCTTGAAAATGATATCAATGTCAGATGAACTCAGGCGGAAACCCAGTTGAAATAGAACAAAAGAATCGAAGCTCTTTGTTAGAGAAGGCGATAAATGCTTACTGTAATGTTTACTATAGTAACAAAATTTTTAAAAGTTAATAGAAACAAATAAAATGACAGTTTTCGGCTAAATTACGAAGTATTTTATCATAAAAACACAATTTGCATAAGTTTTCAATTTATCTATTACATAATTAAGCAGAACAATTAGATATCAAGTCGACGACATGGGTGTCTATTCAGTTGGATCTAAAAAAAATGCATAACCTCCGATTTTCTTTTTTTTTTTTACCACGGACGGAGAACATATCAATCTATTTGTTCCTTAATTTTCGTTTCTGCCCTTCCATTATGTAACTCAAGAAAAAATTCAAAAAAATGGGTAACAATTGCACCGAAAAGATAAAATCGAGTGCACCTTTTTATGTTAGGGCGTGTTTGAGTTAAATATTTTGTCTTGAAAACGTATAAAGCAAGAGTATTTGATACATCATCTCGCTTCAGATTCTATTATTTTTATATATCAAGGCTGCAGGTTGACTTTATAACATCGAAAGTTCACAGTACTAAAAAATTAGATATATGGGTCAAGTGAAATACCTTTCTAATGAATCACAAAAACAGAGTAGGTGTGTTCGAATAGCAAATTTTTACTAAAAGTACTTGACGACTGACTTTTAAGTTGGATCTTAAAAATGCATATCTTCGAAAAAACTTCATTTTTTGTGTGTGATAATTAGGGTTTATAGTCTTCAACCACTGAAAATTTTTAGTCTGCCCTTTCCACGAAATATTTAGAATTTTTTTAAATGTTTATGAATTTCCGATAATTCCACCTGACAACCGATCCGACAATAGTTTTTAGTTGACTGAATGCAGACAAGTACATTAACTGATGCTCATTAGCTAGTAGATACATTGTACATTTGTCTTTTAAAATACACCTGGCATATAAGGATCGTAATGGTGCTATGTGGATAAATTTATCGGTTTTCAAGAGCTAAATTGGAAGCGCGTCATCCCTACAATGGCTTCCATTTTTGGCGTAATGGGGAGATAATTTTGACGAAGTAGAATCCTGACTGAACTCGGTCAGACGATCATGTACACTATTCAATAATTCAATAGTATAGTACACCAAATCTAGCTTACCTATTGTTTTTAGTATGTGTGAGAACTGCATCTAGCAGTTCTGCCAACTTTTGATAATGCAAATGCGTGAGATTTGGTCAAAATCGTAAAGATCAAAGAGAAAAAAACAATAGATCAAAGGAAAATGCCGCCAAATAAGCATGGAAATGCGTGAGTCTCACGCTAAAAGCAAAGCGTGAGACTTGGCAGCCCTGATCTAGCCTATATATATAGTTGTTTCAAAATTAATTATAATTAAATAACAGTATCCAATATATTGTAATGCCGGCCTCCCCCCATTTTATTGTAAATCTATGTCTGTATAGTTTCTTGAAATTATTGAGGATAAACGATAGATATTAGTGAGATGTCTAATGTTGCAAGTAATGTCAGACTTGTAATTTGTTTTTTTGGCTGTTGTTTCAAGGATATGACATATTTGTGTATGTTAGGAGGTTTTATTTCACGTACTGATTCCATATTTTCGCGGTAATTACCTTGTAAGACTATAAACTCAAATAAAACTCTTCTAATTATCTACTAATAAATTTAAAGTCAAAACCCATCTTTATTGATGAAGATCAATCCATGTTTACAAACATTATCAACATTACGGGAATTTCCCTTTATATGTGAGCCATGGTTGCCGATTGGTAAACAATATGTAACAAGCTCTGTCATTGGTCAGTCGGGAGTATAAAAGCAAAAGCAACAACAGAACGAGGGGAGTGTTGGTTTGACAAAGAATGGGAAGTGACAAACTTTAATAGAAGCTGGAATATGTCTGAGAAATACAGACAGGCGTTGAAAGTTAACTTTGTTTTAATTTAAGATTGCCGGTGACGGTGCTAAATACGGTTTTGGGTGACGGTGACGGTGCTAAATACGGTTGTCGGTACCGGTGACGGTGACTGTGCCGGTGACGGTGACTGTGCCGGTGACTGTGCCGGTGACGGTGACTGTGCCGGTGACGGTGCTATTGAAGTGATATTGAAGGTGCACATTAAGTGTTCTGTTGGCGGTTCCGACATGATTAATATGTCATTTAATTTGTTATACTAAGTTGTTGTCTTCTATAATGTAGTAGGGTGTAATATCCTTAAATTGAGATTATAGAAAGATACTAAATAAGTGACAACCTTGTTTCTTGACTGTTGAATTATAGACTAGTTTTGTTTATATATGTAAGACCAACCATTACCGGGGACCTGGCCAGACCAGTGAGAGAGCCGGCAAGACCCATTCTCTCCGTCGAGGATTATTTTTGATATTAATAAAATATGAAACTTTATTTTATTCAGATATTTTATTTCACAACTGAGAATATATATATAAACACAAGTATACGATTTCCCTTTCTGTAACGTGTTTTGGTCCGACGGTAAACAGTGGACGTCGAACCTTGCACTTTATAGATCATTTTACTCTCTTTTTCTTTGTGACCCTGTGTTCTCTGGTGGCCGACTCTAGCACCAGTGAGGCAGCGTTTCAATATTTCAATATACCATAGTTTGATTCTAACATTTTTTTCTAATAAAAACGTATTCGGTTGAGAAGTAATTGAAACGGCACTCTTCTGTTACAAGTTGTATGCATCGTTTTTATAAATTAATAACCAAAACATTTTGATGAAATTTCTCATACTTATTTGTTTCAGTTCATTATTTTGGTATAGCTGGAAGTTCTCTTTTAGGATGTCTACTACTGTTTATAGCTTGTCTAATCGGGTTTTGTGGCTGTAGTAAACCGAACCCCAAACCAACAGTACAGAATATAGCTGGTGTCGGTCTCTTCGGAGGTAAGATGATTGATTTTTATTTTCTTAACGTTCAGTGGCAATATTTCGTGCATATAAAGATAAGTGCATATGCAGGACTTTTTATTGATTATTTCCGACTCGTCTCCGAGTCCCCTGAATATGCATGAAATACTTGCCACTGGTCGTTAAGCAGACACCAATGAATCGAGTTATTATGGTTCGTACGTATGATTTTATACAATTTTTTATACTTGAATGACTATAATACTGTTGTTTTGAAGATATTTGTTTAGCTGTTAACTGTTCTGTCGATTTAGATTTAACTTAAATTTTATGATCGGGTTCTCTATTTAGTATTTATCCTTACAAGCTGTATCCGTGGAAATTTGCATTGTCGGAAACTAACATAACAGTAGGATGTGCTTTTACATGATTTAGATATTATTATGTTGTCGTTTATTCATTATGACACGAACACATAGAAAAGAAAGGATATAGTGTATCAATGCCTGACACAGGATCACTACACTCACATGGTAAAACCAAATGCAAAGGAACAGTGCTTAATGTTCTTCATCTCAAAGTCACAGTGATGTGCATTATTAAAATATAACTAGTTCGGATCATATAAGTTAACGCCAAAAACTGATATGTGTGTCTTATTACCGGAAACAAAATGCGTTGAATGAACGTAGACCAGTATACCATGAACTTTTGTAAACAAGAGGTTTTTTCCAAAGATAATTTAAGGTCCTTTAAGTGATTAAGGTCATTAAATATGCAGCTTATGGTGATAAAATGAGGGTTATCTTGACCACCTTTGGTAATACATGACTACTTTACCAATTAAAGCATTGAAACACATGCGCAGAACAAACGCTCTCTCGTCCTGTCTTGACATTGTGACTACTGTATGTTCCTTTATTATGCTATTATCATCTTACCTGTATGGTGATTCGAACAAAAAATAATGGCATTGATAATGTCATTTGAAAATATTATCTGATTGCATACTACTTTATATTTTAACTTTATTATACGTGTATTTTATTTGCAGGTTTCTTTTGTGGTGCGGGTGCTTTATGGTATTATTTGTACTTCTTCAAAGGAACATTTGGTGATATGGCTACCATACTTTCAGTATTCGGTGTAGACGTGGCACCCGGGTGGTCATTTTATTTATGTGTAGCGGCCGGTGGCGGAGCATTGATAGTATCATTTGTTCTCATAATAATAGGATGTAGTATGCCAGTACATCAAGGGACAGTAGTATCAAATCATCAGCCCCAGACCGTTATAGCAATGACAGGAGGACCTATGCCAGTAGTTCAACATCAGCAGTATCCCCCAACAGTTGTTGCTATGCAAAATTCGGCTTATAATGATCCATTTGGACCACAACAACCTTATGGACATCAACCATCTTATGGACATCAACCTCAACCATCTTATGGGAATCAACATGGATATGACCCTCAACCTGAAAAATCATGATTGTATCAACATTGCATTACGCAAAATGCACTCTTGTCTATTTAATGTACTATGTACTATAGATAGCCATGATATATTTTATGCCACCTAGAAACAATAATTTATGACATAACAAATGCATACCTACACATATCTTTCTTTGTAGAGCAATAGTAAAACTTAAATGCAAATGAACGGTGACGAAATGTAAATATAGCGGTTGTTGATTATTTCTTGGTCATTAACAGGGGAAGTGTTAGAGATACGTGTTCATGTACACTTATCTACTTCCTGTTTGCCGCATACATGTACTTGATAGCTTTTCGATATTTGGTGCTACACTTCATATTTGTAAGTGTAATAGCACTTTCTAGGGCTAATAAAACACAATACTTTCTTCTGAGGTGGATTCGTTTTATTTCTTGACAAAATCAGGATAATAACAATAATTAAATAAATACCCTACAAAACAAATACAATAGTAAGATTCTGACCGTTTATCGAATAAATAATCTGGTACATAGGTTTCTATCCATGTAATGTGATAAGCAAATGTTTTACTTATAGAAATAGAAATAAATCTGTTCTGCATGTATTTACAACAATATGCTTATATTGTTGAGTGTATCTGACAAAGTTTAGTCCATATGCACTTACATGTAACGACTCATATTATATAAACAAGTCTAATATACGAAAGATGACACTGAAATGCGGTTAACGCAAACTTTAGCATAAGCAAATTAACAAAACTAAAAGCAAAAGCTGCATGCTGTATAAATGCCGTAAGCATAAAGTAGCAACAAACAAAAATACGAACATTACAAAAATAACACTTAGCTTACCTCGCATGAGGTGCAAAGGCCTCCTGAATAATCTAAATGGAATTTAATCACATCTTCCCAGGATTACTTAAAATATACCTGTATAACAAATAAACAAATTGTAATCCATGTTTTACTGTAATAATCCACCTGTTTACGATATGTACTCTTAGTTAAAATAATCAATCAATACCACATAACTTTTATTACGTTTATATCTTTACCTTTAACAGTATTTAAAGCATTCGTACCGGAACACTCGAATTCTCATACAGTGTGTATTAAATTAATCCTTTACCAAATTAGTTAAAACTGGGACTATTATACTAGTATAATAGTCCCAGGTTAAAAGTACTTTATTTATGAAAATATGAAAATAACGTCTCTTAAACCATTTAATCAAACAGATAATACTTTATTGTACTTTATCTATTTTATATCATTTTAAAGCATTCATCCCGCATTAAACATTTACGCATCAAGCTTTTCATTCTAAACATTCGTTCTAGGTAAAATAATAAATATCTGGACTATTAACATATAATTAGTAATAGAGAAAGATAACTGACCTGTATATAGAATATAGAAAACTAAGAAAGAATATATATATCAAAATATCAAAACACATATGTCTATGTCCACCATTATATCAAAAGTGATGACCAGTATATAGAACAAAAGAAATATAGCGCCAAAACATAATGACCAATAGAAATAAAGAAAGTGTGAGGTCCAATGGACCATGAAAAGAAAGCCTTTGAAGTAAAATACAGTGAAACCAAAGTTACCCAAACCAGTAGAAAACTCGTCTGTCAATAAGTCCAAATGTCAAATAAGCAAATAAAATGAACTATGAAAATAAAAATACTCATCAATTAATTACAATCTGTAATTAATATACTCATACCTTTTAATTAATCAATATAAGTCATATAATATACAAAATATAATACCATAAACTAAATATAAAAATATACACAATTACTGTAAAACCTATAAAATACAGTCTACCACATTAGTTTCAAAGCGCGACACATTTTTAGATCAGACATTTATCCTTGTTTGCCGGATACATGTATATATGTTATATAGGTTGATTTGGACGTAAACGAAAGTTCTAAGTTCACACCCATCTAGGATTTGAAATATTGTGCATACCTTTTTTTTTCGATTATGCTAATCACTTTTTAATGAAAATCATATTTCAATTTCAAAATAATTCAAATTTTTGTCTTTATATATGAAAACCAGACGATGTAAAAAGTACTGATATATCATTCTTTAACTATTTGATATAACACATGGTGCAAGACTAATCTTTGCATATGAATCGTAACATATATGTTCAATACACATCTGAAATATAAGTTTAAAAACAAATTCACAAACAGAAAATTATTTTATTCAACTATCAAGTAGCTTCCATACAAACATCATGACCTAAGCCTTCTTGGCTATTTTGAATTTCCTAGGATGTACAGCCACTGATATTAGAATGTAAGAACGAGTGATTTTAGTATTCTCAACTTGCTTTAAGTAACTGAACTCTTTTTAGGGAAATATATGTCTAAATTCTATTTAAGCTTATACCTGACTACATATATGTTTGTCGTTGGCATTGCTATATTGTAGAGTTAAGTGTTTTAATGTACTTACACATGAAACCTAATGTGCTTACCTACATGAAACCTAATGTACTTACCGACATGAAACCTAATGTACTTACCTACATGAAACCTAATGTACTTACCTACATGAAACTTAATGTACTTACCTACATGAAACTTTATGTGCACACCTTTAAGAAACTTTATGTACATACTTACATGAAACCTAATGTACACACTTTAATCAAACTTAATGTACATATATCCACTAAACTAGATGTACATGCCTACGTGAAACTCAATGTGCACACCTTTATGAAACATTATGTACTTGCCTACATGAAACTCCATGTGCACACCTTTATGAAATATTATATACATGCCTACATGAAACTCCATGTGCACACCTTTATGAAATATTATGTACATGCCTACATGGAACTCAATGTGCACACCTTTATGAAACATTATGTACATGCCTACATGGAACTCAATGTGCACACATGCCTACATGAAACTCAATGTGCACACCTTTATGAAACATGTACATACCTACATGAAACTCAATGTACCTTTATACATGAAACTTAATGTACATACTTAAATGAAACTTACTATAAGTTCCTACATGAAACTTAATGGACAGACCTCTACGGAACGTATTTCATTTCGCTGGTCAATATGAAAGGCGAAAAGACTAACCATTGAAAATACAATTGACCCCACCAAATGTTAATGTTGAGTCAGTTACTATGGTCTAAATCTATTTATTTTTTTCTTTCTTTCTTGATATCTTTTATATTCAAGAGTGTGTAATTAATGGCAGATCTTTATTCATTACTCATTCCCTCATAACGTGTCAGTAGTCAGTGCTTCGGTACTGACATATTTTCCTAAAATTCTCCGTTGATAAATTAAGAAATTATTTTAAAAACTAAGGTTCCAAGTTGATCTTAGATTATTTTGGGTATTCTCTTTATATTACTTGTGATCATTTAGCTGCCAACGTTTTTATGGACTTATACATTCCTGACTTTCAAATGTTTAGGTTTCAGCTTTCCTTATGAAAGTATATCCCAAAAAATTGATTTGGACGTATGAAATTTATGAACACTTGTTTTCATTGTCTAGAGAAGATAATTTAGAGGTATACGTATGGTACATGTATAATCACTTGTTGTCCCTTGGTTTGGTCTTTCCTTGATTCGGGAGATGCGTGCCTAGCTGGAGTCACTTTGTACATATTCATGTAAACAAAACGCGTGTTGAGCGTATCAAATTAAAAACATGGTATCTCCGATGAGATTTTACCCTGTCGACCCAACGGGTCTGGATTCTTTTGAAGTTCATGCGATTTCCTAAAGATTTGTTTTTACATTACTTTTTACTTTCTGAATATTTTTTATGAATTTGAACTTCTATAAACAACTGTATTCTAATTATACACATTCTAAAAGTGCGGGTTAATATTGCATTCACCTTTTCCGTCCGTCCTTTCATTCGCTAATCCAATAATATTTGTAGTTGTACTTTTCTCCAGTACTACTGATCAGAAAGACTTTTCACTTGGTAAGTATCTTGTATATAGTTAACATTTTTCAAATCTGTCGGGCACCCACTTCATATTTGCCGATACTTTGAGCTTTTATATATTGAATAAACTTTAAAAAAAAATTATCAGACTTTTCTCAAGTACTACTGAACGTCATATTTAGTCAGCAGCTTATCATTTACAAATTGTATACGTGAGTATTTTGGGAATATGTCATACATCTATGCTTCCTGTTATCCGATACTTTGAATTACGAGTTGGTGTATGCTTAGAACGACAACGTGCATTTTTGTTTTTTGTGTTTTGTGATTACACCCCACTTCACTTATATATATAAGTTTATTGTTTTCTGTTTAGTATTAAATTTAAAATTAAGATCCATTTATTACATCGGTGATCCGTTTATTTGGCAATCGCCAATGGCAGTCAGCAGGGTTTAAGAACGTTTGTTGTTCGACCTGTTAGTCAAATGCGTTTTGTTAAAATATACTTTATCACTTTTTTGGTCTTTTGAAAAATGTTGTTTGTGCTGTATTTAGACCCCTCTAACAAGAAATTTGTTTTGCATGCACACGTATAAAAATTGCGGTTTTTATCCAACGCAATCATAGGTTTGAACGTTGTTTTCAATTTAGACTTGTTTATATTTTTTTCGTTTGGGCTTGTATTATATTTGCCTTAGGGTTTATATGATCCGTTCATCCTATTTTGACTCCTCCTAATTCAAGAGTCTGTCCTAAATTGAGGTAAATTGTTGGGCTTTCCAAATACCGTTTCGAATCCTAACATCTCTGAAGAGACATTATTTGTCGAAATCCGGATATGGTGTACAAAAACCTTTGCACCTTTTGTTTGCGGTGTATCATCTTTTCCGCAAGTTTATTGTTTTTTATTTAGTATTAAATTAAAAATTAAGATCCATTTATTACATCGGTGATCCGTTTATTTGGCAATCGCCAATGGCAGTCAGCAGGGTTTAAGAACATTTGTTGTTCGACCTGTTAGTCAAATGCGTTTTGTTAAAATATACTTTATCACTTTTTTGGTCTTTTGGAAAATGTTGTTTGTGCTGTATTTAGACCCCTCTAACAAGAAATTTGTTTTGCATGCACACGTATAAAAATTGCGGTTTTTATCCAACGCAATCATAGGTTTGAACGTTGTTTTCAATTTAGACTTGTTTATATTATTTTCGTTTGGGCTTGTATTATATTTGCCTTAGGGTTTATATGATCCGTTTATCCTATTTTGACTCCTCGAATTCAAGAGTCTATCCTAAATTGAGGTAAATTGTTGGGCTTTCCAAATACCGTTTCGAATCCTAACATCACTGAAGAGACATTATTTGTCGAAATCCGGATATGGTGTACAAAAACCTTTGCACCTTTTGTTTGCGGTATATCATCTTTTCCGCAAGTGTATTGTTTTCTGTTTAGTATTAAATTTAAAATTAAGATCCATTTATTACATCGGTGATCCGTGTATTTGGCAATCGCCAATGGCAGACAGCAGGGTTTAAGAACATTTGTTGTTCGACCTGTTAGTCAAATGCGTTTTGTTAAAATATACTTTTTCACTTTTTTGGTCTTTTGGAAAATGTTGTTTGTGCTGTATTTAGACCCCTCTAACAAGAAATTTGTTTTGCATGCAAACGTATAAAAATTGCGGTTTTTATCCAACGCAATCATAGGTTTGAACGTTGTTTTCAATTTAGACTTGTATATAAAATTGAGAATGGAAATGGGGAATGTGTCAAAGAGACAACAACCCGACCATAGAGCAGACAACAGCCGAAGGCCACCAATGGGTCTTCAATGCAGCGAGAAACTCCCGCACCCGGAGGCGTCCTTCAGCTGGCCCCTAAACAAATATGTATACTAGTTCAGTGATAATGGACGTCATACTATATATATATATATAGATTGCCTAACAATGTAATTTTAACACACTATTTAGTATGTAAATATTAGAATGATTAAAATATTTACAAAACGATAAAAATAAACGCAATATTTCGCTAGACAAACTAGCTTTATCAAGCGTGCATCTATCCACTGGCAGGTGAAATCGGATGTAGATGATAAAAAACTTTTGCAGCTCAATGCACATGTTGCACATGAATTTAGCTGCCTTGTAAATAATACATAATGTGGATGAAGTTCAAGATTATATACAAAATTGGTGGTTGAAGTTTGCAACGTCCATTGGCCAATATTACAGGATAAAAAGGACGATGCTGTGTATTAAATTATTCTTTATCTTTCCTGTATCTCTTCTCGTCTTTTTCGTTAAGATCATCCGGTTCTAAAGTGTGGAGCTGGTGGATCCAAAAGTTTTCTCTTCTCCATCTCGCCGTGGTGTCCAACTCGGTGTTGACTTCTATGATTTGGAAAGTAACATTATCAAAAGGATGTTTCTTTTGAGCGAAGATGTCTTGTGAGAGGACAGTTTTTGTTGGTTTTGTACCATGAACGATGGTTATTGAGCCGAATATTGAATTTATCCATTGTTTCTCCCACATACTGAATGCCACAAGTGTTACATGTTAATATATAAATTGAGTTCTCCGTTTTACAGTTGGAATTTGAGTAGATGGTATAATATAATATAATAACAAATAAAAGAAATTATAATTTATCAAAGTCAGAAAGCATCGCTTTGAAAGCATTAAAAGAACAAGAGGATATTGTTATAAAACCTGCTGACAAAGGGGGCGCTGTGGTTGTCATGAATAAAACAGACTTCATGGCAGAGGGGAATCGCCAACTGTCAAACTCCATTTTTAATAAACAATTAACCACAGATCTAACACTAGATACCATTCAAAAGATCAACACCATCCTTCAAGAGATGTACGACCAAAAGCATATCGAAAATGACACCTTTGATTATCTTCGACCTCTTGAGAACGAAGCAAAGGCTGGAAGATTCTATATGTTGCCTAAAATACACAAAACGGGAAATCCTGGTCGACCAATTGTTTCAGCAAATAGTCACCCAACTGAAAAGATATCCGAATTTGTAGACCATCACTTAAGACCTCATGTTAAAGAACTACCCTCTTACATTCAGGATACGACTGATTATCTAAAGAAAATGGAAAGCCTCAATCCTCTACCAAACAATACTATACTCGCATCCATGGACGTGTCTTCTTTTTATACCAACATTCCACAAGACGAAGGAATAGCAGCGTGTGAAGAGGCATGGAACACTCGTAGTAAAAAATATCCTCCAACTGAGTGCCTTGTTACACTTCTGACACTAGTGCAGGAGAACAACAACTTCTCTTTCAATGACAAACACTATCTCCAGATAGACGGCACTAGTATGGGCACAAAAATGGCCCCGTCATATGCCAACATATTTATGGGCTAACTTGAAAAACGCCTCTTGGCTAGTGCTCCATACAAGCCATTATCATGGTTTCGATTCATTGACGATATTGATTTTAAATGGACAGATTCGCAAGACCATCTTAATGAATTTCTAGAACACTGTAACTCTTTCCACCATTCAATTAAATTTACATACGAAACATCTATGGAGAAAATAAAATTCCTTGATACTAAGAGTTACATCCAGAACGGAACCATTATAACGGACCTTCATACCAAAAAAAAAACGGACAAACATCAATTCCTTTATCCTAAAAGTTGCCATCCTAAACACTGCTCCCGTAGTATCCCATTCAGCCAGGCATTGCGAATCAAGAGAATATGCTCTACTGAAAATAAGCAAAATGCTAGACTTGGACAACTACGTAAACATCTAGTTGTTCGAGGATACAATAACAACATCATTGATACAGCTTTCGAAAGAGCAAACAAAACTAGTCGCCAAGAACTTCTAGAGTACAAGGATAAGAATAAAGACGTCAACAGAACACCTTATTTACCATCCTGATTTTAAAAATGTGTCATCCATTGTTCAGAACCATTGGAAAATTATAGAAAATGACTCAAATCTAAAGAAAGTATTTTCCTCACCACCAGTCATGGCCTTCAGAAGACCTAAAACATCCGTGACAAATTAGTGACATCTGTATTAGCAAAGCAGCCTACTCCACCTCCCGGTTGCTACAATGTGATCGAAGGAATTGCTTACTAGTATGTTGTAAAGCTGCCAATGCAAGCAGTTCTTTCATCAGCTCCGTTACTAAACAAAATTATACCATCTACTCAAATTCCAATTGTAAAACGGAAAACTCAATTTATATATTAACATGTAACACTTGTGGCATTCAGTATGTGGGAGAAACAATGGATAAATTCAATATTCAGCTCAATAACCATCGTTCATGGTACAAAACCAACAAAAACTGTCCTCTCACAAGACATCTTCGCTCAAAGAAACATCCTTTTGATAATGTTACTTTCCAAATCATAGAAGTCAACACCGAGTTGGACACCACGGCGAGAAGGAGAAGAGAAAACTTTTGGATCCACCAGCTCCACACTTTAGAACCGGATGGTTTTAACGAAAAAGACGAGAAGAGATACAGGAAAGATAAAGAATAATTTAATACACAGCATCGTCCTTTTTATCCTGTAATATTGGTCATGGACGTTGCAAACTTCAACCACCAATTTTGTATATAATCTTGAACTTCATCCACATTATGTATTATTTACAAGGCAGCTAAATTCATGTGCAACATGTACATTGAGCTGCAACAGTTTCTTATCATCTTCATCCTATTTCACCTAGATAGATGCACGCTTGATAAAGCTAGTTTGTCTAGCGAAATATTGCGTTTATTTTTAACGTTTTGTAAATATTTTAAACATTGTAATATTTACATACTAAATAGTGTGTTAAAATTACATTGTTAGGCAATCTATAATTTTATTTGTGTAATTGTATTAATCTCTGTACTGATTAATCCACACTCCCATAGATGTGTATGTCATGTGTTGTAAACAGCCCAACAATGTTTCCACAAATTTTTTGTTCTTCCCAGGCCGGGATTCGAACTCATGCTACTGAGATATCGTTGCACCAAATCGCCTTGCACTTTGCCCGACGCGCTAGACCACTCGACCACCTAGGCTCGACAAAAATCAAGCTTTCGGTGGCCGGGTTTGACCTTTCCTCGTCAGTTTTTATCTAGCGTCGTAACACAGTACATGATATATAAGGCATGAAGATGGAATATTACAGATCAGCTGAATATATATCTCTATGGTGTGACATAATAATGCTCATTACTGCATATATCCTGAATATCTCAAACACTTGTTTGTTTCTGCTGATTCACAAATATCTGTCCTAAAAAAAACTATACAGTAACTTATTATATGTGAAATAATTGAACTGTTTCTTGTTTTCTGCTAATACATAAATCCACGTCTGGCCATTAGAATATTACTAGTCATGTGTAATAGGGTACTGTCTGTGCTTGTTATTTCTTTATCTTTTCAGTATATTGAGGATAAATGAAAATTTCTAATATTTGGGACTAAACATAATAATAAGATGTTTTACATTTTTTTTTTTAGAAATTATCATATAGTTTATGCATCGCTCGCGTTCGACACATATATTATATATATATATATAAATGTTGTAAAACTGGTGGTATGAATGTTGATGTATTTACAAAACTACATGACTCTGTAGTAAAACCTATTTTAACTTATGCTTCTACTGTATGGGGAACTTATATACATAATTGTATAAATAGTTTGCAAAGCAATGCGTGTAAATTTTTCCTAGGCTTAAGCAAGAGAAGCAGCAGTTTAGCCGCTAGAGGTGATATGGGTTTTTTTTATCAGGTGATGCTTTATGAAAAGTTGAAGTTTTCAAATTATGGAATCGTCTTAAATGTGATAATACCAGTATAATATTTAAAAAGGTTCATACCTGGGAGATAAGAAGAAAATTGTCATAGGATATATAAGGTATATCTCCTTGAATTGAGCGTGCTTAAAAAATTTATCTCTTGACCTTACGCAACAGCCCATCTGTTAATCGATCATTTCATGGTGTTGTGAAAGGCAGAATACTTTCACAATAACAGAATAAGCTTAAAATAAGTTTCCTTCTTTTACCTCTTCTAAAACTACTCGTCTTATTGGTTTTGAAAGCAGGCAGCATGGTATACATCTAACAAGTATTTGCATCTATCCCCTCAAAAATTTTCTGAAAATAAGAGACGTTTTGTCATAGAAAGCGCCATTATTTGATTGACATATTTAATTCATGAAAAGTACAGTTAAGTTTAACCTTTGACATGTGTCATCGCCCATTAATGTTACAAATCATATATAACCACGCCTTACTCATTATATTTAATCCACTCAAAGCTACGCTTTTCGTGAATTAAATACGTTAATTCATAAAAGGCGTGCTATATATACAACTTGTTCGTTACAACTTCAAGTTGAAATAGGACGATATGCTAGACCACCAGAACCTCTATAAGAACGTTTATGTATTTCTGTGTAGTGACCGAATTGAAGATGAGAAGCACTTTCTCTAAAATGAAACTGTTTTGTGTGCAGATATAAAGAATATTTCAAACAAATTCCTTTAAAGTTTTGCCAAAAGAGTTTCATTTTATGTATCGAAATGTGTAACAAGTGTTTATTTAAATCCCCACTGGAGGGCCTCTGACAGACTGAGTGCGCGTAAAATCATTGTTATCGCTAGCCGATGACAAACAAGTTAAAGGTAAATGATTCAGTATTATTAACAACAAAAGTACTACGGTTGTCCACACTGTTACGGGAATACCTCTATATATAGAGATAGATTGAGAGAACTTTAAAGAGTTCGTCAAACAAATACTTATCTCCAATTGGAAAAAAATACTGTAATTAAATGTCTTATCATTTTAAAGCTTAATCACTTATTTTTATTATTACCAAATCCAAACAATGGGTTACTAGTACTTAACCAGTTTGTTCACATTTATTTCCCTGCTATTTGGGATGGTAAATCTGACAAAATCAAAAGAGAAGCAATTTCTCAAATATATATATAGTTGATGGACTTACCATGTTGAACTTAAAACAATATGTAAAAAGATTAAAATAAGTTTGGATATGAAGAAGTATTAAACAAACTAATAATTATTATAAATTACTAACTTATTCAGAAAAAATAATTTAAATGAACTGCTTTAAATAGGTCTAGGTTCTTTTTGTCAAGAAGTTTTTAACGCTTGGACAGAAATCCAAACTAAAGTGAATGTTAAAAACGAATATGATTTTATCACATCTAATATTTGGAATAATAAACAAATTAAGGTTGGTAATCAACCCCCCAACCCCCTTTTCATAAATAATGGACTGAAAAAGGAGTCTGGTTAATTAATGATTTAAATAATCATGATGGACAGTTAATGAACTGGCAAGAATTTAAAAAAAAACAATATATTGATACCTCTTTTTATAGAATCAGATTCAGATTCAATATTTTATTATAGTCTCACCACAAACAATTACATATATTTACACAATAAAATATTCATACAGGTACATAAAAGAGATAACAAGAAACATTACATTTAATGTATGTGCCAATCTTAAAAGATATATGAGAGACTGTACAAGCAATTTTAAATACAGTTTGATAATGTACACATTATATATAATATATATTTGTTTAAGAATATCATTTAATTACAGCATAATTAATGATATAAAAACCATTTCTTCTGATTAAAATGTTATAGAAGGTTCTGGCCACACTTTATTTCAGCTATAAAACGGCTTGATATTAAATGTAATCAAATTTTGAAGCTTTATAGGCCAATTACACCAATTACTATCAAAATATTCTTAAAATGTACAAAAGGATCAAAAGACATGTACAGCATTCTAAAGGATAAAAAAAAACAAATATCACGTCACAGGGAAATTGTCCTCAATCCAAAAAAGACACACTGTTATCTGGAATTTAGTGTATAGAATGCCATTTTACATAACTCAAAATACAGTCGCTCCAATACCAGATCACTCACAGAATATTGGGGACAAATGAATTATTTACAAAATTAAAGTTATACAAAGCAACAAATGTACTTTCTGTATGGACTCAATAGAAAACATATTCTGGACTTGACATGTCAAAAAGTATTTGACGTATGGGAAGAACTTAATTATAGATGTATACAAAATTAAAGTGCAAACTGAACTACTTCTCAACTTAGAAATAGTTTTACTTGGGGTCTTAGAAAAAACTTTAAAAACCTACACAAGAAACCTCAAGATAGTATTAACTAAATTTTATATAGACAAACCAAAAATGCAAAGCGGACAAGTGAATATTGTAACATTTAAAAACTATCTTAAATAAAATTTGTAAATTGAAAAACATCATATTTTATAAAAAAAAAATAAAGTATTGCAAAGAGCGTAATCCTGCTGGAACCCCTTGCTCCAACTAATAGAATAATTAAAACAAGTAAACTTTAATTTAAGTAATATAAGTATTCTCCAAATCCAGACTGCCTGGGTTTTTATCCTTACTATTTATCTATAAGTTTGTCAAATGATTTAAAGAAACAACCGTTTGGATTTGTCTTGATTATGTCGAGGATTGATTTGGAAAATCGACGAATTACCGTATTTTTAACATATAATCTTGATATATGTACTTTTGTCAATAAACTAATTACAAAAAAAAGATATATATAGTTTCCATCTGGGTTTGATTGGAAATCCATTAAATCAACATGACTGTCCTCTAACTCTTTGGATAAAATGGGTTTCACCGCTACTCCCTCCCCTATATGTGCTTTTTCTCCATGTTACAATTTTAACAAAGTGAAAGAAATCGTTCAATGGCATCACGGGAAATGTTTGCATATAGCCATTATTAAATTGTTCTTAGGGAGTTATTTGTCCTGCATTTTTTTTTTAGTTGTAATCTCTGTCCTGCCTTTTTATTTTGCACTCTATTCGGTCGTGCCTTTTTTTATTAGTTTATCCTGACGTTTTTTTACATAAATTGTCATCCTGCCTTTTTTTTTGCAAAAATGCTCATCCTGCCTTTTTTTTTTTTGTAAAAATGCTAATCCTGCCTTTATTTTTTACTCAAAACTCCTTTCCTGCCTTTTTTTCAAATTTCATCCTACCCCCCCCCCCCCCCCCCCACATAAAAATCAAATGGTAGCTCCCTTAAATCGTACGGTCTCTGTGTCATGAACTGGGGCTTGTTTTTTTTGTATCTTTGTTCTTAATGGGTTTATCAAACACCCTTAAAAGAGGGACGAAAGATACCAGAGGGACAGTCAAACTCATAGATCGAAAACAAACTGACAACGCCATGGCCAAAAATAAAAAGACAAACAGACAAATAATAGTACAGATGACACAACATAGAAAACTAAAGACTAAGCAACACCAACCCCACCAAAAACTGGGGATGATCTCAGGTGCTCCGGAAAGGTAAGCAGATCCTGCTCCACATGTGTTGTTGCTTATGTTATTACAAATCTCATTTTATAGATACATTAGTTATTAGGTCTTGTGTCTTATCAAAGTTTATACATCATATTATATTTTATTACAACTTTGTTCATACTATTGACATTATTATCATCATTCGAGATATATACGTTTTTCCAAGGATATAACTTTTCTCTGATTAATTGATTAATTAGTTGAATCTAAACTGTAACACTCGGACATTGACCTTTCATTTATCACTGGTCATGGCGGATCGCCGTGCACCTCGTTTCAGACAGAGGTCTAGTCAGTGGGACAGTGCCGATCCAGCTAACTGGACTGCTAACAAGTTGAAAGATGAATTAGAAAATATTAACATTTTTGTCCCTGTTTCACTGGGAAAGAATATGCTCAAGAAAATATACATGGACAATATCGCGCGTAGGAACGTTGCCCCAGCTGACCAACAGATGACAGGCAACACCTCACAGACGTCAGCATAATCAGACAATGCACCAAATACAACTTCTTCTGATGCAAGTGCTAATTTAAACACAGACATAATTGCCAGCTCTAATGAAGTTCCTCAAGTTCAAAGAGATTGAACTTCGGGCAGTGGTAGTAATTCGGCTAGAATTAGTGCCGTGACAGAACCGCGGATGAATTTTCACAGTGAAATGGCCGGAACTACGTCATCCAATATGGCGGCGCCCAGTGCCAGTAATGTCAACAACGAAGTTATGACAGGGTGTTGAATTCAATGCAGTCCATGCAAGGAACGATGCTTGGTTTACAACAGATAGTCATCAATTTGATAAATATCAATGACAGACCAATAACCGTTGATGCTAACAACCTCAGCACTGCATACGCAGCCATGAAAAGCAACGATCCCGGTCCAAGCACCAGTTTAGGAGCTAAATGTAGCCAGACTTTTCCTTTGAATGGTGGGTATCGTTTCCCTATTTCGGAATTTGAGGTACCATCAGAATGCATCCCACATGTTGACATTGTTTCTGAGGTTATTAAGAAACGTATTTGGGAGGGAAAAAATGTTAACTTAGCGGCCCTGTTAATCCCTAAACACGAAGCAGACAAGAACATTGTTCAACAACAAGGGTCTATCACGGTCAACTTGTCCAATCATGAAGATACTAGACTACTAAAATCTTTGAGCATAAGTAAATTCATAACTGCCTTTGGCAAATACAAAAGAGTGATGTGTTCAAAATTCCCTAATAGGAGAATTGAGTTGGACAGATATGAAGCCAATATTATTGATATATACAATGTATATGGGGCTAAATTTTACGACTATCATTGTCAGTTTTCATCCAGGGCAGCAGCAGCATTGAGAGACTGCAACATTAAAGTTGATTGGTCAATCAAAGATACAACTATGCTCAGTATGGTTGCCGGGAATGCCAAGGTCAATTCATGTTCCAATTGCTCATCAACTATGCATTTATCTTCATTCTGTCCACATCTACAAAATATAGGAACAAACAAAGTGGCCAACACAGCTAATTATTCTAAGAGTTCAAATTTTGCTGTGAAGGATGTGGACCGTTATGGCAGGAAAAGAGTTACACACAATGAAACTGAACTCTGCAATAACTTTAACGATAGGAGGTGTAATAAGCAACCTTGTCAATATGCACATATTTGTTCAATTTGCTATTCTTATAACCATGCAGCATTCATGTGTTCAAGAAAGAAAAATCCCAAACAAATCAACACAGACAATATAAATAAATGACTAGATTTTAACGAGAGAGAAAAAGTGGATACTCCAATAAATGTAGATGCCTTAAATAATCATCCGGATAAACAATTTGTGAATTATTTATGCCATGGTCTTGCTTTTGGTTTTAATACCTTAATTTCTAATATAGAGGTTCCTACTAAAGAATGTCGAAATCTAAGATCAGCATCTATTCAACCAGATATTGTCGATAAACTTATTGAAAGTGAAGTAAATAAAGGATTTTTAGAAGGGCCATTTAAAGAATTGCATTTTAAGAAATACAGAGTAAGCCCAATAGGTGTTGCTATAGGAAAATATTCAGGAAAGCCAAGACTTATAGTAGACTGATCTTCCCCGCATGAAAATATTGTGCTTCAAAGTGTTAATGACATGATTGACAAAGATAGTTGCTCTTTATCATATTTGCGCATTGACGATGCAATTCAAATTATACAGAATTTAGGAAGATACACAACCATGTGTAAAACAGATATTTCCGATGCGTTCAAATTAATGCCAGTAATACCCTCGCAGTGGCACATGTTTTGTATTAAATGGCGTACACATTATTATTTCTATACCAAACTTGTATTTGGCTGTCGATCAAGCCCAAGAATTTTCGATAACTTGTCGCAAGCAGTGTGTTGGATAGCAAAGAATAATTTTGGCATAGAACTTATTTTGCACCTTCTTGATGACTTCATAACTTTTGAACATCCACATAAATGTGGACAGAGAAATATGGATTTATTGTACTACATTTTTGACACACTAAAGATTCCAATGGCTAAACATAAAACTTCAGGTCCAGACACAGTAATTGAATATCTCGGAATTATTCTGGATTCAAATTTAATGGAGGCAAGACTGCCAAAAGCTAAACTTCTTCGAATTTCAACTTTCTTGAAAGAGTTTCTGATTAAAAAATCCTGCACAAAGCGGGAGGTGTTACAATTACTATGCCATTTAAATTTTGCATCTAGAGTCGTCATTCAAGGGAGAGCATTTGTATCCCATCTGATCTTAGTGTCAACAACAGTTAAGGCTTTACGCCACTATATCAAACTAACATGTGAATGCAGGGAAGACATTTGAATGTGGCTCTTTTTTCTTTCAAATTGGAATGGTGTCAGCATGTTTTATAACAAAGAAAATATAACTTCTGATGATTTGTGTTTATATACAGATGCCTCTGGTTCTATCGGTTTTGGTGGCTATTATAAAGGACTGTGGTTTGCTGAATCATGGCCATCAATGTTTTCAAATTTAGTAGTTGATGAAAAAGAAGTATCTATAGCTTTTAGAGAACTGTACCCTATAGTGGTATCAGCAGTTTTGTGGGGACACATGTGGAAAAAGCAAAGAATAATTTTCATGTGTGATAATGAGGCTACGGTAGCCATCTTGAAAAAAGGACGTTCCAAATCAGCACATATAATGCCTTATGTAAGGAGATTAACATTAATAGCTGCACAACAAATTTTATGTTTTTGTCTAAACATGTACCAGGAAAATTTAATTCTAAAGCTGATGCTTTGTCTCGTTTGCAGATAGACAAATTTCGTCGCCTTGCGAAAGAAGCACAGGAGTATCCATGCAAAGTGCCTCCTCCTCAACTAGTGTTATGGAGCTCGACACCGTAGTTAGCCAGTTATGGGAGGCAGCAATCTCTACCGGTACAACAAAAACTTATGAAACTGGTTTCAGAACATACACATCTTTTTTTGTTATTAACCGGTGTTGTCGCATTCATCTTGCCTGGCTGTGTTCCAGTCAATGAACAGTTATTATTACTTTTTGTTGCTTATTGTACAAGTAGACTACATATTAGTTATAGTACTATTAAACTGTATGTGTGTGGTATTAGGTTCAAATGTTTAGAACTTAACATAGATTATCCTGATTTAACTAAGTTAAGACGACTCAAAGCTATACTTAATGGAGTAAAGCGTACTTATAAAACCAAACCTAAACCAAGGTACCCTATAACTTTTGATATTTTAAAGAAAGTCTGTCTCTGGCTGCGCCAGGACAGTAATTACGAGAATTTATTATTAGAAACTATGTATACAGTTGCATTTTTGGATTTTTTAAGATGTGGTGAATTCACAGTTGATAGTTGTGGAAATTTTCATCCAGCTTTTAATTAATGTATTTCAGATATTACTTTTTTAAGCGACAGCATACATCTTCAGCTTAAAATTTCTAAAACAGATCCTTTAGACAAGGTGTGACTATTAAACTTTTTGAAACTGGTACCGAGATTTGCCCATATAGGATATGTTGTTTGTACATGAATAATCGCTTTCAAAGGAACCCGTCTCCTGAAACTCCATTGTTTGTTGATTTAACTGGGACTGCTGTCACCAGAGCTAAATTTCTCTCTTTATTCAAACATGCTTTAGATAGTTTAGGTATTGACTCTACCTATTACGGTGGCCATTCTTTTCGCCTAGGGGCAGCGACAACTGCCGGTTCAGTTCAGGTTAAAGACCACTTGATAAAAGTTATGGGCAGATGGTCTTCAGATGCTTATTGTAGATATATAAAAATTTCAGAGTCTGACCTGAAAAGAGCTCAAAATTCTTTAGCAAAGAATTGATTAATTTGGCAAAAATTGTTAATAATTATATAAGTATTATGAACATACTAGTTTTTCAGTATACTATATTGCAGATCTATTTAGTATCACTTGTATGCCTTTTGCCATTTTGGTTTAGAATATAATTAGTGATTTATGTAGTGTAGTATGCTACATGTGATAATAATGATAAGATTATATATTGTTTTGATTCATATTTTTTTGGTTGTTATAACTTTTACTTAATTTTGGGGCACTCAGACCGCATACATCTCATGTATTCAATCTGACTTATGGCCGTATCAATTAATTAATCTGGTAATGAGAATACATAATTCATTAATTCCCCAACATTCTGTAGTTTTCATTGTTTCGATGTACAGTACATGTACATTAAAGTTTGAATGGGCTATTAAATTTGTCTAGCAGTTTTTACTATCTTCATCCACATCAATTTGAAGTAATGCTTTTCCGGCTCTTGTAGCACATTTGTCTTCCGGCTCTTGTAGTTCTGGGTACACCGAGTAGCATCTAACATTGCTTCAGGCTCTTGTAGATAACGACACCGAGTTGACCGCTACACCGAGTTAAAAATTACTTCCATGTGCATTACTGACATTGTTATTCCGGCTCTTGTAGCCTTAGCTGCACTGAGTAAACAACTACTTTTCTGCTCAGATAGCTTTCCAATAGCTGCTACACCGAGTTTAACTATGTCAGTAAAATAGAAAATGCTGAGTCTGCCCTAAACCCAAATCAAGTATAAGTTTTTAGTTATTTTGTATTAAGAAGTTATGTAATATAGTATAATCTTTTTGACTAGAGTAATTTTGAGGGATTTATTGTGTATGTAAATATATTGATATTATATTTTTAGTAATAGAAATTATTAACTACTTTAGTTTTGTCTAATTATTACATTAGGGAGCCATATAATTAGAGAATCAGAATAGTAAGTCGACATCACTTTTCTTATTACTATACTAGTGATAAGATCCATCGTCAAACTATCCATACATGTAAATGTAGAAATTGGTATATGAGTAGCTGCACTCTTTGCAAATATGGGGTATATGTCAATGCATACCAAGCGGAGTCTTAACAGTATTCAGTAACCTGTAATGCCTTATAGTAGATTATATGGCATCATTTTTTGAGCTGTGCACACACTTGGTTCATCTTTATTGAGTTTTGTCTTAAGTTGTTTCTTGCTAGGCATATTTATATGCACATGGTTTATTGTCAAACTCTACAGAGCTCACAATGAGAAGTTACTTGCATTACACTATGACCACTAAAACATCAGGCACATTACAACTATACATGTATGCTGATTGATCTCAGAATTATGATACAACACAATTACTATATTGGTATTACCATTCAAGGTGGGATAAGAATACAGTTGAAGGATCGAACTTGGTTTTCTATTCTAATTAAGTATTTACAAAATAAATTTTAATTTTACCGTTCAAGATATCATTTCCTTGAAATTTGAAGTGTAGTATTTTGATATTCTACAGCAAAATTTCGTTTGTGTTTCATTTTAATATTTACATTAAAAACAGCAAAATTACTCGGATAGTTTCTACAATAATATTGTGGTTTAATAGAATAAATAGTTCAATAAACTGAAATGATCGAAATGGCGTATTCGGTATAGTATTTGATTGTTCGTTGTTATAATTAGAATATAGTACTAATGAAAAGAATTTGAGGGGTATGAGTAACATTTGAATTAGGCTTGTGTTAAATATTAGGCGGTTTTTTTGTATTCAATTTTCAACAGAAACGCATAACATAATCGAATTCCTTCACTGTTGTTATTTGTCCAGTGGCAAATATAACAGTTATATCGGTAGTGCAAATTACGACGTTAATCTTGAAATGTTTAAATGAAATCAAAAAGCAGTTTTCCACTTAAGTTAAAGTCATACAAAACGGAATCCAGAAATGTTTTTATTTAAGTTTTTTTTCTAAATAAGGGAATTAGAATTACAATAAAAAATATTGTCAGTTTGCTATCATTGCTACTAAAGACTCATCTAAAATATGCATAACATTGTTTTCGTTGTTATGAGCAAAGGGAAAGAATAAATGTTGAGTTATGCACGAAACGCTGTTTTCTTGTTTAATTTTATTTGATCTAATAGAATGGTTTAGAAAAAAGAATTACATTTTGTGTCGGATATGACTTATAATCGAGCACACCCTTATTAGTTAAATAACCTAGACTAGAGTGTTACATACCTGGAAATTTATTCTAGTTGTACCATTTCCTTTTTCATAGACGATTCTACATCCAAGATTTATCAAATGAAAAACACACATAATCCATTCACTTATATGCATAGAGTCCATTCCCCAAGCGCCTGTGATCCGTAATGAAATAATTTATGTACTCCGTATTTATATGAAAGATGCACGAGATTTGCCTTTGAACGCTGTAAAGTTTAAAACGTGCCACTCCGAATTAAACTCACTCAAAAATATGTAATGGTTGTTATCGATTATCTTTTATGAGTTTTCACTATTTACAAATAATTGGTTCAATTATTATATAAAACGTTGTTAAATTGTTTTCGTTTTGGTTTTATTTCATAAAGTTTGAATGTACAATTATTAGATAAATATTATTTATTATCCTTATAATAATACTAATAATATTTCTAATTTCTAATCTTATAATTATTTACTACTGGTGATATTCGATGCATTCTTAAACATTAAAAATTTTCAAAATCCTATTTTTCTTTACGCTAACACTTTGGACAGCGGTTAGGACATCCTAGCTAAGATAGTCTTGAGATAGTTTCGATGTGCTTGCTGAGACATGCATCGTAAGTCGGTCCTAACTTATTCTTATTTATTCCTAAGATAAGTCTTAGGACAGATCCTAGGACATCTTTGATAAACAGGCCCCTGTTTCTTTATTTGCCATTTCCAAAATACCATACAGTTCTTCTAGAAAACACATAAATTTTGATATTTCCCTCGTTCAAAGCCTTGAAAGATAAAAAATATCCCACCTTTTTAAATTGTAATATTCTATAGTTGTGTTCTCTTCTAAGAATTTTAAAAGTTTAATCTTTGCCAAAAGATCATTGTACATCTGTCTTGGGTATATGTCCCTTGTTTTCTCCGATTCACTTCTAGGCCGCAAACAAACAAGAAATCTTGTCACTTAACTGCTAATAATCCAGATTAAGAAGTAAAACAAAATGTTTAACAATAAAATTAGTGGAAAAACGATGGGATAAAAAATCACATCTACATTTGTTTGTTTGCCCAGCTCAAACCAGCTCCACATTCTTTATGTGCCTGTCCCAAGTCAGGAGCCTCTAGTTCAGTGGTTGTCGTTGGTTCATGTCTGTCATATTTGTTTTTCGTAAATAGTTTTGTTTTAAATTAGGCCGGTGGATTTCGAAATTGAATTGTTTCATATTTTTCATGTCAGGGCCTTTTATAGCTTTGATATACGGTTTGTGTTTTTCTCATTGTTGAAGGTCGTACGGTTGCCTATAATTGCTTACATCCACTTTATTTGAACTTTGGTGGATAGTTGTCTCATTGGCAATCATACCTCATCTCCTTATTTTTATGTCGACCCGAGTGAACTGTGAATTCTCTTCAAATAAAAGAAAATCTTCAACCCCCTCCCCATTTCCATTAAATACAATCACATATTTAAAACGTATTGTTTTTTAATACCACAAAGAAATACGAGTTAAATTTATTTTGAATATGGAAAAATACTAAAATATCAAGATCTGTTTAATGAATGAATATTTATTTGGAATATAATTCAGAAAATACTACATGTGTACATCAAGAATATTTAACCGAATGTACATGTATTTTGGGAGATAAAACAAAATCCCAAAATGTACTTAATAGATTGACTAATCCTCATTAGATTTCAGTAAAAAACGTAATGCCTGAAAATTTTTGGCAATAACTTAACGCATAGGTGTAAGCTTATTGCCTAGGATGTTATAGGCTTAATGTCTAATTTCATTTATTGCCACCAATATATATGCATGTACTTTCTTTTATCGGAAAAAAAATCGTTTGGGTAGAAAAGGAGGAATTTGCATTAATAAAATGATATTATCAAACTATTAAAAAAATTAATTATTTGAGTATGTGATAAATACGTAAATCTGGGATATACGTAAATTGATATAATGAAGCAGGTGTTAGTTGAGGCCGAGATTGCTCTGACGTCTGACGATCTGTTTTAAAGACTTGCTTTGACCGTGGGACGAATAAGTTTACACGGTGTAATGCCAGTTACAAACATTTTTAAGAAAATATTTTATAAGAACATACATGTAGTTGTAGAAACCGAAATAAGAAAAACATTAATAAAACAACATTTAAGGTAATCCTTGCTCAAAATTTGAACTGCATTGTGCCGCGAATCCCTACGGTTTTGGCTGATAACAGTTTACCGAATTTTAAAAGTACTCTTACGCTTTCAAGTTTCCGTTTTTTATACTTAATAACTTCACAGTTTGAGGTTAGACTTTTTAACGTAAAAGAAAATGTGTATCAATGATGTTAGCGTCCTTTCAGTTGGAGTGAAAATATCCTACAACATATCATCGACCTTCGACTCTTACGACTGACATGTTTCTTGGTGAAATAGAAATTTGAACAAGAATGTTTCTTAAGATAAGTTTGTTTCAAATTGATGTAGGAGAAGACAAGGTGTACTGTAAGCTACAACCGACTTATTATTACCCCGCTCAATTTTGTTGACTTAATGTGACAAATATTTCATATATATATATATGCATGATATAAAAGTTTTCAGCAAACAGGAAGTACAACATCGAAACAACCGAAAACATGTCACACGGTATTGCATTACCAGGTGAAGCTTCGTGAATACTGAAGATCGGTTAGATACTACTAAAAAAAAAAACACTAGGTACTAATCTAAGAGTACTCGCAGTTATTAAAAGCTAGTTTAAAGCCAATTTCATGACACATGTCTTACTTTTGTCGCAGGAGAAGGAAAATTTCTTGCAGAGTTAAAAAAAAAAAAAACTCCCTGCTCAACAGCTCAAATATAACAATGTCCATGTTATGCTAAAGAAAATATAAATATACAGTAGCATTAAGTACACTATACTTCTATTAAAGTTTCATTGAAATTAAGTCCGTACATTTCAAATAATTTATTTATAAACAATGACATCAATCAACTTTTGTAAATATAGCAGTAAAATTGAGAATGGAAATGGGGAATGTGTCAAAGAGACAACAACCCGACCATAGAGCAGACAACAGCCGAAGGCCACCAATGGGTCTTCAATGCAGCGAGAAACTCCCGCACCCGGAGGCGTCCTTCAGCTGGCCCCTAAAAAAATATGTATACTAGTTCAGTGATAATGGACGTCATACTAAACTCAAATTATACACAGGAAACTAAAATTAAAAATGATACAAGACTAACAAAGGCCAGAGGCTCCTGACTTGGGACAGGCGCAAAAATGCGGCGGAGTTAAACATGTTTTTTGAGGTCTCAACCCTCCCCCTATACCTCTAGCCAATGTAGAAAAAACAAACGCACAACAGAACGCACAGTAAAACTCAGTATAAGAGAAGTCCGAGTCCGATGTCAGAATAGGAAACAAAAGAAAATAAACAAAATGACAATAATACATAAATAACAACAGACTACTAGCAGTTACTGACATGCCAGCTCCAGACCTCAATTAAACTGATTGAAAGATTATGTCTTCATCATATGAATATCAGGCACAATCCCTCCTGTTAGGGGTTTAGTATTATACCGTCATAAAACAAATGAGAAGAACATAACCCGTGTCATGCCAACAGTCTATGTTTTGCTATGGGAAACCCCTAAAGGAATACAAAACATAATTAGTATGTGCACATTGATACCATGTAAAAAATAGTCCTGTGACTCCAAGTACGGAACATTTCCCCTGCATTTAGTTGTTCCTGGGATCAAACGCTGGAGAATAGTGAAACATTGTAAAATTGGTTAAAATCCTAACTACGATATACTTATTAAAATGATTTTTCAACAATTAAACACATTATATAACTAAAAGAAATTTCAGCATCAAACATTGCTGTTGAAAACAATTTAATGCACTATTGCTTATTTTGGATAATTTTTGTAAAATTTTGCACTGAAGAAAATTAAACCGAGGTAAAGTTATAATTTGTTACTTTTGATAGATAATCATGTTTTGAATCACTAATTTGCCGAAATCTTTCAAAAATGCTGTTTTCAGTCATCTCTAAACATTTATGAATTAATTTTACACGTTCAAAGGACCCATATGAAGTTGTGATACTGTAAATTTTAGTAAATATCTAAATACTTTCTGAAACCGGTACTAATGTGAAATCCAATGAAAAAAATTACCCTACCTCATTCATTGAAATTTAATTAGTAACAATCATAAATTGGAAACAACTGCCAGATAAAGTTGTGCATGCAGATTCTGTAGAGGTATTCGAGACCGCTCTACAGAAACACCGCCCATAACAACGGCGCTCTTCTCCACCGTGTATAAAAGCCTAAATACCAATACAGATACAGATACACCGATAAGTAAATGTGTGGCATGTCGCAATAACTTTACTTTAAAATTCAAATGCCAAATTATTACAGCATACTTTGGAGAGAAGATTGCCGGTTTGAAATGTCTTGATTTATTCGCATTGTATATATCCAAATACAATTTCTTTAAATTTGCCTTTCAAAAGAGTTAATCTTTGCTTCATATAATTTTATTTTCCTCATAGAGGTTGGTCCGCTTGGATCAGAAGTTCTTCATTGCATAGCAACATACGGATTTCATACAAAACTCCATAACCTTCTGATCTCCTTAATTGTTTGTTATGTCTAGAAAATTATGAAATGTTTAATTTGGTTACCCAGTTTCATTGACCCCTACGCGACGCGTTGCAGGGACACAGAAACACCGAGCTTCCGTCTGTGCACCCGTGCGTCCGTCCGTGCATACTTTTTTTTACCATTTTTCCACTGTCTTAAAAGTTCAAGGAATTAACATTAAATAAATCACTCTCTTCAAGTTAAAACATTGGTGCTTATAAATAAATCAAACTGATGTTCTTCTATATAAAACAAATGACATTAATATTTCATTTTAGCTGTCAAAAAGTCTATCAATATAGAAAAGGGTGCTTCGTGTGTTCAAGTTAATTACTATTAGCATTTAACAATAAACATTTGTCCATCCTGCACAATGAAGCCAGCATCACACACACAATCATGTAAGAGGTAAAGCCTCTTAGAGCCTAAACTTTCTTAGTTCTCTGCTTTGGGAGACATATAAAGTTAACTATCTACATGTAAGTAATTCGACAAAACATAATTTGACAAAAAGTTCACTATAGTTCAGAAATTGAAACTCATTTTTAGTTACGCAAAACATGAGACCCACGCCTCTATCAATCTATGTTTTGTTTGGGTGAATATATCCTACTATTTTCACTAATACATGTCTACAAACCTACCTTGATAATCACATAAACGGTACCATTTTTTCTGCACCAGATGCGCATTTCGACAACCAGTGTCTCTTCAGTGATGTTCGATACATAATTTATATTTGAAAATCCTAAGTTTATTAAAAAGATGAAGAGCTATAAAGCAAAAAGGACAAAAAAAGTATAGCCAAAACCGGGCAAAGAATCAGAGCTTTGCATGAGGGAGATATATTCTTTAATTTAAAATAATTTCCTAAATTTTGTAACAACAAAACAACACAAAATCAGTATTTTCATGCCAGTACCGAAGTCCTGGCTACTGGGCTGGTAATTCCCTCGGGGACTATCAGTCCACCAGCAGAGGCATCGACCCAGTGGTAGTAATAACTTCCATTTACTGTTCTTGATCAGTCGATGGACAAGGCCTTCTTTTATAAACGCAGTTTTAGTAGTAAATGAACATGTCATCATGCTTTCAATTATAAAAGAGAGATGACTTTTGTTCAACTATTCAGTGTCGGACTATTGGGGCGTCGGACCAATGGGGTGTCGGACTAATGGGGCGTCGGAGCAATGTAGTGTCGGACTAATGGGGCGTCGGACTATTGGGACGTCGGACCAATGGGGTGTCGGAATATCGGGGCTGCCCCAATTTTATATTTACAGACCAAAAATGCAAAGCGGACAAGTAAATTTTGTAACATTTAAAACTATCTTAAAGAAAATTTGTAAATTGAAAAACATCATATTTTATAAAAAAAATAAAGTATTGCAAAAAGCGTAATCCTGCTGGAAGCCCTTGCTCCAACTAATAGAATAATTAAAACAAGAAAACTTTGATTTAAGTAATATAAATATTCTCCAAATCCAGACTGCCTGGGTTTTTATCCTTACCATTTATCTATAAGTTTGTCAAACGATTTAAAGAAACAACCATTTGGATTTGTCTTGGCTATGTCAAGGATTGATTTTGTAAATAGACGAATTACCGTATTTTTAACATATAATATTGATACATGTACTTTTGTCAATAAACTAATTACAAAAAAAAAGATATATATAGTTTCCATCTGGGTTTGATTTGAAATCCATTAAATCAACATGACTGTCCTCTAACTCTTTGGATAAAATGGGTTTCACCGCTACTCCCTTCCCTATATGTGCTCTTTCTCCATGTTACAATTTTAACAAAGTGAAAGAAATCGTTCAATGGCATCACGGGAAATGTTTGCATAGCCATTATTAAATTGTCCTTAGGGAGCTACCATTTGATTTTTATGGGGGGTGGGGGCTAGAATTTTATTTTTCACTCTATTCGGTCGTGCCTTTTTTTATTAGTTTATCCTGACTTTTTTTTACATAAATTGTCATCCTGCCTTTTTTTTTTTTTTTGCAAAGTTGCCATCCTGCCTTTTTTTCACTTAAAACTCCTGTCCTGCCTTTTTTCATATTTCATCCTAGCACCACCCCCCCCCCCCCCCCCTCCATAAAAATCAAATGGTAGCTCCCTTAAATCGTACGGTCTCTGAGTCATGAACTGGGGCCTGGTGTATCTTTCCTAAATAGGTTTATCAAACACCCTTAAAATACACCTGTGACGTAAATCTTTTGTTCAAACTCTCCATTTTTTTTTACGAATGGAGAGTTATTTTCTATTTTTCATCTTCATTCATCCGGACGTTTTGCCCTTTGGATATTTCCATGGGCACTTTCTTAAAAAGTGTTCACCTATGGAAATAATTCTAAGGGACGAACGCGATAATGAATGAAGATGAAAACTTACTAAAACGGTTGATTCTGGAATTTAAAAAAAATGGGATCGTAGTAATACAATACGGTTGATATTGGAATTTAAAAAAATTGGGATCGTAGTAATACAATGAACACCAAATATCTCATTATTAATTAACAGCTTTTATTTGCGAGTCGCAATTCCATCGTATAATATATAGTATCGTATTCACTAAAATTCAAAAACATTATCCACAATTTGTTTTCCGATGCAAATCTTGGCTGAATTTCTGTCACGGATAATTCCAAACGGGTAAACACGAATATTTTCCATTAAGTGCCATTCCTCACCTGTGCATCTACAAAATATGAAATGTTTTATCTCAGTTGAATTCTTTTGTAATATTGAACACATTAACATTATTCAATAAGTAAAATTAGAGAAAAATATATTTCACTTAAAGATTTGCTTTTAATTTTACCGGTCAAGATATCATTTCCTTGAAATTTGAAGTGTAGTATTTAGATATTGTACAGCAAAATATCGTTTGTGTTTCATTTTAATATGTACATTAAAAACTGAAAAATTACTCGGATAGTTTCTACAATAATATTGTGGTTTAATAGAATAAATAGTTCAAGAAACTGAAATGGTCAAAATGGCGTATTCGGTATAGTATTTGATTGACCGTTGTTATAATTAGAATATAGTACTAACGAACAGAATTTGAGGGGTATGAGTAACATTTGAATTAGGCTTGTGTTAAATATTGGTTGGTTTTTTGTATTCAATTTTCAACAGAAACGCATAACAATATCGAATTCCTTCACTGTTGTTATTTGTCCAGTGGCAAATATAACAGTTATATCGGCAGTGCAAATGACGATGTTAATCTTGAAATGTTTAAATGACATCAAAAAACAGTTTTCCACTTCAGTTACAGACATACAAAACGGAATCCAGAAATGTTTTTAATTAAGTTTTTTTTTCTAAATTAAGGAATTTAGGGAAGAATGAAAAATATTGTCAGTTTGCTATCATAGATATAAGAAGATGTGGTATGAGTGCCAATGAGACAACTCTCCATCCAAGTCAAAATTTATAAAAGTAAACCATTATAGGTCACAGTACGGTCTTCAACACGGAGCATTGGCTCACACCGAACAGTAAGCTATAAAGGGCCCCCAAAATTACTAGTGTGAAACCATTCAAACGGGAAAACCAACGGTCTAATCTATATAAAAAACGAGAAACGAGAAACACTTATGAACCACATCAACAAACGACAACTACTGAACATTGCTATTTAAGACTCATCTAAAATATGCATAACATTTTTTTCATTGTTATGAGCAAAGGGAAAGAATAAATGTTGAGTTATGCACGAAACGCTGTTTTCTTGCTTAATTTTATTTGATCTAATAGAATGGTTTGGAATATAGAATCATATTTTGTGTCAGATATGACTTATAATCGAGCACACCCTCATTAGTTAAATAACCTAGACTAGAGTGTTACATACCTGGAAATTTATTCTAGTTGTACCATTTCCTTTTTCATAGACGATTCTACATCCAAGATTTATCAAATGAAAAACACACATAATCCATTCACTTATATGCATGAAAACTAGTTTTTTTCTCTTCCGAAATACCACTTAAGGTTCATCATAGCCTTTCGGCTAATATGGCCGTATTTACACCACAAATTTCACTCTGAGTACAGACAAACCTGTTCACCTGGATAATTAAATTTTAAATGCATTTTATGTTTCAGAAAATTATATAAACTTTTCTGGATTTTGCTATTCATTTTTTTTTTTCATTCTTGCAGAAGGTGCCAAAAATGAACTAAATGGGGAAAAAAGTTTGAGAACCTCCCCTCATATAATAAATGTTGTGAGTAGAATTGGTTTAAATGGACAATAGATGGACACTAGGCATCTGCAAACAATAGGTGATTTAAACTGTGTAACTGAGTGGACCGTATCAAATGAAACTCATGTGTGTTTATTTTGCTATCTTCTGCAGATTGGAAAAAATGCACATAAAAATTCAGGTAAGTTTTTAATTTTCTGAAACATAGACTATGTTGTTGTCTGTTCTATGGTCGGGTTGTTGTCTCTTTGACACATTCCCCATTTCCATTCTCAATTTTACTACATATAACTTTTATATATCTAGGTCCTGCCATGCCTTAAATTTCCTAGATGCATCAGTTTGTCTGTACTCATAGTAGATTTTGTGGTGTAAACATGGCCATTTTTCAATTCCTTTTGATGAACCTTAAATAAATGAACATGGGTTAAAATATCAAAAAATATTTCCTTTGAAAAAATATTTGAATACAAACAAAAAAGATTTATAAAAAGGGAGTCCATTCCCAAAGCACCTGTGATCCGTAATGAAATAATTTATGTACTCCGTATTTATATGAAAGATGCACGAGATTTGCCTTTGAACGCTGTAAAGTTTAAAACGTGCCACTCCGAATTAAACTCACTCAAAAATATGTAATGATTGTTTTCGATTATTTTTTATTAGTTTTCACTATTTACAAATAATTTGTTCACAATAATTATATAAAACGTTGTTAAATTGTTTTCGTTTTGGTTGTATTTCATAAAGTTTGAATGTACAATTATTAGATAAATATTATTTATTATCCTTATAATAATACTAATAATATTTCTAATTTCTAATCTTATAATTATTTACTACTGGTGATGTTCGATGCATTCTTAAACATTAAAATTTTTAAAATCCTATTTTTCTTTATGCTAACACTTAGGACAGCGGTTAGGACATCCTAGCTAAGATAGTCCTTAGATAATTTCGATGTGCTTGCTGAGACATGCATCGTAAGTCGGTCCTAACTTATTCTTATTTATTCCTAAGATAAGTCTTAGGACAGATCCTAGGACATCTTCGATAAACAGGCCCCTGTTTCTTTATTTGCCATTTCCAAAATACCATACAGTTCTTCTAGAAAACACCTTAATCTTGAGATTTCCCTCGTCTTTCAAAGCCTTGAAAGATAAAAATATCCCACCTTTTCAAATTGTAATATTCTACAGTTGTGTTCTCTTCGAAGAATTTTAAAAGTTTAATCTTTGACAAAAGATCATTGTACATCTGTCTTGGGTATATGTCCCTTGTTTTCTCCGATTCACTTCTAGGCCGCAAACAAACAAGAAATGTGTCCTCAATAGACATCTTGTCACTTAACTGCTAATAATCCAGATTAAGAAGTAAAACAGACAAAATGTGTAAACACAATAAAATAAGTGGAAAAACGATGGGAGAAAAAATCACATCTACATTTGTTTAAGTTTGCCCAGCTCAAACCAGCTCCACATTCTTGAAGGCCGTACGGTTGCCTATAATTGCTAACATCCACTTTATTTGAACTTTGGTGGAAAGTTGTCTCATTGGCAATCATACTTCATCTCCTTATTTTTATATCGACCCGAGTGAACTGTGAATTCTCTTCAAATAAAAGAAATCTTCAACCCCCTCCCCATTTCCATTAAATACAATCACATATTTAAAACGTATTGTTTTTTGATACCACAAAGAAATACGAGTTAATTTTGTTTTGAATATGGAAAAATACTTAAATATCAAGATCTGTTAAATGAATGAATATTTATTTGGAATATAATTCAGAAAATACTACATGTATACATCAAGAATATTTAACCGAATGTACATGTATTTTGGGAGATACAACAAAATCCCAAAATTTACTTAATAGATTGACTTATCCTCAATAGATTTCAGTAAAAAACGTAATGCCTGAAAATTTTTGGCAATAACTTAACGCATAGGTGTAAGTTTATTGCCTAGGATGTTATAGGCTTAATGTCTAATTTCATTTATTGCCACCAATATATATGCATGTACTTTCTTTTATCGGAAAAAAAATCGTTTGGGTAGAAAAGGAGGGATTTGCATAAATAAAATGATATTATCAAACTATTAAAAAAATTAATTATTTGAGTATGTGATAAATACGTAAATCTGGGATATACGTAAATTGATATAATGAAGCAGGTGTTAGTTGAGGCCGAGATTGCTCTGACGTCTGACGATCTGTTTTAAAGACTTGCTTTGACCGTGGGACGAATAAGTTTACACGGTGTAATGCCAGTTACAAACATTTTTAAGAAAATATTTTATAAGAACATACATGTATTTGTAGAAACCGAAATAAGAAAAACATTAATAAAACAACATTTAAGGTAATCCTTGCTCAAAATTTGAACTGCATCGTGCCGCGCATCCCTACGGTTTTGGCTGATAACAGTTTACCGAATTTTAAAAGTACTCTTACGCTTTCAAGTTTCCGTTTTTTATACTTAATAACTTCACAGTTTGAGGTTAGACTTTTTAACGTAAAAGAAAATGTGTATCAATGATGTTAGCGTCCATTCAGTTGGAGTGAAAATATCCTACACCATATCACCAACCTTCGACTCTTACGACTGACATGTTTCTTGGTGAAATAGAAATTTGACCAAGAATGTTTTTTGACCAAGAATGTTTATTAAGATAAGTTTGCTTCAAATTGATGTGGGAGAAGACAAGGTGTACTGTAAGCTAATAACCGACTTATTATTTCCCCGCTCAATTTTGTTGACTTAATGTGACAAATATTTCATATATATATATATATATGCATGATATAAAAGTTTTAAGCAAACAGGAAGTACAACATCGAAACAACCGAAAACATGTCACACGATATTGCAATACCAGGTGAAGCTTCGTGAATACTGAAGATCGGTTAGATACTACTAAAAAGAAAAAAAAACACTAGGTACTAATCTAAAAGTACTCGCAGTTATTAAAAGCTAGTTTAAAGCCAATTTCATGACACATGTCTTACTTTTGTCGCAGGAGAAGGAAAATTTCTTGCAGAGTTAAAAAAAAAAAACTCCCTGCTCAACAGCTCAAATATAACAATGTCCAAGTTATGCTAAAGAAAATATAAATATACAGTAGCACTAAGTACACTATATTTCTATTAAAGTTTCATTGAAATCAAGTCCATACATTTTAGATAATTTATTTATACACAATGACGTCAATCAACTTTTGTAAATATAGCAGTCTATGTTTTGCTATGGGAAACCCCTAAAGGAATACAAAACATAATTAGTATGTGCACATTGATACCATTTAAAAAAAAGTCCTGTGACTCCAAGTACGGAACATTTCCCCTGCATTTAGTTGTTCCTGGGATCAAACGCTGGAGAATAGTGAAACATTGTAAAATTGGTTAAAATCCTAACTACGATATACTTATTAAAATGATTTTTCAACAATTAAACACATTATATAACTAAAAGAAATTTCAGCATCAAACATTGCTGTTGAAGACAATTTAATGCACTATTGCTTATTTTGGATAATTTTTGTAAAATTTTGCACTGAAGAACATTAAACCGAGCTAAAGTTATAATTTGTTACTTTTGATAGATAATCATGTTTTGAATCACTAATTTGCCGAAATCTTTCAAAAATGCTGTTTTCAGTCATCTCTAAACATTTATGAATTGGTTTCACACGTTCAAAGGACCCATATGAAGTTGTGATACTGTAAATTTTAGTAAATATCTAAATACTTTCTGAAACCGGTACTAATGTGAAATCCAATGAAAAAAAATTACCCTACCTCATTCATTGAAATTTAATAAGTAGTTTGAAAGTTACTGTTAGTTAAGAAACATTCGGATAAAAAACAACAGGAGATGCACACTGACACTGTCTAAGAGAGTCAGATCCTATCAAATTCAATTTAGTCATACCAAGTCAAACTAAATCTTTACCACTTTTAACAATTGGTGTATGACAAACCATATTTATATTAAGTCAACGTTGAAGATATCCCAATCTTAAAAAAAGATATTTCTAATCTTATACGATATCACCTTTCTTTAAAAGATAGCGTATAAACTTTCTTTTATATCTCATTTTATATATGAACAAAATATCAATGATACATGATATCTGATATAATATGTAAGATATACAATGTACAATGTATTATATGTATGTTACGATATAACTTATAAATAAAGTTTTATAATTAAATCTTCTATTCTTTTTTTAAATATCTGATATATACATAACAGTCGGCCGGCATATTCAATTCTTAGTGTGCCTGTCCCAAGTCGATAGCTTGTAATTAGTGATTGTTTTTGGTTTCTGTCTGTCTTATTTGTTTTTTGTTGTTATTTTGTCATAATTTGTTTTTTCTCGTTTGAATTTTTCACCTTTTGATTTGTCGGGACCTGTAATGGCTGACTATACGATACAGACTTTGCTCATTGTTGAAAGCCTTACGGTGACTGTAAGTTGCTTACATCCACGACATTTGGACTCTGGTGGATAGTTGTCGAATTAACAATCATATCACTTCTCCTTATTTTATATGTACCGATTATCAGGTTGTCTGCATATTAATATTATAAAATATCAGATGAGAGTCATAATATGAAGCTTTTTGTCGAGTGCGCGCAGCGAACGAGTTTAAAAAGGCTTCGATTTGTGTCGAACAGGTGATATTTTACAATATAAATATGATGAAAATCTGATAATCGATATGTCGGAATGTATTTGTGTATTTTGCATGAAAGAAACAAGTGTGTTTCTTTGTTTCACCAGCAAACCGGAAGATAACTTGATAGAATAAGTTCGCGTCAACGTCGGTTCAGTCATTATGACGTCGGTAATATTTCCAGGTCAAAATTATTTAGGCCGGGTTAACGTATTTGACGTCACAAAGCTGTGATATGCAATTTTATGAAGAGCTGAGCAGAGTGTTACATACAGACAGTGGGAACACCGATACATGTATATATATATCTATCCCAAATGCTGTTTATTGTGGGGTTCGTTTTGCTTAGACTTAAAGCATTGTAGTAAGGTAGATAACTCGTATTGTATGACATGACGAGGACGGACAAGGAGAGAACCAGAGACGAGGACGGAGTAGGAGAAAACTGGAAGAAGTGTGCGTGCGGAAGGATCTACATCTTGAGAGAGATTAGTTGCAGACAAGTCATCAGAGAAACGTAGAGAGTGATATTCGGAGTAGTTTGTGTTTCTACTTAAAACTCGAACCCGAACATTGACTATCAAAGCATATATTTGGTAGGTACGCTTAAATACACATCAAATGGCGTCTACTCGCTGGGTTTAAGTGTTGAAAAAGTGATTCAAAGGGGAAAGTGCAGAAAAAAGAAGTTCGAAAATGGGAGCACATGTTGCTGACAGTTTAAAAGGAATTGTGGTGTGAAATTCAAAATTTTATAAGGATAAATGTGAATGGGACTACTATTTTCAGGGAATTGTAAGTAGTTTTGTGTAAGTTTTAAAAGGTTTAGAAAGTATTCTTAAAGTGTCGACACTTGCCTTTTTTTTTTACCATAAATCGCTCAGATGAGACATTTCGTCATTTTCCGGCAAATTAGACATTTTACCGTTAAATCGGTCAAATTAGACATATTACCGTCAAAAAGTAAAACAACAAAAATAAAAACTCCAAGGAAAATTCAAAACGGAAATTCCCTTATCAAATGGCAAAAACTCAAACACATCAAACGAATGGAAAACTATGGTACGCCAAAACTGTCTTGTTATGACCATTTTCATTATATGATGTGCATTTGCCTTTATATGATGTGCACTTGTCATTATATGATGTGCAAACACCTTTATATGATGTGCAAATATCCTTATATTATGTGCAAGTATCCTTATATGATGTCAAAACATCCTTATATGATGTGCAAATATACTTATATGATGTGCATATATACTTATATGATGTGCAAATATATTTATATGATGTGCAAATGTACTTATATGATGTGCAAATGTACTTATATGATGTGCAAACATTCTTATATGATGTGCAAATATCCTTATGATGTGCAAATATCCTTATATGATGTGCAAATGTACTTATATGATGTGCAAATATACTTATATGATGTGCAAATATACTTATATGATGTGCAAATATTTTTATATGATGTGCAAATCTACTTATATTATGTACAATCAGCTTTATATGATGTGGTTGTGTCATTATATGATGTAGTTGTAACCTTATATGATGTGGTTCGGTTTACTTCATTATATGATGTCGAAACGTCATTATATGATGTGCTTTCATCGTCGTTATGGTCAATGAACATGATTACGATTAGAACGATTACTGTCTACGTCATAACTGATTCCGATCTGCTTCTGTGGAATTACTATAAACCTGGCGCAAATCTGTAGCTATCGTTTGGAAAATGGTTGAGATTTAAAAAGAGATAAACCTTGGCTTGTTGGTACCTCGTTTTAAGATGAAAAAGATCACATCTGACATTGTTGGAAAATTGTCAAAATATGAATTGCAAAGTTCAGTTTTAATCGATGGGTCTACAAATTGAGTACAATAATAAACACTAGAACACACCCGCGAAATCGCGGGTACTTAGAGCGTTGTTGATGGTATGTAAACTGTTGTAGGATGAATTTTTGTAAAAGATTTTATGACTGGAGTATTTCAGGAAAGTCAGGAAGGGTGCCACATGTGGAGCAGGATCTGCTTACCCTTCCGGAGCACCTGAGATCACCCCCAGTTTTTGGTGGGGTTCGTGTTGCTTAGTCTTTAGTTTTCTAAATTGTGTCATCTGTACTATTATATGTCTGTTTATCTTTTTGTTTTTGGCCATGGCGTTGTCAGTTTGTTTTCGATCTATGAGTTTGACTGTCCCTCTGGTATCTTTCGTCCCTCTTTTATCAATAGTCAAAGGTACTTGGGGACAGTACAATTTTTTTAGCCCTCCCCCTTTTTCCAAAGTCCGTTATTTTTTGTTGTTTTCTGTTAATTTCAATTATATTAGCGTTTTTTTCTGTACACTATGAACATACATAATAACATATACTATATAAATACAGTTTATTTGGTATTTATTATCAATCTATGGAATTAAACTTTGAATTGATAGCAAATAGCAAATACACTGTATTTATATAGTAAACATGTATGTTTGTTCATAGTATACAGAAAAACGCGAAAATAATTGTCCTGTGACCTTGTACCTATGGAAATAATGTATTAGTTTAAGTCCTAAACGGAAGTATTATCTATGACTTAAAAACCAGTCCGCGGACGGAAACAATATCCGGACGTCTTTATTTTCGTTTTTCTCCCAAAAAAACCCAAACGAAATATTTATAAGCGAGGATGACAAATGCGACTATGCATGGTACCTATAGGACATAAAAGCATGATGATTGATTTTTTGTTGAAGGAAGAGAAGCGACACACAAAATGAGGTCTTCTCGTTTAATAGTATAGATACGGGGCCTACAATAATGAACATACGGTTATAGTTATTAAATTTAAGAAATAATTCTTTTATGCCATGCTCTATGCTCATTTTAACAAGGGTAGGCATTATATTTGTCAATATCTTTATACCTAGCGTTAGCGTTTTTCCCATAAGAAGTTATTACATGAACTTCCAGTATGTTCATTTTTTGTAAATTTTGCCTTTCTGATCATTTTAGCTGTTCAAGTTCTCTTTAAATATTACTTTTCTTAAGATAGACACAAAAATGGGAAAAAATCGGACATTGATAGGGTAATGACTCGTATAAGGGTCCGGTCATTTGTAACCCCAAAAAGAGGGGATAGGAAGAAATTAAGGGGCCTTTGATTTTATTTTTTTTTGGGATGGAAAGGTGGTATTCAATTTTTTATAGTTAAAGATTTGCCGCCGTATAATGTTATGGCGATGTCATTGTCGTCCGTAAATATTTTGTTTCCAGACAATAACTGTTTAGGAATTAGGGGCCAAACCGGGACCAAAACAAACAATTCTTATGGTTCTTTGATATGCTGAATCTAACAATATATTTAGATTTTGGATATTGGACCTTATAATAGGTAAATGTTCATTTTTCATCTTTTTAAAATCTTAGACCACATGTTTCATGTGTCACAAACCTATGATGTGTCAGCTATTTAATCATATCAAAATTCAGAGCTGTATCAAGCTTGAAAGGTGTGTCCATACTTGCCCTAACTCTTCAAGGTTCGACCCTCATCGTACCCCCCTCCCCCCCCCCCCCCCCCAGTAAACAAAAAAATAATAGTTTTGACTCGAAAGACATCAATTTTTACGCCTCGCTGAGCTCGCCTCAATTATTAAAACCTAAATCCTTAGTTTCAACAATTTCTTCTAGCAGAGTATTTTTTTTTTTTATCTGAAGCTAATATTGAATGAAGGTGTGGTAAATATCAATGAGACAATAACCGGCATATCCAAATTAAGTTCCCTAAAGTCGCAAACAACTTCCATACTTGAAGTTCTAGATCCACTACTGACGCAATATTTTAAACTTATAATGCAATAGAAACTTAATGCGGTTTTTTTAGTTATTACGAACAAAAGTAATGAGAAATGTGTGTGTATGTGATTGTTCGGTGGTGTCTTTTTTTTTTTGGGGGGGGGGGGGGGCGGGGGGGGGGGGATGGTGAAATGTTTATGTCTTTGGAAAGGGGGGTCGTGATTGATTTTTTTTCTTTCTTCAAGGTCAAGACTTGAAAAAATAAGAGAAATTTCCATGTTTCCTCCCACATCCCCACCCCCAATGAAAGAAAATGACCATAATTATAATTTATTTATTTTTAAATCTGTTCTTGTCTATACCATTTTGCAAGGAAAGGTTTCTCTATAGATAAGTTATCAAGATAGTAGGCAATAAAGCAACAAAACTCTTAAGCCAAAATTGCCCAAGTCGGACCTTTACTATAGAATATATTCAGACACATTGCACTATTTGTTTTTTTTTAAATCTATTGTAGTTTTCAAGATAAACGCAAAATATTAAAAACCGCCGCCGTAAATCTTCACTTAAAAGAAATAAAAAACACAAAACACAACTCTCTATCTATAAGAGACCAACAGGCCTCAGTAAACAACACATTAATGCATTTTTTTTTTTTTATGTTAATTTAGACACCAATCTGATTTAATTACAGATATTGTGTGTCCAATATTGCGGATCTGAAAACGCTACATTCTTTTTTCTGTTTTAAAGACCATTGGGATTCTCTGGTTTTGTCGGATTGATACACACCTTCATAAATTTGAAGCTGAAATTTCATTGGCTGATGTAATATTTACCAGAACAGAAGGTAATTTCATTATTGTTTTATTTTTCCCTAATTTTCAATGGAAACAAACTATTTCGCTTCCCTTCTGAAATAGATAAAATCTCTTTCAAGAAAATATGGAATCAAACATTTACAAAAAACATGCCCCCCACTCGCCAAAAAAAAAATCAATGCTCGGTACGTTAGCCCTGTTTACTTGAGTCTGGAGATAAATATATGAGCGGCTTCCCACAAAACCTTTTATATAGCGGGTTACTGTCTAGTGGCGGTGCTTTCGTGGAAGCATATTCGCCTCGAGTGCGGGAAGTCGTGGGTTCGAACCAAAGACTTGAAAATCGATATTTGCTACATCCCTGCTAAGCACGCGAAATTAAGGAGTAAGAGCAAAGACTGATCGGCTCGGAATCAGAATAATGTGTCCGGGTAAGGCGACATGTCTTCCTGTGAAATGGCATGTTGAAAATCCGGCTCAGGGTGTCGGTCTATTACAAAGCAGGGTTAATATTCATATCACATTAACATGTTCTCGTACGAATATGCATATCAATTTGCCGCTGGATGTCAAGCATCCATCCATAATCACCTAGTTGAAGCTGTGAAATAAATGCACGAAAACATAATAAAAAGCTGCACGCAAATGTGGAGTTCATCCCATATATCCTTTAATCAATTTGGGGGAGGGGGGAGGGGGGACTCGGTGGCCGAGTAGTCTAAGTAGCTACGTAGTCGAACTACTGTATCATTAGCCTGTCAACACTTAGGTTGTGAGTTTGAATCCCGCACGTGGCAGGCTAGTTCGACCCCAATCTTAATTGACTAGAATTGTCAGTTTTCCTACAAAAGGCCGGTGGTTCTCTCCGGGCACTTCTGCATCCTTCACCAATATAAACTCACCGCCACGAAATAACATGATAGTGTCGAAAGTGGCGTTAAACACCAATCAATCAATCAATCATCCATACCGGTATGATTATGCATGAGTAGATAATTTTATTGCTATTGTTATGAAATATTTTTAAAACTGACTGTGAGTTCATTGGTGTCTTTTGCAATGAATAGAAATAAGAAGATGTGGTATGAGTGCCTGTGAGGACAACTCTCCATCTCATAGATAAATCGGTTAGATTAACCAAAATTTATTAATTTGAAATATATATATATATAAATATATTAATATTTTGGACAAAATATGTGTTCAGAGAACAATTTTCTGACTTTGAAATTTTTTCTCTCAAATGTGGATATTAAGTTAGTTAAATTTGAAGATTTTAAAAAACCAAGAACAGGTGTAGGACTATTGTGTGAATTTTTGTGAAGATTGCATAATAAAAACAAGAGTTGAGTTTTAAGTGTGTTTTTGGATTATAAAGTCAGTTAGCAATGTCATATTTAGAAGGTGAACAAGTAAATATGGGTAAAGTGTGCTTTAATTTATGTGGGTCTGATTACTTGTTGTCAATACCATCATTGGGTCAGACAACCGTAGACCGTATATGCGATTTCAGAAAACAAGGTGACATAACGCCTGAAAATTTAGTGAATATACCTCGTATCCGTATAGATATAATTCATGAGTATATTGATTATACAGCTTTAAGTGGCTATAAATTTGTGGACCATGTTGAGGACAGTTTGGAAGATTTCGACGATAAGTGTACCATCTTTTCTGGGGAGGATCAGGATGAGTACGACGAGGAGGAGGACACAAAATATACTGATTTGCAGACTAGTATCCAGAAAAGTGAGGCTTTGGTGCCCCCGACTGAGAAAATATCCATCCATGCAGCTTGGAAGAGAAGAAAATAAAATTCAACAATGTGTACAAACCCGTTGTGAAATATCTACTAGTTAAATAAAGACTGAGCATGTGGCTCCTTTACCAAGTTATTCTAGTTCACAAGTAAGTGCACATAATACCCAACCGTACAACTCTAATTTATTCAGACCAAAAGTGTTGAGCACGGATATTGCACAAAGAAAACTTAAAAGTTGGACATACAGCAATGCGCCCTGTCGCACCCAACAGTTGATACCACAAAACAATTCTGTTCCAGCAAGGAGTAATGTGTTTTCAGTACCAACTATGACTAGAATACCTAACACATATACAGCCTGGAGTACACAAAGCATTATACCTACTGTGTCTAATTACACAACCAATGGTTCAGCATACCGCAGCTCCAACCATGACAGCTATGGACCAACCATCTTGTTATGGAACAAGATTTCCACAGCCGAGCAAAATACATATGCCGATTACCACGGCTAATACTTCAAGTTCAGTAGTTACGAACAAAGCTGACATGACACCGTTGAAATCCTTGAAATATGATGGAACCGAAAAAGGAGATGATTGGGTATCCTTTTTCGGGAAGTTTGAAATGTACACTGAGATGGCAGGAATTATTGAACAAGATAAACGTGCACATCTGTGTTGGGTCGTAACAGGGAATGCAGCAATATTTTGCCTTGGGTGCGCTTGGCGTTATAAGAACATTTCATATGCCGAGAAGTTTTTAGAATGCATGGAGAATAGGTACAATTTGAGGAAACTGACAGAAACAGTCCACATCCAGTTTTAAAGTGCTTCTCAATCCCCTGGAGAAGATTTAGACGATTGGGCAGAGCGATAATTGAGTTTGGCGGATTCATCTTTTGGACACTTACCAGAACATTTTGTGGCACTAGAACGCATAAAATGGCAACCGTATAATGACAAAGCGGTGTTTGATAACAATGTTCATACCCGTACTACACGGAATAACCCAGAGACAAATAGTGACAATTTTGAGGATGATGCAGTCCAGGTTAATAATGAGAAAATGGATTCCCAACAGAACTGATGAAGAGCATGGATAAATTGACTGAAAATGTGGACCGACATCTGAAAATCATTCAGTCGAATATTGGTGAGGTTCAAAATCATGTATACAAAAACATCAAAGATGTGCAGGCATAAATGAGAGGGATGGAAAGAAAGTGGAAAAATAAAATGGAATCAATGAAGGACACAATGTCCAAAATAAAGAGAACTAATACAGATAAAAATGTTCAAGGTAGGACTGAGTATAGATCACGTCCAAATCAGAAGAAAGATAGATCCAATTTGGAGTGCTATCATTGCCCACGAGTTGAGACACATTGCAAAGTTTTGTCCTAAGGCTAATGCAGCACCAAAGGAGGATTTAAACTCAAAGGGATCGGTCAAATAAGTGTTGGTCTGTCCCGCACTATTGAAAATCACCAAACAAACAAAAAATTGAACAGAATAGCATTTAAGGATGTTAACACCGAAAAAAACATTTAACAAGGTTGAGAGTGATAAACCATTTGAAGATGTTCAAACAAACAAAACACCATTTAACGAAGTTGACACCGAAAAAACATTTAGCGGTGTTAAGAGTGATAAATCAGTTAACGATATTCAAACAGATGATACAACATTTAACAATGTTGACACCGATAAAACAGTGTATGGAAAACATTTTTGTGACACAAGTGAGAATCAGAATTTTGGGAATAAGGTTGGCAATGTTGCAGAAACTGGTACAGAGTAACAAAGAAAGGAAAAAAGGAGAAATGAGCATGGTAAAACATTCAAATAGAGCAAAAAAGTGCGACTTGGGCGACCACCAAGTCGAAGTTGGTAAAGGGAGAGGGGTTCGACAAGGTGTTGTTGACTCCCCAAGAGAATAAGGAGTAGTTATTGTGAAAATACCGTTTACCACGGTCATACCCACAACAGGACTAACCTTAGGAAACCTCATGGAACATTTCAATGAGGCAAGTACAGTGACTGATGGTTCTGAGAGGATATTCACTACCAATAAAGTACCATGCAGTTGGGTAACTCGTCTCTTTTGAGACTGAGCGGAGTTAGGAGTTACACCGTTGGTAGCGGCTGTAGACACAGCCGCGGAAGACACCATTATTTGAGATAAAGTTTTGAATAGTTCAAGAAGAAACAGCCGAATTTGAGAGAGACGGTTATGCATGCTGCTAGCCGGGGCATAGAAATAAAGACCTTTGTAGTTGGTCCAGTGAACTTGAGGATTGGTATACAACTTTATGAAACAGATGTATATGTGGCCCCAATTAATGATGATATGTTGCGGGGCTTAAAGTTTATGGTGGCATATGGTGTGACGGTTGACCTAGAAAAGCTCACTTTCAATATCTGAGGAGAAATTAGAAAAACAACTTGAAAAGTATATTATTGAACCATGTGATGAAAAGTTGCCAATGTTAATTCCAAGATGACTGTACAATTATCAGGATCACCCAAGTATTTGTTTGGTAAACGTGAGTGATAGATACTATTCACTAAAGAGAAATTCTGTAATAGCAAAAGCGATATTAGTCGGAGAAACTGAACCCTGTGTGTCGACAAATCAAGTCATCGAAGTAACCGATGGAATACAGGTGGAATTGTCCCCTCAATAAAGACAGTTATAAGTCAGCTCAAGTGTGAATTTATCCAAAGATGAACAAGCAGTTCGAAGCGCTCTTGTCAAAATACACCGACATATTTTCAAAAGATGAATTTTACAAAGGTACATTCAGAGGAGTAGAACATAGTATCGACACCAGACAACCACAACCAATCAAGCAACGAATGCGAAGAACACCATTACAATTTGTTGAAGAAGAAAACAGCAATTATTTTAAATGTTAAAATCGGACGTGATTGAGCCAAGTGTATCAGAGTGGGCTTTGGCTCAAGTTTGGGGGAATGGACACGTTTTGGGCGTTCTTTAAAAGGACACTATTGTGCGCCCTTTAGCAACTGCACATGTTTTGCAGTTCAGTGACGTTATATGGACACTTTTTGGGGAATCGGACACGTTTGGGGGATGGACACGTTTCTAAGTGTTACATATATAACAAAAGGAGTGCGTCTATTTTTAAAATAAAGAAATACAAACCCACTGAGCTGTATGATATAAAAAATATGTTAGTGTACATGACAAGTCATGTGTGTGAATTGCTTTAAATACAAATAACACACTCATAGTTTATGATGGGATACATATTAAGTCTCTTTTCTAGTACGGATTAAGATGAAAAACGGAATAAAACTACACATATTTGTAAGTATCCGCTACCCTTGATCGAGGAATGTCTCGATATACTCACCGGAAATGAGTGGTTTTCAAAATTGGATGCGAATAGTGCGTATTGGAAGGTTAACGTGACAAAGGATAATCAACCAAAAACCGCCTTCATAACAAAATACGGGCTTTTTCAGTTTACGAAGATGAGTTCCGGGCTATGCAATGCTCCAGTTACGTAGCACGTGCTATTGACTTGGTATTGCTGGGTCTTACTTGGCAAACTGTACTGTGTTTCTTGAACGATATTCTTGTCTTGGGGATACACTTCAGTGATCATATCGAAAATCTAAGAGCTGTGAGTACGGAATAAAATTAAAACATCAACAATGTGATTTGTGCAAAAAGGAAGTAAGTTATTTAAGCTGAACGGTTAACCAGCAAGACATGGCAATCAGTGACGAGTATTTTGAAGTGATAAAAAATTGGAAAAAAACGAGTCACACTTAAGAGGCTGAATAGATTCTGGGTTTTGTCAATTACCATCGGAATTTTATAAAAGGGTATCCAAAATGGCTAAACCGTTGACAGAGATTACAGGAAAGAAACCGTTAAGATGGCAACTAAATCAACAAGAGGCATATGACGCTCGTAAAACTGCGTAACAAACCACACCAATGTTAACTTTCCCAAATTCAACTTCAAATTCAACAGTTCAATTTGGATACAGATGCCTCTGACATGGCCATATGAGCAGAGTTGCAAGATTGGACTGAATGTGTTGTTACCTGTGGAAGTTTCACTTTGTCACCTGCGTAGATATTGCACAACAGGGAAAGAATTGTTGGCAGTAGTTCGATTCACGTAACACTTCAGACATTATTTATTAGGCCGTGAATCCATTGCCAGATCATAGTAGTTTACAGTGGTTAATAAATTTTAAAGAACAACCGGGTCATCTAGCGTTGGCTAGAGGTTTAAAGCCAATACCATATGACAATCCAACTTCGTCGAGGAAGACAACACGTTAACGCGGATGCTTTGTTTAGACTGAATGCTGAAAAACAATGCCCGGAAATGTCAATTTTTGTGAATCCAGAATCTCCCGTGTGGAGGATGTAAGTACTATGTTAGGGTTCATGAAAGTTTGAAGGATTTCATTACAATTGATAATGTGATACCGTTAGCTGCGGTTCAGAAGAAAGCCAATAGTTTAGAAGTGAAAGACTTCTCCAGTGGTACCTCTGTTCGTATCAGTCGAGTGCAATGGTTCAAATATATCTGTAGATGGAGTTCTAGTGAACACTGCATCTGTAGTTTACGAAAGTGGCCTTTGAATTCATTATACAACTGACCAGTTGCCATCGGAACAAGCAATGAATCCTGATTTGCACTGGCTACCGAATGATAATGAACCACCGGTAAACACAGTGCATATTGCAGAACCCGCAGCAAAGTAGTACTAAGTGAACAAAGTACAGTTCTTTTTAGATACGTTAGTACTTTTCCATGGGTCGAAAAATCATCAGTTGCGATTAGTTGTACCAAAAGCATATATTCAGGAAGTGTTGATTTGAAACCATGACCTCCTAATAACTGGACATCGAGGTACCGAACAACAGCTAGGGTCATAAAGAAATTTTATTGGTACAAAAAGGGGTACACTATAAAAAAAATTATGTACGATAATGTAATGTCTGCAACAAGAACAATAAGGCAACGAGAAAAGCCAGATGTCCATTGAAACAGTATCATGCAGGATCACACATAGAGCGAGTCCACATAGACTTCTTGGGACCTTTAACCGAAACAACACGGGGAAATTCAAACATATTAGTAATGGAAGACTAATTTACTAAATGGGTAGAAATTATACCTTTACCATCACAAACCGCCAGGAGCTTTTTACACGATTTTGGTTTCCATTCTCTATTTATAGCGACCAAGGGAGAAACTTAGAAAGCAACATGTTTAAATCGGTTTGTAAATGTCTGTGAATACATAATACAAGGACCACTGCGTATAGACTGTCTGCAAATGATTAAGTGGAAAGGTATAACAGGACTTTGATGGACACGGTAAGATGCTTTGTGAGCAAATCATAGAAAGATTGGGACAAATATCTCCAACAACTCGCAAGTGACATTCGTCCATCAGATACCCGGTGATAGAATGACAGGACTGACTCCAAATAAAATGATGTTGGGAAGAGAAATAAACTTGCCAGGCAAAGATAGTGATGAGAGCGAAAAGGAATATGTGAGTCGGTTGATAGAAGCAATCCCACAAGCGCATGAAATTGCACGAGAAAACTTTAGATTTTCACTATGAGATAAAGATGAGAAAACTGAATATATGCCAGATGACTTAGTATACACCTTAGATACTGCATAGGTCAAAGGACGGAGTAAAAACCTAGACCCTCCGTGGAACGGAACAAGTGGCATTGCGGAGAAAATAACGTGAAATGTACTAGTATATGATCATGACCGAATGAAAAAGAACAATGATCGGAATATTCCAGCTTGGCTAAAGAGAGCACAATATCAGTTACAGAATGGTGAGAATATATTAAAGGACATAGAAGACATTGATTGCAGGTGTAGAAAAGGGGATCAAGGAGCTTTCATAGTTTAATGCGACATTTCTGGCCAATGGTATCATGGGACGTGCGTGAATATTACTGCGGAATTGGCCGAGACTTTCGTGACGTATCACTGTCCGAAATGTCAAACCCCGAATAAGATGTGCCGAAAATAGGGATAGGGGAAATAGGAGTCATAATGAGTATTTTCTTTATATTTCAGGAGTTATCCAGTATTGGTTGGTGACTTTCACATATAATTGACAATAAGTTTACATATTTGTGCGGTTTTTTCGATTTCGATTTTGTGTTTTGTATATACATAAATTGATTGTAAATCAAGTGCTTTATCGTGTCGACGGTCACTCATAGCACTCGTGTAAAGTTAGTCAGTGAGATAATGATAGACAGTGAAAGGGTGGCGATTGTTTTTGAGGAAATTTCGAGTTCAGAGGACACTTTGTTAGATTCAGAGAGCATTGAAACAGACTATGTGGCCGATTTGGACGAATTTGAGGATACCATGAGAAAACTGGTGACATTGTGGTGACTGCAAAAAGTCAGATTTGACCTCAAAGGTACCAACTTGGACATATGAACAAATAATAGACAGGAGCGTACATGTATTGTTAGGGAAGTGTCCAATATTAAGAACATGCTAGCTCAATGTGAAAATATTGAGTCGTCCGAACCTGACACATCAGAACCTCGGTGGTTCTCCACGATGGACGAACAATAAGGAGAACATTTAAGTTGGAGGCGACTGGGGTGAAAGCTCGAGGGATGATAACAAATACTCAGTTTTGATAGAATATGAAGAAATATTAGAAGGTAGTCTGGAACTAGAAAAGATGGCAATGAAGGAAGACCCTCGGAATTCATTTGTCCGTTTGAGTGCGTGATTTTGTGGGGAGAAAGCTAAAGTTGCAAGTGCATCATATCGACCTGCCTCGCATAGTTTTGGACAATCCATAGCCGCCGGTTAAACAGGGAAAATTAGGTTCACCAACTTAGGGCTATAGTTTGTGACCAACTCCCGTGTGTCGGCAATAGTGGAGGTGGAGCTGGATATTAGTCAGCCAAGGCGAATGTTACAAAGCAAGAGCAAATTTAACCGAAATAACTGAGTGGATTAAACCAATCATGCCACTAATTTTACACATCAGAAGGAATAGACATGATTTATATTAAAAAAAATCTTTGCTTCAAAGCTTTGGACATTTTCAAAAACTGTTGCTATCCTGGTCAAATATTTTACACTGTTTTACCGGCGATATATATAGAGACAAATACAGCATAGCTTTTCATTTTTATGGCTTTATACATCTTATTACAAAATCAACATGACCAACATCAGTTACAGGCTCTGCGTTGCATCCCTGTCAACAAACTACTTGCAGACACCGCCTCGCCCTACATGCCGCTAATGGACATTAGTGTAAACACCCCAATATATGTTGGTGAGGTGATATAGAAGATGGCTACGCTGAGGTATGTAGACCTCACCTCAAGACAGTGGCGTCTGCAACATTAGGCAATGCTATGGAACTTTTTAAAAAGTTAAAATGTATTTAATTTTCGTATGTAAATATGTTTATTGGATGATCCTTTTTGTGGTTTTCAGTGAAATGCAAGGATATAGTACACGTGGACAGATGTGCGAGCTGAAACCAATAGTGTGTATATGTAATTATTTCACATGTATAGGACAATACAATGTGACGATGGGGGTAATTTTGTATTTGCTTGGATTCCATGTTATATTATGTGAAATGTGACTATTGTGATATGTTGAGTTAAGGCTTCTAGATAAATAATCAGTGATTAATAAGATTTGTAATGTGAATTTTACCCGTTTACACGGCTCCCCGTTTTCACAGCTTACAAGATAACGCCAATTAATTCATGCACAGTGCGTAAGGAGCAAAGGACGACATGAAAATATGTTCTTGTTAACGATTACTTTAAATTGCAAAGATGTTAGATATTCAGCACTGGAAAAAATAGTTTTTCTCTGCATTGACATTTATTCCGCTTCTGTTCAGTGTTGTAAAAAGGAGATTCAGTTTAACATTCGAATACTCATACTCATGATACTCATAGTGTTTATATCGGAATTATATTCTAAAAAAGATGCAGGAGCATCCCATCGTCTTTTAAAAGGGGGAGGTTGTAGTAAAGTGGACAACTCGTACTATATAACATGACTAGGGATGACAAGGAGAGAACCGAAAGGAGTGTGTGTGTGTGTGTGTGTGTGTGTGTGTGTGTGTGTGTGTGTGTGTGTGTGTGTGTGTGTGTGTGTGTGTGTGTGTGTGTGTGTGTGTGTGTGTGTGTGTGTGTGTGTGTGTTTAATTTGGAACGGATATGAACTCTGTGTCGGAGATTGACAAGAAGAACTATCACTTATTAGATCATGGAAGTATTATATTCACTTTACTTCCATTGTAGAATCAACCAAACATCAATACTAATATCATCATAGGTGGTGATTTTAACTAATACCTCAGGTCATACCGGGTAAACCGGAAGCTAATATCACAATTTACTTTTAGAAATCATAGAAAGTTATAACCTCGCCAAATACTGTGAAAGCACTTTTATTCGTGGGGTACCAATTTTCGTGGTTTTCGTGGATGGCTTTATCCACGAATTTAACTGTCCAACGAATATAATAACTGTTGTCCAATTCCAGACATGGAAAGATCCCCATGTAGGTTTGATTACATGGATACGGTCATATAAACCGACGTACTATGAACTAAATATACATTTTTTTTGTACAACTTCAGACCGGATTTTACCCATTTAATCTTTTAAAAATCTAAAATGTACGACTGTTAACATTTTAATTCTCATGAGAAATATTTTTTTTATCGATGAAAGTCAGATATCCGGTGATGACATGCGATAATGAAATGTTCCTTTTTTCATAATTCTCATACGAAAAATAATACTGATTCATTTTGGGCTTGCTTTTTTATGTCATAATAATTGATTCTACAATTCAAAATATTATGAATTTGTTATTTATGAAGGACGAACAAGTGAGTGAAAATGAACACCTTATTTAACAATGCCCCACAAATCATTATAAAACAACATGATTAATATCACGAATATTCGATTCTGAAGTCTTCAAACTCGATTTTTTTTTCAGAAACCTAAAATCCACGAATTTAAGAACCCACGAACATGTAACTTTTGCTAAAACCACGAAAATTGATACCCGCGAATAAAATACTTTCACAGTAGTTAATGCAGCAACTAGAAAAGAAATAATGTAAGACTTAATCCTGTTAAATAATCCAACAACGATCAATTAAGTTAATATACTTCCACCACTATGACTAAGCTACCATGAAATTGTCTATACAATAACAGACACATTGTTACGTAAAGTGCGACATTATCCAAGCGAAATTCTTAAATATGAAAAGGCAAAATTGGAAAGTGTAGAAGCAGATCTGCAAAACACACTTTAAGAGCTAACTGATATGAAAAAGAACACCAAAAACAGCTATACATGAAATGCGTTATTTATTTAAAAACAACATACGTAGATACAAATATCCCATATAAAATATTAACATATAAAGATTGCCTTCCCTGTGTGCACAACAAACTCAGATAAATGATCAACAAAATGAAAAAAGGACAAAAAGCATACAGAGAAATATAAAAAAACTAAAACAACAATTCCAACAAGAACAGAGACGTGTCTATTGTACATATATAGAAAATCAAAGCATCGTCCATATTGAGATCCAGTCAATTTGTAGCTAGTCTGAAATTTTTTCTGACCATACTCCTTTCAATATTTTTTTAAATTATTTTCATTTCCATAATCTTACTGTAAATGTCTATGCTATTGCCCAAAGATGGAGAATTTCGCATTATTGATGCAAATTATTTTGAAATTTCAATTTTAGACACTGTCAGATTTTTTAACATCTTTTTTTTTATAAATATTTGTAATCTAATGATTTTGATAATAGTAGAAAGGGAAATCGGCAAACAAGTAGTATATATTTTTTTATGCCATTTATAATAATTGGCTTAATAATTTCCAGAAAGAGGCATTGAAAAAACACTTTCTCAACAGCAACAAAAATTTTAAAAATAAGTAACTAATCTTTATCTAAATTGGTGTTCATTCTTCATTCAGAAAAAATACATTTCTTGTATTCAAATATACATGTACAAATACCTAATGCTGAGATATTTCCAATTACTGTTTAATAGCAATATAATGGGGAATAAACAAATAAATTTATTGCAGAAAATGCTCAGGTAAGAGTTATGCAATTTTGTTTATTGTTTCAACCAAATTACTGATAATTGTAATTAGAACTTGATTATTGACCCATGTCAGATGATCATGACACTGATTTTACAAGTGAAATAAAATCTTCTTGCATTTTTTATGCATATTTTATTCATTTTTTGTCTTTCTTTGAAAAAAAGCAACATCTGATTAATCATTCAGCTTTTACACAAAATTAACAGAATAATTTAATGTAGTGTAGATCAAAATAAATAATACATTTGTAGGTTTACTATTCAGGTCAAGAATTTGTGTATTCAGTTAGGTGTGTAATAAATTGTGTCTATTTAATTATGTAACAGGTCATGAGATATTAACGGGTGAATTAAGACTGCAGTTGATTCCAATTAATACTTACATCTTTGAGTGTAATTGTTTGAAAATCATGACAGTTGATAATCTTATTGGTATTGTATCAGTACTCTTACTTGCCTAAGGAAAGAATTGGAGTAATAGTATTTAAAATATCTTGTACCAAATTTTATTCAATAATTTACATGGACATAAGATATTGATAAAATACTTTTATCAGTTGCTTAATATATATATATTTTTCAATTTTTTTTTTACATTATTCAATAAATGGCAATTTCATATAAAGTTTGATTTACAAAGGAACTATATGCAAGTGTATATCTAAAATAAAGTAACTGTTCGACCAATGTTTTTCTTAATCTAAGGGCAAATGACATGTCAAAAGTAGACAGTTGATGATTAAAATGGTGTATAAAGTTTCTGCAAGTCATAAAAACATATAATTAGTTTCATGATATGTCTTCAACTTAGAATTCTGCACCATCTCAAAATCCGGAGTGATCGCATAGATCCAGCATGGCTGAATCAAAAATGATTCTTGACCTTCCAACAAATGACCGTGACCAGCGTTACAGCAATCAATCTAAACCAAAGAATCTCTTCTATATGAAATCACTTAGAACTGATAACAGTGGAGTTGCACCCCGAAAAAAGAAGGTTAATTGATAACTGACACCAACAAAAGGCCAACATATTAAATGAACAATTTCAATCAGTTTTCACCACCGAAACAGAAAAGATAAAATTGAGAATGGAAACGGGGAATGTGTCAAAGAGACAACCCGACCAAAGAGCAGAAAACAGCCCAAGGCCACCAAAGGGTATTCAACACAGCGAGAAAATCCCGCACCCAGAGTCGGGCTTCAGCTGGCCCCTAAACAATAATGTATACTAGTTCAGCGAAAATGGACGTCACACTAAACTCCGAAACATATAAATGAACCAAAACTAAAAACACATTCAAGAAAAACAAAGGCCAGAGGTTCCTGACTTGAGTCAGACACAAAAATGTGGCGGGGTTAAACATGTTTTGTGAGATCTCTACCTTCCCCTATACCTCTAGCCAATGTGGAATAGACAAACACACAGCAATACGCACAGTAAAACTCAGTTTAAAAGTCCGAGTCCGATGTTAGAAAAGGGTAACAAAAGAAACTAAGCAAAATGACAAATATCAATAACAGCACCAATTGTAACCATAATTTTCCAGAAATCACTCACAACGTGCTGTATATCGTTTGATTGAAAACATGCAAATGTCGCACACAAAAAAAAGGTGAAAATATAATACAGTAAATTACAGACCAATATCTCTCACTTGTATCAGTTGTAAACTAATGAAACATGTCATAACAAAACACGTAATTAACCATCTAGAAAATAACAACTTGTTATGTGATCTCCAGCACGGCTTCGTACACTCTAGATCATGTGAAACACAACCACTGTCCTTCGTACAAAAATGTGCATCAAATTCAAACAATAACACTTAAACAGACTTAATATTTATGGACTTTGCCAAAGCCTTTAAGTACCTAAAACATTCATCACATTAAGTTACAGGCAGGCATACCTATCATTTGTCCATCCAAAATTAAAGTACGCTTGCTCGGTATGGAACCCTCACACTGCTGAAAACTTCAATAAACTCGAGATGGTCCTACAACGGGCAGCTAGGTATGCCTGTAATCGCTTTCATAATATACTCTCAACTGGCCTAACTTAAAACCCGACTTATAATGTTCTATAAAATTGAACACCACATTGTCGCAGTACCCAAAGTATTTCTTTTACCAACAGGCACTAGAACTCGGCAAATCCATTCTTATACACAGATATTTACTAGCATATAAAGACTGCTACAAATATTCACGTTCCCTCTTACTATCACATAATGGAACTAACTCCTTTAAAATGTAGTACTTTCCCCTACACTCGGTATTTTTAGAGTACAGTGACAATCATGATGTCCTGTCCGGCTGCAGCTTCCTATTGGTTTTTGTATGTATTTACTCTTGTCTATGGCTACAAGATATTTTTTTTATTTTGTCACACATGATGAGTCGAGCTTCTTTTAGTCTTGTTTGCAAGCGTTTCCATTCCATTCTTAAACCGATACCTATTTTTATCATGTTTATCAATGAATATAAATTTATGATTATAACGTATTGTTCCATTTGTTTCTTAACGTCTGTTTCTAACAACAATTATTTTCCTCTATTTATAACTATAAAACCCATGGCCGAGACAACTTTTCAAATTATGGCCAAAACGTCTCGCATCGAAATGATGGAAACCACTCATCACTTTTAGATATGTAGGAGAGTCCCAGCCCAGAATTGTGTTTTAAGGCCAATATCCCAATTCTTTGTTTATAAAGAAAACTTCTTCTAACATGCTATTTGCCAGACAAAGTGTATTCTGTTCTAAAGAAAGTGTTTATGGGCACTGAAGGAAAACAAGGTTGCTCTGTCAATGTATATTTGTTCCGCCTAACAGATGTTCCACTAGAAACTTTGTTATAAACAATGCCATAATATCTGTTCCTGTTGCAACAAATATTCTATACCATTTATTCCGTTAGGAACATATACTGTAATATTTATTCCGCTGGAAATAATATTCCAGAATACTTTTTCCATTTAGAACTTATATTATGAAGCAACTTCTATTTCGTGACAACTTTATTGTGCATTTTATCAAGAATCGTAACATATTTAGCCAAGATTATGTTGTTCATTATTTTCGTAACTGTAGGTAGAACAGATGGATCTATACCCAAATGCACAACTTTCTGCAACTTATGCAAATGGTTCTCTTTACAGAAAAATAGATGGCAAAGATAGCAAGCGGACAATAACATACAAAAGTCTAATAATGCAGACAACACCATAGCCAAAAAGAAATAGTCTACAAAACATTACACAGTAAAACTAATCAAAGAGCTGAAAGCTCTGAGGATAATACGGTTTATCTCATTTATAAGATAAACCAATTTAATGAATGAGAAATGATTACTGCGTCATTCGGATCCGGTTCTCGTTTCCCGATAATCAACGTCACATGACTCTTCAGCATTACATTGAACTAGCCACTCTTGTAGATATGTAAAAGTTTCAAAAATGCAATCGTAAAAAATCATTGACATCCGCATGTCATATTACAATATTTTGATATGAAACTATCGAAGAGACAAGGTAATTCTCCAAGAAAGGATTTTCATTTGCAAGGGCCAGCAAATGACGAAATTAAAAGGTAAACCGAACTGTCACCATACGATCCGATGCCATCAACACGAGGAACACCTCCAGTTTCTTTCGACATGTATGGATGTGTAAAGATCATAGAACAATTTAATTAATGTATCTTCACCATAAAAATTATACAATGCACCAATGACAGGGACAGCTTCCAATGTGTCAGTGGCTCATGGACCGGTGATCAATTTAATGGCAGAACAAAATCTTCACACCAGGAGCCCCCATTTATAATTCCACACGGCACAACATGCACAAGGAAAACACGATTCAAAAGAATAGGAGAACCACTGATCCAAAGAATTCATAACCTGGTTCCAGCGGTTTGCAGATTTCGTCAAACATTAATCTTGGTATGTTGAATTTATAAAAAAGTTGATGTTTTGCGGCGTATAATGATATTTATCTCATAACGAATAAGATTAATCTGATAGTGATAAACATAAGATTACTGAAAGGTTTATTTATTATTATTATTTGATGTCATATATTTAATTTGAATTTCACATGAGCAATATGATCGCACTGAGACTTTAATCAGAGACATAATATGTAAGTTTTACATGTCTCTGCTTTAATTTACAATATGTTATATCACCATGCAGTCGTTTGAAAGACGCACATAGCGCTATTACACACAAGATACACACGAGGGCAATAAGTGCAAATTCGTCAACCTTTATCTATTAATAACATTATACCACTTATTATACACAATTATACACTATGTGTTAGATGGTTCAGCTGACGTTGTAAATGAAATACACTATATGAGATTTAGAAGACAAATGACAAATTTTGAGGCGGATGACGCTATAGCGTTAGAATAAATCCAATCAGAGTCGATGGCTTCGATTAAAGTATTTACACGTGCAAATTCTTTGAACAGTCTTAAATATTTCCTAATACTGTTTGATACACTTAAATCGGCATTACTATAAATAAAATGTACATAATTTATGCCTACAGTTTTCTCGTTTGACTTATTTAACATTTTTCTTTTGGGGTTTTTTAATTACTCACTAATGCGGTATGGGCTCTGCTCATTGTCGAAGGCTGTACAATGACTTATTGTTATTAATGCGGTAGGGGCCCTGCTCATTGTTGAAGGCAGTAAAAAGACTTATTGTTATTAATGCGGCATGGGCTCTGCTCATTTTTGAAGGCAGTAAAATGACTTATTGTTATTAATGCGGTATGGGCCCTGCTCATTGTTGAAGGCAGTACGATGACTTATTGTTATTGATTTCTTTGCCATTTGGTCTACTGTGAAAAGTTGTCTCATTGGCAATCATACCAATTCTTTTTTACATGAGAGTTACTCAGTTACATGTATATATATATACTTTTCAATTTGCGTTTCTTTTCTTGTTAGCTTGCTTGCTTTAATTTATGCATGTTTGCCTAGCTATTTACATTTATATGCATGTGTTCTTGTTGTATAATATGCTTATAATTTGATATTTGATTTTTATATTAAATATCAAGTCAGTTGAGAGATCTACAGAGCTCATGTTTACGTTGTTGAATCATACATACATGTATCATGCCCGACCCTAAATTTTCTTACTTACGTAAATAGAGTTAATATAGTTATACAAGCAAATATAGTTATACAAGCAAAGCTGAGTTGATATTTTCAAAAAAGACCTCAACATATGATATGTTATTACTATTGGCATAGGTTATTCAGATAGCTCTCTAAAACTCATTTACCGTTGTTCTTGATAGTATATATATACACAACAGACACTGGACTTCCAGAACAACAGCATAACATGCTACGAATGAATTTAATACGATCAGAATATACCTTGCCAAAAAATTCACACTTTAATCAGTTCACGAAGATAAACTACGTCTTCTTCAAACCAGTAGTTAATAGGCAACTATGGACAGGTCAATTAATTTATCAACAAGTCAACTTAGAGCAAATAAGGGAATTATGTGCACTTTTGACACAATTATTAAATTACTTTATAAACTCACGAAGCAGCAGACAGAGCATGGTACACAATATCCTCTTTTCTTTGAAGTGCGATAATGTTATTGTATATATACATGTATTGTTTATAATATTTTTGATTGTCATCATCATCTAACACGGATATGTGAACATTGAGGATACCTTTGTATTTTACTATCACATTTCTTTTACATGTCAGCACGAACTATGGGCTTTCCCACAACTATTTTTAGAAACAAAACAAATATGTGGTATATAAGTTACGGACTTTTACAGACAAACACGTATATTATCCAGATGGGAGCCTCAATGAATTTTTAAATTTATTTCAAATACTCTTGATCTATTTCCTTCTATTAAAAGGAACATTTAGCATTCCTATCTATTCACAGAGCTGATGGACTCATTCTTTTTAATTCTAGTCGGAATTAATCAACTATGCATCTATATACACCCATTACTTAGAGTAATACTTGGAATTTCACTCTAGCACCTAGTTCTTTTAGGTCACAAAATATATTCGACGTAAAACTATTCAAGTTTGAACTTTCCAAAAAGCTGCACGGTCTGCTTAGCTGTATCCGAATTTTAAGTACTAGTAGGAATGCATGTGGTTGCCGATTTAGTACAGGAAGTGTGGTACTTTCTATATATTGATTGATACGAATAAATTAATTTTTAAAGTGTACGTTATACACCCATGGTTTTAAAATATTGGTCACGATACTTGTTGAAAATAAAAATTAAATATATACAAATGTACACGACTTCGAAGGGGTGCCTAGAATAGCATGAATTATATATACAGGTAATGCATTTTCGTAAACTTTGTAGAGGAACATAGATTTGCAAAACTAATAGTGCATATTGCAGATTAACAAAGCAATTAGGTAGATTCATGGTATTATACCACCATCTTGGATTGTACTTTTGCAGTGAACAATCAGTCTAGTTGTTACCCAAATCTCCGAATTTGTAGACAGATGTTCAATGTTATTGATTAGACTGTTTATCTCTACGAAGAAAACTTCCTGATTTATCGCATTATTAAAAATATTTTAACAAGTACCAAACATATGTGTTTTAGAATAAATTTGTTCAACTAAGCCAGTTAAGGCGAGATAACTCTTTTAGTAAACCTATTGATAATTCATGATCGGTTTATCTGTGGATGTATTACTGCTAAAATATTGCGTTTTTATGATGATATTAAATATATATATAACATGGATAATACAACAAGAGAAGTGATATCGTCCAAAACAAATTTTGCTGAGGGGATATCATGGAAGGATAACAGCCCCATTATAACAAAGCTATTACAAAAGGAAAAATATTATTGTCCACGTTTCAAACGTATTAACAAAGAGTAATGCCTTCTTAGCTAGTTCACTTAAATGGACTTTTAGGTTGTGGAAAGGGGGGGGGATTCTGATGAGTGTGTATAGACACACTCAAGTGGCAAGATTAAGGGGTTATGATCGTTTCCCGTAATTGTACGTCGGATCATATTAGGTTTTTACTTTCCTGCGGTACCGCAGGAAGTTCTGTTGAGACCATCTCATGTCTACCCTGAGTGGCCGGTTCTGAATTGGTACCAGTTCGAGCTTGACTGTTTTATGATACATAGTATGGACTATGTATTCAGTGTGCATATAGAGTTTTATGATATAGAAACTGTTAATCTTTACTCCCCTGAAACCAGGGGGTGATGCGAATAAGACCCGACGTATTTGGGGATCATAACCCTCGTTCTCTTTAGGATAAACCTTGAGGAACTTGAGCATCCATTGCTACCAATGGTGCACAGATTTGTCAGTTAAATCAATCATGTCGGCATTCTGTTATCATGTCAGACCTCGTCATTCAAAGTGAACTGTGGCCGTTATTTCCACATTAATTATTTGTTTGTTATGTTTTTGCCTGAAACTTGATTCTTTGATTAATACGGTTTATCTCATTTATAAGATAAACCAATTTAATGAAAGAGAAATGGTTACTGCGTCATTCGGATCCGGTTCTCGTTTCCCTATAATCAACGTCACATGACTCTTCAGCATTACATTGAACTAGCCACTCTTGTAGATATGTAAAAGTTTCAAAAACCCACCCACCTCCCCCTGCAATCTTCCATCTAATAACAATTCTTTTGTCTGCTGCTGTTTTATTTATCTTTTCAGAATGACCAGAATAGGCCGGATCTATAACATTTTGGACAAAAAAGAGGAGACAAACAAGCCGATGGATTTGCTTGCTGAATCATACGTTCGAGAACTATATATGTTAATGCTAATTTTCATGAATGGCTACCACTTTTATCTACATATTCAGACACCAGCAGTGTGAAAATAGAATTATCAATACCTGCTATTAGTTCTTCGCCTGGAATGCATTTAACTTTTGACTTTATTTGGATAAAGATCAGCATTTATCTTGATTACTTGATTCTAATTGTCCATTATTTTGTAATAAAATCATTCGTCACAGTCAAAAAGGATGTCGGGATCTGGCAAGATTAAGGGGTTATGATCGTTTCCCGTAATTGTACGTCGGATCATATTAGGTTTTTACTTTCCTGCGGTACCGCAGGAAGTTCTGTTGAGACCATCTCATGTCTACCCTGAGTGGCCGGTTCTGAATTGGTACCAGTTCGAGCTTGACTGTTTTATGATACATAGTATGGACTATGTATTCAGCGTGCATATAGAGTTTTATGATATAGAAACTGTTAATCTTTACTCCCCTGAAACCAGGGGGTGATGCGAATAAGACCCGACGTATTTGGGGATCATAACCCTCGTTCTCTTTAGGATAAACCTTGAGGAACTTGAGCATCCATTGCTACCAATGGTTCACAGATTTGTCAGTTAAATCAATCATGTCGGCATTCTGTTATCATGTCAGACCTCGTCATTCAAAGTGAACTGTGGCCGTTATTTCCACATTAATTATTTGTTTGTTATGTTTTTGCCTGAAACTTGATTCTTTGATTAAATGACGCCATTGTCTCTAATATTGGGATATTTTTGATGCAAGTCTTGATTTTCACATTATTTACCTACTGAATCTTAGGAGACTTTTCAGTTCATGGTAGGTCGGCTGACTGACAATAGAATAGATTTGAATTGTTTTCAAAGTCTATGGCTTTTTTATTTGTTTGTCAAGATATATATATATGTGTTAAGTGAAGATGACTACTGGTTGTTTCTTTTGTATAAAGAAATAGCTCAAGACTACCTGAACGATCTACAATATTCAAAGTAATATGTGAATTTGTTTCTTGCAATTTCATTATTCTTAGTCAAGGATACATTAACAGACTATCCCCTTCTTTGTAGAATTATTTAACAAAATGATGATGAAGAGCCTGCAGTAAGCAAGCTCTTATACCCCACATAAATCCTTATTTAAGAGATAAGTTACAAGTGACTTAGTGACATTGTTATTTATGTTACTTAAAGGATGATCAAATTCCGTAGATTTAGACAATAGTATTGTTGTACTAGTTTGACAATTACAAATATAGTGACACCATTTATACAACCAAATTTCATTGTTGATATATATATATACATATGGTGTACAAAATTTTTTGAACCTTTTGTTTGCGGTATACCATCTTTTCCGCAAGTTTATTGTTTTCTGGTTGGTATTAAATTAATAATTAAGATCCATTTTGGTACAACTGTGATCCGTTTATTTGGCAATCGCCAATGGCAGTCAGCAGGGTTTAAGAACATTTGTTGTTCGACCTGTTAGTCAAATGCGTTTTGTTAAAATATACTTTTTCACTTTTTTGGTCTTATGAAAAATTTTGTTTGTGCTGTATATAGACCCCTCCAGCAAGAAATTTGTTTTGCATGCACACGTATAAAAATTGCGGTTTTTATCCAACGCAATCATAGGTTTGAACGTTGTTTTCAATTTAGACGTTTATATTTTTTCGTTTGGGCTTGTATTATATTTGCCTTCGGGTTTATATGATTCGTTCATCCTATTTCGACTCCTCAAAATTCAAGAGTCTATCCTAAATTGAGATAAATTATATGGCCTTCCAAATACCGTTTCGATTCCTAACATCACTGAAGAGACATTAATTGTCGAAATCCAGATATGGTGTACAAAAATTTTTTTGGACCTTTTGTTTGCGGTATACCATCTTTTCCGCAAGTTTATTGTTTTCTGTTTGGTATTAAATTAATAATTAAGATCCATTTTGGTACAACTGTGATCCGTTTATTTGGCAATCGCCAATGGCAGTCAGCAGGGTTTAAGAACATTTGTTTTTCGACCTGTTAGTCAAATGCGTTTTGTTAAAATATACTTTTTCACTCTTTTGGTCTTTTGAAAAATGTTGTTTGTGCTGTATTTAGACCCCTCTACCAGGAAATTTGTTTTGCATACACACGTATAAAAATTGCGGGTTTTATCCAACGCAATCATAGGTTTGAACGTTGTTTTCAATTTAGACTTGTATATATATATATATAAACTGAAATCTTTAAATGACAACCTAAATTATTGCAGAATTTATTTATTTTTCAAATGATTTAATGTTTGTGAGTCATTTATTTCAAATAGTTAACCCGTACTGTAATAAGGAGATGTGGTTACATGATTGCCAATGAGATAACAGTCTGATAACTATCCACCAGAGTCTAAATAATGTGGCTGTTGGCAGTTATAAGTCACTTTCCAGACCTCAACAATGAGCTAAACCGATTCATTGTTTTCATGCACCATAGGAAAAAGAGGAGTTGTGGCTTGGTGACAAGAAAATATAAGAAATATAATAATAATATAAATAAGAAAAAAAGAAAAAAGACAGGACTAAGCCACTAGACTATATATAAAGTGCTCCATTACTAATCCTCAGAGGAGCTGCTGATCTATACTAGTACTTCGAAAAGAAAGATGTTGAGGACTTAGCCAGGGCAAGCTGAATTTTGAGACTTAGGAACATCAGAGTAGATGTGGGACACCACATATATAGGCCAATCTGCCCTATTTGCTGCCACCTATTAAAATTAATGCCTAGGGTGGTAATCAATCCCATGTGCATTTAATCTGTTGTTCTCTATGCAAAAAACGCAGCTGTAATGTAAATATGGGAATTTACATCATTATAGCCTCATTTTTATAAGGACCTAGCTAGACCTTTCTCTTAGCAAGGTGTATTATATAACTCTGAAAGCAATACAATCCAGTGTTCTACCCAGGACTTTTTTATATATGTGGTATTAGCGCCTGGTTTAAGATTGATTCACCTTATGTTTTGTGTTTATGACTTGATGTTTCATTTATTTATAACTACCATGTTAGTTATATTATATTAAATAGACAAAGACCTGGATTTTTTATACATGTGCCATGTGCATGAACAGAAATGCAAATAAGTGATTATTAATTAAACTTTAAAAATTAAAATGCCTAGATAACTTAAATAATTTGATTTTATTACCACACGTCCCCAAATGTAGCACAGTAGGTATATCATTTTTTCTCATTTTCAGTTGTATGACTCATAAACTAGTTATATATCCTTTACAGCTTCATAATTTACTTACACATACTTAAGAAGGTTTTCAATGACAAAATTGGAATTTCTTCATTAATTTTTATTTACATTTATCATATTACAATTTTGCAATTAAAATTGGTATATCCTTAAATATCAAAGGAAGAAATGGAATCACGCTTTCCATAAGTACTGAAATGTTATTAAAGACATGGTTAAAAAGGCTAACATATTTGATCATATTCCAAGATTAATATGATAGAAATCTTTTTTTTAAGAAGTTTTTTTTTATTATTAAAGGTGGATTATCAATAAATAAATTTTTGCCAATTGAAACATTACAACCGCCTTTAAAAAATGTGTTTGATAATTTTATGAATATGTGAATATTGCCACCAGAAATATTTTACAAGATTTGACAATACTTGTTTTAGCACTTTTGCCCACTGAAATTGTCTCCCTTCACAACTTCCTGTTTACACATTATTTGCTGTATCTCTTGGAATCATTAAATGCCATTCCTTATCCAAGCCATCCAGTTTTAACATTGATTTTTAAATAATATTTAATTAATAGTTATTGAAAAGTGGATGGCAAATCTCAATATTTTTAATTTATTTTCAAGAAATTTTCGTATCCGATTTTTGAAAATAGCGATGCAAGTAAAATTAATCGTAAAATACGGGCTTGTAATGAACACCTGGACAACGGGAATGCTTTTCTCAAAACAATACAGGTTTAATTGTTAACTCGAAAAAGTAATGAAATTATCGTAGATGATTCAAAAATGGACGAGACCACGTTGTCAGAGAAAAAACTTTCCTTAAATACTTTTGGTATGATTTATTGAGCACTGCCTACTCCTTTTATAAAGTTTCTGCATCTTTTAATTCTTTTTAAAGTGAAAAATCCACAAAGAAATAGTCCTTTGACAGAAAAACCTATGCAAATATCGCAATTTTGTTCTTTAATTGAACCTGCCCCTTCGATATTTAACCTATATTATGTCTGCAGCAGTAACTTTGTAAACAAAATACATACGCACCTCGTGGATATAACCGTATCACTAATTTTCGATTCTTTAAAACTTCTTAAATCTTGATAAAGACCATTATCTTTCGTATGATTTCAAGATGATTCTGATTATTATTTTTTGAATGACTTTAAAGTCTAGCTGACAAGAAAGGTTGACATACTTTCAAGAACTATTTTGTCTAGCGATAGCGATTTGTTATCATTGGTATGTAAAAAGTCCAAACCATAACAAAACGGATTTATTTATATTCTGATTTTTTTACGGATTGTAAAGATATGCACATAAAAGCAAAAGCTCATATAAATATGAAAAATATACTTAAGGGATAGCTCAAAATACCATTTAATAACAATAAACATATAGACAGGTTAAGAATGAAATTCTGTACAGTACATAGGTATGTAAAATACGGAACCGGGTTCGGAAGGCGGCTTGGAAGCGATAAAATAACATCTTGTCAATGGTATAGTAAAATTGACGCTTTGACAGCGTCATTTTCCAAAAACTGAACAACACAAACCTACAAAACCTTGGGGTGATCTCAGGTGTTGAAGGGTAGTAAGATTCTGCTCCACTATATGCACCTGTCAAGTTGCTAATGGCATATAAAAGAATTCGGTAATAATTAAGTCGCATTCAATAATGTCATAATTGGGGAAAAAAAGATGAAATTGTAGTCATCTCTGACACTGATTTCATGATGGTCAACCAAATGACACGCAAAACTTTCGAAAGGATGACTTCAACTTTACAAAAAGGAACCTTTGTTTCAATAGCTTACTTGTAAATAAGCAACCCACTATCATAATTGGAAACGCAAGTTCTGGGATATCGCATCGACTGGAGATATACTAGCAAATAATAAATTGAAAATGTGTCTATGGGCCATAGATGCCCCCGCTTGTAAATATGCATGAGTCAACTTCCACATACAGATGCAGGATTCACGTTATTAAGACCGTTTTTGTGATTATAAGCATTGTGTATAAGTTTCAGAACATTTGGTTGAGGCAGACTAAAGTTAGAGAACAGAAACGACAGATTTAGCCATTTTCCATTTATAAAGGGGGAATAACTCATGAACAGTAAAGGTGACGCCACCCAATTTCGAACTTGATCTGTGTTTTGTGGTAATAAGCATTTAGTATAAGTTTTATAACATTTGGTTAAGGCAAACTAAAGTTAGAGAACGGAAACCAATTTCGGGACGTACGGACGGACAAGGGTAACACTTAATGCCGCGATGCCTAACGGCGGGAGCATAAAAATGGGAATCCTTTCTTCTTTTTTTTTTGTAAGTATATATACTCCATATGAATGAGCTACTGTATTTATGCAACATAGAAATGGTTCACCATTGGAAAGCTGAAATCATCTCTTTTGTCGTAAAGTTTAGTTCTCAATTGACCTTCATATTTAATTTCTAAATGTAAGCCAAGCCATGAAGCAGATTTATTACCTGTATCTGTGGTATCCTTTAAGTTTGACGTGATAAGATGAATTCAACAAGTATGATAATACACATACTCATAATGTATTAAACTGAATATGAAAATAACGCTTTATAAATTGTGTGCATCCGAAGACCTTTTCTGGATTTACCATCATCAGGAACCCTCAAACTACAGTTGAAAGCTAGGGATGTTAAAATTTGTAGACCATTCAGTAGCTATAATGTTAGCACTGAAACACTGTACTGTAAATCACAGTTTTCACCTAAAATGGTAATCTACCCTTGATCTGTAAGGTCTGTAATTATTGATTACATTTAGGTTCTTTACTAGTTGACATACATTTGGCCTATTTACAGTCTTTGAAAATCTATAGAAAATGATTTGCTGTACACGGCTTGCTTAACTGAGTTATTTGGTATATACATAAAGTGGGACACTGACTTGTCACATTCAAATACAAGTTTTCATGGTCCAACTGACTTGTTGGACTAATTTACAGCCTTTTGAAATTTAACAAGAGTGCACACGCTGAAATGTCTCGCCTTCTTTACTAGCCATGGATATGATGGTGATAGTCCTAAATATAAAGCTTTACTACAACTATCACATAAACTTAAAATGATCCAGAATGAGGTCAAGGTCAGATAAACCTAACTGGAAATACATTTACACCTTACAATCATACAATCATTCCATACACAAAATATAGTTGACCTATTGCTTACAGTATTAGAAAAACAGACCAAAAAACCAAAACTTAACATTGAGCAATGAACCGTAAAAATGAGGTCAAGGTCAAATAAATTATGCCAGACTGACATGTACATGGTAAAATATTTTCATACACCAAATATAGTTGACTTATTGCATACAGTATTAGAAAAACAGACCAAAACACAAAAACTTAACTTTAACCACTGAACCATGAAAATGAGGTCATGGTTAGATGACACCTGCCAGTTGGACATGTACACATTACAATCATTCCATACACCAAATATAGTAGACATATTGCTTATAGTATCTGAGATATGGACTTGACCACGAAAAACTTAACCTTGTTCACTGATCCATGAAATTAGGTCGAGGTCAAGTGAAAACTGTCTGACGGGCATCAGGACCTTGCAAGGTACGCACATACAAAATATAGTTATCCTATTACTCATAATAAGAGAGAAATTAAGATTACAAAAAATCTGAACTTTTTTTTCAAGTAGTCACTGAACCATGAAAATGAGTCGAGGACAATGGACATATGACAGACGGAAACTTCATAACATAAGGCATCTATATACAAAGTATGAAGGATCCAGGTCTTCTACCTTCTGAAATATTAAGCTTTTAAGAAGTTTGTTAACGCCGCCGCTGGATCACTATCCCTATGTTGTAGGCTCAACAAAAAAATTATAAATTTTATAACAAATTTCAGGATACATGGTTGTTTTAATGTATTATATATAGAACAAGAATGTGTCTATAGTACACGGATGCCCCACTCGCACTATCATTTTCTATGTTCAGTGGACCGTGAAATTGGGGTCAAAACTCTAATTTGGCATTAAAATTAGAAAGATCATATCACAGGGAACATATGGACGGACGAACAAACGGACGCACGGACCGAAAAACATAATGCCCCTCTACTATCGTAGGTGGGGCATAATAAAAACTTTTTTGTATGGTAATGATTACTAAGAAAATTTATTCATACTTTCTTATAATTTGATAGATGAAATTGATTAAACAAAGACAAATTTAATAGTCTGCAATGCTGGAAGTATTCAATTTGCACGGCTGTCAAAATTATCAGATGTTATTCTAGAAGGAAAACATTATAAGACTATCCTTATAAAAAAAGATTGAAAATTTGTAAAATATTGCATTTGATGATCTCTGTAGTTGGTCATTGGACAGAAATATGAAAAAGGACCAGCACAGAGCAGTTGCTTCAACATTTTTTCAAGAAAGTTTCTGTATTTGAACACACAAAAATTATACCTCATTCATGATTCATGAATGATTGCTAGTGTTTAACACAAATTTCAGCACACTTGTTACAGTGTGACGACCTGTTTTTATTGGTGGAGGAAGCTGGAGTGCCACTGAGAACCACTGACCTAAGGCAGGAAAACTGGAAATCCTAGTCAATCAAGATAGGAGTTGAACCACCTTCCAAGTGCAGGGTTTGAACTCATCACCTCATTGTTGACAGGCTAGTGATTGCTGAAGATGAACCACTTAGACCACTCAGCCATTGAAGCCCCATATAACTCATTCATGTTTTACTATTATCTGTCTGGCAGCCATGATAATGTACATGTAAGATCATAAAAGATACTGTAGATCAGGAATTGCTGTGTTATCATCCATGCTTTGTTGGATTCATATGATTATTTACTAACAGTTGTTTGAATAAACAGCTGTGCAAAGAGTGCATTATACGCCTTTATTGTGCATATTGAAATTGTTGCAAGAATAGACTGATATTTCGATAGCATTTAATCATATGTTCACCAATTCCAACAATTATGTAAAGTTTCCACTGAATCAATTAAAGCAAACTCAAGTTATGGTACAATATATGAAAAATTTACTAAAATCTGACAATTAAAGTCCCATAACTCTGAAGCAATAAACTGGAAAATTTAATACAATAAAAGATAGCCTCCTTTCATCAATCCCAACAATAATGTAATGTTTTGAGGAAATCAATCCAGGAATACTGGAGTTAGTGAACGATTAATGAAAAATTGCATTAAATCTGATCAAAGCTCTGTAACTGTGAATGACAAATCCAAAAAAAAAAAAAAAGACAGAAAAATGTGTCCATGGGACACAGATGCCACTTGTAAATATACGGCAAATTCATCAATTTTTACATTCGATAAGGGACATACCTGGAGAACGGTGAATATGACGCCACCCATATTCGACTTCATCTGTGTTTGGTGGTAATAAGCATTGTGTATGAGTTTCATAACATTTGGTTGAGGCAAACTAAAGTTAGAGAATGGAAACTAATTTTGGGACGTACGGACGGACAAGGGTAAAACTTAATGCCCCTCCGTCATGGCAGGGGCATCAAAAAACTCAAAAGGGAGCTTTCTGCCTTCAATGTCAATGTTGTGTTAAAGCTATATGAGAATTGGTTTATTCATTTACATATCATAGTAATAATGTAACAGACAAGATTGAATGTATATGAAAATTACAAAACCATATCTCCCTTCCAATAAAACAATATTGATGTTAACATTTATAAAACAATCCCGTTTTCATTTTCACATCTTCAAGGGTATCATGACATCTTTGCACAGTTTTCTTTTCTCTCAGAAACAATTCTTAAACTAACAAATTACGACTTATCAATGTTGTCATCTTTCAACATGGCTCTCGTCCTCTTCTTCAACATACAATTCTTCTGATTCATATTTAAGTTCTTCCAAAAAGTCATTTATTTTATCAACAATTTCCTTTAACCTGAAAAATGAAAATAAAATATTGAAATAGTAAAGAGTACTTGACACGAATGTTGATACATTGCAGAAAAATGCTGTTGTATTTGAATCATTTGAAAGGGCAATGAAGTTTCAAACTCGTCTGGGTCAAATGAAATCCGTCAGTTGTGCATGTTCTGATACAATGTACATTTGTACATGCAATAAATCAACCCACACGGTCACACCATAATAATGTTATTAAACTTTCCAGACCGACTCTATCACGATTTTTCCCTTTCTTACAAAAATTTAAAGCTTAACTGGAGAGAAAGATGTAACAGTATACTGCATAAAACAATGGTAAAAATTATCCCTAATTAATGTTTGACACATTTTAAGTAGCTGTAATCTCCTATTCCCTTCCTAGTTGTTTGTCAAAAATTATTACATGTGTGTTCGTGTCTTTATTTTAGAGATGTTACACCTGAACAAAATGACCTTGTTTCTCCAAGTTGAATGAATAAAGAAGACTTTTTTGTTAAATAAACTGAATGTGACTTTTTTCCTTTGTAATACTGGTTATTTCAAGCATTCCTGTCAAGTTTTGTCATAATCAGTTCAATAGTTTGAGAAAAATCTAGTATAATGTAAGACGACATCTACAGCGATTTGAGCAAAATTTCTTCGAAAAATCCAAACAAAGCCGCATCATAATAGAATATAGTGTGGACCAATAAATGATCAAATATTTATCTCATCTGCCTACAAACAGTTGAATATGATACAAAAGATGACTTTAGGATGATAAATACTACTAATGGACCTCTTTGTCTTCCTTATAAGGTCTCTTTTGGTCCATTTATACCTCTCATTTCCACAAAATTTCTACTTTTTAGGCCAATAAATAAAAATTTTGGGGTAACTTTCACTCATTTATGATGGAAATGTTATTATAAATGATTAATTGAAGTATTCAAGCAGAATGAACTATCCGTATAAAAGTTTACTGTCTCCAAGGAGGTTTCAATAAGTCCTTACGTAAAACTTAAATTTACGCCGCGTTCCAGAGAGGGACATAAAAAACTTCTCTTTTGGCGAATAATTTGTTGTTACTGCTTTAAAAATAAGTTCATTTACTTAAAACTATATATTTATTAAAGTATTTCTTAAGAAAAATTTTCTAGTATAGCAGAATATAAGAAATAAGGAGAAAAAGCTCCCCAAAACTCTAAGTATGGCTTGTTCTGTCAACTAATATTCATGGTAGAGTCCTATTTCAAGGAAATTTTCTCATAAAATGTATTTTGGAGACTCAATCCACTCAGAATATTTCATTATTTGTAATATTTCACTTAAATAGCAAGAAATTTTAACACATGAGAGTACTCACAAGGTCAAAGGTGCATGTACAGCTTCCCATATTAGGTGTAATACCACCATTGATTTCCCCCTATTAGTCTTTGTTAAATTTGCACTTTTCAAAAAATTGTGCAGAATGTATCTTTGTTTCAAATAAAGAAATACTTGGCATGAGTAAAGATTTATCCTGTCCAGTACTATAGAAAAATTTCACATAACATTTCATTGCATATAAGAAAATAACCATCACTGGAAGTTAACCAATCAAATTTTCCCCCTTTTTTAACCTGTGTACAAGCTTTAGTAACCATGTAACCTCAAGTTTCCAAAATATTCTATAGAAACCCCAAATAAAGAAATAATGGTGCTTTGAAATACCCAAGATATATGTTTATGACTCAGAAATGTTTTACTGCAATGAAATGTAGGATCAATTACCTGTGGCAGCCCAGGCAGCCCAGGCTTGTAATATTGCTCTCGGGCCTGTAAAAATCATATCTACAAGCCAACAGAATCTAACTAAAAATTTTCAAAAATTGAGCTCCGGGCCTGTAGATTTAGCAGTTCATCTTGAAGACTGAGCCTACAACTGTCAAATTCAAGGGAATATTTTTTTTCGACCTATTTTCGTATGCAACCGGATGTGACGTACTATGATTTGGTGGTATTACACCTAAAGAAGACTTTTTTGTTAAATAAACTGAATGTGACTTTTTTCCTTTGTAATACTGGTTATTTCAAGCATTCCTGTCAAGTTTTGTCATAATCAGTTCAATAGTTTGAGAAAAATCTAGTATAATGTAAGACGACATCTACAACGATTTGAGCAAAATTTCTTCGAAAAATCCAAACAAAGCCGCATCATAATAGAATATAGTGTGGACCAATAAATGATCAAATATTTATCTCATCTGCCTACAAACAGTTGAATATGATACAAAAGATGACTTTAGGATGATAAATACTACTAATGGACCTCTTTGTCTTCCTTATAAGGTCTCTTTTGGTCCATTTATACCTCTCATTTCCACAAAATTTCTACTTTTTAGGCCAATAAATAAAAATTTTGGGGTAACTTTCACTCATTTATGATGGAAATGTTATTATAAATGATTAATTGAAGTATTCAAGCAGAATGAACTATCCGTATAAAAGTTTACTGTCTCCAAGGAGGTTTCAATAAGTCCTTACGTAAAACTTAAATTTACGCCGCGTTCCAGAGAGGGACATAAAAAACATCTCTTTTGGTGAATAATTTGTTGTTACTGCTTTAAAAATAATTTCATTTACTTAAAACTATATATTTATTAAAGTATTTCTTAAGAAAAATTTTCTAGTATAGCAGAATATAAGAAATAAGGAGAAAAAGCTCCCCAAAACTCTAAGTATGGCTTGTTCTGTCAACTAATATTCATGGTAGAGTCCTATTCCAAGGAAATTTTCTCATAAAATGTATTTTGGAGACTCAATCCACTCAGAATATTTCATTATTTGTAATATTTCACTTAAATAGCAAGAAATTTTAACACATGAGAGTACTCACAAGGTCAAAGGTGCATGTACAGCTTCCCATATTAGGTGTAATACCACCATTGATTTCCCCCTATTAGTCTTTGTTAAATTTGCACTTTTCAAAAAATTGTGCAGAATTTATCTTTGTTTCAAATAAAGAAATACTTGGCATGAGTAAAGATTTATCCTGTCCAGTACTATAGAAAAAATTTCACATAACATTTCATTGCATATAAGAAAATAACCATCACTGGAAGTTAACCAATCAAATTTTCCCCCTTTTTTAACCTGTGTACAAGCTTTAGTAACCATGTAACCTCAAGTTTCCAAAATATTCTATAGAAACCCCAAATAAAGAAATAATGGTGCTTTGAAATACCCAAGATATATGTTTATGACTCAGAAATGTTTTACTGCAATGAAATGTAGGATCAATTACCTACAACTGTCAAATACAAGGGAATATTTTTTTTCGACCTATTTTCGTATGCAACCGGATGTGACGTACTATGATTTGGTGGTATTACACCTAAAGGCTTATTTGGCTGCAATCTATTTCACAAATACTATATAAATGCTTGACTGTACTTGAAATTGAATACCTATTTCCAAATTTGATTAACAAATTAACAATTAACACAGTAAAACCTCTTTTAAGATCAGTTTTCTCTGGTCCCAAAGGTGACCTTTATATACAGGTTTGATTGTACTCTTGCAAACACATCCATGAATAAATGGTAAACTTTGTGTATTTACTTTTGTTGACAACCATGTGTTTTTGGCAGGAAAAAAAGGGAAATAAACTATTACAGACAACAATTTATAGAGTAAAGTCTTAAGAATTTCATTCTGACATTGACTTGTTTTGGATTTATTTATTGTATCATAAATGGGAGTAAACCTATACAGCAATGTTTGAAATAGCTTTGAGATTCTGAAAATTCAATTTTATAACAGAAACAGCGATGTTTGAAATAGCTTTGAGACCTTGACAGTTCAATTTTATTTGATTTTTTGAATTCCTTTTGTCATTTCTGTAGATTAGACCACAAGGCAATTGAAATAAAATCTAAACTTTTGTTATGAAAAGGCTCCATAGGGTAATATAAATGTATAATGCATACAAATTTATCACATGAAAAGCATTATACAGATGATTCACTTCACCCTGAAGTCTTCTATTGGGTCATCACTTCCCAAAGCTGCTTGGTTGCTAGGGAGAAGACACTTCTCTCTAAAATTCTGAAGTGTGGTGACCCCTGATCAACCAAAGTTAAAGTTACTTGTACATTTACAGGTATCATTTAGAATGATACACACATATTAGTGAATGTTATACATTTTGCAACTTTCAACAAAAAAAAACCCCAAAAAACCTTATCTTGAAAACTAAGGTTGAAGTAAAAGTTAAAGGTATGTGGAATAGCATTTCAGCCACTGAATTTTCAAAATATGAAGAACTTTGGAGATTAACATTCACTTTTAGATAGATTAAGAATAATACAGCCTTAAAAAATAGGTTTTCATATGTCATAATTATGGTTTTATGTGTGTTTTTCTTGGCAATTATCTGTTTGGCAGTCTGTGTTTTTCAAATTAAGACTCTGAATAGGTCTAGAAATTACTGTATGGCTTTTGTCTGCATATAAAGGCTGAAAATGTGATGCAATTATATCATGTCTTTAAAAAAATGATGCCAAAAGCATAATATGTTTATTTGATCTGTCAGCAAATTAATGTCAATTTTTCAGAATGGTATCACTCAAAAGGATTAAAATTCTACTCTGGTCAAATTTTGGTGCCAAATTGATACATGTCTGCATTAAATTGTTCAGATTCAAGTTACCTGTTTATTTATCAATAACATTAAGATTCTTTTGAAAGACTTGAGTAATTTTACTATTTATACAATTTCAGGGGCTCATTTCATACCTCCTCCTTTTAGTTACTTGATTTTAGCAACTAAAAATCCAGGCGCGTAGCTGCCTTTACGCAAATACTCATTTGCTTGCACAATTTTTTCCCAAAAAAATTAATTCTGAAATTAAATTAAGAATGAGTAGGAAGACAGATCAACCGGGCTAACTATCCAGCTGACACCCCAAGTCAGTATTGGAAGCGAGCCTTGTATTTCTCCTTTCTTGACTATTTCTTTGAAGAATTCACAGGACGTTTACTGGATAACTCTGATCGTTTTCAAGGCCAGACCCTTATACCTGCAAGTTTGGAATCTTTAACAGCAGAGTGTATAGACAAACTATACGAAACATTTAGACACGAATTGACGGACAATCAAGAAACCTTCAACTCTGAGGTAAAGAGATGGCAGAGACGCTGGTCGGGTCCAGGTGTTATAAAGTAGCCCAAATCTCTTATGTCGTCTCTAGCAGTGACTAAAAAGGAACTATATCCTTCAATAGTTTGCAATCGTGTCAATCCTAGTTACAATGCCAGTAACTACATCAACTACTGAACGGTCATTTAGTGCATTACGGCGACTGAAAGCTGATCTCCGTTCAACCATGGTATAGGACAGACTATCTTCGTTGGCGCTCATACATGTTCACAGAGAAATGAATATCAACACCGAGAGAGTTCTGCGATCATTTGTCTTGGCAAAAAATAGATATATATTGACTTTGGATATTAACTATACTTTAAGTCTTACATGCAGTATTAACATTTAATAATACAGGCTCAATACAATAACCTTGAAAACATCTTAGATTTATATCCCTCACTTATAAGTCAAGACTTAAAAGTCGCCGTTTGATTTCGTATTCACATTGTCCGTTCGTCCAAAAGACTATTAATTCACCTTGGGTATCTGTGTCCCAAGTGACCTTCTACCGTTGTCGTAGAAACCTCTCCTTTGATTCGAAAATGACCTTAGTGCGAAACGCTACGGTCGGGTGTCTTGCAAGAAGCAGGACCTGCTTACCCTTCCGGAGCACTGGAGGTCGCCACATTTTTTTTTCGGGGTTCGTGTTTTTTATCAGTATTTAGTTTTCAATATTGAATGTTTTTGTTTGTTCTTTTGTGTCTTATCTGATCCTGGGTTGGTCAAGTGTCCATTGATTGCCCTTCTATTGATAAACGCTTCGGTTGACTTGTCGTCTGATCTTCCCGTTTTATAAAATTTATTTTATATTTGAAAACAACCATGTTAATAAGGAGTAATGTGAATTTCATAAGCATGGCATTCCTGGAAAATGACCAAAAATAATTATTTTCGGCATAAAAAGGTCCCAAAAAATTGGTAAAAGACTTATGCTTGCACTTTATTTTAGGCCAGCTACGCCCCTGAAATCAATAAATCAAACATTTTGTTTTAAATAACTGAATTGCACAATTAATAAAATGTATCTATCCAAACACATAATACATTCTATTATAAAACATATTCATATACCATAGTGCTATAAGGCCTCGGGAAGATCACTGTGTGGTTATATAGCTCATCAACTTACATACATGACTTAGGAGTGATTTTAAAAATCCAAAGAAAGACTTGAGTTAAAAAATCCATAACTCCCCTCTAAATCCAGCAATGTGTATGTATCAACTTTATTGAGCATGGGGGCTGCATCACTAATGTTTCTTGTGTTTCAATTATATGAGCGATTTTAATATTCATATAAATTAAAATATATGCAATACAAAGTACATGATCTGCCTACAATCTATGCATACAAACTTTTCTTTATGGCTTTCAGATTGTTCTTTGTGTCCTGGTACATCAGGATGATCTAATTCATTCTGTCTTGATATCTGATGTTGTACAGTCTGTAATGGAGCAGAAAAAGTATATAAGCTATATTAGAACTCATAAATACAAACAAACAATTATGTCTAATGGCATAAAATTATTAAAATTGCTAGATTCTTTGAATGTTTCATTGAAATCCAGACAAGTGAAGCAGTTTCAGACAATTAGATTGTTGACTTCTTCTATTCCTATAGATACTAGTGTTTTTATAACAGTGAATAAGATAGAAATTTTTGTGAGTCATTTATTTGGATCATCTACATTCTAGTTATATTTACATGTAGTAGTTGAGATTCACACCTCTGTATTTACAATATACATGTAACTAGTTCACAATTTCAGGAATACAATGTATGTTAATTGTAGTTCCTTTGAAAAATAAGAAGAAAGTTCCATACATGGCTGCTATGTCTTAGAATATATAATCATTTGGTTAACAGGAAGTTGATGAGCAAAAAATCTGAAAATGCAAAACACGTCATATAGAATGTTCACATGAAGACAGGTCCTAAATTTTTGGAAGCTCCAATTTTTAGTTTCCTTGAAAAATGCAACAGATTTCATACACAGTTATTATTGAGAAAAAGAATAAATTAATTTTTTTATCTTCTGAAAATGACTCTCAAGGTTGATCTGTATTAAATGTCACGTCACAGTACCCAAATTGCACTGAGTACCCAAATTGCACCGAGTACCCAAATTGCACCCATTTAGCAACAGGCAGCAGAAATCTTACAAGTTTTTTTAGAAACTAAACAATTTGTATTTTTATGATTTGACATGTGTACATTCCACATGTCTTTCGACATAGCTAAATATATTTAAATATACGCCAAAAGTTGACAGTTTATATGACAGTACATGTATATAACAGATAAAGTATTCACTGGAAAAAGTAAAATCTACAGGACCTCCACAAAAAGTCAACTTTTAAAATTTAGCAATTAAAATATGTTACAGGAATTCATTTCTTAAAAAATTAATAGTAAGCATGGACTATTGTCAAATTGTTCTAAATATTTGGAGAAATAAAACAAAACATTAGTTATTCGATTTTTATGGATGTGAATTTAAGCATGGATGCAATTTGGGTACTCCTCATTACAGAATCATGGATTGTTTGGAGATTGCTTCAAATCCATTTTTCTATGATTCAATATGGATTCAAAATTAAATTGGTGGAACTATATAGTAAGTAAGGATATATCTACAAATTAAACACAGAATGGAAACTTGTGTCTGGATCATAAATAAATGTGGGTGAAAAAACTGTCAAAATAGGTGCAATTTAGGTACCCTCACGTTATATATATGTATATAGCAATAATACTGAGAAACTACAATATGTCTTAACTATTCTATTTTAAAAACAAGCTTAAAAATCATTTTTGGGGGTATTGCCCAGCCTGGGCCTAGGTATTACTTTGCCAACCCTGAGTATTTTCAATCTGTCCAAAATAGACAATTATAGATGGTGTACATGTACATCTTCAATATGTATGCTGTAAAACTACTGCGCAAAGTTGTAATAATGTTGATCAATAATTCTTAAAGTTACAGATGACATAAGTTACCCTCTATGTCTTTTGAGAGGATGGAAGGACCAGCTAAATGAAGGAGGGAGTCCAGAAGTAACTTAACTTGCTCTTGTGTATGACAACACAGGTTAAGGATTAGGATGTGAACAAAGCAAATAGTCATTGAAGATATAAATCCAATCACTGTAATATTTGTTTGCAACTACAACTTATACAATGACAAGATATCTTTAAGATTTTTTTTTTAAATACAAGGAGAAATTTTCCTACTTAAAAATGCAGAAATCTTTGTTGTTGTCGAGTCTGAAAAGGGACCTCAGGAGTTATATATTTCCAATAATTTGGCTTATATTCACCACATCATAAAATTTTAAATCATTTATTCCATCCTATGATCAGTTCATTACAATTTCAGCCACGAAAGATCTTAGAAAAAGGAGACAATTCAAACCACATTTATCAACCTACAGTTTCTAATTTCTTCTGCTCCTGCTCCTGTATTTTACTGATGGGTCCAGCTACAGTATTCTGTTGGTGATCATCATTAAGTCTGGTTTTAATGACTATAATATCTGTAGATATTTTGTTGAATGTTTCTGTTATCTCATGAACAAGCTGACGATACAAAGGAAAATTGTAATTTGGATGTCCCTTTAAATATGCCACAAAACCTCTGAAAAAATAAGCTGAATTAAAATATATTCAAATGCATGTCAAAATTTGTGTTAACACAGACAGTCTCTCAGAAATAAGATAGACAAAAATACAAAATCAAAAATTAATTTTCATTCAGCTTTTTAAAGAATATGACTACCAATACAACTAGCATGACTAGTGTAGTGTGGCCATGGTGTGTCAGAGTATTTTTTTTCATTTTTTTAATGTTTTTTTTTTCTTTGGTGACCTTTATTCAATCTGACCTTAAACAAAAAAGTTCTTCTAAGGTCAAATGCATATTGCTACGAGCAAAATCTCCTCAAATCAGGTTGCCTCCTAAAATGCCAATTCACTTTTTAAACTCCCTAGAAATGAAAAAAAAATAGTTATAGGAGAGGTCTAATGGTTAGGGTCACTGCATATGGAAAAGCCATCAGCGAATTAAGAGTAATAAATTTACTGTATGGGAAGACAATAATTCAATAGCAGTACATTTCTGAAGATTTTGATAAGATAGAGGATTTTTTTTTAAGATAGAGTCCATGTAAACTTGTTTTATAGTATATAAAACATATTCAACTCTTTTTTTTTTTTTAATTTGAAGTATCATGTGACTTTAACTTCTTGATTTACACATTTTCAGGGACAATAATTCTAATTAATCATTCTTATTGTTTTAAGAAGTGATAAGGATTTTTTCTTCGGACAAAGAATTTTATATTGCAATGTGTTTTTAAAATCAACAACATTTTTTTTCCAATAGCATATACAGGAACAAGAAATATTTTTTTGAAACTCGATGTTGAATTTATATGTTACCCTAAATTTCAATGGAAACAATTTTGTTCATTTCCATTCTGAAAGTCAAACACTATTTCATTTAAGAAATTGGGAATCAAACAATTCATTTAAAAATTGGGGAATTGTCAATTTCTTTTACAGGTATGTTTCAAAGAAGCATTGAAAACAAGAAAAACATGAAAATCAAAGCTAATTTGAAGCAGTTTGCTAAAGTGATGCAGGGGATATATTTCATTATACAGAAAAAATTTGGCATGAAACCTCTAAATTGGTGAAAAGTGAGGTTGAAAAAAAGTGTCAGTGCAGATTATACTGAAATAATAATTGTTCTGCTGGTCTAAGGCAAGACATTTTATTTTGGGCTAAGGTTACAATTTCTTATCCTTAAAATTTATCTTTTAACTCAGAAAATCATAATTTCTGGGGTTTTTTAAATTATTTATTAACACATGTATTGTAACTGAACAAAATTTTGTAGACAAAGTTTATCCAGAATATTGATAAACCTGAGGGGTGCTTTAAATTAGCCTTCTTTTGACTGTGCATAAAATAGGGATGGGTCACCTTCTACTATACTACTAGTATAATTTATTTTGCAAGGTAACATATTTATGATTGTGATTCAATCACCACAAACAATAACTTACAGTAGGTACATGTAGACTGGTACTCATTGGTTATTTGACAATATCAATTGATCTTTCAAAAAAGGTGGAAAGGCTTAAAATGCAATCCTTGCTTTAAAGACTTAGCTTTAGGAAACAAATTCAAAGGGTTCACCTTATTAGCGACAAGAAACATAAAGAAGATTTATTTTATGTGCATCAAGATGTGTAACTATTAATCAATTCAATTTCAAATATAAATCAAATAAAGAAACTTGCATTAAAGTCATGCAATATATTGGTTTTTTATATATAAATATGTGTATTTTAGAAATTTTCAATATTTGAATTTCATCATAGTGATCAATTGAACGGGGGAAAATTCCCAATAACCAAAATGGGTCTTATTTTCTTGAACAAGTACATGTCATACTGATAGAAATGAACACTTGTTCAAGAAAATAAGACCCACTTGGGTGATTGTGGGAATTTTTCCCCGTTCAATTGATCAAAGACACAGCCTATAATAAATAAATAAGCTTTCCTTAGAGTTGGCAATACAAACATGGACATAAAATTTATAACATAAATAACCAACATGAAAAATCCTGAAAAGGAACACTATGAAAAACCCGTACTCCTCAAATAAAGTGTAAGTTTCTACTCTTTCTTGTTGTAGTAAGTGAAATCTCTGAAGTAATTTAACAGCAGTTGTTTCAAAAGAATTATCTGTAACAGATTCTGTCATTGTTTTGATATTTTTCAAGGGAGGCAATCCCCCGTAAATACGCACAAAATAAAACCTTCAGACATGGAAACGTATGTGTTACGGAATTAATAAATGATAAAATTTAGAATAAATCACTGGAATCTGATGGGAAATAATGTCCTTTTTTGTACAAATGCTTCTTTTCTCCCTTTTAAAAGGTTTTTAAGGTTCTTCCATTGGTAAATAAATGAAAAAATAGAATATTTTAAAGTTTTTTTGTTGTTCTAATCTGTCCCGATAGTAAATAATTCTTCTTCTTCTTCTTCGTCTTCCAAATACTGCCCACATTCAACATGATGAATATTCTGGCAAGTTGCGCATGATTAAAAACTAACTGTTGATCGATTTAGTTAGAAGTTTTGGTCATTTAAGACTTGAATATCTCAAGAGACTTTGATGTAGCGATATCTGGAGGCAGTTTGTTCCATTCCTTGACGGTGTTTACGAAGAAGGACCATTTCCTACAGTCTTTGGTGGCTGGCTGTAAAAGGTAAGTATGATGTCCTGTCCGGCTAGAGCTTCTTGTTGGTTTTTGTAGGTATTTACTCTTGTCTATGGCTACAAGGTCGTTTGTTATTTTGTAGCACATGATGAGTCGAGCTTCTTTTCTGAGTTCTTGTTTGTAGGCTTTTCCATCATAATTTCGTAATCATATTGCTGACACTTGATCTATTTCTATGTCTGCTGGTTACATGTCGTGCTGCAGCTCGTCTTTGTACTTTTTCGATTTTTTCTATGTGGTTTTGCTGGTACAGGTCCCATACTGTCGTGCAGCTGGAGTATTCATTTTGCGGTCTTACTAATATTTTATTGGCATGCTCTTTGATGGATTTTGAGCTGATGTGGAGGTTTCGGTGTAAGAAACAAAGGCTTCGGCTGGCTTTTCTGTGATGTTGTTTATGTGTTCTCCCCAATCTAGATCATTTGCAATGGTGCAGCCTAGGTATTTAGTAGATGTTTCATGCTCCAGAGTATGGCCGTGGAGTTTGTAATCCCACTGTGCATAAAATAGGGATGGGTCACCTTCTACTACTATAATTTGTTTTGCAAGGTAACTAGATTAACATGAAATGTAACTTGAATAGTAAATTAAAGCCAGTTAATTATGGCAAGCCAAAGTGGACAAAAAGAGCTACAGTACTTTTTGTCCACTTTGGCTTGTATATTTTAATATTTACAGTGTTGAACGTCTCAATGAAAAGTAATGCTTGTTAAAAAATATTTTCTCCCTTCTTCTTTTAAGGTAACACGATACCAAATGTCATATCTCCTGATTTCTATAATTTTTGGCACAATTGTACTTTGATTCGAGTTACATCGGAATATGAAATAAAAAATAGGGGTCACCAGTTTTTGTTGTTATAATTTTTATAAGAAAACGTAATTTTTGGCCACAAATATACATATAGGGAAAATGCTTTTTTTTTTTTAAATTATTTTTTTTGATTTTTCTATTGATGGCTATGTTCTTATATGTTCTTATATACGGAGAAAAACTAAAAACTAACATAATATCAAGGATTGTATACTAAATCCATGCATATATAGAAACACATATGTCACCATCCTTGTCTTTTAGATACATTGCTTCAAAGTTGACTGATACGCTTTAATAGAACTTGGCAGAAAACGTGTGACGTTACTGAATACAGAATACCGTTATTTTTATTCAGAGGTATTGAACAAAATAAAATTGACGGGATCTGAATGATGTTTGTTATTTTATTTTCATTCCCCCTGTAGTTACTTTCCTATTAATTCAATATAACATTCTACTGATTTAATGAGTTTTCTCCTGAATACAAGAAGTTTAAAGAATAACAAATACGTACTAGGAGACTGAAATATGTTGCTGTTATAGTTAAAATCTGACTTATGTTGTGAACATATGATGTTATAATACTTGCTAAACTAAATATACTTTGCTAAAACTACAAATTAGCATTAAAAATACTCTTCCATCCTGTATAAATCACTTACTATATGTCTTTGGTTTTGTGTGTCGTTAATTGGTCAGTTGCTGTTTACACACTTGTATACACACTTGTATATACTTGTTGTAAAAACTCCTTATAAGACTGCGAATACTCTCGAGCTTTTCCCGAAGCCTATGTGAGCAATATGCCCATACCCGAAAAAGGCACCTTTGCTAATCATCTGTGAGTAGTTATGTCCCCCCATTTTGTTAAAAGGTGCGATTTTTATCAGCTGCACCTGTACATCATCACCCAACTCGAAAATCAGAAACATACTCATCCCCGAAGACTAAAGTGCAAATTAATATTAATCTAAAATAAAAAAGATTATGAAAACTCGTTGGTTTTTTGTCCCCCATGCGACGCGTTGTGGGGGACATAGAAAAATCGGGCGTCCGTCCTTTTGTCCGTCCGGTATTGTTAGCTCTCTCACGTGTACAATTCTTGCCAGATTTGTATAATAACATTGAGAATGGAAACGGGGAATGCGTCAAAGAGACAACAACCCGACCAAAGAGCAATTCTTATATATTAGGTTTATATCAACATTGCGACTGACAAGTTTAAAAATCAGTGCCGAACAATTATTTTTAAAAGAGTTATGCCCCTTGGAAATATTAATTACATGAAAAATTGCTTTGTAAGCGCTCTCACGTGTACAACTCTTTGGTTTCATTCTTGTTATATTTTTTTATTCAGTTGGCTGAAATGTCCGGAAAAGAAACGTCCATTGGCGAAAATGTCCTTAGCAAAAAAAGTCGTGACCGAAACGTCCGTTCACCGAATTTAGAACCCTTAAAAGGGACTTATGACCAATGGTAGTTTTAAAAATCCACCTTACGACCTGAGGTGTGGTACCCTTCTGGAGTCCCATCTATATTTTGCTTTTTTATGCCTGAACTTGTGTCGATTACCCAAACATGCCTTCATCATAATACGTAGTCCATTCTTAGTTTGACCAAAGATCACTGAATTGTTCATTTTCCGGAATAGGGTCGCTATGCTACCCATTCAGTATCTGGATTAGACTTCTTCCACTTTATCTGATTCGAGACTTTTACAAAATCATTAGCATACACTTGCAAAATATTAAATGAAGGCACACCAACTCATATATTATGTTCCTATGTTTTAAGTTTTTTTTTTAAACTTCCCTTGGCTTGTAAGGGTATTTTTTTTTCAATTCGGGTACATTATGGGTGCGTTTCATAGGAATAAATGAGTTTTGGTGCCCCTTCAACAGGGGCAGATCAAAGAAGGGGTGTAAGAGGTGACCGCCCTTTCCCCTTTAGTTGAAAAAACATGAAAAATACGTCATATTTAAGTTAAAATTCTGCAAAAATACACAATTTTTCTGCCTCGTTACGCTCGGTGTAGATTTTTGAGACTAAACATCATATTTTCTCTAAAATCGAGCACAAATCAGTAAAAAATTTCAAATATTTTTTCATCTCCTTATGCTTGGGGTACAACTTTGGATTTACGCCCCCACTGTGAGACAATACCTTTTTCTGTCAACATGTTTTGGGCATATTTTTGCTGTTGTTAACTTGTTAACGGACCCCTATTCTCCCTATTAAATATTTTGCATGTGTATGCCAATGATTTTGTTAACTTGAAGTCTCGAATCAGATAGTGGAAGTAGATTGGATTTTGAAAGAAATTCGACGTTGTATGAAAGCAAAATTATTTAAGGAAGTCAAATTCAGAATATCTTTCATAAAACTGTGCCTATTCCATACCTGTTTTAGGTCTATCGGCTTTGTTGTGTGACGGGCTTGCACCCCTTAATTCTCTAGCCAGAATTTACAGAAACATTCCTCATGTCTCTGACTAATCTTGACATGGATGCCAGTGACGATCCCAGCAGCTCAACAGTTACCTCATTTAATTCTCCTCTCCCATTTTCCAGTTTAGTTGAGTCATCTCTAAACAGGATTTCAACTTCTTCGAAATTATTTGATAAAGCTGCCCGTCAATCCTTAGCAAAATCTGATTGAGTTCATTCTTTCTTTCGGCCAAATTTTTTTATTCTTTGAAAACAGGGAGGAGTTATTGAATAGAAAATAAACAAATCAAAACTCTTTAGTGATGAAGATTTTAATTTGTAACTCTGAAAGTTGATTTTTTAATATTAAATAATGAATTTCTAATATTAAAAAAACATTTATAAATATTAGAAAATGAATTTCGAATATAAGAAAATACTTTCGAATTTTTAATATTAGAAAATGAATTTCTGATATTAAAAAATGAATTTCTAATATTAATTACATGATTTTTTAATGTTAGAAATTCTTTTTTTTTTAATATTAAGAAACCCATTTTCTAATATTACAAATTCATTTTTTAATATTAAGAAATAGTTTTTTTCTTTTTTCATATTAGAAATTCATTTTTTAATATTAGAAAATGAATTCTTAATATTAAAAAATACATGGCTCTTTTTGTCCACGTTGGCTTGCCATAGTTAATAAGTTAATAACCGTCTCTGTTTATAATCTTAGAAAATTCATTCCACAACTCTGTATTCTAATTTAATAAGTTCATTCAGAGAAACAAAATAGTTTTAATTACAATTTGTATGAAATATATTTATGAGATTATTAAAATCAACAGATTTATACCGAACCAATTTGAAATATGACTTACAAACGCATTATTTCAATTTACTTCTCATCAAAAGGTATTAATTACACACAATTTCAAATAATTTGTTGTGCCTCGGACCTTTTCCGTACATTAGAGACATATAATACATATATTGTTATGCCTACATGTAAAAAAAATATATGTATTCACACTGAAGATATATACCAAATTTAAATGTCCCTTTGGTATCTTTCGCCTCTCCTTTCCTATTTTTTTCTAGCTTAAGTTATTGGGACTTAATTTCCAGGGACCTTTTTGTTGTGACTTTTCATGTGACTTTTCGTTCCGCGACTTTTTTCCACGACATTTTTTCCTGTAACTTTTTTTCCTGCATTCGATTTTAATAGCTAATGTCATGTTTTACATGTTTTTAATATAAAGATAAAAACAATAAGCGTACTTAAAGCTTGCTCAGGTGAGAGCCGAATATTTCAAGTAACATAAAGGAGCATATCATAAGTGACTATATAAGAGTACAGTCTTTAAGGTGAGTGGGGCACGCTGTTATGTTACAAGGGACAGCTTATTGACCTTAAGTTTCATGAACAATACTGATTTGGAGAGTATATCCAAGTATTTGTATTGTAAGAAATCCTTGGTATAACAGTTACTGTTCCAAACCATATGAGTATTTGAACCATACGTGTATGGTCATGACTCATGACTATATATATGCGTATACTCATTTGGTAATTAACGGGTCGGACCATATGAGTATCTAGACCATATAGGTATTTTTCAAATAAATTCTAACTTCCTTCGCAAGAACACACAGTTTTAATTTGTTCTCCGAATCAAAATCGGCACGAACTACTAAATAAAATCCGTCCTTTGACATATTGTCTGAATCGTAGTGTATCTTTTATCTTGCCTTCGCTAGCGTCAATTTAAAGAGTATCTATCATGTCAACCTGTTCTTTTGTTAGTGCTACCATTAGATTAGTTTTTTTATTTATTCTAAATTCATATTACTTTCCCTTCACTTTATTTCATTAATCATCTATTAACAATAAATCAACATATGAAAACATGAGTCAATATTTAATAAAAAAAAACTCTTAATAATAAACGGTATGGTCCAAATACTAATATGGTCCGGAACATAACCATGGAAGTATTATATTAATAAACCGTATTATATTAAATTATACCATGGTATAACAGAACACACCAACAACCAACACCTGTCTCTTCTGATCGAATGGACGTACACAAAGCATGCAAGAACATAACATTATCAACAATGAAGTACGTCATCAATTATCAAGGTATCTGCCATCAGAGACATATATAACTGTATGTCTCTGCTGCCATTATGGGTTAAAATGTAGATTAATGTGTCATAACATTTATTTTTTCCTTTCTTAAGGTTTTGCATGAAAGATTAATCATTTATACAAACAAATAAAAATTCAGCAATTAGAGGTACACATGCATTTAGTACCCAAAGGAATTTCCTGAAATTTGAAGAAATAAAATCTTGTCATAACGAAGAATATAGCGTCATTCAAGAAATTGAGCATCAATGCTTTTCTATATTTTTATGACTGAAGAAATGTTATTACAGAAAATGAATTAACATACATTTATATATGAATACAAGGAGCTTGCTAATGAGACAACTATCCACCAGAGTTCAAATAACGTCAATGTAAGCAATTTTAGGTCACCGTACGGACTTCACAATTACGAAAACACATACCGTATAGTCAGCTACAAAAGGCCCTGACATGGCAAGATGTGAAACAATTCAAACGAAGAAACTTACAGCCAAATTTATAACAAAACAGTCGACCTGATATATATTGACATTCATATTTTTCGAAAGAACAAATATTAAATTGATAGCAAAGATTTCGGTTTGAACAAAGATTTATATTACTATATAAATCCTTGGTTTTAATCAGATTATTTTGTTCTGTCTTAGTGGTGTATAATAAACTCATCATAGATACAATTGTATAATCATCGAAACTGACTGTTACAACTTATAGCTACCAAATATACAATGAAAACACTATGTTGGTAATTTTTGTCTGCTGTGTCCTAAGCCATTTAAAAACAAATGGCATTTGACATTGAACACGGAATTTCTACTCAGTTATAGTGCATTTTCTCTCTATCGTTCTCCCTCATTGTAATATATTGAGGGACTCGAATGAATTTTTACTGTTTCCAATATATTTATCAAACTCTTAAAGCACCCAATTTCAAAATCTTGATTTCTAATTGGGTTTTTTTTATGTATTTTCTTATTTACTATTAATTAGTGGTGACAGCAACGCTTATTTGTAGAGAAAGGCAAGCAGTCAACTCAAAAAAAATGTAAATTTTAAAAATTGCAAATGTTTAGGTTGAGAATTATAAGGATTAAACACATTTTTCTAGAGTTTATCAATGAATTATAATTCATGCAAGTCATAGATTTCTTGGAAATGTTTAGTTTATCTTACAGAGGGTAAAACAGAACAGCCAAATATGTCCACGTCATGAACATGCATGAACTAATTGTCACTGGACGTTAAACAATTAAGCAAGCCAATCTATACAGAGGTAAACATTCAGTCAAGCAAAAGCAGACTTAAATCCCTTCTTATTTAAAAAGTTGTGAAAAAATTAATTTAATTAAATTCCGATCTATCGAAACGCGTGTGCATATGAGCATAACGAAATCAGAGATCAATAATTCAATTAGATTGTGCAAAAGATAAACAGAGGATATTGAAAAAGATTTGTCATCATGGTCATGTGACAAAAAAAACCCATTAAGATATGGCATAACACAGCAACTGACGAGGTAATGGACTTTGAATAGACCCATTCACTATTTGTATTTTCTATCCAAAAATGTAGACCAATATTTTCATATATGTCAAATCCTTTCATTATTCCAATAAGATATTATTTGTCTGTTTTTAGTACACAATTTCAACCTTATCCATGATGTACACCTGAATACATAAGCTGTCACAGTCGGAACGACATTTCACAAAGCGCACCGCAGACGTATGTATTATATAATAGGGTGGGAATATATTAATTATAATAATATATATATATATATATGTTTGCATCTATTGAAAATGTAGTGCCGAATATCTTGTACAAAAAAATTCAATCAATTTTCTATCTTGAAAAATAATAAAATTCTATAGTCTATGCTAAATCCACAAAAAGAGCGTAAGAAGACTTGTATTTAAACTTACAAAACTAGCAAGAATCATAGTCGAATTATGAAAAAAAAAAATTTCATAAACAAGTGACAATAGATCAAAAACCAAACTCTTCTAAGTAGCAATTCATGCAAGTATTATTGTGTAAAATTTTGTTTTAAAGTCAACTTGCGTTTTCATATTTACTATCTTTGGTATACTTTTAAAATTTATAGATTTATCAACTTATTTGATTAGTGTTTAGAAAGTTGTTAGAATATTTATAATATCTTGAGAGTAATCATTTAATATCTGCAATAACTTTTTATCTAAAATATATATATGTCATACACATTTTAAGATTGCACAAGGAGCGGCCACCGGTGGATGATCTACTAATAATAAATCCTGGATTTTTCAGATCATATTTGAAACGGATTATTTTGCCTTCGAGGAAGTTTGATATTAAGCATGGTCTAGCTGATTTATTTACTCCCTTTTCTCTACGGTTCTTTCATTTTTTCTTATTCTTCCCATGCTTGCTCCCTTTAGGCTTGTCATGCGGTGTGTGTGCTGGCCCATTGTTCATGGTAATGGATGGCTGCTTAACATCCAGCGGCAAATTAATATGCATATTCAGGACGAGAACATGTAAATGTAATATGAATATAAACCCTGCTTTGTACTAGACCGACACGCTGAGCCGGATTTTAAACGAGCTAGTTTACAAAGTAACAGTCCGCAGGAAGACATGTCACCTTACCCAGACACATTATTCTGACTCCGAGCCGACCAGTCTTTGCTCTTACTCCTAAATGCCGCGTGCTAAGCGGAGAAGCAGCACATACCTATTTTAAAGTCTTTGGTTCGAACCCACGACCTCCTGCAATCGAGGCGAAAAGGCTACCACGAGACCACAGAGGCGGTTAAAACCCATTGTTGAAGACCTCGGTTTGATTTGGTGTTAATTTTGGTTAACTTAATTGTGTTGTACAAATACAGATACAGATATTTCACAACACCCACAAGGAGCAGATAAGTTATAATGATGAATCACACATAACTAAAAACTAGTAATTATAGCATATCAATTAAAGAAATTACAATAAGCTGTTTTCATTTTACTTTATTGAATTATTAATAGTTCTAATAATGATATCCCCACACGCTCAAAAGAAGCAAAAGTAAAAAGTAAAAAATAACCGAAATACACCTTAAAATTAAAACATTTTATTGATCTCCAGTGCACATGTATATTTCCAATCAAGCGTTGCTGGTGTTATTTTTTTAATCTTGTTAAAAAGTTCACTGTTATCAAATAATTAAGCTACCCTTTTGAATAACATATAGGCACAATTTTTATCATCATTACACGATGATCCATATATATGTATTTTCTGAACTAATTATGTTATACATGTAATACAAACTGTTTGAGATATCCATAAAAATAATTAAATATCTCTTAAAACTTTAATTCATATCTCTCAAGAAAAGTAAACACAAAGTTGCCTTTTTCACATTTGTGTTTTACAGACTGACAGGCACTGTCGAGTGGATTATAAATGATACAGATCACATTTGTGTTTTACAGACTGACAGGCACTGTCGAGTGGATTATAAATGATACAGATCACATTTGTGTTTTACAGACTGACAGGCGCTGTCGAGTGGATTATAAATGATACAGATCACATTTGTGTTTTACAGACTGACAGGCACTGTCGAGTGGATTATAAATGATACAGATCACATTTGTGTTTTACAGACTGACAGGCACTGTCGAGTGGATTATAAATGATACAGATCACATTAGTGTTTTACAGACTGACAGGCACTGTCGAGTGGATTATAAATAATACAGATCACATTAGTGTTTTACAGACTGACAGGCACTGTCGAGTGGATTATAAATGATACAGATCACATTTGTGTTTTACAGACTGACAGGCACTGTCGAGTGGATTATAAATGATACAGATCACATTTGTGTTTTACAGACTGACATGCGCTGTCGAGTGGATTATAAATGATACAGATCATGGTTTAGCGCTAAAATAGTTTTACAACGTCACGAATAAATATTATGCCTGTTCTAAGACCGGACTCACGTCAGTGTCTTTTTGTGTGTTTTTTTCTTCTATATTGAGAATCTGATGCTTGCTTCAGATACAAGGACATTTCCTTCAATTTATTTGCATCTGATCTTGAATAGGCTAGCAACAATTTGATTTGAGGGCTGATGCGGGAAATGATTGTATGTCCCTGATTTTCTTT